>NC_133129.1:65063459-65717323 GCF_048418815.1 Hemitrygon akajei
TAAACAAAGGAATACCTGCTATTTTCTTGATTAGTTTTTGTCCTTTAAGAATCCCAAATGAACAGCTGCTCTGATTAACCGATGGCCCAATTAACCGGAATCCACTATCATATAAAATCGAAACTTTGTAGACTTCCATTTCGAAAGCACCTTTCAGTGTCACAGGAAATGAGGATAATTATGTTGGAAACTGGCAGCAACTAAACATCACACTGGGGAAAGAAAGAAGCATCTCTGACAATACAGTGTTCTATCTGAAGAGGAAGTTATTGATCTGAATATCTCGCCATTCAAATATAGCTGGCTGGATGAGAGAAAAAAAAAATGAGAAAACAGTAGTTCCTTTAACTCTCAATTACATCAGAAGCCTCAAACACCAGGTAACAAAACAATGCAATAACTTTTGGTGCAGCAGACTGCGTCAGAACATAGTTTAAAAATAAATTCTACTCTACAGAAATGCGCACACGTACACACACACACACAGACACACACACACACACACCACATGGTGCACGGCAGCATAACAAATGACCCCATCAATGTAAATCCTTGGGATCTAATACACAGGCATTCAGTTTATTATGCCTGTGCCAGCATTTTGATGGAACTCTCCCACTCCCCTTCTCTTTTCCCCCTTAGTTCTGCAATTTTTAAACACGTATTAGCAAATTCCCTTTTAAAGTATTTGCATTCATTATCCTGTACTGGCAAAGCATTACAGATCTGTTTGGGGGGGTGGGGGGGGGGGGGGGAGAAGAACCTCATCTAGCACATGGTTCTTCTGCCAGTTCACTTCAGATTACTCTCAAGGGGTCAGTAACAAAAATTATATTTATATAGCATTTTAAATGAAGGAAAGCATATCACATACCCCACAGGGACATTTGCAAAGAGAACTTCTTTCTAAGAGATACTTAGCCTGAAGACCAAACACTTCTACGGTCTTGGGGGAAGGAAACAAAATGAGGGATAGGGCCTTAGAAAGCAACTGATTAAATTTGGAGATGATCATGAGGAGACAGAATTTAAGGAGAGCAGAGATCTAGTAAGATGCTCAGATATAATCAGGCATCACAACTAACATATCAGCTGCCCCACATTGCCAGATACCCAAAGCTGAGTCCTGAATTTTGGTTCTGCGGGGAGTTTGCTCGTTCTCTGTGGGACCGTTTGTGTTTTCCCAGGACCATTGTAAATGGACTCTACAGTGCAGTTATGTGCTAGAAACTGCAGGGATTTGATGGCAGCGTGGGTAGCAAAACAACAGCCATGCAAATGGTTCGCCACTGGCTAGCATGTACTCAGCGGACAGAAAGGCCTGTGTCCATGGGTCGTGTAACTCTGTATCACTCTGACTTGAGAAATGGAAAATTCTTGCGACACGGGTCACATATGGCAGAGGGTCACAATCTAAATCACATTCACTGGACAGCACAAGGCCACTAGTAATTAGTTGAAGGACTTATTGCACTTAGGGCAGCAATGAAGATCCTCTATCTCTGTCTGACCTTGGCCATCTTCTCATCATGCCCCAGGTGTGGTTCTGGGTCCTCAGATGCAGAAAGATATAGAAGTATTCTTCATTACCATTTACTTAACAATTTTTTTGACCAGTCAGTGTTGTTAGCCCTGAGCTGAACCCCTGAACCTGGAGAACAGTGCACCACTCAGTCTGGCCTCTACCCTTTGACCTGTTTGGCATGGGACACTCTACTAAGAGCCACAGAACAAGGCCCTGACTTCAGCCAACATAGCTCTCCAGGTCATTGAGGCATGGAAGCCTCCAAACACCACAAGGTTGAAGGAATTAGTTGGAGTCCCGCTCAAAAATGTTCTCATCTGTGGTCAGTTTTTGGTATTGTCTTCGCGCCAACTTCCTCCACCCATCACCATCTTTGCTTGCCTGATACTCACCAACTGACCAAGCAGAATTTTCTCGGCTCCTTAAGCGCAAATTCCATGCCTTCACCAACTCCGTCCTATTCCCTGGCAATTGCCACAGAATCAACCAGACTTCAGCCTTACAATCTTATTCAGCCCCATTTGCTTGAGATCTGCTACTTCAACCACAGGAGCATCCCCCTACTCTGCTCCAGTTTATATGCTGCTGAAACCACCAGTCATACTTCTACTGCTCCAGTTAATCAATTCAATTCACTCCTGACCATTCTTACTCTACAAGCATCTTGCACCTCCTTGATTCCTTCACTCCAGCACAGCCAACCATCCCTTCAGCTGCCAAAACCACAAGCTCTGGAATTCTCCACCAAATTCTCCCTTTCCACCCTTTTCTCCTCAAGATCCCACTTTGAGCAATTTCTTATCATCTGCCCTGATACCACCCCCGAAACTTAATGTCACATTCTGTTTGACAACACTGTTCTGAAGTACCATATTATATTATGTTTCATTAAAAATTACATTTCAGCTGTAAGTTACAAAATGGGTCAATGTACACATGACCAAAAGTTAATCCGAAGTTAACACAGTGGTGCAGCTGATACAAGCTGCCGTCTCCCAGGGCCAGAGACGCTGGTTCAGTCCTGATGCTGGGTGCTGACTCTGTGAGGTTTTCATATTCTCCCTGTGATCATCTGGATTTCCTCTGGGTGCTCTGCCTTCCTCCCATATCCTAAAAAGGTAAAGTTACTGTTGTATATTGTCCCTCGTGTATAGGCGAGTGACAGAATCTGAAAGGAGTTAATGACAATGTGGAGAGAATAAAGGTGGAATTGGTGTAAAAACTGTGCAGATTCAGTGGGCCCAGTTTCATGCTATGTCTCTCTATGGATAATCCAACTAAATTCCACTGGCTCTATAATGTTGAGGCAGTAATCCGGCCTTCTGCCTTTAACTGGCAACTTCATTCCCATCACCAATTCAGAGAAGTATCTAAACTGCTAATAACAGGGTTCCTGTAAGCACATTGACAGGCAACAGGAAACAACTAGATTACTCAGAAATGAAAAAAACCATCTATATTACAAACAGGGTAGCAAGGCCCCAAATTCTCAGTCACCTCTGCAGCACAGCCTCATTTCTTTTCCACATAATAACACCGAGTTCAGTAGCCCCTCAGCATCAGTGAATCACTGTGTAGCACCATCATTGTTGAATTTCAGCAGCCGATTTACACACAGAAAGCCTCCACACAGCAATATAATCATTATCTTGGTAAATAGAATGCTGTTAGGGAATAGCAGTGAAAACTCTTCTGAGCAGTATAAAGTGCCAGAGTTTTCTGTTGTGCATTATTCTCTCAGACCTGATGCAGGGTTTAAACTATAAATGTTGACAATCTTTCCCCTTTTGCCCCTTCCCCACCATTGCTGCTGTTTGACCTGCCGAGTTCATACAGCAGATTGTTGCTTCAGATTCCAGTGTCTGCTGTCTGAGTCCCTCCAGCATGTCTAATCACCACTGACACTCCAACCCTTCTCTGATCAACATCACCCTCTGATCATGGCTGATCCACCCACCTCAGCCATGGTAACTAGAATTAAGTCACATCCGTTCTGAGGCACTCTGATCAGAATTTAAAACCAGCTCCACACTTCAGATATCAGCAACAAGGAAGAATGCTTGAATGAAGGTCTTAAAAGTTGAGGGGGCCGAACATTTCTCAAAAGGGGTGGACAATTGGGTTTGTGCACCCCTTCCCACCACACATGCCTTTGACGTACAACAGAGCCGAATTTAAAAGCATTCACTCTGCAACTCTGTGCCAAGTCACTGAATTACACATGTAGTGGGTGTTAAGCACCAGGGTGCTGAGAGCTCCTTTAATATATTTAAATTTTATGCTACTTAATTGCATAGACTGAGTGCCAGTTAACACGCTCAACCTGCAATACAGTTCAAGATTTCACAAAGCAGCTGGTAAACATGGAAAGGCGTTTGAGGAATAAAGTCACTGGATCAGCCAATCCTCAACTTCCTTCTGCAATTTGTTTTTAAACTTTACCATCCAAATGAAACTTTCATCACTTGTACAAAATCCCTTCACCCTACTTCCAAGATCTCTGCTCTCTTGCTCATCCTGCATAAATTGATGCAGGAAGTTATAACCACATGTGGGGAGAGAAAAGGCAGCTGTCTGTAAAACTTAGTATTAAGTGTCAAAGACCATAATGTACCCAGGTGGATGAGATCTGTTCCTCAAAATTACACGGGGCATCAATGGAACAATACAGGGGGAATTGAAGACTGCGGAGTTTCTGTATTCGAGTGTTCAAGACAAACCCAGGGGCTCAATATTGTTTTTAACAATTTCGGGCATCTATCTCTCCCCCTCCCCCTCTCCCTCTCCCTCCCCCTCTCTCTCTCTCTCTCTCTCCCCCCCCCCCACAGCTGTGGCTGTAGCTTTTTCTAATTTGATTTTCCCCCCCACTTTTCTTTTGTCCCCAACTGTCAAAGCAATTGTTACCGTGATAACAAAGGTTACAAATAGTCCTGTGTTCTCTCCACCTTCCCTTCACAACAACTCAAAACACATTTGTCTTTTTACTGGAAATACAAGAGTCTGCAGATGCTGGAACCTACAGCAACATACCAGAGATGCTGTCAGTGGGGCAGGCAGCATTAATGGTGTGAAATGAAAAGTCAACATTTTGGGTTGAGATCCTTCACCTGCACTAGACTTCTGGACTCCACTCAACATCTTTACACTGTTCCTAGTCTGAAGAAAGACTTTTGACTGAAACAACAGCTCAGTTTCTTTCCCCCAGATGCTGCCTGATCTGCTGAGCACTTCTATCACTCCTGTTTTGTTTTGTTTTCAGCATCCAGTTTTTTTTTGCTACAGGAACACGATAAAAACGGATGCTGCATTCTGAGAGTTGCAGATGCACTGAGTACAATCACCAATTCAAGTTTTGGTTTTATTCTGTAAAAAGACATAAAACCTGTCAATCAAAGCTGGCATTCAATCATCCTCAGGTATGTGCACTCACTGGGTTGTGGATGAAATGACTTGCAGAAATCCTATTTCAGGAAAGTTCTTCCATGTCAAAGATAAGCTGCCCTTTGGGGGGAAAAAAGAATCATAGCAATCTGAAGACAGCAGCACATTTTCTTCTCCCTACCTAGAAACTGAGTGATTTCTTTTCATATCAATAACCCACAATATCCGCATGCATAGGGATGCTGGAAATGCTGTTAGCTCTACACTACCATGGGAATACTACAATCCTATTAGAAAGTAATTTGATACTTCGACACATCAAGCAACAAGCAAAAACATCCCCACAGAAGTTCTTTAGATCTACTGGAATCAGTAATACAGTCGGCCCTCCTTATCTGCGGGGGATTGGTTCCGAGACCCCCCGCGGATACCAAAAAACATGGACGCTCAAGTCCCTTATTTAACCTGAAATAGTGCAATGCTCTTTAGGACCCAGCGGAACCCCAGACTTTATTTAACATGTACAGTGTGGTGGACATTAAGACCCAGCGTAGCTCTGAATTCGCGGTGTTTCTGTTCACGAAAATAATCACGACCGCGATTGAAAATAAGGTGGAAGTAATAAAGCGATCTCAAAGAGGTGAAACGCCATCAGTCATTGGAAAAGTGTTAGGCTACAGTCGGTCAACGACCGGAACAATTGTAATGGAGCATTTGAAAGGCCCTGCCCCGATGAAAGCTACAATTATTACTAAGCAACGCAGTGGTTTAATTATTGAAATACGTATGTTTCTTAAGTGTTTTATATGCATAGAAAGGTAAAATATGTACTATATACTAAGAAAAACGTTTGACTAACTGATGCTAAATAATACCGGAAGTACCTGTTCCGACTTCAAATCCGAAGACGGACTCAGGAATGGAACTCATTCATAACCCGGGGATTGCCGGTACTTTTAAGTCATTTCTACATTACTTATAATACTTAATACAATGCTATGTAAATAGTTGTTATACTGTATTGTTTAGGGAATAATGACAAGAAAAAATAGTCTATACATGCTCAAACAACGAGTGCCGGAGAGAGAACTTACGGGTTTTCCCGATCCGCGGTTGGTTGAATCCGCACATGCGGAATCCGCGGATAAGGAGGGCCAACTGTAGTTAATAGTCTAAACTCAGCAATACAATTAGAGAAGATATTTGACACAAGATGAATGACAGGCTCCTTATTTTGCAGCTACGTCACCTTGTTCATGGCTCGTTTCCTTGATGGCAACATCTCAACAGGTTTAACATCCTGTTACACAACCTTTAGGATCTTACAATTTTTGAATAAAGTAGCCCCTCAAATCTTTTAAACTCCAGAGAACACAAAGTCAATTGTCCAGCCTCTCTTGAAGGACACAGAACAGGGCCAAGTTGGGCTGAAGGGCCAGTCTCCCTATTGTGTAAATCCACGAGAAACACAATAGTAAAACAGTGGAGATAGTGATAGAGACGGAAACACAAACACATTCTGATACACACCAAAACAAACAGGCACTCGCACAAAAACAGAGTTGGATACAGTTTTACAAACTCAGCGCAACACAAACATTATAAAATTGTTAACTTACTTGAGATGGAAGCTTCTAACACAAACTACAAATTCTATGTTGTGACCACTGAGGAAATGCACAACTGACTTCTAATTCCACAGATCAGCGATCTTGCCTCTCTGAAAGATGATCTCAGTCAAAATGTACACATGGATTAACACTTCACTGATCAGCAACCTTATCGTTCTTCGTTAAATAGACAGTCCCAAGAATGTATTAGACTCGTGTACAGTGCTGAAAAAAAACAGGAAAAAGTACAGGGGACAAACCCTCAGCAAATTTAGAAACATTCTTGCCACAAAAATAGATTGCCCAGTTATGTCCACCATGCAATTCAATTTCAATAATAAGTCACACAGAAAAGGGAATGAGAGCCACACGCTCACTGTTGGTTTCTCATTGGACACATGCTCAGCTAAAATGGCCCGCAGGTGGTGCTGACCATTCACAGCCTTCAAAGCAGTTGAGACCCATCATGTCATTAGGGATGGGGTCATTCCTACCTCCAGTGAGCCCATATCAAGTAACACACTGACACCACTCGCTCATAGCATCTCATATACACCAGCCCTGCATGCCATTCACCAATCTACCAACTGCCCCAACAGACCACCACAGCCTTGGGAAAGCAGACTGCATAATCTAAGGCCCCTCCAACTTTAGTGCTTCTCTCTTCTCCCTTCCATCTGGCAGAAGATAAAGGCTTAAAAATGCATACCAGCAGCCTCTAGGACAGCTTTAATCCCACTGGTCTAAATCTCCTGAACCTACCTCTCACAGGATAAAGGAGAACTCTTGTTCTGTCAGCAACGCGCACAAGATGCTGGAGTAACTCAGCAGGTCAGGCAGCATCTATGGAAAAGAGTAAACAGTTGATGTTTCGGGCAGAGACCCTTCAGCAGGACTGTATCAGAATGTATTTAGATTTATTGTACCTGTGTATATATGACCATAGTAAACCAATTACTGGTTCCTTACACACCAGGGATACCAGCTGCCGCTACCTATTAAATGCTCCCAATGGTGTGTGCCTCAAACAGCCTCTGAAAGCCGAGTCCAGCTCCTGGCCTTCACGTGAGGCTTAGTCACTAGTTGAGCTCGACGCTGACCAACCGGTAACACCCACAACGCTGGCAGCATCGAACGGTATCAGTCTCTGATATTCCTTTGGGTTCATCAGATGCGTGACGGGAAGGTGCTCATTGCATGGGCAACAGCTTGCTCTTCATACCGTACTGCCTAGGCTCGTGTATCTAAACAGCTAGTATGCACCATCCATGGTTGATCCTGGCTGACGGAGACTTCACAACCTAATACTCACACTATGCGCCTCCATCCATCCCTCAAACAGCATCACCTACCACCTTGTACTTCTTCCTGCCCTCCACCCCTTCTTGCTCTAACTTCTCATCTTTTTTTCCCCGCCCAGAAACATCAACTGTTTACTCTTTTCCATAGATGCTGCCTGGCCTGCTGCGTTCCTCCAGCATTTTGTGTGTGTAAGATCACTTGGAGACTGGAGCCTTCCCACACTTCTTTCCTTCTGCGGTCCCTACACCATCACAACTGCGCACATGGGGGCTGAGAGAGGACCCTAACTGCAAACTTTGTGGTCAGTGGGGCTCACTGGCACACAGGATGCAAAACAGCTTTAACACAGGTTGGTATATGTCCCTTGCTGATATACTGGAGCAGGAGAGGTGAAAAAAGAGACCAGCTGGCAGAGAAGCAAACAGGGCAGTCATTTTCATCAAGGAGAGGGCCACACCAGTCATATTAAAAAGGCCTAAATCTAATCTGCAAACTGCCAAATCATGGGAGGTGAGGGTCAATGTGGGGATGAAGCTGCAGTTCCCGGAGGTGGTGCAAACCACACTTTGACCAGACGTTGTGGAACACCGAAGACAAGAAAATCATCCTGGTGGAGCTCACAGTACCATGGGAGGAAAGGTGGTGCGAGAAGGCTCACGAGAGGAAGGCCCTGAAGTGCCAGTCCTTAGTCCAGGAGTACAGGGACAAAGGATGGCAGACATGGCTATTCCCCGTGGAGATTAGCTGCAGAGGGTTCCCGGCAAGGTCGCTGACTGCACTGGGCCTGGATGAAAAGAGCAAAAACCAAGCAGCTGGCAGGATGGGGGAGGAAGCAGAAAGAGCCTCTTACTGGATATGGAGCAGGCGAGAGGAGTTGAGCTGGAAGTCAGCAGCAGATGTGCAGTGACTTGGCCCCCAATGCTGACCCACCAGCTGGAGTGTCTGGTGGTTAAGGGTCGAAACACTCCATGAAGGTTGGGCACCAACTGATGACATCTGCCCCTGGCTAAAGGCTACAGTTTCCTCATCAGGTAACTAAAGAGAGTGCCCCGGTGTATGATGCCACAAGTGTGTTACTTGGATTTTCAGCATCAGTGGATTTTCTTGTTTCTTGATCTCTCAGTCTACCTTTGTTCTGGCCCTTAGACTTTGTCTCCGCTCTTTCCCTGTAACTGGAACACTACATTCTGCACTCTGTTTTTCCTTTTCCATTTATACTGCCTGGAATGCTGGAAAGACAAGTCAGAGAGTGGTCAATAGCTAGACTGAGGAAGAGACAAATGTCAAAACAGAAACAACAGTGGTTTATTTACATACAACTGTTTTCATGATGGACTGCGTCTACTACGTGCCTCTTATCCAGTGGCAGCCTGTGTCAACAAGGGTTGTAAGGAGGTGGGCTCAGGATGTTAATGAGGCACCGCAGGAATGCTTTGGGAGGACGGACTGGGATGTATTACATGAGCCACACAGGGAGGACATTAACAAAATGACTGATTGTATCACAGACTATGTCTAATTCTGTGAGAACACCATCTTGCCAGCTGGGACTGTATGCTGGTTCCCCAACAACAAGCCCTGGATCACCAGTGATCTGAAAGAACTTTTGAATATGAAGAAGAATGCCTTCAGATCCGGAGATAGAAAAGTACTGAGGTAAAGCAGACTCCTACACAAGGAAGCTGGAGTACAAGCTCCTGCAGAATAGGATAAGGGAGGTGTGGTTGGGCACAAAGCATATCACTGGCTTCAAGGTTAAGGAAAGGAAGATCGAGGGCTGCCTGGATAGGGCCAACGAATTGAACTTGTTTTTCAACAGGTTCAGCACGGGAACTCCTGCTGTGCACTCCCCCACTTACCCAAACCACACACCCTCCCTGCCCCTGAAGCCTTCTCCCTCCCCTCTGGTGAGTGCTTGTGTTCCAAAAATCCGTCAACTTTGGAGTATCCTGTCTCCATGGGGATGACCGCCCTCCCCCACCTCACTGTGACTGCAGGTCAGGTTAAGAGACAGCTGGAGAGACTACATCAAGACAAGGCTGCTGGACCGGGTGGTATCAGCCCCAGGGTACTGAAGGCCTGTGCGAGCCAGCTGTCTGATATTTTGCAGCACCTTGACATTCTGAGTCTGAGTCAGGGAAAGATACCGGTGCTGGGGAAGACTTCCTGCTTGGTTCCTGTACACAAGAAGGTGACTCCATCTGAACTTAATGACTACAGACCAATTGCCCTCACATCTCATGATGAAGGTGCTGCAGAGGCAGGTCCCGACTTACCTTGGACCGCAGTTGAGATCTTCATTGGACCCTCTACAGCAGTGGTTCCCAACCTTTTTTTGGCCATGCCCCACCTAATCACCTCTAAAATCCTGATGCCCCCTGTGGTGATATATAATTCTTATTATTCAAAAAGTGAACTCCTATTCACCTGGAGGAAGCCTAAAAGACCATTAACTTGGTTTAAACAAGCTTCCAAAGAACATGGCATTCATGAAAGAGAAAAATAGAAGAACCAAAGGACTGTTAAAGTTCTGAGGAAGAAATTACTAAGAAATTGTAAAAAAAAACATTAAGTGATATTAAAATAATAATAATAAATAAATAAAACAATGCCGATTCGTTTCTACAGCATACAAAGACAGATACACCGTTTAAAAGAGATGACGCAATGTACACACCTTCACACCACCAAGAACCGAAAGCTACTGCAAAAAGCAGCATTGGCGCGACCTCGTACGAGTTTCTTACGCGTTTGGACTTTTTCATTCATTCCTTCCTACATCAGTCAATTCATTAATTTAATTATGAAAGCCATTTGATGGTTGTAATGATGGTGATACACTATATATACAGTACATACGCAATTACACATGTACATACACACAAGTATTTTTATGTATGCATACTGTATATACACATATGTATTAACTCGCACACACTCATACTCACACAGACTTACTAGAAAAATTCACTGTTAATAACTCATTTTCGAATTGCCCCCCTTAAAAATCAAATCACCCCATGTTGGGAACCACTGCTCTACAGTTTGCCTACCGACCTCATGTGGGAGTGGACGATGCCATCATCTACCTGTCACAGAGAGCTCACTCCCACCTGGCTGGTGCTGGTGGCATTCTGAGAATCACATTTTTACTTCTCTAGCCACTTCAATACAATCCAGCCACTTCTTCTGAGCAAGAAACTGCAGAGGATGGGCACAGACAAATCCACTATCTCCTGGATTACTGACTACCCGACAGACAGCCCCCTCAGAGTACTTCTCTCTCTCAGATGGTGGTGAGTGGCACTGGCGACTGTCCTGTCTCCATTTCTGTTCACACTGTACACCTCGGACTTTCAGTACAACTCTGAGTCTTGCCACTTGCAGAGGTTCTCTGATGACTCTGCGGTAGCTGGGTGTATCAGAGATGGGCAGGATTCAGAGTACAGAGGAGTGATGGTCAGATTTGTGGAGTGATGCTGGAGGAATCACCTGCTCCTGAATCTGGCCAAAACAGGGAGAAGGTGATTGATTTTGGGAGGAAGAGAACTGATGAGTCCTGTATACGTTCTGGGAGAAGAAGTTGCAGTGGTGGAGGAGCACAAATACTTGGGTGTTCACCTCAACATGCTCCTAAGGTGGTAGTGGAGATAATCTCCCACTACCTATAAAGTGCTCCAAATGGAGTGCATCTCTAACAACCAAGTCCAACTCTTGGCCTTCGCGTGTGGCTTAGCTATTAGGCCCAGTGGGACTGCTTCTACTGACAAGGGGCAAAGGCGGACCACTGGCTCCTCAAAACCAGCTGCTTCGGGCAGGTGGGGCTCATCAGCCTTGGACAGCAGCCCGCCTAGGAGAAGGAAAACTCTGATTTTAAACATCTGATGCCTTGTGGCCATGGGAAAGGTTTTGGGAGTAAACCCCGGGGAAGAAATCCGGAGCCGGCGTCCCTAAGGCAGTTTGATGTTGTTTACAGCTTCACTCTGGCAACCTCTTCAAAGACACTGGTGCCAGGCTGTATCGGTGCTTGCCCTTCCCTTGGGTTACATCAGTGACGTGGAGAGGGGGAGCCCGCTGCATGGGCAACAGCCGGTTCTTCAAACCTTCCTACCCAGGCTTGTGCCCTGGAGAAGCCACAGACCACCAGAGGTGCAAACCCATGATCCCCTGAGATCGACAGCTATCTACTACAACTCAACAACAGACTTGACTGGAAAACCAACACCAAAGCCATCTACAAGAAGGAGATGAGCAGACTCCATTTTCTAAGGAAGATGAGATACTTTAATGTGTGTAGCAGGATGTTGGAGGTTTTTATCAGTCTGTTGTAGCAAGTGCAGTTTTCTTTGCTGCTTTATGTTAGGGGAGCACAGCATCGTACTGGTGGTGCAAAAAGACTAAATAAATTCATCAAAAAGGCTGGATCCGTCCTTGGCTACAACCTGGGCTCTTTTGAGGTAGTGGAGGAGAGGAGGTCACTAAACAAACTGTTATCCATTATGGACAATCAGGCACATCCTCTCCACGACCCACTGAATAAGCAGAGAAGCACTTTTTCAAACAGACTCATTCAGCTCCGCTGTCACAAGGATCATTACAAAATATCTTTCCTAGCAAATGCAATAAGCATATACAAGAGTTCATCTGTGCGACAGGAGAACACACTTCATTGTACAATAGTCTCTGCTTTATTATTTCATACATTTTGCACATTGGTAAATTACTGTGTATGTTATTATTCTGTACTTTATTACTAGTTAAGTCTGCACACTGTTAAGTGTGTGTTTTAAATGCTGCTGTAACAAAAGAATTTCCCATTCAGGATCAATAAAGTACTTAATATTTTTAATATTATTACAACTGAGTAGTTGAGATACTGAATATGTAGGAAGACAGAAATGTCTACTGTTAGGCCTCTGCCTTAACTTTGGCCCTTCCAAAAATAAAGCAGTCGTGGGAGACCACTTCAAGCCCAAATATTCTCAGTACAATCCTGTCTAATGACACAGTGTCTATATTCACAATTTCACCCTTCTGGGGACAGAACCAATCAGATATCCTGGGAAAGAGAATGAAAAGCAAATCAAAAACCCAAGAGGCTCCAAAACTTGGCTAGAGCACAGCTGCCAATTCTCAGCTGAAACTTACTCTGGTAGTCTGGGTTTGTTAACCTGCAGCAGCTGCAACAACATCTTGCATTTATATAGAGCTTCAGACATAGCAAATCACATGAAGATGCTCCACAAATAAAACAGCTCCTTCTTCTTCGGTTGTCCATCGAAATCCAATGACGACGTCCACTCCTTTAACGGTGAGATCTTTGATGACTATACAGTCCTATCCTGGACCCACAAGCTCTACTGCAGTTGGGACATGTATATGTGGTAGTGGTGGCAACCATGGCTGCATTTCTCCTGGCTCTCTTCTGCTGTCTTCTGGTTGTTCTTTCCATCTCCAGAATATGAACCCCGTCCCTACACAGCTGTCGCCAAGTGTTACGGTCAGTAGCAACATCCTCCAAGTCCGCGGGTCTGATCTTGCACTTCCTTAAAGCATTCTTCATCTGATCCTTATAGCATTTCTTCTACCCTCCAGCTGAGCGTATAACACTCTGCGGGGCAGCCGACATGGGGGCACCCTCATCTAGCAAGGACAGATCAAAAATCTGGTCAGGTGGCAAATGCTAAGGGATGGAGAGAATGGAGAGTTTCTCTCATATTGCACCATCACCAAAAGCCCTGTGTCATGAAGCAGGCTCATGCTGAAGGCATTGGTTTTTGAAGCAATCTCCCAGGACCACTTCATTTCTGAAAGGGCTCCCGGAGTTAAGACAGAGGCTAAACAGAAGACTTCTTCCACTTACTGAAAATCCAACTTAAGTACAGAGGATGCGTTCTAGGGCTTCATTTCTTGGCAGCAAAGATACTCGATACCTCCCTGTGCAAATGGATTTTTGATTTCTTTACTTGCAGATCCCAGTCGGTTCAGATTGGCAACTACATCTCCTCCACAATTAACATCAACACAGGTGCATCACAAGGCTATGTACTTAGCCCCCAGCTCTACTCCCTTCATTTTGCTGATGGCAATACAGTTGTTGGCCAAGTTAAAGGTGGTAACACATTAGTATATAAGAGGGAGATTGAAAATCTGACTGAATGCTGTCACAACAATAAACTCTGACTCAACATCAGCAGAACGAGAGAGCTGATTATTGACTACAGGAGGAAGAGTCTGGAGGTCAGTGAGCTGGTCCTCATCAGGGGAACAGAGGTGGAGAGGGTCAGTAGCTTTAACTTCCTTGCTGTTACCATGATCGGAAGATTAGCCCTAGGATCAGATCACAAGTACTATCACAAAGAAGGCACATGGAGACTATCCTGACTGTTTGCATCACGAACTGGTAAGGAACCACTAATGCCCAGGAACAGAAAAGTCTGCAAATAGGACCCCCATCACTCAGGACATGTTCTTTTCTCACTGCTACCATCAAAGTGGTGGTACAGGAGCGTTAAGTTTTTTCCCTTCCAACAGATTTCTGAATAGTCAAATGAACCCATGTATACTTTGTCAGTACTCTTCCCCTCTGTTTGCACACACATGCATACATACATATTTTTATATACATACACACACACACACACACACAGTGATTGTATTATGCTTTGTGACAGCAGTACAGTGCAATACAAATTTCACAGCCTATGCCAGTGATATTAAATGTGATTCTGCTTTTGAACTGATAGGTACATCACAGGCAAAGCCTTCCACACCACTGAGCACATCTACAAGGAGCACTGACACAAGAAAGCAGCATCCATCATTAAGGACCCATGCTCCAGGCCACACTCTCATCTCATTACCATCATCGGGAAGGAGGTTAGAAAGCCTTAGATCCCACACCACCAGGTTCAGGAACCAGTTATTACCTTTCAAACCATCAGGCTCCTGAACCAGTGTGGATAACGTCTCACCTCAACGCTGAACTGACTTCACAACCTATAGACTTGCTTTCAAGTCAAGTTCTCAGTATTATTTACAACAACTGATGTTCTCAGAATTATTTATTTCCTTATTTTCACCATTTGTCTACCTTTGCACATTGTCAGTCATTATATATAGCTCATCATAAATTCTAGTGTACTTCATTATTTTCCTCTAAATGCCTGCAAGGAAATGAATCTCAAGGTAACATATGGTGCCATATATGTACTTTGATGATGACTTTACTTTGACTTTGTTCTTGGCTGACACTTTGTGGTAATGCAGCACCCTTTGGATTTTAGTAATGTTGAACGAGATTTTATGGACTATTGGAATATTGAATATATTAATGCCCAATCACACAATTATTTCACTTTTTTTAAAAACATGTTACACAGTATAGCAAATTTTCAAAGAAACACAGACCTCTCAGTTAATGGTAAGGGTCCATGGCATCAAAACTGTCGTGAACCCCTGGTTTAAAGGAGGAGGAAATATACAAGCACCCCAGACACTGGTTCTGGCTGCAAACCGATCCACGTTACTGATCCAGGTGGGCTGGGTTCCACTGCATGGATCCCAGCCCTGACGAAACTCCCAACACCCTGGATCTGGCTTGTACTCTGGACCCCTGGCTCATGTCACAGACTGAGAAGTGGGAACAAATGTTGTAAAATTGGTCGCTAGATTACTGGAACTTTACCGCACTTCGATGTGCTGGGTCGCTTCAGCAGAGTTGTTAAAATGAAACCCTGTCTTTCGTGAGGTATGTCAATGCATCTCACAGCCATTATTTTGAAGGACAGGTGTCCTGGACTAATACACAGCCGTCAAATCACTAAAAAAACAAATTCTCTTACCTCCTCACAATCCTGGTTATGGGAGCTTGCTGTGATGCAAGCGATCAAGGCAGCCAATGAGCTCACTGCAAAGTACTTCACAGTACTGGCACGCAATGCACACTTAATACTCATTCACCTTACCTTCGACACACTGGCCAAAGCTTGGAGATGAAGCAGCAAAAATAATTACAAGTCTTCTAACCTCAGTCACGCTAACCAGGAAAATGACAGTGTATTTTTTTTCTCAGTTTCTTTTCCCATATGCCCCCTCTCCCTTGGGAGGGTTACATGTTTACAGCTCAGTTCTGTGGTGTGCATACTGGGAGCCTGTGTTCTATGTCAACATGTTGGCTGTGCTCTAGCTCTCTTATTAACACGGCAACAGCATCCTGCACTTCTTATTGGGCCTTTAACATAACGTCACACCAGAACAATCAGTCAAATTTTCACCAAGGAGATATCATACAGGCAACCAAAGTTTTAATCAATGAGGATATTCAGCAGTAACTTGAAGAGAGGAGTGTGGGCCAGGGAGGTTTGGAAAGAAATCTAGTGCCTGAGGCGTTGACAACTAAAGTACACCTAACATTGACAGAGAGGTTATATTCAGTGATGGCCAAGAGGCCAAAAATAGCAAAGTGTAGGAATATGTAGCTTGTAGACCTGGCAGAGGTTACAAAAGAAAGCAGGGAGAGAAGAGCAAGATTTTTTTAAAAACCCAAGTTGTTTCATTATCTACAGCCAGGCAACTGTGAACATTTAAAATTATAAATGCTGCCTAGCTCTGTTAAAACCATGAACAACCGTAAAGAGGATGTGAAGACTGAAATTCTTCTATTTTGGGGAAGAATGTATTGATGGCAGAAAATCAGCCCGCTCACTTATTAAACAAACATGCCAGATCTAATGCAAACTGTCAGGTCAGATGACCAAAAGCAGGGCCAGTCATACAGCGATTAAAATTAGGGATGTGCAAGAGAGCAAGATTGGAAGAGTCCAGTGATCTCAGAGACTGTAGACATTTCAAAAGGTTTTAAAGATTGAGGAGTTCGGGTGAAACAACGTAGGGCATTAGAAAAATTATGCAAATAAAATAGGCATTAATTCAAGTTCCAATTTCAATTATTAGTAACAATTTTGAAATTTAAGGGTACATCAGATTATTATTGTCACGTGTATCAAAGTACAGTCGGCCCTCCTTATCTGCGGGGGATTGGTTCAGAGACCCCCCCGCGGATACCAAAAATCGTGGACGCTCAAGTCGCTTATTTAACCTGTCTCAGTGCGGTGGTCTTTAGGACCCAGTGGAACCCCGGACTTTATTTAACGTGTCTCAGTGCGGTGGACATTAGGACCCGGCGGTGAAGCTCTGAATCCGCAGTGTTTCTGTTCACGAAAATAATCACAATCACGATTGAAAATAAGGTGGAAGAAATAAAGTGATTGGAAAGAGGTGAAATGCCATCGGTCATTGGAAAAGTGTTAGGCTACGTCAGTCAACGATTGGAACAATTTTAATGGAGCACGTGAAAGGCCCTGCCCCGATGAAAGCTACAATTATTACTAAGCAACCCAGTGGTTTAATTATTGAAATACGTATGTTTCTTAAGTGTTTTAAATGCATAGAAAGGTAAAATATGTACTATATACTAAGACAAACGTTTGACTAACTGACTCCAAATAATACCAGATGTACCTGTTCCGACTTAAAGACGGACTCAGGAATGGAACTCATTCATAACCCGGGGACTGCCTGTACTTTTAAGTCATTTCTAGATTACTTATAATACTTAATACAATGTAAATGCTATGTAAATAGTTGTTATACTGTATTGTTTAGGGAATAATGACAAAAAAAATAGTCTATACATGCTCAAACAACGAGTGCTGGAGAGAGAACTTCCGGGTTTTCCGATCAGCGGTTGGTTGAATCCGTGCATGCGGAATCTGCGGATAAGGAGGGCCGACTGTACTGCAAAAATAACTCGTTGCCTACCACTCATGCAAATCAATTCATTACAGCGTATTGAGGTGGTTTAAGGCAAAACAATAGTAGGGTGCAGATTCATGTGTTACAGTTAAAGAGAAAGAGCAGTGCAGGCATAATGAGGTGCAATATCATAAGGAGGCAAAGAGTAGGGTCAAAAGTCCAACTTACTGCACTAGGGAACAGTTCAATAGTTTTATAACAGAGGGATTGAAGTCTGGTGACACATGCTTTCAGGCTTTTGCATCTTCTACCTGATGGAAGAGGGGAGAGAGAGGACCTCCAGGACGGGTGAGGTCTTTGACTATGCTGGCTGCTATACTGAACCAGTGTGAGGTACAGGCAGAGTCCATGGATGGAGGATGGTTTCTGTGATGTGCTGAATGTGTCCATAACTCTGCAGTTTAGTGCCATCATGGACACAACAGTTGCCATGATGCATCTCGATAAGATGCTTTCTATTGTGGATCAATTAAAATTGGTCAGGGACAAAGGGACATGCCAAATTTCTTTGGCCTCAAGTAGAAGTGCTGGTGAGCTTTCTCAGCCGTAATATCAACCCAATTGGACCAGGGCTGGCTTTTGGCGATGTTCACTCCTGGGAAGCTCTCGAAAGGACAGCTTTGTAACGTTCTGTCTACAGGTCACTGGGCCACAGTAGAAGGCTGAATGTTCAAGAGATATAGTTTGCCAACTGTTAAGAGTACAAGACATCCTTGTGCATCAGGCAAGTGAAAGGAAATGAAGTAGGTTAATCGGCCTACATCAAACCAAACAACAGACACCAGCTAAGTCACTTTACACCATTGTTTCTGATTTCAAGGAAGTTCCCACTTCCATTTTCACTTAGTACATCAAACATGGGCGCAGGCATATTTATATCTGCTCCATCAATTCAGAAGAATAAGGGGAGACTTCATTGAAACCTACTAAATGTTGAAAGGCCTTGCTAGAGTGGATATGGAGAGGATGCTTCCTGTGGTGGGGGAGTCTAAAACCAGATGACACAGTTTCAGAACGTCCTTTTAGAATGAAGATGAGCAGGAATTTCTTTAGCCAGAGTGGTTAATCTGGGGAATTTGGTGCCAATTTAGGTATATTAAAGGCAGAGGCTGATGAGCAGACTCAATGAGCCAAATGGCCTAATTCCGCTCCTATATCTTACGGTCTTCAGTATGAAGAGGATCAGCCCTTGGGTGTCTGGGTTCTCTGTCCTCTGAAGATAAGAGCTGTTTGAACATTCAGAACATTTGCCTTATCAGTTACACTGTATTCTTACTGGAAATACACAACTCATTGGAACCATTTGCCAGGCACAAAATTTGCACTGAGTCACCTGCTGTCATCTTGGTCCATAAGAGTTTAAAAACTTGCTGTATTTTGAATTCAACAGCATCTCCTTAAAATGTCAAATGCCTGATGGATAAAGACCTTTTATATCAATCAGGTTCAGTATCATCAATCCTCACACTGAGATTTAAGGACAAGGGTGATGTCTTAAAAGGATAATGAGAGTGGGAACTCGTGCAGATAACTGATCATGGGCTGATAGGTGAGAAATGGAAAAAAAAGTTGGGATTTGAGCAGAATTCTGAACGGTAACATGCTTACACGTGAAGCAAGGAAAAGCAGCAGACCACAGAAGCGGATAGTACAGCTGCCCACGAAACCAGAAACAGAATCACTGTTCTACATCCGAGATCTTCCACCCGATCCCACACACGAATCTCCATGCTCCCCCCCTCTCCCCTTATGGACTCAACGGCAATGGGAGAAGGAAGAAACAACGACCCACCCTTGAATGTCAACAGTACTTCTCACATGATCAGACACTCCACACAAGTGCAATCACAGATAAAACCTGATACCAGCTGACTGATTAAAGAGCAGGACTAGAGACTAAATCTTCAACTGAGTTTGGTTTAAACTCCCCCGTGCCCCCCCCCACACAAAACAGTAAATATATGAAATAACTGCCACAGGAAGTGGTAGAGGTAGGTACATTTAAAAGACATTTGGAAAAGTATATGGGTATGAAACGTTTAGAGGGATATGGGCCTAGCTGAGCTAAGGCACCTTAATCAGCATGGAGGAGTTGGAATGAAAGGCCTATTTTCTAGGCCCTTTAACTATGGCTCAAGATTAGGGAGCAATTTTCAGAGTTTTCAACCTTGGCCTTTGAAGGTCTCCCGCCCATAGCAACCACAGAAAATGGGATGCTCCGGGGCCAGAATTGGAGGAAGGTGGATACATTAAGAGGATGATGTACCTGGCTCAAAGGTTAATTTATTATCAAAGCATGTATCCATATACAACTCTGAAATCTGTAATTCTCCGAATAGCCATGAAGCAAAGAACATGAAAGTCACTCAGAGAGAAAGTCTGGTGGAGGTGACAGATACTGGAAGGACAGTATCTGATTCCACCCACTAGCCGACCTCTTGGAATCCTTTGGGCCAGTCTGACATCAAAATGCAATGCCATCTCGGCCTGGAATTGCCCTGTAGGGAACAACAGCTCAGCCGTGTGGATTATAACAGGCCCTTTCAGATACTCATAACAGACAAAGCAGCCTCCTCAAAACCCACCCACCCAGCTCAAAATAAAGTGTACGTTGAGAAGTCTGCCTGGGTAAAAAGAAAATAATCATCAAATACAGAGCACAGTGGCATTTCCTCTTGTGGAAGTGACAATTTAGCAGAATTTATGCACGGGCTAATCAAAGCAGAGTGAGCTCCTGAAAGAGCATCACAGCGTCCAGAACAGAGACCAGTAATTATCCTTTCTGGGCTTTGTTCCAACTGGCCTCCTTCAGTAGCGCAAGCGCCTCTTGGAAGAGCTGGAGTTCAGAGATGAAGACAAGCTCTTGGTGTGAGAGAACTCAGAAGAGGAAGGAGGAGGTGCTTGCGAGGAAGGATAGCATCTGAGACGCAAGGAAACACTAACTGCTTCTACTTCTGAGGACTCCATGCTGAGGTCCCTTGGAAGCAAACTCATTGTTCTCGGTCACTGAGGTTCAAATTCATTGAGAGCTGTGACAGCCGGCAGACCCAAGGAAGGTCGTCACCAGAT
Source organism: Hemitrygon akajei (assembly GCF_048418815.1). Taxonomy (NCBI): domain Eukaryota; kingdom Metazoa; phylum Chordata; class Chondrichthyes; order Myliobatiformes; family Dasyatidae; genus Hemitrygon; species Hemitrygon akajei. Next base: position 65,084,163 of record NC_133129.1, read on the forward strand.
GTCACTGCCCTCGAGACTGCAGACTACCAGCTAAAGATTGGTGCGGGGGGAGGGGGTGCAACACTCTGTGGATCAGCTGGGAGTCTGCTCCACTTTGTAGAACTGTCCCTGGAATACTCTGCAGGGAACAGGATGGTGTGAGAGCAGGTAATGGAGTTTTGGGTCAGCAGAGAAACAAGCCCTTTGGTCCATCTGGACCATGGCGAGCCATTTAAATGGCCTTTTCCCACTGACCTCCACCAGGACCATAGCCCTCCATATCAATATCATCCATGAACCGATACCAACTTCTCAAACAATGAAATCAAGCTTTCATTCACCACTTACCCTGGTTGATCCTTCCAAAGTGCAACCCCTCTCACTTGTCTGCATTAAATTCCACCTGCCATAGATCCTGGAGCAAGCCACGATAGTTTTCCTCACTATCCACTACACCCCCAATATTGGTGTCATCCATAAATTTGCTGATCCAGTTAACCAAACAACAACAGACTCAGCACCGATCCCCATGGCACACTTGCCTATACCTGCAATGGTCTTCCTTTTATTTCTTAACCAGGCCTTCAACATTTCTTAAAAACAACTGTTCCCTACATGTAAACAGGAGGAAATCTGCAGATGCTGGAAATTCAAGCAACACATGCAAAATGCTGGTGAAGCACAGCAGGCCAGGCAGCATCTATAGGGAGAAGCACTGTCCCCTACGTGTTTTCTTTACCTTTTGGCTCCACAGATGGATTACCATTCTGAGTTTCCAGAAACAATTTTGTCCCTTGCAGTCCTTTTGCTCTTAACATATCTGTAGAACCCCTTTGGATCCTTCTTCACTTTGTCTGCTAAGGGAACATCATGCCTTATTTAGCCCTTCTGATTTCTTTACGGTGTTCTCTTGCATTTCTATAACTCTATTAGCACCTCATTTGTTCTTATCTGCCTATATCTGCAATGACCTTTTCTTACTTAACCAGGGCCTCAATATTTCTTAAAAACCAAGGTTCGCTATTCCTGTTTACTTTACCTTTTGTTTTGACAGGCACACGCAAGCTCTGTACTCACAAAATTTGAAGGTCTCCCACTTATCACATTATTATTATTTTGCCAGAAAACAGCCTGTCCCAATCCACACTTGCCAGATCCTTTCTGGTAACATTGAAATTGGCCTTTCACCAATTTAGAATCTCAACCCGAGGGCCAGACGTACTTTTTGCATATTTACTTTGAATCTAGTGATCACAATGGCATTAGTTTCAAAGTCTTCACTGCACAAACTTCCGTCACCTACCCTGTCTCATTCCCTAATAGCAGAACAAGTATCATGTACGGGAGTTCTATGTACTGATAAAGGAAAGTTTCTTGAACACATATGACAAAATCTATCCCATCTCGTCCTTTTACTATATAGGAGTTCCAGTCAATGTGGAAAGTTAAAATTACCTACTTTATAACAACCTTCTGTTTCTTGCAACAGCCTGCAATCTCTTTGTAACTCTGTTCCTCTAAATCCTGAGGATTGTTGGGTGGTCTGAAATATCACCTCATTAAACCCATACCTTTCCTATTACTCAGTTCCACCCATAATGCCTCACTAGATGAGTTCTCCAGTCTGTCCTGACTGAGTACTGCCGTGACATTTTACTTGACTTGTAATGCCACCCCTCCTCCTACAGGCCCTCCCACTCGGTCACGTCTAAAGCAACAGAATCCCAGAATAATGAGCTGCCAGTTGCAGTCTCTCCTGCAACCAAGTGTCACTAATGGCTACGATATCATAATTCCAGGTGTTGATCCATGCCCTGAGCAAACCTGCCTTTCCTATGATACTTCTTGCATTGAAATGTATGCAGCTCAGGACACTAGAGACAGTCTGCTCAATCATTTGATTCCTGACTTTGTCTGAGGTCTTAACTACATCTGTCTCCACAACCTCTCCACGGTCTGTCGTAGCACTCTAGTTCCCATCCCTCTGCAACTCTAAACTCCCACCCAACCTTGTGCAAACTGCCCGATACTGGGTTGAGAAAACAGACAAACCACAAATACTTATGTAGGAAGCAGGTGATAGTCTATGCTGGAATAGAGATATTGGGCCATTGCTGTGGGGTGGGGAAAGAGTAGAGACAGAGTACTATCAACAGATGGACAACACAAGGCAACCTTGGACTGGCAGAGCGAAGAGATGGGGGAGCAGCAGTACTAAGGGAACATCATACTATTGGACAGGCAGTGTTCAGGAAGCACTGCACTGTCAAAGGAGTAATACTGAGGGGACACAACAGAGTGCCTGACAAATAATAATGTAGAAATCACAAAAGGGAAGCTGCTGCCACAGGTTCATCGCTCCCACAGGCCAGTCCAGCACAAGTTTGTCTGAAGCCCTGAGGGTTTCCCCAGATGCCCCAGTTCCATCCCACTTCCCAAGTTTATGCAAATTGCTAGGTTCACTGATCACTAAAAATTACATCTCTCCCCCACTCCCCCATGCGTATGGGGTGGGGGTAGTTGATGGGAATAGGGAGAGTGTTCGAAAAGTTGAATTTGTGTTAACATGTTGATGGTCAGCATCAAGCTGATGGGCTGAAGAGCCTGATTCCATGCTCTAAATATCTAACTCCAAGTCTTGATTCCTGCACATGCCATCACCAAAAACAGGAAAGTTAAAAATTCTCAAAATATAAAAAGAGCTATAAAAAAATTCTCACCAGGATCCAACAGTCACTTTGAAGGACCTGATCTTCCTTTAGCTAACTTCACCGAACAAGATAAGACCTACAGCACTGGGTGTTAAAGGCTGAAGATTCCGCTCACCACCAGCTCTGAGTTCTTCTCACTCACATCAGATGGTTAATAGGAAATCAGGAACAGTGAGACAAAGTGGAAAGGAGAGGGGCTGAGTGTCAAGACAGATTTGAAAGAGCTGTTTAAAAAATATCATGCATGATGTCACACTCTATAAATAGAGTTGGAAATTATGTAGGACCTCAACAGAACCATGGGTTAGGTCTCAGCTTATGTATTAAGGCCAGTGCTGAACAGTTATCAAGGACTTGGAAAGGATGTGGAGGAGACTTGCCAAACTACTCATCACAACTAACAGAAAGTGACCAATTACGGAGAATGCTAAATTTGCTGATGACACAAAGGCAGGAGAAGAAAAAGTTGTGAAGAGGAAACAAGAAGGCAAGAGAGGAATACATTTATGTGTGTATGTTATGCGAGTAGATCAAGATTAATCAAATGGAGAAGATGTGGGGAAATGTAAAACTGTCCATTTTAAATCGAAGCAGCGTGCATCATCAGAACAGTGAGAGATTGCACAGCTTTTAGACACCGAGGGATTAGAGTCTAATTTGTGAAAAGTAAGTAGACAGGTAGACAAAATAAATAGCCAAACAGGTCATAAGGGGTATTGAATACAAAACCAGGGAGGCCATGTCACAATCATATGGGATAATGATGAGGCCACATCTGCAGCACTCTGTACAAAATTGATCCCCATTAATTAAGGACAACGTTATTGCATTGGATGCAATTCACAGAAGGGTCATTTAGCTGGTGCCTAGAAAAGACAGGCTGGCTTATTAGGAAAGAAACAAGCTAAGGATGTGTGAGAGGAGACTTGACTGAAGCATAGGTGGTTAGAGCGAGGATGTTCTCTCTGAGGGGGGGGAGGAATCTAGAACTAGAGGTTATTGCTTAAAAAATTAAGCTGAACAATAGTAATGAGGTAAAAATTCCCTCAGAACAAGTATTTGAAATTCTTCTCAATAAGGGCAAACTTTAGATTAGGCTCAAAGGGCTGAAAGACCTATCCCCAGTTCATGATGTCTAGTGGATAATAACATATTGCACAGTCATATTGCAAGCAAGAGGCACACACAAGATGCTAGAGGAACTCAGCTGGCCAGGCAGCATCTATGGAAAAAAGTACAGTCGATGTTTTGGGCCAAGACTCTTCCGCTGGACTGGAGATAAAAAAAGATGAGTAGATTTAAAAGATGGTGGGGGGGGGGGGGGGGAGAGAGAGCGAAATACAAGGTGATAGGTGAAACTGGGAGGGGATGGATGAAGTAAAAGCTGTTAAGGGCTGAAGGAGGAAGATAGAAGGTCATGGAAGAAAGATGGGGAGGGGGGAGAAGCAACAGAGGGAGGCAATAGGCAAGCAAGGAGATAAGATGAAAGAGGAAAAAGGGGATGGGGGAATGATGAAGGAGGGGGGGCATTACTGGAAGTTTGAGGAATCGATGTTCATGCCATCAGGTTGGAGGCTACCCAGATGGAATACAAGGTGTTGCTCCTCTAACTGGAGTGTGACTTCATTGCAGCAATAGAGGCAGCCGTGGACTGATATATGGGAATGGAAACGGGAAGTGGAATTAAAATGGGTGGCCACTGGGAGATCCCATTTCTTCTGGCGGACCGAGCAATATTGCAATGCTGGAACAACTAGAGCCATCTTCTTTAGGTGCTGAAAGATTTAACAGGAGAAACCATGAATGGTTTTCAACAAGTCAAAAGCTGTTTCCTCTGGCAGAGGAGCCCATGACCAGCGGTCACACATTTAAGGGTTTTGAGGAAGGAAGCAGAGTGGAGACAAGGACAAATCATTTGTACACAGCGAGATGTGATCAAGAACAAAGTACCTCAAAAGGACAACAGAAACAGATTTAACTACAATTTTAAAAAATGGAGCTGGATAAACATACAAATGTTAAAATACTTACATGGCAAGCAGTAAAACGCAGGAGGAAGTGGGACTACTAGAAATTCTTAAGAAAAGCCAAAGCACAATGGACCAAGTGGCCTCCTGAACGCCATCACTTTTCAAACCTGCTCCTTCACTCTCCTGGACAGTGTGGTAACTTTCCTTCTGTAGATCATGAGCATCAATCCTAACACATTCTAAGTTGTGCCGAGCTTCCTTCTGCAGATCTGCTGAAAACCCCAGTTATAAACACGTCGAGGAAGCGAAACTGCAGCCAACTTAACATGAGCAAAAAAAATTGCCTTTTTTTCTGAATTTACAGAACATGTACAACAGTAAAATCAGCTCATTACTTAAACCATGCTACAGCTCAGAGGTGATGGCCCTTACAAAACAACAGTCCTTTTATCTGATCCCGGTCATGTTTATTCTCCACGTCACCTCCTCCTACCTTTCTTCACCTTCCCCTGTGATTTTCTTACTTTCCTTTATCCCCCATGTGTTTACCTAGCTTCATGCTTAAAACATCTCCACCTCAACTATATTCTATTGGACTGAGTCCCACACTGTCTGGGTAATGTTTCCTGTGAATTTTTTAGTGACTATCATGGATCCTACTTTAGAAATCACACCTTCATCCTATCTACCATCCTCACTTCATCTTTCAAAAATAATTTCCTTCATCAGAAAAAAGGGATGTTGAGCACTTACAGCAGGACATTGATAGGTGCAAAACTGGGCTGAGAAGTGGCAGATGGAGTTCAAACCAAATAAGTGTGAGGTGGTTCATTTTGATAGGTCAAATATGGTGGCAGAATATAGTATTAATAGTAAAACTCATGACAGTGTGGAGGATCAGAAGGATCTTGGGGTCCAAGTCCATAAGATGCTCAAAGCTGCAGCACAGGTTGATGCTGTGGTTAAGAAAACATACAGTGCATTGGCCTTCATCAATCGTGGGAGTGAGTTTAGGAGCTGAGAGCTAATGTTGCAGCTATATAGGACCCTGGTCAGAACCCACATGGAGTACTGTGCTCAGTTCCAGTCGCCTCACTATAGGAAGGACGTGGAAACCATAGAAAGGGTGCAGAGGAGATTTACAAGGATGTTGCCTGGATTGGTAAGCATGCCTTATGAGAATAAGTTGAGTGAACTCGGCCTTTTCTCCTTGGAGTGACGGAGGATGAGAGGTGACTTGATAGAGGTGTACAAAATGATGAGAGGCATTGATCGTGTGAATAGTCAAAGGCTTTTTCCCCAGGGCTGAAATCGCTAGTATGAAAGGGCACAATTTTAAGGAGTTTGGAAGGAGGTACGGAGAAGTTGTCAGGGGTAAAAAAAAAATTTTAATGTAGAGAGTGGTGAGTGCATGAAATAGGCTGCTGGCGACAGTGGTGGAGGCGGATACGATAGGGTCTTTTAAGAGACTCCTGGACAGGTACATGGAGCTTAGGAAAATAGAGGGCTATGGGTAACTCTAGGTAATTTCTCAGGTAAGGACATGTTTGGCACAGCTTTGTGGGCCAAAGGGCCTGTATTGTGCTGTATGTGAAAGGGCATTCAGGAAATCATCAGGACAACATCATCTGACTGTGCAGATATTGAGGTCAGCCTAGAAGATCATTAGGGTCTCTCTTCCCGCCATTACGGACATTTACACTACACACTGCATCTGCAAGATAACAGCATTATGAAGGACCCCACGCACCCCTCATACAAACTCTTCTCCCTCTGGCCATCTGGGAAAAGGCACCAGAGCATTCGGGCTCTCACAACCAGACTATGTAACAGTTTCTTCCCCCAAGCTATTCAGACTCCTCAATACCCAGAGCCTGGACTGACACCAACTTACTGCCCTCTAAGTCTTGTTTTTTTAATTTATTGTAATGCCTGCACTGTTTTGTGCATTTTATGCAGTCCTGGGTAGGTCTGTAGTCTAGGGCAGTATTTTTCTGTGTTGTTTTCACGTAGTTCAGTGTAGTTTTTGTACTGTTTCACATAGCACCATGGTTCTGAAAAAGTTGTCTTGTTTTTACTGCGTACTGTAGCAGCAGTTATGGTCGAAATGACAATAAAAAGTGACTTGACTATGTGACTATGTTTCTAATAGACATCACAAAGCATTGTACCAATAAGAAAAGTCACTAAACAAACATAAAAAACCTCCAGCACAATATAGGCCCTTTGGCCGACAAAGTTATGCTGAACATGTCCCTACCATAGAAATTACTAGGCTTACCTATAGCCCTCTATTTTACTAAGCTCCATGTACCTATCTAAAAGCCTCTTAAAAGACCCTATCGTATCCGCCTCCACCACCGTTGCCGGCAGCCCATTCCATGCACTCACCACTCTGAGTATAATACTTACCCCTGAATCTCCTCTGTACCTACTCCCAAGCACCTTAAAACTATGCCCTCTTGTACTAGCCATTCCAACCCTGGGAAAAAGCCTCTGACTACCCACACAATCAATGCCTCTCATCATCTTGTACACCTCTATCAGGTCACCTCTCATCCTCCTTCGCTCCAAGGAGAAAAGGCCGAGTTCACTCAACCTATTCTCATAAGGCATGCTCCCCAATCCAGGCAACATCCTTGTAAATCTCCTCTGCACCCTTTCTATGGTTTCCACATCCTTCCTGTAGTGAGGCGACCAGAACTGAGCACAGTACTCCAAGTGGGTCCTATATAGCTGCAACATTACCTCTCAGCTCCTAAATTCAATTCCATGACTGATGAAGGCCAATACACCATACGCCTTCTTAACCACAGAATCAACCTGCGCAGCTGCTTTGAGCATCCTACGGACTCAGACCCCAAGATCCCTCTGATCCTCCACACTGCCAAAAGTCTGACCATTAATATTATATTCTGCCATCATATTTGACCTACCAAACTAAACCACTTCACTCTTACCTGGTTTGAACTCCATCTGCCACTTCTCAGCCCAGTTTTGCATTCTATCAATGCCCTGCTGTAACCTCTGACAGCCCTCCACACTATCCACAACACCTCCAACCTTTGTGTCATCAGCAAACTTACTAACCCATCCCTCCACTTCCTCATCCAGGTCACTTATGCTGACTACTCCTAATCATATTACATCTCTCCAAATGTTCATAAATCCTGCCTCCCAGGATCTTCTCCATCAACTTACCAACCACTGAGGTAAGACTCACTGGTCTATAATTTCCTGGGCTATCTCTACTCCCTTTCTTGAATAAAGGAACAACATCCGCAACCCTCCAATCCTTCTGAACCTCTCCCGTCCCCATTGATGATGCAAAGATCATCGCCAGAGGCTCAGCAATCTCCTCCCTCACCTCCCACAGTAGCCTGGGGTACATCTCATTCGGTCCCGGCAACTTATCCAACTTGATGCTTTCCAAAAGCTCCAGCACATCCTCTTTCTTAATATCCACATGCTCAAGCTTTTCAGTCTGCTGCAAGTCATCACTACAATCACTGAGATCCTTTTCCATAGTGAATACTGAAGTATTCATTAAGTACCTCTGCTATTTCCTCTGGTTCCATACACACTTTCCCACTGTCACACTTGATAGGTTCTATTCTTTCACATCTTATCCTCTTGTTCTTCACATACTTGTAGAATGCCTTGGGGTTTTCCTTAATTCTGCACGCCAAGGCCTTCATATGGCCCCTTCTGGCTCTAATTTCCTTCTTAAGCTCCTTCCTAGTAGCCTTATGATTTTCTAGATCTCTAACATTACCTAGCTCTCATTACCACTGTGACATCAAGATTGGAAACAGTGAACTCCCATAAAAATCACTGTGGAAAACAGCATATAACCTGATTTTAGAGACTTTGAAAGATTGAGCAAGCGGGATCTCCACAAGCAAGATGCAACCTTTCAAAATGTATATCACCTCATATGGGGAGAGGGGGAGGGACGTAGGGGGTTTGAAGAACACATCAAACTGGTAAACTACAGTCATACATCAATTGGCTTTCTACTGCTTGAAACTGCCATCTTGGCACTGTTTGAGAGGAGCACAATTAAAGCAAACTATTGCCCTCCCTTTTGCTAAACTGATCCAGCAGTCAGAGCTGAGTGAGCTCAACAGCGTTTTTTTTTTAAAACACAGGAATGCTTTTCAGCACTTGTGCTGAGCTGGCCAGTTTGCATTTCCAGGATCCGCAGTACAATAAAGGATGGGATTGATATTCATATCACATAGACACATGCTCGCCTATGCTCTGGTATCAAGCAGTCATCACACATTTCTGTAAAAAGCAAGGTCATTACATGGCACCAGCAGCCTGCTCCTTCCCAGGGCTGTCAAGAAAGAGAGGCCTGCATTTCTATCGAGTATCTGATCACTATAGGTACTCCAGAGGGTGGTCACTGCTCTAACTTAGAAATCATGATCGGTGTACAGCAAGCTCCCACAAATAATGTGATCAGATCAGATCTTCCATCGTTAAGAGGCAGAGTGAGGAGTAAATACAGCCTGGGACATTGGGCATAACTCTCTCATACTTTGTCACAAGACGTTCAAAATTGAGCATGTCCACCCAAGAGAGAAACAGCCCCAGTTTAATGCTTTAGTGGATGCTGCAGCCTTCCCACTGTAACCAGGCTCAACCATGCTCAGGTGGGCACGTTTTGTGGATTGTACTCCGTAGCTCACATTATCGTGTGTTTCTGCTTGCTCCTTTTTTGCAATGATATTTTATAGTTTTGATTGGGGTGACTTGCAAGTAACGAACAACACAGCACTTGACTGAAATGAACTGAATGTGCCTGGACTACTTCAATGACCTTCTTGCTTGGTGTTCTACACTTTCTTTTTGCCATTTGTGCAGTTTGTTCTCTTTTTCTTCTGTGTGTTGGGGGTTGACGTTTTTCTTTCACCGGATTCCATGGAGTTTCTTTGTTCTGTGGCTGTCTGTGGGAAGATGAATCTCTGGGTTGTATACTGCATATACACTTGGGTAATAAAATTACTTTTAGTTATTCCCAAAAATCCGCTCCAAGGAGAGGTTGGACAAACTTGGATTGCTTTCTCTGGAGCATCGGAAGCTGAGGGAGATTGATCGAGGTTTATAAGATTATGAGGCACGGACAGGGTAGATGATCTTTTTACCAGGTTAGACACGTCAAATGCCAGAGGGCATAGCTTTAAGATAGCAGGGGAAATGTACAAGGTCTTGTTTTATTTACACATAATACTGGGTGCCAAGGGTGGTGTGGAAGCAGACATGCCAGTGTTGTCCAAGTGGCACATGAACATGCAGAGGATGGAGGGATAAAGATTAAGTGCAGTTAGATAGGTTTAGTTTAATGTGGCATCCTGTTTGACTGAGTTATCCCTTTATGTTAAAAGATCCCCTTTAAATCCCTTCTCTTTTTGATACCCCTACCATGTGGAGAAAAGAATTTGACCATCTTATATCCTACTGTCAGATCATCCCTCAACCTCCTTTGCTCGAGGGTGAATTATCTCTGCTTATCCAATCTCTCCCTATACCTAATGCCCTCCAATCCAGGCATGTCTCTGGTGAAACTTCTCTGTGCACTCTCCAGAAAGGCATACGATACCCTGGATCACAGATAATTAGCTAAGAGCAGAGGCCGGGCAAATTTAGATCGTTTTCTCAGGTGCAGCGAAGGCTGCGGGGACACCTGACACAAGTGCAGGCAAGCCCCATGGGGGGGGTGGTTTGAGGAGGAAAGAGTTGCATTCCCACAAAACAGGCACTACCATGATTTTCCATAAAGCAAATCTGTATCATCTGCATATCTGTCTACAAACGAGAGCTGGAAACAGCTCTTACGTGGGGACTGCCTGTATAAACAGAGTGGATGGATTGAATTATGTTGCACTTGTGATTACAGGTTTAACAATCGATCGTTCTGTACCATATCACATGACGTGGCGAACATCGTAGTCTTACCATGACCAGGACTGTTCTTGGTTCTTGGCAGATTTTATACAAAAGTGGTTTGCCATTGCCTTCTTCTGGGCAGTGTCTTTACGAGACAGGTGACCCCAGCCATTATCAATACTCTTCAGAGATTGTCTGCCTGGCATCAGTGGTCATGTAATCAGTACTTATGATATACACCAGCTGTTCACCAACTACCCCCATGGCTTTACGTGACCCTGATCGGTGGGGGGGGGGGGGGCGCTAAGCAGGTGCTACACCTTGTCCAAGTGTGACCTACAGGCTAGCGGAGAGAAGGAGTGCCTTACACCTCCTTTGGTTGAGATGCATTTCCACCATGCCATCAAAAGATTTAAGGAGAGGGAGATCATTTAAAGGAAATATGCAAGGCAAGTTTATTTTTTAACTCAGTGGTAGATGCTGTCAGAGGATGTAATGGATGCATAAAATATAGAAACATTTAAGAGCCTTTTAGATAGGCACATGAATGGAGAGGGAATGGAGGAATTATAAACCTCGAGCAGGCAGATGGGATTAGTTTAATCTGCCATCTTGATCAGCAGAAACATGCGGACCAAAGTGCTCCTTCCTGTGCTATTCTGTTCTACGTTCCAATACTGAATTAAACCATGTGCCTTAACAGCATCACCCAACAACTAACCAGCCCGGTTAACTCCCCAGTCCCTCAAAACCAAAACTATCCTCAATATCATCGAATTGAAACCACTGCAGCACTGCTGGTCACAGAACGCCTCTTACAATGGGCAGCAAAACTGTGCGTCGAACATAGACAGTCCTTGTTAGGCACAACTGTACCCTGAGTCCTGAGCAACTTCTAGGATAGTCAGTGGAATTTTCCAAACTTTACAATACATATGCAATCAAAGAACAGCCTTGTGACTGAAGTGAACAGCACTTTTTCCGATGCTTGTGACATAATAACAACCCTTACAAACTTGAATGATTATAGAGCAGTCCTTGAGATGCTCACGTGATCATGAAGCACCCTTCATCATGTTTGTCCTGTTTCATGGATGGTTTATTTCTTGTGCCAAAGTTTAAGTAAAGATCTAATGAAAGTATACAATGCAAGAAACACTGGAATTACTTAAAATGTCAAAGATAGCTTTGATATTTGGTGAATCTGTAAAAAAGCATCACAGAGGCAGTTTCTAGTTTAAGGGGAAGTTGGTAAATTCTTCAGGTGGCATAATGGTACAGAAGGCAGTGCTGCTACCACACAATACCGTTTCAATCTTGATCCTGAGTGCTGTCTGTGCGGAGTCTGCACGTATACTCCAAGAGTTCAACAAGTTTTGAGGGTATGCCACCTTCGAGCCGAAATGTGTGGCGACACCTGTGGACAGCCCCCAGCATACCCTCAGGTGTGTTGGTTGTTAATGCAAACGACAAATTCCGCTGCATTCCTTGCACACCTGACAAATAAACTCCAATCTTGAATCTGAGTATGTTGATTCCACAGGTGTGTTCCGGTTTCCTCCCACCTTGACAGGAGTGCAAGTGGATTAATTGGCTGTTCTTTTATCCCCGGTCAGAGCAGAACGAGAATTAGTGGGGAAATGAGGGTCACGAGAGGGGGCACGGGTTTGCAAGGAAGTAAGTGGGGGAATGAGACTGAATGGGAATCCTCCTCTTCAGCTGAAAGAAAATATAAAGTTAACATAATATGAAAATCTTTCATGATGTGATATTCAGTCAGGGACAGCATTATTGACAAAGATATTGAATAAAGTAAAAATAAAAGTAAAGACTGGCTGCATTATGGCCTGGTGTGGGAACACCAGAGCGAAAATCCTACAGGAGGTAGTGGATTTGGCCCAATAAATCAGAGGTAAAACCCTCCCAACCATTCAGCACATCTACATGAAATGCCGTAGTAGAAAAGCAACATCCATCATCAAAGATCCTCACCACCCAGGCCTGGCTCTTTTCTCGCTGCTGCTATCAGGTAGCAGGTACAAGAGCCTCAGGACGCACACCACCAGGTTCAAGAACAGTCACTACCCCTCAACCATCAGGCTCTTGAACACAAGAGGGTAATTACACTCATTTGTTGAGACATTCCCACAACCAATGATCTCCCTTTAGGGAATCTTTATCTTGCTATGTCATGCTCTCATTACTTATTGGTATTTATTTATATTTGCATTTGCATAGTTTGTCGCCTTCTATGCTCTTGCTCTTTCATTGATCCAGTTTAGTTACTGTTCTATAGGTTTGCTGAGTATGCCTGCAGGAAAAAGAATCTCAGGGTCACACGTGGTGACATGTACTGTCTGTACTCTGATAATAAATTTTACTTTGAACCCTTAAAAAGAATGTACAACTGAGTAGTACATTACATGGGGAAGTACCACCCACACCCCTCCGTCCACCATAGAAATATTATCTACATGAGGTGCTGCCGAAAGAAGGCAACATCCATCAAAGATTCCCATCATCCTGTTCCTGGTATCTTCTTGTAGACATTACAAGAGCCTGAAGACCCACACCACCAGGTTCAAGAACAGCTATTTCCCTTCAACCATTCAGCTCTTGAACCAACTAGCAAAAACCTCAATACCCAGAGCCTGGACTGACACCAACATACTGCCCTCTGCTGTGCCTACTGTCTTTTTTGTACTGCCTATTATTTATTGTACTGCTTGCACTGTTTTGTGTACTTTATGCAGTCCTGTGTAGGTCTGTAGTCTAGTGTAGTTTGTGGTGTTTTACTTAGTTTCAGTGTAGTTTTTGTATTGCTTCATGTAGCACCATGGTCCTGAAAAACGCTGTCTCGTTTTTACTGTGTACTGTACCAGCAGTTATGGTCGAAATGACAGTAAAAAGTGACTTGACTAATTACCACCACCGTTTAGCAGTACAGTACTATGACTACTCTGAATATTTTGCATTAAAATGGACTTTGTTCTAATTGTGTTCTTGAAAAAACTGTGCACAATTTGCCCATATTTTTCTTGCATCCTTGCAAGAGATAAGGTGAGGACATCTTGCAAGAGATGGGTGGGAAACTCTTCCCACACTACCCCTTCTCTCATTTCTATCATCTCCTTCTCATCCACTCTTATGATACGCCTTTCCATTGCAGGACATCCAAGATATCCTCTTTACAACAGGGTTTCCCCTCTACTGCTATCAATGCAAGCCCCACTAGCATCTACTCCATTTCCCACACATCCACCTTCACACTATCTCCCTTTCCCCAGGGTTAACGTATCGGGGAAATGGTTTCAGCTACCACCCCACAAGCGTTCATATCCAGTGTATCATTCTCTGCCACTTCCATCATCTCCAACGGGATCCCACGAACAGCGCACATCTTCCCTTCTCCTCTCCGCTTTGCACAGGAAGAATTTTCCCCATGACTCTCTTGTCTGGTTGTACCTCCTCAATCACTCTCCAGGCATTTATCCCTGCAATTATGGTGCGTTATACCTGTCCCATGTCTCCTACCTCACCATCATTCAGGGTCCTAAACAGCCTTTGCAGGTAACCTCAATCCACTGGGATTTTTATTATATCCAATGCTTCTGTTGCGGCCTCCTCTATATACAATAGCTGATAGCTGACGCAGATTGGGGGACCACTTTGTTGAGCATCTTCATTCTGTCAGCTGTAACAACCAGGATGCCCAGGTGCTCAGCCATTTTAATTCCACTTCCCATTCCCATACTGACATTTGTCCATGGGGTTCCTTGACAATGAATACTGTTCTCCTGCCACAGTCCTCCATACAGATGTGCTCAGTGGTTGGGAGGGCTTTGCCTCTGATGGACTGGGCTGTATTCACTACTTTTTGTTGGCTTTTCCTCTCAAGGGCATTGGTGTTTCCATAGCAGGCCATGATGCAAACATTCATAATACTCTCCACCACACAACTATACAAGTCTGTCAAAGTTTTAGATGACATGCTGAATCTTCTCAAAAAGGTGCTGCTCTGGCTTATTTGTAACATGCTGGACCAAGACAAATCCTCTGAAATAATAATGCCAAAGAATTTAAAGTTTCTGGCCCTCTCCACTTCTGACTTCCTGATGAGGACTGGCTGAATCAATCTCAGGTTTCGTTCTCCTGAAGTCAATAACCTGCTCCTTGGTCTTGCTGACACTGAGTGAGAGGTTATCATTGTGGCACCAATCAGCAAAATTTTCTATCTCCCTCTATATGCCGATTAGTCACCACCTTTGATTCGGCCAACAACAGTTGCGTCATCAGCAAACTTAAATATGATATTGGAGCTGTACCTAGCCTCACAGTCATAAGTATAAAGCAAGTCGAATCTTGTGGTGCAGCTGTGGTGATTGTAGAGGAGATGTTCTTGCCAATCAGAACTGACCAGGAGAAGCAAGTGAAGAAATCAAGGATCCAGGTGCACAGAGATGTATCGAGGACAAAGTCTATGCTAATGTGGAACTTGAATTCAACCTTTGACAGAGATCAAATGTGATGCAGTGGACACTGAGATTTTGTCCTTACCAAAAGGCTCAAAGAACAGAAGTCCAGGATTGTAGGTTAAATCACAAATATCTTGCTCTATGTCAAAAGTGCTTGAATTTTAAATAAAACTTACCATTTTATTCCCAGCACATTGTTTATGAATTCCCTCCACAGACTTGTATCTCTATTCATCTGACACAAATGAAGACACAGTTGTCTTCACTGCTCCCTCCAATAGACAGAAGCTCTTTAGACATTCCTCTTGGCAAAAAGCTTCCTCAGATGGTTATGGTAAAAGTACCAAGCAGAACCTCCAACTCTATCTCCTCTTCTTGGGATTTCCCTTGGGGATACAAATGGTTTGTTCACAGTTTCTAAGCTTACCTTTACGAACAGAAACATCCATCTCTACATTTCAAGGCATCTGCCTCTGAAAGATGTGCTGATCCACAGCAGTTGCCTTTGGGTTTAACCAACCTGCTTGTACTTAGCCTCAGAGTCAAAAGTGTACAGTGAGTAGAGCAGGGGGCTAAGTGTACAGACATGTGGTGCACCTGGAAAGATGACCGTGGAGGTTATTGTTGCCAATCCAAACTGACTGAGGTCTGGAAGTGAGTAAATCCAGGATCCAGTTGCACAAGGAGGCATTGAAGCCGAGTCTTGAAGATTATTGATTGGTTTTGAGGGGATGATGGTATAGAATACTGCACTGTAGTCAATGAAGGCCATCCTGATGTATACATCTTCACTGTCCAGATCATAACACCAGAAAATATAGGAGCAGATGTAGGCCAGTTGGCCCATCGAGTCTGCTCCACCATTCAATCATGGGCTGATCCAATTCTTCCAGTCACCCCCACTCCCCTGCCTTCTCCCCTTTGATGCCCTGGCTAATCAAGAACCTATCTCTGCCTTCAATACACCCAATGACTTGGCCTCCACAGCCGCTCGTGGCAACAAGTTCCACAGATTTACCACCATCTGACAAAAGTAATTTCTCCGCATCTCTGTTCAAAATGGACATCCTTCAATCCTGAAGTTGTGTCCTCTTGTCCTAGACTCCCATACCATGGGAAGTAACATTGCCATATCTAATCTGTACAGGCCTTTTAACATTTGGAATGTTTCTATGAAATCCCCCCTCATTCTCCTGAACTCCACGGAATACAGCCCAACAACTGCCAGATGTTCCTCATACAGTAACCCTTTCATTCCTGGAATCATTCTCGTGAATCTTCTCTGAACCCTCTCCAATGTCAATATATCCTTTCTAAAATAAAGAGCCCAAAACTGCACACAATACTCCAAGGGTGGTCTCACGAGTGCCTTATAGAGTCTCAACATCACATCCCTGCTCTTATATTCTATACCTTTAGAAATGAATGCCAACATTGCATTCGCCTTCTTCACCACTGATTCAACCTTTAGGGTGTCCTGCACAAGGACTCCCAAGTTCTTTTACATCTATGCATTTTGAATTCTCTCCCCATCTAAATAGTAGTCTTCCCATTTACCTCTACCACCAAAGTGTATGACCACACACTTTCCAACATTGTATTTCATTTGCCACTTCTTTGCCCATTCCCCTAAACTATCTAAGTCTCTTTGCAGGCTCTCATTTTCCTCAACACAACCTGCTCCTCCACCTATCTTTGTATCATCGGCAAATTAAGCCACAAATCCATTAATTCCATAGTCCAAATCACTGACATACATCTTAAAAAGCAGCGGCCCCAACACCGACCCCTGTGGAACTCCACTGGTAACCAGCAGCCAGTCAGAATAGGATAACTTCCCTGTAATTTCATGGGCTCTTATCTTGCTAAGCAGCCTCATGTGCGGCACCTTGTCAAAGGCCTTCTGAAAATCCAAGTACACTACATCTACTGCATCTCCTTTGTCTACCCTGCTTGTAATTTCCTCAAAAAAATGGCAGTAGGTTAGTCAGGTGGATTTTCCTTTCAGGAAACCATGCTGACTTTGGCCCATCTTGTCATGTGCTTCCAGGTATTCCGTAATCTCATCCCTAACAAGTGATTCCAACAACTTCCCAACCACTGATGTCAGGCTAACAGGTCTATAGTTTCCATTTTGCTGCCTCCCACCCTTCTTCAATTGTGGAGTAACATTTGCAATTTTCCAGTCAGCCAATACAATGCCAGAATCATTCGACTCTTGAAAGATCATAATGGCTCCACAATCTCTCCAGCTACTTCCTTTAGAAGCCGAGGGTGCATTCCGTCAGGTCCAGGAGATTTATCCACCCTCAGACCATTAAGCTTCCTAAGCACCTTCTCAGCTGTAACTTTCACTGCACAAGCTTCACTTCCCTGACACGCCTGAATGTCCGGTACACTTCAGATGTCTTCTACTGTAAAGACTAATACAAAATACGCATTCAGTTCCTGTCATCTCTGTGTCTCTAATTACAATATCTCCAGTGTCATTTTCTATTGGTCCTATATAGTGGGGGAGCATAGGACCAGAGGACACAGTATCAGAACAGAAGGGAGTCCTTTTGGAATAGAGATAAGGAGGAATTTCTTAAGGAGAGGGAGGTGAATCTGTGGAACTCATTGCCACAGATGACTTTGGATGCCAAGTCACCCAGTGCATTTAGGGGAGAAGATGGGAGGATGGGGTTGAGAGGGATAATAGATCAGCTGTAATGGATTGGCAGAGCAGACTCAATGGGCTGAATGGCCTAATTCTGCTCCAATGTTTTATGGTCTTATATCTCCCCTTGACTCTCTTTAACTCTTTATATACTTAAAAAAAGCTTTTAGTATCTTCTTTGATATTAGTCACCAGCTTTCTTTCATAATTTTTTCCCCTTCCTAATGACCTTCTTAGTTCCCTTCTGCAAGTTTTTAAAAGCTTCCCAACTCTCTATCTTCACACTAGCTTTGGCTTCCTTGTATGCCCTCTCTTTTGCTTTTACTTTGGCTCTGACTTCACTTGTCAGTCATGGTAGTGTCCTTCCATTACAATATTTCTTCTTAGTTGAAATATATGTCTTGCACTTCCCAAATTTTTCACAGAAACTCCAGCCATTGCTGCTCTGCTGTCCTTCCTGCTAGTGTCCCTTTCCAGTCAACCTTGGCCAGATCCCCTCTCATGCATTGTCATTTCCTTAAATAACAACTCAATTTCCTCAAATAACTGAAATAACAACACACTGGAATTTATTTTTTCTTCTCAAATTTCAAAGTGAACTCGATCATGTTGCGATCACTGTTCCAAAAGGTTCCTTAACCTTAAGCTCTCTTATCACATCTGGATCATTACAAAACACACGATCCAGCACAGCCGATCCCCTCGTGAGCTCAACAAAAAGCTGTTCTAAAAAGTCATCCCTTAGACATTCTACAAATTCTCTCTCGAGGTCCAGTACAGGCTTGGTTTTCCCAATCCACTTTCATGTTAAAATCCCCAACGATTATCATGACATTGCCCTTCTGATACGCCTTTTCTATCTCTTGCTGTGATTGATAATCCACATCCCGGTGAGAATGTGAAGAGGGTAAGGGGTACGTGTAGAAGGGGGGACAAGGGGTAAGTGTAGCAAAATATGTAGACAGGACCAGGGAGAGAATACGTCATTGGGGAAGTGTAGGAGGACAGAGAGCAGGTAACTAAAATAGAATGCCAGACAGGACATGGAAACCACAAGGAAAGGGGAACCTTGCCACCACAAGACAATGTGTTTGGCAAAGTATCTGAGCTATACACCTATTTCAAGTGTTTTGCTTGTGTCTACACTTATTCCAAGTACTTCGCTTGCGTCTATGCTCATTCCGAGTATTTCGCCGTGCTTAACTATGCGATAGCCAATCAATCGATGAATTTGAATCGGTAACCATATTTGCGAATGTAGTGCCCCGTTTTGGGTATAAGTATGACCTTTGTAAACCGACAAATTGGGAGTTGGCTACCTACGCTCGAAGTGCGTGTGGCTGCAAACTCCTCTCTGAATAAAAACCGCTTCAGAAGTAATTTTGTGTCTCTGGTGTTCTTTCCTCAACTGAGCAGGTTAATAATTTCAATTGAACACCGGCTGCTGTTTGGAGGCCTGTATACAACTACCATTAGGGTCCTTTTACCCTTGTCATTTCTTAACTCAAACACCCATAGAGACTCTGCGCCTTCCGATCCAGTGTCATCCCTTTCTAATGATTTATTATTTCTTATACACAGGGCCACACCACCCCCTCTGCCTACTAACCTATCTTTCCGATACACCGTATACCCTTGGACATTTAACTCCCAATGGCAGCCATCCTTTAGCCAAGTTTTAGAGATGGCCACAACGTCATACTAATTTCAAGATCATCCATTTCATTTCTTTATGCTACATTAATTCAAATACAACCTGTATCCTGGATGTATCCCATTGCCCTTCACCTCTTCAATAACTTCCAATTCCCCGGCCCTCGACGCTTCATTTTTACCATGGATGTTCAATCCTTATACACCTCACCTCCCCCCCCCCCCCCCCCCCCCCACCCCCATCAAGAAGGCCTCAAAGCCCTCCGCTACTTTTTGGATAACAGACCCCACCAGTTCCCCAGCACCACCACACTCCTCTGGTTGGCGAAGCTTGTTCTAACTCTCAATAACTTCTCCTATGGTTTTTCCCACTTTCTCCAGATCAAGGGCGTAGCCATGGGCACTCGCATGGGCCCCTGCTATGCCTGCCTCTTTGTGGGTTATGTGAACAGTCTATGCTCCAAATCTATACTGGCACCACTCCCCAACTTTTCCTCCGCTACATTGATGACTACATTGGTGCCGCTTCCTGCACCCATGCTGAGCTCGTCAATTTCATCAACTTTGCCTCTAACTTTCACCCACCTTTTAAATTCATTTGGTCATCTCGGACACTTCTCTCCCCTTTCTTGATCTCTCGGTCTCCATCTCTGGAGACAAACTATCCACTGACATCTTCTACAAACCCACTGACTCCCATAACTATCTTGACTATACCTCTTCCCACCCTGCCCAATGCAAAAATGCTATTCCCTATTCCCAGTTCCTCGTCTCCGCCGCATCTGCTCCCAGGATGAGGCTTTCCGTTCCAGGACTTCTCAAATGTCCTCTTCTTTCAGGACCATGGTTTCCCTTCTGGCATCATCAAAGATGCCCTCACCCGCATCTCCTCCACTTCACGCACTTCAGCCCATAACCCATTGTAGCAAAAACTCATACATACAATACTTAACTCAGTAATAATATGATATGCATCTAAATCACTAACTCAAAAAGCATTAATAATATCTTTAAAAAAAGTCTTAAGTCCTGGCAGTTGAATTGTAAAGCCTAATGGCATTGGGGAGTATGACCTCTTCATCCTGTCTGAGGAGCATTGCATCGACAGTAACCTGTCGCTGAAACTGCTTCTCTGTCTCTGGATGGTGCTATGTAGAGGATGTTCAGGGTTTTCCATAATTGACCGTAGCCTACTCAGCGCCCTTCGCTCAGCTACCGATGTTAAACTCTCCAGTACTTTGCCCACGACAGAGCCCGCCTTCCTTATCAGCTTATTGCCCCATGGGGATGGAAATAAAGTATCTATCTATCTATCTATCATCTATCTATCCTCCCGTCACCACAACAGGGACAGGGTTCCCCTTGTCCTCACCTACTGGCCTCCGGATCCAACATATTATCCTCCGTAACTTCCGCCACCTAACAGGACCCCACCACCAAGCACATCTTTCCCTCCCTACCCTTCTCAGCTTTTCACAGGGATCGTTCCTCCGCGACTACCTGGTCACATGTCCCTCCCCACAGAACTCCCACCTGACACTTATCCCTGCAAGCGCAAATGCTACACCTGTCCCCACACCTCCCCCCTTACCACCATTCCGGGCCCCCAGACAGACCTTCCAGGTGAGGCAACACTTCACCTGCGAGTCTGCTGGAGTCGTCTATTGCATCCGGTGCTCCCGGTGTGGCCTCCTCTACATCGGCGAGACCCGACGCAGATTGGGGGACCGCTTCGTCGAGCACCATCACAATAGACAGGACCTCCCGGTTGCCACCCACTTCAACTCTGCCTCTCATTCCCATCTAGATATGTCCATACATGTCCTCCTCTACTGCCATGATGAGGCTAAACTCAGGTTGGGAGAGCAACACCTCATATACCGTCTGGGTAGCCTCCAGCCTAGGTGGTATGAACATTGAATTCTCCGATTTCCAGTATTCCCTCCCCCTCCCCCTATCCCAGGTCCCTCTCTGCCTCTCTCCCCTTTCAACTTTCTGCTTCTTTATCTCTACAGTTCTTTCATGCTTATCCCCTCCCCCCTTTATCTTTCCTCTGATTGGTTTTCCACCTGGCGCCTCTAGGCCCTACCTCCCTCCCCTATCTCTATTACTGGCTTCGGCCCTCTCTCCCCCCCCCCCCCCCCCCATTCCTGATGAAGGGTCTCGGCCCGAAACATTGGCTACTCTTTTCTCACGGATGCTGCTGACCTGCTGAGTTCTTCCAGCATTGTGTACGTATTCTTTCCACATCTTATCCTCTTGCTCTTCACAATACTTGTAGAATGCCTTGGGGTTTTCCTTAACCCTGCCCGCCAAGGCCTTCTCATGGCCCCTCTGGCTCTCCTAATTTCCTCCTTCCTGTTAGCCTTATAATCTTCTAGAATCTCTAACATTACTAGCTCTATGAACCTTTCGTAAGCTTTCTTGACTAGATTTTACTACAGCCTTTGTACACCACAGTTCCTGTACCCTACCATAACTTCCCTGTCTCATTGGAACATACCTATGCAGAACTCCACACAAATATCCCCTGAACATTTGCCACATTTCTTCCATATCTTTCTCTGAGAACATCTGTTCCCAATTTAAGCTTCCAAGTTCCTGCCTGAGAGCCTCATAATTCCCCTTATTCCAATTAAACACTATCCTAACTTGTCTGTTCCTATCTCTCTCTCCAACGCTATAGTAAAGGAGAAATAATTATGATCACTATCTCCAAAATGCTCTCCCACTGAGAGATCATGACACCTGACCAGGTTCATTTCCCAATACAATTACAAAACAGGAACAATAGAGGTTATATTTCCTAGGAGTTGATGAGATTCGGTATGTCACCAAAGGCCTAACAAATTTCTATAGATGTACAATGGAGAGCACTCAAACTGGGTACAACACCCTCTGGTATGAAGGAGCCACTGCACAAAATCAGGAAAAGCTGCAGAGGGTTGCAAACTCAGCGAGCTCCATCATGGGCGCTAGACTCCCTAGCATCGAATATGTCTTCAAAAAGGGAATGCCTCAAAATGGCGATGTCCATCATTAAGGATGCCCCTCACCCAGGGTATGCTCTCTTCTTACTACTGCAATTAGAGAAGAGGTAGAGAAGCATGAAGACACACACTAACGTTTTAGAAACAGCTTCTCCCCTCTGCCATCAAATTTCTGAACATTGAATTATGAACATTACCTCACCATTTTTGCAGTATAACACACACTGTACATAAACTATAAAATTATAAGTATTGCACTATAGTTTTGCTGCAAAACAAGTTTCACAACATGTCACTGATATTAAACCCAATTCTGATACTGCACCATTGCTACTATTTTCCTGTAGCACTGTCAGCCTTATAGCAATAAGCCAAATTTAATCTGTTATTAGATGGGAGTTAAGAGCTCATTTCTTTCCTAAATGCCAATGATGATGCAGGACTTGCTAGAACGGCGCCCTCCATAAAACTCAACAACCTTCTGATATCATCAGCGATTCCTTCTAATTATTAATCAATGGCTCATGAAGGCCACTGGAGCTGGCAGAACAGTTGAGCACAGCAGAGAAGGCTAGCCAAGGTGTACCACAGGGGAATGCATTCTCAGCCCCAGAACGTAAAATCTTACATGGACTCCTACTTACGGAGTCAAACCTCTCAAGGCTTTAGCAAGCTTTGAATTCAATCAATCAGAACGTTAAAAGACTAATGACTGTATAAGCCTTGAGGCAAACAACAAAGCCAATAAATAAAAAATGGCAAACAAATAGATTATTTACACAGCACTTTTCACCAGCTCAAGAAATCTAAATCCACTTTATAGCTAATTAGGCTTCGTTTGAAGTGCAGTCACTGTTGTAATGAAGAATTTTAACAGCCAAATTATGCACAGCAAGCTCCCATAAACATTAATGTGATCCTAATCAATTATAAACACAAGAAGCTCTGCAGGTGCTGGAAATTCAGAGTAACACATACAAAATGCTGGAGGAACTCAGCAGGTCAGGCAGCATCTACAGTTGAGGTTTTGGGCTGAGATCCTTCTTCAGGACTGGAAAGGAAGGGGAAAAACGCCTAAAACAAAAGATTGCCAGGAGGAGGGGGGAGGAGGGAGGGGAGAGGAGGGGGAGGAGGGAGGGGGGGAGGGGGGGAGGAGGGAGGGGGGGGAGGGGGAGGAGGGAGGGGGGGGAGGGGGAGGAGGGAGGAGGGAGGGGGGAAGGAGGGAGGGAGGGAGGGAGGGGAGGGGGGAGGGGGAGGAAAGGAGAACAAGCTTTAGGGTAGTATGGTAGCATAGTGGTTAACACAACACCTTACAGTACAAATGAATGGGGTTCAATTCCTGTGACTCCCTGTGACCGTGTGGGTTTCCTCCAGATGCTCCAGTTTCCTCCCACAGTCCAAAGACGTACCGATTAGTAGGTTAATTGGTCTTGTAAATTATCCCTTGATTAGCCTAGGATCAAATAGGGGGATGGCTGAGGGGGAGGGCCAATTCCACACTGTATCTCAATATGAAATAAATAGATGATAGGCGAAGCCAGGTGGTTGGGAAAGGTAAAGGGTCAGAGAGGAGTGTGGATCATGGGAGAAGGGGGAACCCAGGATGGAGGAGATAGGTAGGTGAGAAGAGGCAAGAGGCATCTCTCAAGGGGGAAGGTGAGGGAATTTTTTTTTTGTTAATAGGTAGGTGAGAAGAGGCAAGAGGCATCTCTCAAGGGGGAAGGTGAGGGAATTTTTTTTTTTGTTAAACCAGAAGGAAAATCGATGCTCATGCCATCAGGATGGAGGCCAACCACACAGAATGAGGTGTTGCTCCTGCACACTGAGGGTGGCCTCATCGTGGCACAAGAGGAGGCCAAGGACCGACATGTCGGAATGGGAATGGGCAGAGAAATTAAATGTTTGGTCACTGGGAAATTCTGCTTTTGGCAGATGGAGCAAAGGTGCTCCATAAAGTGGGCCCCCAGTTTACGATGGGGGTCAGCAATGTAGAGAAGGCCGCAGCAGGAGCACCAGCTACAGTGACTATAAAAAGTATTCACCGCCCCCACCCCCCGGAAGCTTTCATGCTTTATTCAACACGTACAAACAAGCTGGAGGAACTCCGCAGGTCAGGCAGCATCTGTGGAAACGAACAGTCAACGTTTCAGGCCAAGACCCATCGTCAGGACTGAAGGAGGGGGCAAGGGCCCTATAGAGAAGGTGGAGGGAGGGTGGGAAGGAAAAGGCTAGTAGGTGCCAGGTGAAAAACCAGTAAGGGGAAAGATCAAGGGGTGGGGGAGGGGACAGGCAGGAAAGGTGAAGAAGGGATGTAAGGGGAAAGCACTATGGGTAGTAGAAGAAGGCAGAATCATGAGAGAGGTGATAGGCAGCTGGAGGAGGAGGCAGAGTGAAGGTGGGATGGGGGATGGAGAGGAGAGGGAGGGAATTACTGGAAGTTGGAGAATTCGATGTTCATACCAAGGGGCTGGAGACTACCCAGATGGTATATGAGGTGCTGCTCCTCCAACCTGAGTTTGGCCTCATCATGACAGTAGAGGAGGCCATGTATGGACAGATCCGAATGGGAATGTGAAGCAGTGTTGAAGTGGGTGGCAACCGGGAGATCCTGTCTGTTGTGGCGGACGGAGCGGAGGTGCTCGACAAAGCGGTCCCCCAATCTGCGTCGGGTCTCGCCGATGTAGAGGAGGCCGCACCGGGAGCACCAGATGCAATAGATGACCCCAACAGACTCACAAGTCAAGTGTTGCCTCACCTGGAAGGACTGTTTGGGGCCCTGAATGGTGGACCTGCTGAGTTCCTCCAGCTTGTTTGTACGTGTTGATTCTCCTTCCCACCCTCCCCTCACCTTCTTTATGGGGCCCCTGACCCCTCCTTCAGTCCTGATTAAGGGTCTCAGCCTGAAATGTTGACTGCTCGTTTCCATGGATGCTGCCCCGACATGCTGAGTTCCTCCAGCTTGTTTGTATGTTTTGGGTGACCACAGCATCTGCAGTGTACTTTGTGTTTTCATGCTTTATTGTTTTACAACTTTGAATCACAGTGAATTTAATTTGGTTTTTTTTTACACTGATCAACAGAAAAGACCCTTTCATGTCAAAATGAAAACAAATTTCTACAAATTGGTCTAAATTTATTAGAATTATTAAACACAAAATAATTGACTGCATAATTTCTCATCCCCTTCAAGTCAGTATTTAGTAGATCTATCTTTGGCAGCAATTACAGCCTTGAGTCTGTGTGGATAGGTCTCTATCAGCTTTGCACATCTGAACACTGCAATTTTTCCCCATTCTTCGTTATAAAACTGTTCAAGCTCTGTCAGATTGCATGGGGATTGTGAGTGAACAGCTCTTTTCACATCCAGCCACAAAGTCTCAATTAGATTGTGGTCTGGACTCTGACTTGGCCACTTCAGGACATGAGCTTTGCTGTTTTTAAGCCATTCCCACGTAGCTTTGGCTTTATGCTTGGGTACACTGTCTTGCTGGAAAACAAGTCACAGTTCTCTGGCAGAATGCATCAGGTTTTCGTCCAGGATTTCCCTGTATTTTGCTGCATTCATTTGGAAGCAAACAGACTTAGTTTTCTCATCAGGGCTACACAGGATGAGCTTCCCTCACACAAAAAAACCTTCACCAGTGGTTCAGTGAGGAACCAACTTGTGCCCTGTGCCCAATTCCAGGAACCCTCAGGCATATCCTGGCAAGCTGCTAAACCAGCCTCACACAAGGCAGGTACACGTGGCGTTACAACCAGGTCCTGAAGAGTCTGGCAGCAGCAATCGAGACCAAGAGGATAGCAACCAACCCCTTTTCCCCTAGAATGATTAACTCTCTGACACCAGCAGCATTCGTCCAGGAGGCAGGGAAAAGACCAACTTATCTCCCTCCTAAGCCAGAAACAGGACAGATGAACACAGCCCATGACTGGATAATGCCCATGAATGTCAATAAGCAACTCACCTTTCCACTAGTAACTGCTGTCACCAACCTTAGGCCAGACCTGGTTCTCTGGTCCAATTCATTACAGATCGACTGCATTGTGGAACTCATAGCCCCATGGGAGGATTCAGTGGCTGAAGCCGATGAACACAAGACTATGCAGACCTAGCAGCTGAAGCCCAGTGATGCGGCTGGAAAACCAGTTTGTCCTGTGGAAGTGGGATGCAGGGGATTTATAGCCACATCCAGCATCAGATCGCTGAAGGAACTAGGTCAGACTCTACGGCAAACCATTGGAGGCTGCGGAAAGAAGCAGTCGCTGGATTTGGATCAAACGAAAAGACCTCTCCCGGGCTCCAAGAGTGGGAAGACACAACAGAGGGTGACTTGGCGATGCCAGAGTCATCGTCCAGCCCTCCAGAGATGTTGTGGGCTAATTGATGAAACATCGAGGAAGGAGGGTGCCCACTTGAAAACCCCTGTGCCACTCCCAATATCAAGGTCAGTCTCCAGCAAGTGCTCATGGCCCACAGGCACGAGGGATATTAACATCTTATTCTGCATTTTGATTTTTATTTTAACCCTCTACCTTCAGAAGCCTTCCAGAGTCTGCTGCGGTGAAGCAGCCCCACAGCGCTGTGCAGCCACTACCATGCTTCATGGTAGGAATATGGAGCTGTTTAAGGTGGAGGGTTATATGGGAGGCAGAGTTTAAGGGTCAGCACAACATTGTGGGCCAAATGGCCTGTACTGTGCTGTATTGTTCTTTGTTTGAATTGTTATGCCAAACATAGCATTTACTCTGATGGCCAAAAAGCTCAATTTTGGTTTAATCAGACCACAAAACCTTCTTCCAGCTGACTTCAATGTCTCTCATATGCCTCCCAACAAACCCTAGCTGAGATTTCATGTGTTTTTTTCCCCCCAACAGTGGCTTTCTCTTTGCCACTCTCCCGTAAAGCTGCGACTGATGCTGGATGCACATCTCCTCCATCTCAGCCACTGAAGCTTGTAACTCCTCCAGAGTTGTCATAGGTGTCTTGGCGGCCTCTCTCTCTCTAACGGTCACTCAGTTTGTGAGGACGGCCTGCTCCAGGTAGATTTACAGCAGAGCCATATTCTTTCCATTTCTTGATGATTGACTTAAACTGTACTCCAAGGGATATTCAGTGACTTGGAAATTTTCTTGTATCCATCTCCTGACTTGTGCTTTTCAACAACCTTTTTGTGAGTTGCTTGGAGTGTTCCTTTGCCTCTGTGGTGTAGTTTTTGCCAGGATACGGACTCACCAGCAGCTGGACCTTCCAGATACAGGTGTATTTTTACTACAGTCAACTGAAACACCTTGACTGTGCACAGGTAATCCCCATTTAACTAATTACGTGACTTCTAAAACCAATTGGCTGCACCAGTTATGATTTGGTTTGTCATAGTAAAAGGGCTGAATACTTAAGCAATCAATTATTCTGTGTTTTGTATTTGTAATTAATTTAGATCACTTTGTAGAGATCTGTTTTCATTTTGATATGAAAGAGTCTTTTTCTGTTTAAAAATAGTCAAATTAAATCCACTGTGATTTAATGTTGGAAAACAATAAAACATGAAAACTTCCAAGTGGGGAGAATATTTTCTATAGGCACCGCACAATAAACAACCCCAACAGATTTGCAGATGAAATGCTGCTGCACCTGGACAGACTTTTTGGGGGTCCTGAATAGAGGTGAGGGAGGAGGTGAATGGGCAGGGATTAGTGCCAGGAGGGAGACGACTGGTGAGAGATGAATATGGACAAGGGAATCACACGGAGAGCGATCCGTGTGGAAAGAAGAGAGTGGAGGGGGAGGAGGAGGTAAAGATGTGTTTGGTGGTAGGATCTGTTTGGAGATGGCAGAAGATTCAGAGAATGATATGTCGGATGCAGAGGCTCAGGGCTGGTAAATTAGGACAAGAGGAACTCTAGCCCTGTTGAGGTGTCAGGAAGATAGGGTGAGCGTAGATGTGCAGGAAATGGAGGGGATGTGGATGAATTCAGCATCAGTGGTGAGATGACGAAACTGAGAAAAGGGAATAGTATTTTTACAAGAGACAGAGTGGGAAGAAAACCAATGGATTCAGTGTAAAAGACGTTGGTAGACAGTTTGTCTCCAGAGAAAGAGGAGGAAATTGTCAGAAATGGAGCAAGTGAATTTAAGGGCAAAGTGGAAGCTGAAGGTAAAGTTGATGAAATTGACAAGGGTGCATGAATCAGTACCAATGCTGTTGTCAATGTAGCGGATGAAGAACTGGGGAGCATTACCAAGGAAGGCTTGTAATGTGGACTGTTTTACGTAGCCAATGAAAAAGCAGGTAAAGCTGAGGCCCATGCAGGTGTCCATGGCTACCTCAAATCTGGAGAAAGTGGGGGAGCTGAAAGGGGTAAAAAAAAAATCAAATTGGTGAGGTCAAGGAACACACACACAAAATTCTGGAGGAACTCAGCAGGCCAGGCAGCATCTATAGAGAAGAGTACAGTTGATGTTTTGGGCCAAAACCCTTCAGTGGGACTGGAGAAAAACAGATGAGTAAATTTTAAAAGGTGGGGAGAGGGGAAGAAGAAACACAAGGTGATAGGTGCATTTGGGAGAAGGAAGGGTGAAGTAAAGAGCTGGGAATTGATTGATGGAAGATACAAGGCTGGAACAGGAGAGGACAGAAGGCTGTGGAAGAAACAAAAGGGGGATGAGCACCAGCTGAAGATGATCGGCAGGCAAAGGACGATGGTAAGGGGGATGGGGAGGGATTACTGGAAGTTTGAGAAATCAACGTTCATGCCACCAGGTTGGAGGCTACCCAGACGTAATACAAGATGTTGTTCCCCCAACTTCAGTGCGGCCTCAAACACAACAGTAGAGGAGGCCATGGATTGACATATCGAAATGGGAATTGCAAGTGAAATTAAAATGGGTAGCCACTGGGAGATCACGGTTCTGATGAGGGCAAGAAGCAGTTCTGACAAATGGAGGAGGCTAGTTGGTTGTTTTGTTGAGAAAGTAGAGAGCTTCAAGACCTTCTTGAGGGGGATAGAAATGTATAGGGACTGGACTCCATGATGAAAATGAGGTGGTCATGGCCTGTGAGTTGATCTCAACAGTTTTTGAGAGCATGCGGAGTGTTGCAGATGTAGGTAGGAAGGGACTGAACCAAGGGGGATAGAATGGAGTTGAGATACGAGGACATGAGTTCAGTAAGGCAGAAACAGGCAGAGACAATAGGCCTACCCAGTCAGGTTTCTAGATTTTAGGTAGGAGGTAGGAAGCAGCAGCGCAGGACAAGTGAATTATGGGCTTGACGGCAATGGATGGGAGTTCTCCAGAGTTGATAAGGTCAGTGATGCTGTCAGAGATCTCTCACTATTTAAATAACATGCTTTTTTACTTTGTCTGCCAATTTCACATTTTCTCACAATATACTCCATTTGCCCGATCCTTGCCACTCACTTAAGTTATCTATATCCTTGTACATATTCATTGCAATTTCCTTTTCCTTTCTTCCTTTGTGTCATTAGCAAACTGAGCTTTTATGTGTTTGGTGCTTTTATCCAAGACATTTAAATAAATTGGGGGGAAAAAAAAGACCCTGGAAACTGCTCCTTGTTAGATGCCCAAACATCCATTCCGATGTTATCATCACATCAGAAACAACAGCCTTCCCTCCACAGACTTGGTCCATATTTCTCACTGCCTCAGTAAAGCAGCCAACATAATCAAAGACCCTCCAACCCCAGTCATTCTCTCTTCTCTTTCCCATCAGGCAGAAGATACAGAAGCTTGAAAGCATGTCCACCAGGCTCAAGGACAATTTCTATCCCGCTGTTATAAGCCTACTGA
The DNA here is from genome assembly GCF_048418815.1 of Hemitrygon akajei. Taxonomy (NCBI): domain Eukaryota; kingdom Metazoa; phylum Chordata; class Chondrichthyes; order Myliobatiformes; family Dasyatidae; genus Hemitrygon; species Hemitrygon akajei. The sequence continues at coordinate 65,114,305 of NC_133129.1, forward strand.
ACAGACGTTTTGTACAAGATGGCCACTTGACCTCAATCTATCTAGTTCTGGTCTTGCACTTTATCAACTAGTTGCACTGCACTTTCTCTGTCACTGCAACACTATATTCTGCATATCATTATTGATTTTTCATGTGAATCACATCCCCGGTGACATTCCTCCTCCTCTTTCCCCTACGGTCCACTCCCATCTCCTATCAGATTCCTCCATCTCCAGCCCTTTACCTTTCCCTCCCAACTGGCTTCACTAATCACCTTCTAGCTCTCCTCCTTCCCCTCCTCTACCATTATACTCTGGCATCTTTCCCCTTCCTTTCGTGCCCTGAAGAGGAATCTCCGCCCAAAATGTTGACTGTTTGTTCATTTCCACGGACACTGCCTAACTTGCTGAGTTCCTCCAGCACTTTGTGTGTGTTTTGAAATGATCTGTCTGGATTGCATGGAAAATATATGGATTTTCACTGTACATGTAACAATAATAAACCAATTTTCCTTTTATACCACGAGGTTTAATTTTTCCACAAAGGCCTTGAGTGAGTCACCTTGTCCAATGAAAAGCCAGGAGCAGCACACATTATCTGCAAATATCTTCAAAAAAGTACAATCGATCAAACGTGTCCCATTTTGATTTTGCCTGCTTACTTTGAATCATACAAAGTTCTCTGCTATAACACATTTAATACCTTCCAATATTTTCCCAGTGTGGATTATGATCTATCTTTCCTGAATGAAGGAGCTGCTTTCACTATTTTCCAATCTAACTGAACTTTCCCCAAATCTAGTGAATTCTGGAAAATTGAAGCAAAGCCATCAATTATCACACTAGCTACTTGTGTTAAAACCTCAGGATATAGCTTGCTAGTATCTGGAGACTTGTCAGCCAAGCTCAACCAATTGACTTGTAATTTCCCTAAGTTCTTCCTTTCCAACTTCAAGCTTGTTCTGTTAGTTCAAGACTGAAGACTCATAAAAAATACCTGTTTAATTAATCTACCATCTCATCTTCCATTACTAATTCCCCAAACCCATTCAAGGCCTGACATTCAATATCTTACCTTCTCTTGCAGGATCTAAAGAGACTTCTATTATCTGTAAAATCGTGCAAAGGCTTGATAAGGTAGACAGAGAAGAAGTCCAAATATCAGCACATGATGGTCATTAATAAATCCAATCAGGAATTCAGAAAGAAAATCATAGGAGTGAGTTTCACACTCTGACCACTATTTTGGGAGTGATTGAGGTGAATGCACTTAAGCAGAAAGATGGAATACTGAAGAGGAAAAGGGTCAAATAAAATGTTTCCTTGGGCTGCACATCCCCAAAACCATTGGAATTGAGTGCCCTGGTGACCACTTCAGAAGACAAAGTCATACAGATTGGAAACAGGCCTCTTAGCCCATTAGAATCAGTAGAATCTATTCTTCCCGGATTCCATCCCTATTCTCACCTAAACACAGTTGGTAATTTACAATGGGCAATCAACCTTTCTACCCATAAGGCTTTGGTACCTGCAAGGAAAACTAAAGAGCTGATGGCTGACTTCAGGAATGGGTAGGAGAGTCAACACGTACCAGTGTAATTGGGGAACAGTGATGGAGAGCCAGCAGCTTTAAATTCCTTAATATTAACACATCAAATGAACTGCCCTGGGCTGTGTCAAAAGAAAATGCCCAACATCTTTACTTTCTTTGCCAGTCAAGGAGGTCTGGCTTGTCAGTGAAAACTCCATCAAAGTTTTACAGATGTACTGTTGAAAGTATTATGACTGTTTGCATTATTCTGGTACTGCAATTCAAATGCACAGGAACACAAGAAGCTGCAGAGACTAATGGACTCAATTCATCACAGGCATATCCTTCCCCACCATCAATAGTAACTACAGTAAGTACTGCCTCAACGAGTCAACAGCCAAACATCCCCAGCACTGGAATTGGAATATTATTGTCAAGTTTATTGTCATTTAACTATATACTATCAAACGAGACAACTTTTCTCTGGACCAGGGTGTAAAGCACCTGAGTACATATAACACACACTAATTTAGGAAAGTAAGAATTAAATCCACCAATGAATTAGGCATAAACAAAGTAAGGTAGATAAATTAAATATTGTATAGTACAGAACAAATTATCCTGTGATACTTTGAAAACAATGAGACAGGGAGTTCTGAAGCCCAATGGCCTGAGGGAAGAAGCTGTTTCCTCATCCCAACCATTCTTGACTTATTGCATCAGTCTCCCTCCTGATGGTAGCAAATCAAAGAGGATGCTGCATGGATGGGTGGGATGCTTAATACAGTACTACTAAGCACCCTGCGTACGTAACACTCCTGACAAATATCCGATGGATCCTCTTGGCCATTCTCACAGTCCGCTGTAGGGACTTCTGGTCCGATGCTCTGGTACTCCCATACCAGATATGGAAATACAGCTTGTCAACATTCTCAATGGTCATAGTACTGAGATACAGTGAAAAACTTAACTTGCACACTGTTCATACAGATCAATTCATTACGCTGTGCATTAAGGTAGTACCAAGTAAAATAACAGGGTGCAGAATGGAGTGTAATAGCCACAGGGAAAGTGCAGTGCAAGCAGACAATAAGGTGCAAGAACAGAACAAAAGATTGAGAGATCAAGTCCATCTCATCGTTCGAGAGAACTGCCTTAGAACAGCAGGTAGAAGCTTGTCCTTGAACCTGATGGCATGTGTTTTCAGTCTTGTGTATCTTCTGTCCACTGGGAGAGGGGAGAAGAATGTCCAGGATGGGTGATGTCTTTGATTCTGTTGTGTACTTTACTGAGGCAGTGAGAAGTATAGATAGAGTTCATGGAGGGGAGACTAGGTTCTGTGATGTGCTGAACTGTTTCTTGCAGTCACAGGCAGAGCTGTTGCCAAACCAAATCTTGGTGCATCCAGGTAAGAAACTTCAACAGTGCAAAAATTAGCAAGGGTCAACGGGTTCGTGCCAACGTTCCCTAGCTTAGAGACACTGGTGAGCCATGACATCAATGTGGTTGGACCATCTGGCCAAGCCATCTTTCTGCAGCTACCACAGAGCAGGTCGTCCGGTAACCTGAAGCCCCATGCCACTAAGTTCAAGAGTAGTTACTTCCCTTCGCCCATTCAGTTCCTGAACCAACCAGTGACATCCTAATCACAGCAGTTTTAGAAACACTATGACCACTTTGATTACCTTACATTAAAATGGATTTTCTTTGCTCTGGTTCTGCTTTCCTTCTTGTAAAAACATTAAGTTTATATTTGATTTTATGTTTTTCTTGTGAATGCCACTTGTATGAATCTATGTGTCTATTTTTCCATTGAATCTGTGCATTCACATACTTGTGCATATGACAATAAAACTCGAATGGCACTGGAGCACTCGGTGAAAACCCACCACGTGCAAACTCCACACAGACAGCACCTAAGATCAGGATTGCTGGAAATGTGAGGCAGCAAATCAGGTTTATTATCACCAGCATGTATTGTGAAATTTATTAACTCTGCGGCAGCAGTACAATAATGACAAAAACTGAATTACAATAAGATATACCATATATATTAAATAGTTCAATAATTAGTGCAAAAACAGAAGTAAAAAGGTGAGGTAGTGTTCATGGGTTCAATGCTCATTCAGAAATTGGATGGCAGAGGGGAAGAAGCAGTTCCTGAATCATTCAGTGTGTCTCTTCAGGCTTCTGTATCTCCTTCCTAATGGTAACAATGAGAGCATGTCATGGGTGGTGGGGGTCCTTAATGAAGGCACCGCTCCTTGAAAGTATCTTGGATACTACGGAGGCTAGTGTCCATGATGGAGCTGACTAATTTTACAAGTTGCTGCAGCTTACTTCAATCCTATGCAGTAACCCCCCCCCCCCCAATCAGTTAGTGATGCAACCAGTCAGAACGTTCTGTATGGTACATCTGTAGAAATTTGCAAGTGCTTTATGTGACAAACCAAACCTCCTCAAACTCCTAATGAAATATAGCTGCTGTCTTGCCTTCTTTATAGCCACATTGATATGCTTGGACAAGGTTAGGTTTCAGAGATACTGACACCAAGGAACTTGAAATTGCTCACTCTCTCCACTTTTGATCCCTCTATAAAGACTGGTGTGTGTTCCTTGTCGTATGCTTTAAGTCCACAATCAAAATTCCAGTAGTTTAATGTTCATTGTGACAGAGATCAACTATTCCAAATTTATTTTATCAGCTGAATTTAAATTTCCCAGCTCCCATAGTGATAGGACTTAAACCTATGTTTTCAGATCAATAGTCCAGGCTTCTAGACTCCTGCTGCTATCATTAATGCCCTCATACCCCTTTGCATAAGCAGATGAAGTATGGGGGTGAGGGGAAGCTAATGAAAGGACCCCAGAGAAAGTCACTCTTTGCAAAGAAGACTGGGATGTACAAGCTATCCATTCCAGCCAGCAGGACAGTATGATTAATATCTTCACAAGCCAGGATATCCAGATAAGCAGAAAGGTGAGAAGCTTGCAAGAGTTTGCTATTTTCATTGCATGTTTACAACCAAAAAAAATGTACAATGTGGTATCAGCAACTATTAGTCAGCTGGGTGACAGAGACAGGAAAGAGGGAGCTTTGGGAATGTTTGATCTAGTGTTTACTTGAAGGGAACCAGTCAGATCACTGACGTGTGCCGTGAAATCTGTTGTTTTGTGGCAGCAGTAAAGTGCAATACATAAAAAAAAGTGCTACAAGTTACAACAATAAATATAAAAAATAAGTAAGTAGTGCAAACAGGGAGCGAAATAATGAGGGAGCGTTCCTGGATTGTTCAGAAACCTGACAGCGAAAGGGAAGCAGCTGTTCCTAAAATGTTGAGAATGCACCTTCACGGTCCCGTACCTCCTCCCAAAGGCAACCAAGGCGGTGGCGAGTGCCTTTAACGAATGCCACCTTCTTGAGGCGGTGCTTTCTGATGATGTCCCTGATGATGAGGAGGCTGTGCCCATGATGGACCTGCTTGAACCTTTTTGATCCTGTCCACTGGAGTCTTTGCACCAGGCCATGACATATCAGTCAGAATGCTCCCCTTAGTACATTTGTAGAAATTTACTGGAGTCTTTGCTAGAGGTGAAAGGCCCAGGTGGTGGAATATATTCCCTTTCTCACTTACAAACATGGTTGCCTAATTCCCAGAACCACTTTTCCAGCTCTTGGCCACATTCCTACTTTCCACCTTCCCCCAACCTGTACATTTTAGGCCTACATTTTCCCCATGGCAAAGACAAGCAACCCAGTCCTCGATCTCACAACTACCCAACCTAACTTGTGAAACATCAAGTTTGCCTTTAGAAAAAGATAGCCGCTTTCAAAAAACGGCTGAAGTTGTACATTAGTATTTGTACTATCATCTATTTCCGTCCCCGATTCCACTGATCTGCTGAGATCCTCATCAGTTCCAGATTCTTGCCGTTCACTGCTCAGCTTCCAAAAACCTTAGCTCACCCAACCATTTTACTTTAGAGCTCCTTCAGCGATCACCTCGCATTTTTAAACACCCTCTGCCTTGTGTTCAAAATTTCAAGCTCTTCATCTTTGAACGTTCTTCCTGACATATATTCTGTGTGGAATGAGCTTCCTGTAGAAGTAGTAGAGGCCAGTTCAGTTGTGTCATTTAAGGTAAAATTGGATAGGTATATGGACAGGAAAGGAGTGGAGGGTTATGGGCTGAGTGCGGGTAGGTGGGACCAGGTGAGTTTAAGAGTTCGGCACCGACTAGGAGGGCCGGAATGGCCTGTTTCCGTGCTGTGATTGTTATATGTTATGTTATATAGCTCTCCACTCCTCCCCAAAGGGAAGCGTGCAAGTGGAAGCCTGCCTGCTGAGCTCCTCCCGCAGTTTATGTACGTGGAGGCTGCTCTAAAGGTGACATCATTATGATGGACTGTGGAGTTGACAAAATACACCAAGGAAACATGAGTCAAGATTAGTTGGATGACAAAAACTGATTAAAAAATGAAGAGCAGGAGACCCAAGAGTCTACAGAAACACCAAAAAGAAAAGCACAAGGAAGAAATGTCCTCTTCACTGTAAAACAATTTGCAAATGTACAGTTCATTTAACTAAGTAAAAATTCTCTCTTTCTCCAGAAGATCAACAAGAAAAAAAAATCAACCCACATTGATACCAAGGGATACAAAGAGAATTTAGGGCAAAGAGTTAAAGTTTAGAGGAGGAGAGAGCTGGGGAAGACAAAGGGAGAGGTATTGAGACCTGAGACCTTGGCAGCTGAAGGCACGGATACTAAAAGGTCGAGGGATGGGCAATAGGCCTGATTTGGAGAAGTACAGAGATTTTAAGAGTTGAAATGTTGAACAACTTTTTAGAAGATGAACTGAAGGAAAGATTAAAACTAAAGCAATAAATGGACTGCTGGAGGAACTCAGTGAGTCAAGCTGTGGGAACAAAGGAAGAAGGAATTGTTGATGTTTCAGGTTCTGATGCATGGTTTCAACCAAAAATGTTGACAATTCCTAACCAGCCAGAGCAGCCCCATAGCCTTGGCCTCAGCTCATCACACAGCGGGGCAAATCACTGCAAAGCTCGCAGACACGAAGTGTGTAGCAGCCGGAACAGTCTCATAGCCTCAGCACCATGGCGAGAGGTGTAAACATCGCGGAAGAGCAAGCAAAATCAGCGTGACCCTCGCCTCTGGTCCCGACACCATGCCTTTTTTAAGTCTACCTGGGCCAGTGTTTAAATCGTCCAAACAACAGGTTGTCCCCCACACCTGGATCCAGAATTTTGACTCCAGATTGTGGCATCTGCAATCTCTTGTAACTGAATTAAAACAAGTTCTACCTGAAATGCAGGATGACCTCAGTAAAGGAGGGCAACTACAAATAAACAGGCCTTTTGGCCCATGCCAACCATCATGCTCCTACTTGTACATCATATTCATCATATTCTTGTTTCATTTAATTCTCCCCACATTCTCATCAATTTCCCCTTCCCCCCCCCCCAAGGGTTCCACCACTACTCACCTACATAGTAGGGGAAGTTTACAAAGGACAATTAGCCCCCTGACCCACAGATCTTTGGAAACCAGAGCACACAGGGGAAACTCACAGGAACAATGTGCAAAATCTAGGTGGACACCACCCAAGATCAGGACTGAATACAAGGCTCTGGTGCTGGGAGGCAGTAGTTCTACTAAATTACACTGTCCTCCAATCTCAAAAGCATTGTAGCTGATGCACAGAGAAGATAGAGAAAGATCAAAGAAATTTGCAAACTTCAATGTATTCAACTACACTGTGGGTGTGTGGAAAGGGACATAATTTAAATAAGATTAATACTTCTTAAACAGTTTAGCAGGTACAAAAGGTTTTACCGTCACTGTATTTTCAGATGCCCCTGTTGAGAAGTTGCTCGTGAACTTCACCAGGTTTCAGCCAACACTTTCTGTGATCGCCAAAGCAGAACAGCCAGCATTCAGGTCGGGGGGGGGGGGGGGGGTTGTACAAGACAGTATACTGCGCCAAAAGCCCAGAAGCGATGTGTGAAAGTCAAAAAAAGTGGCCGAGGGTTTTAGCAGAAGTTAGGATGAACCAGGAACGGAAGCTACAGAGTTGCAGGGCCTCGTGATGGAGCAGATCCGTCGTAGGAAGTCCAGAATGGGCTCAAACCCTGCTGCTGGCGCAAGACATTTACATGGGAAATTCCTGGGATTGATGCTACCAATCTTAGGCCTTTGCCTGGTCGGTGTCACAGGTTGAACCTGAGCCACCAAGTTCCAATTCCGGCTGTCGTCAAACACCCTCTTATGGAAATGGCAGCCCACCAGGGACTGGAAAAGTCCAACAGCACAAAGGGAGTGCAGGGGGTTAAGAGAGGTAATCCAGGTCACATAGACAACCTCCTGTCTACTGGTATCTAGGAAGAAACTGTTTTTGGTGATCGCTCATTCACTGCATCTATGAAATTCTCATAAGTGCACTTCGCCTATTTAAATTCTCCTTTTCTGATGTGTCAGCTGTGGCTCAATGGATGCACTCTCTCCTCACAGCCACACTGTTGTGGGTTCAAGCCCCACTTCAGTACAAAAACTTCGGCTGACCTCCAATGTGGTATTGCTGGTGTCAGAGCTGCCATCTTTTGGAGATGTCTGCTCAGGGGAACACAAATCCCATGCCACAGGAAAATACAAGAGATTTTCCCGGGTGCCTTGGCTAATATTTACCTCTCAATCAGCAGAACTAATAAAGTTTATTCAGTCAATGCTATTTGTGGGAGCTTGCTGTGCACAAAACTACAATCATAATTCCGACATTACAACAGCAACTGCTCTTAAGAAATATTTAACTCTGAAGCACATTTAGCCTTGACAATGCCAAAGGGATTGTCCTTCCTTGGAATCAAATGCAATCACGTCATTCTTGGAATTAAATGCAATGGTTAACTTGTACTGAAAAATGAGGGGGGAAAAAATAAACGCCTCTTAACACTATGCTGGTCATTACATTTTGTAAAAACATTTTCAATTGCCTCTCAGATTATTGCTTTATTCACTGCTGTTGAAGTAGTAGTGCAATTGAGCCAGTTATATTTGGTTTATAAATCATTTTAGCACACTTGCCCATTAAATCAAACGAATTTCTACACCCAGTACATATTGCGGATTGACGGACAGGTTACAGGTTGACGTGGATTAGACCGTGGGTAAAACGTTGCTGATGTTCCACGGTTTCTTCACCCTCTAGGTTGAAGGTTTCATTTCTCCGGGACGTACTTCTACACAGACAGAAAAATTACGCACACTCACAGACAAACTGATGATTTTAAGAAGCTTCACCCTTGCAGCCGTAGGCCTGACAATTTAACCTCAAGATGCCACATCAACCTAACAAAGCATTACTGCAGCACTATCTTCAATAAACTGATCCGCCACAATAAGATAAAGCACATTCTGGATGTTCTAATCATTGCACAATTCATAAGAAGCAGTAAACCAGACTGGACGTGCATAAATAACCTTGTCTAACAAGGAGATAAAAACGTAAAGACTGGGCTTTTACAATTTCTTCCAATGCAATGTCAATGTAACAGGATTTTTTGCTTTGCTATAAATGTTTTTGGGTGCAATACAGATTCCAACCCCACATCACCTTTCAGCATCTGTCGCAAACCTATTCTGCAAATGAAAAAAAAAATTAAAGGGCGTTCAGCAAAGATGTGTTAACACAATCTTATCTGCACCTACCTGTGATATCTAAAGCCCCACAAGCTCTGGATTCGATTGCATTGCGTGCAATTTGCACCTTTGCTTGCAATGCTTCAAAACCCTTTTTTTGCGTGCCGATTCTCCGCCTTATACACAGACACGCACAGATTTTGCACAGTGAATGACGTTCCTTCTCCAGCAGGAAGTCGTCCCGGTGCAGGCAGCCGGCTGGCGAGGAAAGATGCGCGTGCGCTGTGCAGGCGACGGCTGAATTGGATACACGCACGCGCGTTGTGACAACTGCCGGCGGTAAGGTGAGCGACGGCATTGAAGCTAACGCGCAATCGCGACCAGGGTCCCGATTAGACCTCTGGCCCATGTCAAGGATCAGCCTAGCACGTGACCCACGTCCAAGTCTTCCCTCCCGTTCCATGGTCAATTCAAACCCAGACCAACCCGAGTTAAAGAAACTCCGTTAATCAATTTAACAGCTTCAGATGGTTAATCAATTTATTGACCCTCTGAGGCTAATCAAACCTTTGATGATTCTCCCCAGTTCAACCACCCATTCATCCACAGGACACTTCTTTGCCTGACCACCTCCCTTTCCAATCCTTCCTTGTATCCCTGCCCCCTCCACTCTCCTCAAGGGTCTGTCCAACCTCTGACCTCCCACAAAGGATGTACACAATCAGTACCTTAACAGAATGTGATTGAGCAGCTAATTTATCACCAAAGGATCAATCTTGATGTTTCTTGGGGTTAATTCAACCGCAAAAATCATTCAACAGAACCTGGTTTTCTATCATTATGGACCTCCACTAGGCCTGAGATTAGCTGCTGTGCAGGCCCACCCCAACTACCAATCCTCCATATGAAGTGTTGGTCCAACCTAAGAAACATCTAAAGCAACACACACAAAATGTTGGAGGCATCCATCAGGTCAGGCAGCATCTATGGAAATGAATAAACAGTCTTCAACTGGAAAGGAAACAGAAGAGCCAGAATAAAAAGGTGGGAGGAGGGGAAGGAAGCTAGTTGGAAGGTGATAGGTGGAGCCAGGTGGGTAGGACAAGTAAAGGGCTGGAGAAGAAGGAGTCTGATAGGAGAGGAGTGTGGATCATAGTAGAAAGGGAAGGACGAGGAGACCCAGAAACATGACAGACAGGTGAGAAGAGCTAAGAGGCCGGGGTGGGAAATAGAAGAAGAGGGGAATTTTTTTTTTAACCAGAAGGAGAAACTGATATTCATGCCATCATGTTGGAGGCTACCCACAAGGAATATAAGGTGTTGCTCCTCCACCTTGGTGGTGGCCTCATCTTGGCACAAGAGAGGTGATGGACCAACATAATGGAACAGGAATGGGAATTGGAATTGGAATTAAAATGTTTGGCCACCTGGAAGATCCGCTTCTGGTGGATGGAGCAGAGGTGCTTGACAGAAGTGATCCCCCAATTTACGACAGCTCTCACCAATGCAAAGGGGGCTGCTTCAGGAACACCAGACACAACAGATGACCCCACCAGCTTCACAGGTGAAGTGTTGCCTCACCTGGAAGAACTGTTTGGGGCCCTGAATGGAGGTAAGGGAGGAGGTGAGTGGGCAGGTGTCACACTTTGGGTGCTTATAGGGATAAGTGCTGGGAGGGAGATTAGTGGAAAGGGACAAATGGACAAGGGAATCATGGAGGAAAACGGAGAGTGGGAGAGAAGGTGAACACGTGGTAGGGTCCCTTTGGAGGTAGTGGATGTTGTGCAGAATGATGTGTTGGTTACAGAAGCTCATGGGCTGGTAGGTTGGAACTCTATCCCTGTTAAGGTGTCAGGAAGATGGGGTGAGCACAGATATTCGGGAAATGGGGGAGATGTGGGTGAGGGCAGCATCAATGGTGGAGGAAGGGAAACCCCGTCCTTTGAAGAAGGAGGACAACTCTAATGACCTGGAGAGGAAAACCGCATTCTGGAAACAGATGCAGTGGAAGCAAAGGAACTGAGAAAAGGCAATGGCATTTTTACAGGAGACAGGGTGAAAAGAGGTACAGTCAAGATAACCGTGGGGCGGTAAGTTTACAAAAGATGTTGATCGGCAGTTTGTCTCCAGAGATGGAAACTGTGAGATTGAGAAGGGGAGGGAGGTGTCAGAAATGGACCAGGAGAACCTAAGGGCAGCATTGAAGTTAGAGGCAAAGTTGATGAAATTGACAAGCTCTGCATTGGTGCATGAAGCAGGACCAATGCGATCGTCAATGTAGTGGAGGAAGTGTTAGGGAGCATTACTGCAGAAGGCTTAGAACATGGACTGTTCTACATAGCCAACGACAAGGCAGGAATAGCTGGAGCCCACGCAGGTGCCCAACATTATCCCTTGAGTCTGGAGAATGTGCAAGGAGCTGAAGGAAAACTTGTTGAGGGTGAGGACCAATTCTATCAGTTGGAGAAATGTGGTGGTGGAAGGGAACTGGTTGGTTCTTTTATTGAGAAAGAAGCAAAGAGCTTTAAGGCCTCCTTGATGGGGGTAGAGGTGTATAAGGACTGGACATCCATGGTGCAAATGGGGTTGTCAGGGCAAGGAAACTGAAAGTTACTGAGGGGATTGAGAGTGTGTGAAGTATCACGCATGTAGGTGAGACTGAACCAAGGGGGATAGAATAGAGTCAAGGAATGAGGACACACACAAGTTAAGTGGGGCAGGAGCAGGCAGAGACAATGGGCCTAACCAGACAGTCAAGTTTGTGGGAAGAGAAATGGTGGAGTTGAGAGAAGGGTTGGGTGTTCAGAGAAGGTGGGGTAGGAGGAAGATGGAGGCTCCGAAGACCCAAGCATGGAGTCTGAGGGACCAGGGGATGGAGAGTGATAGTGGGGGAAGGGGAGCCCAGGAACCCAGCAGCAACAAGGGAAGACTCAGCCTGGAAGTGTTGGTGGTGGAGGAACAGGCTGAGCTGGAGCTAGAGGTCGTGCAATTTGCAGTCGGAAAGCATCCAGGATCGTAGGAACCAGTGTTGACGGCAGTGGAATGTGGAGTATGGATCCTCTCAGGGATGTTGGAAACAGGATTGGTTACAATCGTGTCACCGGTCTAGAGACATCCAGTCAGCAGGAACATTGGAGCCGGCAGGATCCACAGTCTGGAGATGGGTGATTTTCCAATCCCTTACTGGACATGAGGAAGGTGAAGAACTGCTGGTTGAAGGCATGGATCTGGTGGAGCATGAAATGTCGAAGAGATCCATAACAGGCAGAGGAGAGAGAGGCCTGGAGCTGTGGCAGAGACTGGGACAGGGCCACCAGGTATAGCGGAGAGGGGGGCACGTGGAATTTGGAGGGAGAAGTGGTCAATTGAACTTAAGTACCTGGAATCCTCAGTGGGTCCAAACTGAAAATGGATCTGGAAGCCATGTGGAACAAGATGGTGGTGAAGACGTTCCCAGGAAGGATACTGTGTAGTAAGTCTGGGTGAGTTCATGGTTGAAGAGTCGGAGGATAGCACAGATCACAGAGGGAGAGCAATGAGAGAGGTTTCACTGAACTCCCGTTAAAGAGAAGATTTAAACTCCTTCAGGGTAGGCATCCCTCGAAGAGTGGAGCAGCAAATCATAAACACGAGAAATTCGGCAGATGTTGGAAATCCAACGCAATAGACGCAAAATGAGGGAGGAACTCGGTAACCACTGATGCATCATTAAGGGGTTTATGCTCTTCCTGGACATTCCCAAAAATTAAACTACCCCTAAATCCTAGAGGCCATACAGAGCTAGCAATGCGTCCAATTTGATTCTTGTAGGTGCCAAACGTCTGATCCCACCTAGAAGTAGATCCATCCAAGACCCTATCCCAGATGAAGATCAATTCCTACAATAGCCAATTCAACTTGATACTTGGGGGTCAATCCAAAACCTAATAAAGAGCTTCTCCATTCCCAGTTCCAGGGATCAATTAAAGCACCTTAGGAATCAATACAACATGATCTCCAAAGCCTCAGTACAGATCCTCACTCTAAGGCAAACCCTGAATTAAAGTGGGTTTATCTATCTCTCACCTGCAGAAACTCCTAAGATCACCCTTAGACCAATCAAACACTAATCCAAGATTCTCTGAACAGTTCACCACACCTCTCTGATCTCACTGGATTTAGTCCAGGTTTGCTCTGGAATTAAACTGAGGTCAATCCCAGTGCACTGGATATTCCCACCTCTGAATACATGTTATTAAAGTTAATCAAGGGTAGTGCACTGGAGATCAATCCTCTGATTATGTCCCTACGTAGTTTCAACCCCATAGTGATATCATTGGGCTCAATACTTAGTAGGTAGCGTAACAAACTATCCGCTGGACAAGTTGATTAGCATCTGTGGAAGGAAAAGAATTCTTGTCGTTTTGAGTCCTGAGGCAGGATGTCAGGTTGTAACACGGACAATTCCTTTCCTCCCCTGGATGCTGTTTGGCCAACTGAGTTCCTTTGGCTGATTGCTTGTTGCTCCAGGTTCCAGCGTAGCTGTTTCTTGTGTCTCCAGTCAGTAGCAAATTTGTCTCGAACTCAGAAGGATGAGAATTCAAGTCCAATTCCAAGGTCTGACCTCAAACATCCAATGTAATATTTCAGGGTCTACCGCACTTTTCGGGATGACAGCTTTTGAATGAAGTGTTAAACTAATGTCAAAATGATGTATGAGTATTAATGGAAAATCTAGAATACTGGAGAAGAGTGAGGGAGATTTCACTGGGGTCCTGGTATTGTCCTCATCACATATATGTGTGGGAGTCTGCTGTGAGCAAACTGCTGAATTCTGTGGTAAAATGGTGACTATGTTTCATTGGCCAAAAGAAAGACGTATGATTCATTTTTCCCCTTTGTCCTCAGGATCCTAATCCATTTCAACAATTGGCAACCCATACCTAATTGAGCTTCGCATGACAGTCTGAACCCAGTCATCAACACTGGGAGACAAACAGCAGGCTACCTTACCTCTCTACGATCAACTTAAAGGCACAGAACTAGGATGACTGTTGATTCTTAACCTACAGTGAAAAAACAATTTCCTGCACAAGGAACATTTAACTGCAGAGCATGTGAAAACAATGCTCCCTTGTGTGTGCCCCATTGGTCACATCCATCAATATCATAACAGATGGTGACACACAGTGTCCAGCAGGTTGCTGCCTCAAACCTTTAGTAACTAGTATCCAACCCTGACCTCTGGTGCTGCCTGTGTGGAATCTGCAATTTCTCCCCGTGTTTGTGAGGGTCTGGCATGCTTCCAATCATACTTGGAGGAGGTTCGTGCAACTGACCACGCCATTAGGCACAGAATTCACCTCTCGAGAGTCGCCCCAAAAGTTTATTCATTCATCAGGGACCTCTCGACCTACGAAGGGGCGCTTGATGCCCTCAAAAGACAGTACCTGCGGCCGGTGAACGCCGTCTACGCCAGACATCGCTTGGCCACGCGCAGACAGCGCCCTGCAGAGTCGTCCGCCGAATTTCTCCGAGCTCTACAGGCACTCGTGCGGACTTGTGACTGCAAAACTCTCACGGCGGAACAGCATGCGGAACTCTTGGTACGAGACGCCTTTGTTACAGGAATTAGGTCAGTGTATGTGCGCCAGTGGCTGCTGGAAAATGCCGATCTTACCTTACGCTCAGCGATCGAGACGGCCGACACGCTGGAGGCTGCTCTGCACAACGCTGACGCTGTCCAGCCGCGCGATTCCCCGCCGGTTCCGTGGACACCTCCGACCCCGCCGCCACCGGTTCCCGCGAGCGAATTCGCCAACGCCGCTGCCAGTCGTGGTTCCACGCACTCCCCGAACCCGACCAAGCGAAAGCTGTGTTATTTCTGTGGGCTTGAGAAACATCCTCGAAACCGTTGCCCAGCTCGAGAAGCGACCTGTTATATCCACAGTGACAGAGTGTCCTCCTTTATGAGTGACGAGCTGCGCCGGTACCTGCTAGCTAGGAGCATTGTTACTAGTCAAACTACGAGTTACAATCCCTGGGGGAATGGACAGGTGGAGAGGGAGAATGCCACAGTGTGGAAGGCCACACTTTTAGCCCTTAAGTCAAAAGGGTTGCCGGTCTCTCGATGGCAGGAGGTCCTCCCTGAGGCACTCCACTCTATCCGCTCCCTGTTGTGTACGTCCACCAATGCCACCCCTCACGAACGCCTATTTTCTTTTCCCAGGAAGTCTGTCACTGGGACCACCCTACCAGTTTGGCTGACGTCCCCGGGGCCAGTGCCACTACGAAAACATGTGAGGAGTAATAAATACTCCCCGCTGGTCGAGAGGGTTCACCTTTTGCATGCTAACCCCCAGTATGCCTACGTGGTCTTGCCTGATGGGCGGGAGGACACGGTCTCTGTCCGCGACCTGGCGCCCGCAGGAGCAGCAGACCACTACCCCGTACACTCCACGGTAACTATGAACCCTGTACCCGAGGTGACATCGCGCACACCGTGCCCCACACAGACTCCTCACGACGCTCATGTACCAGGCATCTCGTACGCGTATATTCCGGGCGCCTCGCACACACGTGAGGGATCCCTGACACCTCCAGTTAGGCCGGAACCAGCACAACCTCCATCTCCTATGCAATCACCACCTCCGGCACCTGTGCAATCGCAGCCGGAGCTACGTAGATCGCAGCGACAGATTCGACCACCTGATAGACTTAACCTGTAAATATACTTGTAAGAAACTTTGCCACCTGGGGACTCTTTTTAAAACAAAGGGGAGGGGGTGAATGTGGTGAACTACATATACCTGTCTGGACTGCTCCTGTGGCTCCTCCCACAGACCCCTGCTGACTGCTCCTGTGGCTCCTCCCACAGACCCCTGTATAAAGGCGATTGAGACCTGAGCCCGGCCTCATTCTCCAGGATGTAGTGTTGTTCATTCTTCCAGTCAATAAAAGCCGATATCTCGCTTCTTACGTCTCAGAGTGAGTTATTGATGGTGCATCAGGGTCTAACCTGGATATGCTTTTCCTCTGTTCCTGAGAAGTGGTTAGTAAATTACTGTGAATTATGCCAGTGTAGATGGGTGGTAGAATGGGGGGGGGGGGGGGGTCTAAAGTTGATTGGTTTGTGAGAGAGGATATATTACAGGAGAGGAAATCTTCATTGTCAACAGCCATTTCTACTTGTATAGCAGCTTTAATGAAGTTTAATTACACACAATCTGATGCTGGAAGCCAATATTAGTGCTAAAGAAGATGACAGAGATAAAGAGACCGAGGAGGGACTGAAAAACAAGGATAGGAATGCTGAAACGGTTGTACTGTTGCATGGGGGGGGGGGGGGGCGAGGGTGAATGGAGGGGAGGTTTCAGCAAGAGAAGGGGTGATGAGTAAATGGGACCTGGTGCAATGCTGTAGTTCAAATAAATTCACTTACGGTTACAGTTCACATAAGGATATCTAAGCCTTTTACTTCGTGCTGATTAATACTGATTCCTCAAGACCCTTCCCGAATCAATTTTCAACTCCTCAGTATCCCTGATGCTAAGATTGTAACTTTGACAACTGCGTTACTGGAGAGTATTACAATGAGGGACACTTTATGACCGCAGTGAGATATGTGCTTTCATTAAATTTACAAAGATGCTTCTGTCTCTGTCCTCCCACCACCCCCTCCCCTTCTCAGTTTAGTGGGGAGAGCAAGTTCTAAGGTCACTGAGATATACCCTTTGGGATAACGCAGAGCCGTCTGTAGATTTGAGAAATCCTATGGGATGCAAGGGTATAGTGAGGGGGGGAGCACAAGAAAAAGATTTTGTTTCCATGGAACAAGGGAGGCCACAGCTGATCACAAAGGAAAGAAAAAAAAAGACTTCTGCTTTATTGCACCATCCATGGTTTGAGTGATTTTACAACCAATGAAATCCCTCTGCGTGTGAAGGAGATTGGGCATAAAGATCTTAAATGACAGAGTGAATATTTATCATCTGGACAATGTGTATCAAATTTACCACCTCAGTTATAGTGCCCTCAGGATTTGTTCAGTGAGTAATGTTGCCTACCCTAATAAATCATTTATTTTACACTAATGGACTGCCGTGCTTTGGTTTGCAGTATTATTTTCTTTCGTGCAAAGAATTTCAAATACATTCAGTTTAGCGGTCTGTGGCGGAGGGAACAAGCATCCTCCCACTCCCTTCATTTCCCATATCTTGGTCCCTTACATATTTATCTAACTTTCCTGAAAATATG
Organism: Hemitrygon akajei; assembly: GCF_048418815.1. Lineage (NCBI taxonomy): Eukaryota > Metazoa > Chordata > Chondrichthyes > Myliobatiformes > Dasyatidae > Hemitrygon > Hemitrygon akajei. The sequence goes on from NC_133129.1 coordinate 65,131,705, forward strand.
TTCATGTGGTATTGCATTCCATATTCTGAATTGGGAGGCAAAATGGAGGAGGGGTGGGTTGGGAATGTTTGTTACAGTACAGTCATGCTATCAGTAATAACTCTGTATAGGTGCACACTGCAATGTCTCTTCATTTCTCCATGCTGCTCCTGTTCAGTAATTCAGTCACTCGATGGAACTGCTTTCCATCAGCCCAGTTAGTGTCTGTTTACACCAAGCAACAACTCGGTCATCTGCAACAGCTGCAGCTTCCTCACCTCTGAGCACTACAGCCCGGCCTGACGTCAGGGACCGAGAGGAGAAAGCACTTCATGGGTCCCAGAGGAATTACTGCTACCCAGCGCCATCAAATAGATGTCAGTTGGTCAGGTTACTGCAATATGTTAATTTTAACCTTTACTGTATTAGAATTGCTTTGCAGCTTGTGATGTGTGCCTTTAAAAAAAAAGTGCAATGCTTAAAATGTATTTGCTGCTAAAATTTACTGCGCCAGTATTTTCTGAGACATAAGTCTTGAACTCTCTTGCTTGCTGTCTTACTGTTTGTACCTTAATTTTAATATTTTATTATGATCTTAAAGAAAGCTAGCTCATGCAAATAAAAAATGCATGCATACATCATGTAAATAGGGCAAAGGGACAGTGGCTCAGCTTGTAGAGCCACTGCCTCACAGCTCCCAAGATCATGGGCTCAACACTGATCACCCCATTTCTAACTGAATGTGTGGGTTTCTCCCGGAAGTCCCGGTTTCTCCCCTCGTCTCAGAGACGTGTTGGTTAGTAGGTCAATTTGCTTCTTGTAAATTGTTCCCAGTGTGTAGGTGATAGAAATTTGAGCAAGTTGTTGTGAATTTGGAGAAGAATGAAACAGCATTAGTGTAGGCACATTTGAAGGCCATTATGGAGGCTCTGGGCTAAAGGGTGTGTCCATGGTACATGGCACTGGTGAGGGGACATAGTTCTTGCTTTTACAATGACATACTTACTTTCTTTACCTGGTGGTTATGCCTTCAGTGCTAGGGCTCTGACATACACCCTCCCCTTAAAAACTGTCCTTTCTATCTCTTCTCCTTTAAGACCTACATATTCAACCATGTTTTTGGCCAAATATACTAATATCTCTTAATACAAATGAATGCCAAATTTTAACTGTTTAAAAAATTTTAACATAAAAAATTACTGTACAAAAGATACATAATATAAATACGAACTTGTAACAAAAACACATTATTCCTAAAACATGTAATTAAACCCTTGCCAAAACAGTCCACAGGGGTACTATCAACTGCTACCAATTAGTTTTGCAAACGATGACTGCGTTAATAAAGCATTTGGTTAATCTACAGATGGACATCAAAGTTTAGATTTCAAACTGTGGCAGGCTGCCATTGTATTAATGGGGATTGAGATAGTAAGAAGCAAGCTTCATAGCAAAATCATGCAAACAGATTGAGCTAAAGAATTTATATGGCTTAATCTATAAATCCAAATTCATCTGATCATCTGGCTACTTTACACACAGCAGAATCCTAAGCGATGCCCAATAAATCAGTGTCAAAAATCTCAGTTAATCTGTTACAAATCTGTCCTGCAAATTATAAACTCTGTATTACAGACAGGATTCTCCTGATAAATCAAAGAATCACAAATATAATTCAGATATTAATAAAAGTCAATAGAAATACTTCATCCAGGGAATGGTGAGAATGTGGTAGTCACTCCATCTAGGAGTGGTTAAAGACAGGAGAGATAGGTTTAAAGGGAAGCTGGATAAAAACAGAGGTAGGAATGTAAATTGATCATATTATGGTGAGAGGAAAGGAACACTTGATTAGTAGCACCTGCACAGTACACATTGGAATAAATAGTGTATTTCTGTGCAGTAAATCTTATGTAAACACGTTGTGTCAAAATGTCTTTAGTTTTTTGCTTATATAGAGACCTTATGTTTGGAAATATGGTGGTGGCTCAGTTGTTAAAGTACTGAATTAAGAATCCAGTGACCAGAGTTCGAATCCACCACAATACTTAAGGTTTAAATTACAGTATTGTTAATCCGGAATTTAAGAAATAGCTTCTAATCTCAGTAGTGATAACCATGAAACTTGGATTATTTTAACTGCCGGTTTACTGGTGCTATTTAGGTGGGAAGTATGCTATCCTCACCTACCTATGAAACAGCCCAGTGAACGACTATGTTCAAGGGGCAAGGAATGTTGGGCTTGCCTCAATGCCCACCTCCCTATCTCCCACAACCCTCCAAGAAATGAATCCCAGTAGAGATTTTCACTGGACTGACTTCAAAGTTCAAAATTCAAAGTAAATTTTATTATCAAAGTACATATATATTGCCAGATTCAACCCTGAGATTTATCTTCTTGTGGGCATACTCAGCAAATCTATAAAATAGTAACTATAACAGGATCAGTGAAAGATCAACTAAAGTGCAGAACAAAACAAACTGCAAATATAAATAGCAATAAATAATGACAACATGAGATACTGAGATAAAGACTCACTGAAAGTGAGATCTTTGGCTGTGGGAATATTTCAATGATGGGGCAAGTGAAGCTGAGTGTTGTTATCCCCTGTTATTCAAAAGCCTGATGGTTGAGGGGTAGTAACAGTTTTTGAACCTGGTGGTGCAAGTCTTGAGGCTTTTCTACTTTCTACCTATGGCAGCAGCAAGAAGAGAGCATGACCTGGGTGGTGGGGATCTCTGATGACAGATGCTGCTTTCCTACAACAGTGTTTCATGTAGATGTGCTCAATAGTTGTGAGGGCTTTGCCAATGATGTACTGGGTTGAATCCACTACTTTTTGGAGGGTTTTCATTCAAAGGCATTGGTGTTTCCATACCAGGCTGTGATTCAGCCTGACAAAATACTCTCCACCACACATCTACAGAAATTTGTCAGCTTTAGATGTGCTGAACCTCTGCAAACTACTGAGGAAGTAGAGGCGCAGTTTGCTTTATTCACAATTGCACTTACATGCTGGGTCCAGGACAGATCCTCCGAAGTAGTAACACCATCTACTGACCCTCTCCACCTCTGAAGAAGATTGGGTCATGGATCTCTTTTCCCTTTCCTATCATCTTTATTCATTTCCTTGGTCTTGCTAACATTGAGTGAGAGGTTGTTGTTAGGACACCGGTCAGCTAGATTTCCAATCTCCCTCCTATATGCTGATTCATCACCACCTTTGACGCGGGCCATGACAGTGGTGTCATCAGCAAACTTGACTATGGCATCAGAGCAGTCCTTAGCCACACAGTCAAAGGTGTAAAGTGAGTAGAGCAGGGGGCGAAGCACACAGCCTAGTGGCACACCTGTACCGGTGGAGATTGTGGAGATGTTGTTGCCAATCCACACTGACTGGGGTCTGTAAGTGAGGAAATTCAAGATCTAATTGCACAAGGAGGTATTGAGGTCAAGATCTTAGAGCTTATTGATTAATTTTGAGGGATGATGGTATTGACTGCTGAGCTGTAGTCAGTAAAGAGCATCCTGATGTAGTTAGTGAGTCATAGAAAATTACAGCACAGAAACAGGCCCTTTGGCCCATCTTGTCCATGCCAAACCATTTAAACTGCCTAGTCCTATTGACCTGCAATGGGACCATAACTCTCCATATCCCTACCATCCATGTACCTATCCAAACTTCCCTTAAACATTGAAATCACCTCTTGTGCTGGCAGCTCTTTCCATGCTCTCACGACCCCCTGAGTGAAGAAGTTCCCCCCTCATGTTCCCCTTAAACCTTTCACCTTTCACCCTTAATCCATGACCTGTAGTTGTCATCCCACTCAACCTCAGTGGAAAAAGCCTGCTTGTATTTACCCCATCTATACCCCTCATAATTGTGTATACTGCTATCAGATCTCCTCTCAATCCTCTTATGTTCCAAGTAATAAAGTCCTAACCTATTCAATCTTTTTCTATAACCGAAGTCCTCCAGACTTGGCAATAACATCCTTATAAATTTTCTCTGTAGATCTTTCCCGGGTAGGTGACCAAAACTGCCCACAATACTACAAATTAGGTCTCACTTCAGTCTTGTACAACTTTGCATGCATCTTTGCTGTCCGGATGTTCCAGGATTGAGTGAAGAGCCAATTAGGTGACATCTGCTGTGGACTTCTTGTGCTGGTAGACAAACTGGTGTAGATCCAAGTCACCTCTCAAGCTGATATGTTTCACCAACCTCTCAAGACACTTCACTTTGAGAGTGTCTTGAGAGGTTGGCGAAACATATCAGCAACAGGGCTTTCCCAGGAATAATTAGCTACCCTGACAGTTATAGGGTTCATCTTTATTTGATAATTGTCACAGGCAAAATTGGCCTCTTTAAAAAAAAAGCAGAGAAATTAAAGCTCAGAAACAGGCCATTCAGCACAATGGCAAGGTTAATAGGTAGACGGGCACAATTACAACATTTAAAAGATAGAAATATGGATGGGAAATGTTTAAAGAGACATGAGCCAAATGGGATTATAACAGATGGGCATCTTGGTTGTCATGAATGAGTTGAGCCTAAGTGGTTGTTTCTATGCTGTACAACCCTACCTTTCTATAGTCAAGACAGTCAAAGATCAACTGAGGAGGTGGAGTCGAGGTAAATCAATCACAACCCTACTGAAAAAGACACACAAACAGACGCACAAAAGGGTTCAATCACCTGTCCATTTTTAGTCCTCCTCTCACTACAGTTGAACTCCGACTATTCAGCACACCCAGGACTTTGGTGACGGCAGATTAGATTTTCTGAACTATTGGATGAGGAGTGATTTACTGGCCTGTGATTGATAGAGTTCAGAAGGGTGGGGATAGAATGCCTTTGAAACCTACTGAAAGGCCTAGCTGGAGTGGATGTGCAGAGGATGCATCCATTTGTAGGAGAATCTTGGAGAGGAGGGCACAGCGTCAGAATAAAAGCACAGTTTTAGAACTGAGATGAGGAGAAATTTCTTCATATAGAGAATGGTGAATCTGTGGAATTCGTTGCTACAGAGGACTGTGGAGGCTAAGTCATTGGATATATTTAAGGCAGAGATTGACAGATTCTTGATTGGTTAAGGGCTATGGGGAAAAAGCAAGAAAATATAATTTAAAAAGAAACCAGCTAAGATTGAGTGGCCTATTCTGCTTCTATACCTTACAGTTGTATAGTTATTGTTAATAAAATGCCAACACACCATTGATGCTACTCACCATTTACTTAAATTTCCCACAGAACCCATTAAATTTAAAGGGAGCACAGGAGCTGGGGCACTGGTGAGTTGGATGGGAGAGAGGCAAGTATTACATGGTGATGCAGACACTGAACTTGGGAATTTTGGATTGGTCGAATAGCAGATTTTGAGAGTTTTACTGCTTTTTACTCTACCTTGGCCTATCACGACATCAATCTATTCTTCTGTCGCTCTCCATAATATTCACCATTATCACTCCTCAGTGTGGCAAGTTCTACATGCTAACTTAAGTAGTTTTAACCAAGTTCTCCAGTTTTTTTTTAAAATTTATGACCAGTTTATATAATTCCTCTGATTTTCTAACCACCCACCCCGTACCAGTTGAAACATCTCCTGAAATTCTGTAATATTCATCTTACCTCTTATTTTAATCCATCTCTGTCGATGCGTGAACAACTGAGAAAGATGAGCAACAGAAAGCAATGCCATATTGACTCCTGATGAAGGGTTTCGGCCCGAAACGTCGTCACTACCTCCTCCCATAGACGCTGTCTGGCCTGCTGAGTTCTGCCAGCATTTTGTGTTTTTATTGCCATATTGTAAATTTGGTTTTCATCATCATTTTTATAGGCAATTATATTTTCATTGAAACCTGTATATTGATTTATGTAATTACATCAGTTACTCACTGTTAGCTTTGGTTTTGATGCTGCCTCTAAGAACATGTAAATGAGACCACACACATTATTTTCCAGGGATACCTTATTGCAATCCTCTGTTTCATTCACACACCTTTCAATTTAAAACAGGAACGATGTGCCTCAGATTGTACAACTTGTAAAAAAAACACTGAAAGGAGCAATTAGAGGATTTCAATAAAATATTTTACCCTAAATACATGGCAATCCCAGTTAATCTTTAATCACAGTTATCATGATAATTTCCTTGAAAGACTGAAGATATTCCTGTAGACTGATCCCAAAGGTTGTGTTGATTTATCGAATGCTAGGCATCAAAGACAATTAATTTTAACTCCTTAGCAAGCCTCTGTGCATACTGTACCCTTCAATTCTAAGCATGTAAAGGTTTATGTTTTGTCACCTTGATCAGATTGCTCACATACGTGGCCCTGGCATCCTGTATGACCGGATCCTTTTCTGAAGCACATAGAACTGTGCAGAGATAGTGAATGCTCTCATACCTATTTGAAAGCTGGGTCTCAGGGCTTTATCTCTTCCTTTCTTTGTACTCTGTGAGATACTAAAGCATCTGATAGTCCTCAGACAAAATATCTTCAATGTCAGTTTCATTACTTAACTGCAGTGAACTCTACATCATCCAATGGTCATTCAGCCAAGTTCCTCATCAAAAGAGAAAGTTAATACCTCAGGTCAAACCGAATTCTGATGCAAGGTCTTTGACCCAAAATATTAGCTCCATTTCACTTTCCAGATGATGCCTGACATGCTGGGTGCTTCTAGTTTACTGCTTTTATTTTAAACTTCTACCATCTGCAATTCTTTTGATTTTCATAAACAGACCATTTATTTATGATTTACTTCAAATTCACAGCAAAGAAGTTGGTCTTCAGCAGGAGCTAAAGAAGCATAGCTACTGGTAGAGCTCAATATTGAAGTTAACAGAACCAAATATATTTGATGCAAATCCCAACTGCTTCATGTAATGCATTGAGTGGTTGCGAGCAGATGTTTTTTTTAATATAACATATAGTTTTCACAACCATTTCATTCAAAGCGCTAGGGAGAAGACTTAATTAAAACAGAAAACAAAAGATTTTGGACTCAAGGAGAAGCAATTCAATTAAAGGCACAAATCAAAATCTCATCATCCATTGAACGTGCTCAGCTGCTCCCTCACAACTCCAATGACACGGGTTCGATTCTGACCTCTGATGTCATCTGTGTGAAGTTCCGTGCTCTCCCTGTGACCATGTGGGTTTCCTCCAGGAACTCCAGTTTCTTCCCACATCAGCAAAAGGTACAAATTGGTAGGCAGTGGCAGTGTAAGTTGCCCCCTAGTGTATAGGTGAAGGGTAGAATCTAGGGAGTGAGATCAAAGTGAGCTTTCTGTAGGATTAGTGCAAATGGTGTTCAATATATAGCATGGATCAGTGGGTTGAAGGTCCTGTTTCCATGTTGTGCGACTCTTTTCGTAGAGCAACTGACCATGTGGATTGCATATAGTATTGATCCATTTAGGTAAAGCTTGGAAACAAAGCAGAAAGGAATAGGAGGACTTGCCAATAGTTGGGAGGAGGTTCCAGTGTAGAGTTTCAACATCCATATAGGGCAGAAGACCATTAGATACAGGGGCAGAATTTGACTATTCGGCCCAACAAATCTGCTCTGCCATTCGATGACAGTTAATTTATTTTCCCTCCCAACCCCATTCTCCTGCCTTCTCCCCGTTAACCCTTGACGTCCCTACTAACAGCGCCAGGATAGCATTGATGTTAACTCAACATGATTACAGCTCGGTACTTCAGACTTCAATTCCGGCGTCCTCTATGAGAAAGTTTGCACGTTCTTCCTGTGTGTGTGCGTGCTTCTTCCAGGTGCTCTGGTTTCCTCCCACTGTCCAAAGGTGTACCGTTAGTAGGTTAGTCCATCATTGTGATTCAGCTAGGGTTAAATCGGTGCGGGGCGGCGCAGCTCGGTGGGATGGAAGGACTTGATCCACGCTGTACCGCTGAATAAATAAATAACGAAGAACCTATCAAGCACCTCTTTAAATATACCCAATGGCTCGGTATCCACAGCTGTCCTTGGCAATGATTTGCCACCCTCTGGCTAAAGAAATTCCATATCTCTTTTCTAAAGGGACATCCTTCTATTCTGAGATTATGGCCTCTGATCCTACACTTTACCACTATTCAAAATATCCTCTCCATATCCAGTCTATCCAGGCCTTTCAATTAATGACATTCCCCTCCTCATTCTTCCAAACCTCAGCAAGTACATGACCATACACTTCCCCACACGATGTTCTTCTGATCTGTTCCCAGCTTCTGTAGACTCCCTGCTTTCTCAACACTAACCTCCTCTTCACTTATCTTTGTATCATCCACAGACTTGGCCACAAAACCCTCAATTTCATCATCCAGGTCAATGTGGACCCAACACTGACCCCTGCAGAACAACCACTAGTCACCGGAGCCAACCACCCACTCTGTGCCTTTTGCCAATTAGCCAATCTTCTATCCATGCTAAGATCTTCCTGTAAAACCATGGGGTCCTATCTTGTTTAACAGTCTCATGTATGGCACCTTGTCAAAGGCCGTTTGAAAAATCAAAGCAAACAACATCTACCGACTCTCCTTTGTCTATCCTGCGTGTTATTTCCTCAAAGAATTCCAACATATTTGCCAGGCAAGATTTTCCCTCAAGGAAGCACTGTTGACTTTGGCCTATTTTATCATGTGCCTCCAAGTACCCCAAAACATTGTTAATAATGGATTCCAACATCTTACAAACCAATGAAGTCAAGCTAACTCAAAGTTCAAAGTAAAATATGTCACCATATACAACCCTGAGATTCATTTTTTGTGGGCACACTCAATAAACCTATAGAATAATAACCATAACAGTATCAATGAAAGAACATGCCAACATGGGTGTTTAACCAGTATGCAAAAGACAACAAATTGCAAATACAAAAATAAATAATAATAAAAGACCAACAAATTCAAGATGATAAATATAGAAAATGCTGAGAAAAAACAGAAACAATCCAACACATTACAGGTTCCTGTAGCAGTTCAACTCAATCTGATTACTGACAATCAAGTAGCAAATATCATTCATCAAAATCTTGCTTGAAAATACAAACTCATACATGAAATCACACCTTACTATAAATACAAGCCTGATCCAGTTTTAGAGTTGGAATAACACAAATTATATTAGGACCGATCAATTATTGCAGATAGGACAATCCATAATAACTGTCCAGGTATAATAATACAGGATAAACACACAATAAATTTAATAAATACAGCTATTCCAAGCACAAATAACTTACAGAAATCAATAAGTGAAGAACACTAGAAATATGCTAAATTAAAAGAGGAAATTGAAAAACTTTGGAACATGAACAAGGTATACATTGTCCCGATAGTAATATCACAACTGGTGTCATCCCAAAGGCCCTACACAATAGCATTAAACAATTAGTGCTACACGGTAATATCTCAGTAAATCTCCAGAAAACCACAATACTAAACACCACTAAAATAGTCTGAAAGTTCCTAACTATTGACAAATGGGCATGCTTGGCTATGACCTTAACTCAGGTTTTACCAGTTTGAGCTGAGAGAAAAAATATTATTAAATAAGCAATAAATATTGAGAACCGGAGATGAAAGAGTCCTTGAAAGCAAGTCTATTGATTGTGGGAACATTTCAATGATAGGGCAAGTGAAGTTGAGTGGTTATCCCCTTTGGTTCAAGAGCCTGATAGTTAGGGATAGTAACTGTTCCTGAATCTGGTGGTGAGCCCTTAGGCTCCTGTACCTCCTTCCTGATGGCAGCAGTGAGAAAAGAGCATGTCCTGGGTTGTGGGGGTCCCTGATATTGGGTGCTGCTTTCCTCTGAGTGTTTCATGTAGATGTGCTCAATGGAGTGGAGGGCTGCACTTGTGATTGACTCATTCTGTAGGATTTTCCATTCAAGGGCATTGCTGTTTCCATTTTAGAACGTGATGCAGCCAATCAATATACTCACCACTACACATCCATAGAAGTCTCTCATAGTTTTAGGTGTAATGCTGAATCTCCACAAACTCCTAAGGATGTAGAGGTAGTGCTATGCTTTCTTTGTAATTGCACTTCATAATGCTGGGCATAGGACAGGTACTCTGAAATGATAACACCAAGGAATTTAAAGTTGATGCTCCCATCTGATGAGAATTGGCTTATGGACCGCGCAAATCAATAATCAGCTCCTTCGTCTTGCTGACATTGAGCAAGTGGTTTTCATTATGGCACCACTCAGCCAGGTTATCAATCTCCCTCCTACATGTTGATTCATCACTGTCTTTGATTCAGCCAATGGCAGTGGTATCATCAGCAAATTTGAATATGACATTGGAGCTGTGCTAAGTCACAGGTGTAAAGTGAATAGAGCAGGGGGCTAAGTGCACATCCTGTGGTGTACTTGTGCTGATGGAAATCTTGGAGGAGATGTTTTACCAAACAGTCAGACTGGGTTCTGCAAGTGAGGAAATAGAGGATCTAATTGCACAAGGAGGCATTGAGGTTTAGAAGCTTATTGATTTTCAGGGGATATAATTTCCTGAATTTTGCCTCCTTCCCTTTTTAAAGAGTGGAATGACATTTGCAATTTTTTCTGTCCTGAGAACCATTCCAGAATCTAGTGATTCTTGAAAGATCACTACTAAAGCCTCTACAATCTCTTCAGAACACTAGGACCAACACAGGTGACTGATCTTCAAGCCTTTTAACTCACAAGTACCTCCTCCTTAGTAAATAGCAACTAAACTCACTTAAGCCTCCTCACAATCTCGAATTTCTGGTACGGTGCTGGTGTCATCCACAGTGAAGGCTGATGCAAAATACTTATTCAGTTCATCCACTATTTCTTTGCTCCCCATTACTACCTCTCCAGTTTCATTTTTCAGTGGTACAATGCCTACTCTTGCCTCTTTTACTCTAATTATCTGGAAAAAATAATTGGTATCCTTGTAGTATTGGCTAGCTTACATTCATACTTTTCTCTTTTCTCTCACTATTGCATCTTCTAACGTCTCACTAATTTTTGCTGAATTTTAAGTCCTGTTTACTTTTATACTGTCTTTGATTTCCTTTGTCAGCCACAGTTGCCACATCCTCCTCTGGGTGCACTGCTTCTTCCCTGGGTTGAACTGATCCTGCATTCTTCTGAGTTACTCCCAGAAAGTTCAGCTATTGCTACTCTACCATCATCTCTGCTGGAGTCCTCTTCCAATTACCTTTGACCAGCTCCTCTTTCATGCTTCACTCAACTGTGATGGCAACATGTTCAATTTTAACTTCTCCCTCTCAAACCACAGGATGTACTCTATCATATTATGATCACTCTCTTAAGAGCCCCTTTACCTTAGGTTCCCTAATCAAATACAGTTCATTGCACAACAGCCAATTGAAAATTGTCTTTTCTCTCGTGTGCTTAAGCACAAGTCTCTCATAGGCATTCTACAAATTCCTTCTCTTAGAATCCAGCACCAGACTGATTATTCCCAGTCTACTTGCATATTGAAACTCCCCTAATAATTGTAACATGGTCCTTTTTACATGCCTTTTTTATCTTTTGTTGTAATTTATATCCCACATTCTGGCTACTACTCAGAAGCCTGCATCAGGGTCCTTTTATCCTTGCAGTTTCTTAGCTCTACCCAGGTTCCTGATCCTATATCACTTCTCTTTAAGGAAATGATTTCACTTCTTTACCCACAAAGCTACTCCACCTCCTCTGCGCACCTGCCTGTTTTCACGATATGAACTGAATCCTTGGATGTTTAGCTCCCCGCTGTGATCTTTCAGCCATGACTCAGTGATGCCCATGTCGTACCTGACAATTTCTAACTGCGTGACAAGATAACCCATCTTATATCCTATAGCGTGTGCATTCAAATATAACACCTTTAGTCCTGTATTCACCAACCTCCTTCTCAATTTTGACTCCACATTGCCTGAAGCTGTATTTTTATCCTTAATAAATTTTGTTTTATCCTTTATACTGGAGATTTCAGTCATTTCTCCTGCACCCGCCTTACCTTTTACTTTATCCATATAGTATGTTGAACCCACACCCCCACTATTTAGCTTACAGCCCTATCTACAGCTCCAGCATGTTCTAGGTGCAGCCCTCTCATTGGAACAGCTCCCTTCTTCCCCAATAATGACGCCAATGCCCCACAAATTCAAACCCACTTCTCCCACACCAAATTTCGAGCAACACATTTAACTCTGATCTTACTAACCTTATGTCAATTTGCAAATGACCCATGTAACAATCCAGAGATTACCACCTTTTTGGTTCTGCATTTTAGTCTCGTCCCCAGATGCTCGAATTTCCTTGGCAGAACCTTTCCTTGTTCTTCCTACATTATTGGTACTCACATGGACCACGACAACTGATCTTTCCCCCTCACTCCAATTTCCTCTGTAGGTCAGATGAGATGTACCTAACCCAGGCAATATAGCCTTTGGGACGCTCCGTCCTTGCATTCACTGTGATTTGTGTCTATTCCCCTGACTGTACATTCTCCAGTAATGATTACATGTATTTTTCTTCCCCCTTTCTTGTGGTTGTCAAGAACCGCAATGGGGTTCACCAACTCCCACATCACGCACCCACATCCGGCAGCCCCATTTCATGCAATTATCTGTAATTTGGTGTGCTTTTTTGAAAATTTAAGTATTTAAAAATAAACCATACTTGTTTTTACCTGCTTCTCACCTACACCTCCTCACCAAAGGGTCTCAAGCCAATATCTCTCATTTCTACACTGCCTCACTTGCACACTGGCCGCTCCAAAATGGCTGCTCTGCTTCACCATACCTTATTCCTATTGGCCAAGTTACCCCCCCCCCCCCCCCCCCACACACACACACACACACACACACACACAAAAGCTCTTCCCCTCCGCTCCTCTGACTGCTGCACGGAGAAAAACAACTCGAGAATAGACGAGTATCTTGTTTCTATTGTGCAAATCTTGCATTGTACTGAGGAATACGTAGCCCTCATCAAAACTTTAACCCCCTGTTGTAGAGTGAACATCTATTACCCATTCACACAAAAATAGACATCAAAAGGGATGTTAATGTAATTTTAAATATGATTTGCCTTAATATTTCAGCAGGATTTTAACCAATCAGCAAGAGGAGAGATTCCACTTCCTCTCCACCAATGTACTCATTCATCTGCCTTAACTTGTTCGCGCATTGAACAACCGAACAAAAAGGTGGCTCAGTAGCCTAGCATATTACTGCGCCAGTGACCCAGGTTCGATTCCCGCCGCTGTCTGTAAGGGGTTTGTATGTTTTCCCCATGTGCTCTGGTTTCCTCCCATATTCCAAGACATATGGATTAGTAGGTTAATTGGTCACATGGGATGTAAATAGGCTGCACAGACTGGTTGGGCCCAAGGGCCAGCTACTGTGCTGTATCTCTAAATAAATAAAAAATTAAAAAAACTACTTTAACTCCACTTTCTTCAGATCAAAGACGTGGTGTTGCAAGGACCCAAGGGTCACCTGCCTTTTCCTTGGATGCTGTTTCATTGTAGAAGAGTGCTTTCAGTTCACATATGGGCCCTGCCCTTCTCTTTCATCGGTTCATGGATAACTGTATTGGTGTTGCCTCATTCATTCACAGAGAACTCAAATTTCATTACTTTTCCTGCCAAATTTCACCATCCTCTTCCTTTCACATGGCTTACAATAACTCTTCCCTTCCTGGATGGTAATCTCAATCCTGAGAGTTATTCAGCAACTGATATCCTTTACATGTCCACAGCCATCCTGCACATGTGTCTTCCCCTCTGCCTCTGGTAACAATGCCAATTCATTTTCCCAATTCCTGTCTCCATCATATCCGAGTTATTAATATACCTTTCCATCTTCCTGCACCATAGGTTCACTCCACCATATTTGACATAACTATTGACGCCATTTATTTCCTGTATCTCTGCTGGAGAGAGCAGAAAGAGATGCCCAGTCTTACTTTCTATTCTGCATTTTACGAGTTATGCTTTGCATATTCTGCCACCTTCAGAATTGTTTTCCCCATTCAGCATTGCAAAGGCATGACTTCCTGAGCAACTCCTTGGCTAGCTCAATTACTTGCCCTCTTACAGCACTGTCCTATGCCACTGCAGGACCTGAAGTACCTATCCCAATTCATACCGGGACCCAAAGATTCCTTCCAGATGAAGCAGCAGTTCATTGTGAGAAATTTTGGGCCCCATATTGAAAAGATTTGCTGACGTTGGAGGGCCCAGAAGAGGTTCACAAGAGTAATTCCAGAAAGAAAAGGTTTAATGTACAAGGGTTTGATGTCTCTGGGCTTATACTGTACAGCTCAGTAAAATGAAGGATCTCATAGAAACCCACCAAATACTGAAAAGCCTGGACAGAATGGGTATGGAGATGTTTACATTAGGAGACTCGAGGAGCTGAGCCTCAGAAAAAAGGAATAATAAACTTTATAACTGAGGTGGAAGCTCTTCAGTACCTCACCTTCAAGACCCTATCAAATTCTACATCTTCAGGTAACTCATCATGCCTGTATCAGAACTGGTCGATTCTTGCTCCAGATTTTCCTCCATTAACAAAGGCTGACCTGCCTGCCATACACCTCAGCATTTTGCAAATTTTACATTTGTGCTCACTTGATAGCTGCCCTCATGTCATTATATTTGTGTTCCTTTGTTCAAGATCTTTCCCCTCATGACTGATGAGTCAATCTACTGTTCATCCCAATGAAAACCCTCACCTTATCCATTAAATAATTTCCCCTTTTGTTTATAAATCAATGTCTTCCACAACAAAATATTGTAAGCTCGCTTGGAGACACAAGCGTCGACAGATACTGGAACCTGCAGCATCGAACAATTTCAGAATTTGATTTAATAGCACCAGCATATGTTGTGAAATTCGTTCTTTACTGCAGCAGTACACAATAAGGGAAAAAACATGAATTACAGTCAACATATTACATAGTCAAAATAAGTAATGCAAAAATAAAAAATTTAGAAGTGGTGAGGCAGTGTCCATGGGTTCAATGTCCATTCAGAAATCGGGTGGCAGAGGGGAAGAAGCTGTTCTTGAGTCATTGACTGTGTTCCTCCTTCCTGATGGTAGCAATGAGAACAGGGCAGGTCTTTGGTGATGGGTAGGCTTAATAATGGATGCCACCTTTTTAAGGCATTGGTCCTTGAAAATGCCCTTGATACTACAGAGGCTAGTGCCATGATGGAGCTGACTAGGTTATTTTGATCCGGTGCAGTAGCGCCCCCCCCCCCCCACCCCCATACCAGACAGTGATGCATCCGGTTGGAATGCTCTCCCTGGTACAACAATTATCGGAACTTAGTGGGTTGAAGCATCAATGGGGGGGGGGGGGGGGGGAGGTGTTGGGGCAGAGGGTAAATTTATTGTCAATGTTGAGTTGAAACTCTGAGGATCCAAAACATCAACAATTCCTTTCCTCCCATAGAAGCAGCTCAACCCCGAGTTACTCCAGCAGATTTACTGCTGTTAAAAACTTGCTTCCTTGCTTTCCCTGTTTTGGCACGGGGTTTTGAATCTGATGTTAACTGTTTCCCTTTCCACAGACACCTCCTGAGCTGCTGAATTTCCAACATTTTCTGTTTCTAACTCTCATGCTTATTTCCAATAATTATTTAACCTGTCTCAGTGGGGTGGTCTTTAGGACCCAGCAGAACCCTGGATCTTATTTAACCTGTCTCAGTGGGGTGGTCTTTAGGACCCAGCATAACCTTGGATCTTATTTAACCTGTCTCAGTGGGGTGGTCTTTAGGACCCAGCAGAACCCTGGATCTTATTTAACCTGTCCCAGTCTGGTGGACATTAGGACCCGGCGCAGCTCTGAATCCACAGTGTTTCTGTTCACAAAAATAATCATGATCATGATTGAAAATAAAGTGCAAGTAATAAATTGATCAGAAAGAGGTGAAACTCCATCAGTCATCGGAAAAGCGTTAGACTACAGTCGGTCAACGATCAGAACAATTTTAATGGAGCACGTGAAAGGTCCTGCCCCGATGAAAGCTACAATTATTACTAAGCAACGCAGTGGTTTAATTATTGAAATACATACATTTCTTGTGTTTTATTTGCATAGAAAGGTAAAATACATACTATATACAAAGACAAACTTTTGACTAAATGACGCTAAATACCGGATGTACCTGTTCTGACTTCAAATCCGACTTAAAGACAGACTCAGGAATGGTACTCATTCATAACTCAAGAACTGCCTGTACTTCTAAATCATCTCTAGATTACTTATAATACCTAATACAATGTAAATGCTATGTAAATAATTGTTATACTGTATTTTATAGGGAATAATAAAAAGAAAAAGTAGTCTGTACATGCTCAAACAACGAGTGCTGGAGAGAGAACTTCCGGGTTTTCCCGATCCGCGGTTGGTTGAATCTGTGCATGCATAATCCGCGGATAAGGAGGGCTGACTGTATAATAATATTAACTAAAGCACAGAATATTAATATACACAATAATAATTTACCAATGTGCAAAACTGTGCTTTAATAATTTACAAAATAATAAAACAGAGACCAGTGTACTATGATGTGTGTTCTCCTGTTGCCCGGAGATGAACTGTTGTATATGCTTGTTGCATTTGGTAGGAAAGAGTTTCTGTATCGAACCTTGAAACAGCAGAGCTGAAAGACTGTTCGAAAGGGTGCCCCGCTGCTTATTCAGTCAGTCATCAAGAGGATATGCCTGATTGTCCATAATGGATAACAGTTTGTTTAGTGACCTCCTCTCCACCAACTCAAAAGAACCCAGGTTGTAGCCAAGGACACAACCAGCTTTTTTTGATGAGCTTATTTAGTCTTTTGCATCACCGGCACTGATTCTGCTACCCTAACAAACTTGTCCACCAGTCCTCTGTACTCCGATTCCTGCCCATCTCCAACACACCCAGCCACTACAGCATCAGAGAACTTATGCAAGTGAGAAGTCTCAGAGTTGTACTGAAAGTCCGAGGTGTACAGTGTGAACAGAAATGGAGACAGGACAGTCTCCAGTGCCACTCACCACCATCTGAGAGAGAGAAGTACTCTGAGGGGGCTGTCTGTCGGGTAGTCAGTAATCCAGGAGATAGTGGATTTGTCTGTGCCCATCCTCTGCAGTTTCTTGCTCAGAAGAAGTGGCTGGATTGTATTGAAGTGGCTAGAGAAGTAAAAATGTGATTCTCAGAATGTCACCAGCACCAGCCAGGTGGGAGTGAGCTCTCTGCGACAGGTAGATGATGGCATCGTCCACTCCCACATGAGGTCGGTAGGCAAACTGTAGAGGGTCCAATGAAGATCTCAACTGCGGTCCAAGGTAAGTCGGGACCTGCCTCTGCAGCACCTTCATCATGAGATGTGAGGGCAATTGGTCTGTAGTCATTAAGTTCAGATGGAGTCGCCTTCTTGGGTACAGGAACCAAGCAGGAAGTCTTCCCCAGCACCGGTATCTTTCCCTGACTCAGACTCAGAATGTCAAGGTGCTGCAAAATATCAGACAGCTGGCTCGCACAGGCCTTCAGTACCCTGGGGCTGATACCACCCGCTCCAGCAGCCTTGCATTGATGTAGTCTCTCCAGCTGTTTCTTAACCTGACCTGCAGTCACAGTGAGGTGGGGGAGGGTGGTCATCCCATGGAGACAGGATACTCCAAAGTTGAGGGATTTTTGGAACACAAGCACTCACCAGAGGGGAGGGAGAAGGCTTCAGGGGCAGGGAGGGTGTGTGGTTTGGGTAAGTGGGGGTGGGGACAGTAGGAGGTCCTATGCTGAACCTGTTGAAAAACAAGTTCAATTAGTTCCACGTCCCTTTAAACTTATCTGTGCATGAGCTCATCCCATTTGCTTGCATCTACCCCATGTCTCTTTACACTTTTCCTATATGTGTATCTGTCCAAATGCCTTTTAGGGATTTTAATTGTACTCACCTCTGGCAAACTGTTGCAAGTGACAGCTTGAGGTGACACTTGCGACATCATTTGCAGCTGCCCTGTTGTAGAGCAATTTCTGAATTTCAGGCCTTCAGGGAAATGCCTGTCCTATCTTGGGAGAGCAACGTGGGCAAGTCCTGTACTCGGAACTAAGCTTAGAGGAGGGGCTGTAATAAACTGGCAGGTTGTGGATAAAGCAGGCAGCCAAGGGTTGAAATATGAGATGATTACACATCACAAGCAGTTTTATGGTTTTAGCATGACCAACAAAATGTAATTACACCTGCTACAAGCAGGATCAATAATCTATTAATGCAGCAGGCTACAGTTCTACAATAGGCAGATACAATGAGGTTAGAGAAAACCATCTCCAAAGCTTTTAGCAAAATACATATTAAAGCACTCCCATCATTGCAATAAAGCCACTACTTACAAGGCAATAAATTGCAGAGTGAACGTTTTTATTAAAAGAATCTCCACTACAGAATAAATAGAAAGTTAATTTACAATCCAGCTTAATAACTACTACAAATTCTAAATGTGGTTCTTAAATCTGTGTATAGGTATAAAACAAGTCTAACAATAAATAACCGATGCGACTATTATATAACAATACCAGTTTGGACAGAGCAGCACTATAGCATTTTGTGCCACTCAATGGCACTGACAAAGATAACTGCAAGGAACTCTCTTGCATAGGATCCCAGTGTTAGAGGCTTCTCGCCAGAATTTCCTACCTTTCCGGTACTGGTACATGGCTACACACAATATTCAAACAGAGGGAGACTGGTTACATTCACAACGAGCGTCTTGCTGGCAACTGTAATAAGGAAGTGTTCCTGGAACCCTGTTCTCTAACAACAGCTGATTTATTTGCTGAACAATTATACTAATTTGTGGTTCAAAAAAATGAAAAACTATCAAAAATTCTTGTTAATTAGGAACAGCCTGTGGGGTAAACAGAAGCTACAGGGAGCAAACTCTTACAGCCCTGTAGGTGAGTGGGGAACCCTCATTTTGGTTCCCCAAATGACATTATTCGCAATCTTTCCAGGACTGAACTAGCTGCACCCCCAACAGGCACTTCATTTCAAAAATCAGATTCATTGTGGCTCCAAGCTATATTAAAGAGCCTTTCACATTGACAAAAGATGTACAAGTGGACAAGTTCAAACCATGTCCTTTATACTCATCCCAAATTACTAGGCCGTGGTCTTTACCACATTGTTGTGAAATGGCCATTACATTAAGACACTATACACTAAGTTCAACATGACAGTCACAGGGACCTCTTACAAATCCCCATCACAGAAGGGTTACAGTACCAAAGTGGGTTATTTCATCTGGAGAGTTTGTACTGACTCCATGCAAAACTGATTCTGCTCGTACCTTGCCCACAGTCCATTACTTTGTAAATTATTTCAGTTCTCCCTTGCACTTCAGTTGAACTACCTCCACATCAACTCCAGCAGCGCTTTCCAAATCCTACCCTACTCACTGCATAAAGATTTCCCTTGGCAAAAGCAGCAAAAGTGGACAACTATGTCTCCTAGTTCTTGACCGTTTGACCAGTGGAAAGCTTCTCTCATTACTTTTGCAACTGCCATTTCTGCTTCATCTATTAAGCTTTACATCTCTTCCTTACCCATAACCACCCACATCTGCCTTCATATAAACCTCTCAGAGCTTGGCAAATGCAACCCAATAATCAACGGCAGACCTTTTCTACAAACCCTTTAGCCTGCACTACATTCCACAAATACTCATCCTGATTAAGGTTTCTGTTCCTTACCATGGATACTGGTGGATGTGCTGAGCATTTCCATCCCAGTGTCAGATGAAGGCCATCAGCTCCAGCAGCCCAAGGCATTTATTTTCTCCTGCTTCATGCACAGAAGAACCCAGACCTAGGCTCAGTTGTTCCTCTCCTTTGGGCAGCACACAGTTAAGCAGGCTGTGCAGATGAATATTCACACACTTCCACCATTCCAGCAAGCCTTTTC
Organism: Hemitrygon akajei; assembly: GCF_048418815.1. Lineage (NCBI taxonomy): Eukaryota > Metazoa > Chordata > Chondrichthyes > Myliobatiformes > Dasyatidae > Hemitrygon > Hemitrygon akajei. Next base: position 65,151,637 of record NC_133129.1, read on the forward strand.
TAAACAGGAGCTGCAATCCTGTGGGTTATTGCATTCACCAAAATGTTAACAGCCAGCTCGAACTAGAATACATAAAACTAAACTTACGCAATGATGCACACCCTGATTAGACTCATAAAACAAGGGGGAAGAAAATAAAGAGCTTGGCTTTTTAGTGCCTGGTCTACTATCTAGATGCAAGAGAACATCTACTTTACACATTTGGTTTTAATGAAGTCCAAGAAAATTTAATACCAGGCCACCTGACCAACATAGACCCCTGACGCAACTAGCACCAGCAACCAAAGATCAACTTCTCCTTCCAAGCAAGTTTTAAGTTGATTTTTTCAATCTAATTAACACTACAGGGAGGAAATAAAAAACACAAGCTCAGTAAAATAAATCTCTTTGGAATTGGTTCTACTATCTTTCTAGCAGTCAATGCAACTGGCTCACCTCTCTCCATCAATAATGCTCACTGTTGATGCGTTATGCATGGCATGCTGTCACAGCTGCCAATAATTCATTTCCTGTTCCTTCACAGTTCTAGTGAGGTTTCACTCAATATTACTTTATTTTAAGAACTGCACAAATAAATCTCAATGTGTTGGGAAATTTTACAGAGAATTGCAGCCATTTTCACAGAAGTTTGCAGTCATGTGGAAATTTGATTTTAAAGTTAACACAAGTATTCCTGTGGATTACAAGAGCATTTACACTCGCAAGAGAAGCCCCATGTTGAAGTCTGTAGGCCCAGTGATTACAGAGATGAGTTCAATTGCCATCAGAGCAGCAGGAGAATTTAAATTCAGCTGAACACATCGATGGAAAGCCCGTAGAAGTAATGGAGCCTACACAAGTACCAGATCCTTGTTTAAAGATACAAGTTCACTGGTGCTCATTAGGGAAGGAAATCTGCCATCATCCTCACCTAGTCTGGACTTTGTAGGGCTGCTCAGTCGCACCTGCTTGTCAAGACTATTTCAGAAGCTTGCTTCTATTGCCTTTAATGGAATCAAACTTCAGAATGGGAGATCAACAGGGAGCTGCCATCACATTCCATGCTCAGCTCAGGATGCCACACCCACAGGAATGGGGTCAAATTCAAAATGCCCAAGATGGTTTAAGCAAAGCATTTAATTTCATTAAAACATATCACCCACCGTTAACGGGGCTCTAGAAATTAACTTCTCGTAAGGGGGAATTACGAGACAATGCTCACAGACAGTTTGCTACATACAAAGCTGTCTCAATTTGCAATTACCTTAAATTAATGGCAACACAATAATGTAGTTTAAGTACACTTTACAACAGAAATTAGAATTTTTCCATTTATGGACGGTTATTGACATACTGGCATGGGCATGAATCTGCTATTTTGCCTGTACATTCTTCAAGAACAGTGCCACCTCAAACCTGCTGAAACCCCACTTCAGACTCAAGCGACTGTATGCTGGAATCTGGAGCAACAGGAACAGGAATCTGCAGGAACTAGGGGAGTCAAGCTGCATCCATGCAGGGAACAGGACAGTCAATGTTTCAGGACAAGACCCTTCATCTGGACCGAACAGACAAAATCCTGATGAAAGGTGCCCACCCAGAACACTGACAACCCACTTCCCTCCATAGATGCTGCCTGACCCACTGAGTTCGTTCAGCTTTTTGCAAGCCGCTCCCCATCTAAATTAGTCTGCTCTCCTGATTGAAGAACACATTTACAACAGACGGAGTAAAACAAAGGTTTACCAGATCAAATAGTGGGATAAGGTTTTATCTTACGAGGAGATATCACGCAAACTGGGCCTATACACACTATAGAGTTTGGAAAGAATGGAAGAATATCTCTTGATTCCTGGGAGGGGTGGGGTGGGGTGGGGTTCTGAGGAGATTAGGTAACGTGGACCCATGTTTACAAGAGTCTGGAAGAATGAAACATGATCGCACCGTGAAGGGGACCAACTGCAGATAATCCTGACTGGACTAACTTTGACAAAGGGGCATAACCACACAATGAAAGGTGGGAGGAAAAATCAGAAAAGGAGAAATTTCTTAATGTAGAGGGTAGCAAGTCCACTGTACAGAGAGCACTGGATGTTTAGCCATTGGGTACATACAAGGCTGAGCTCCATTTTTCAAGAACACAGGAACTGGGTGGGTAAGTAGGCAATGGAGAGGACTTGTTTGGGAGGTCACAACACAAACTCCTGCTTCTAATTCTGCATTTTTGGACTGTCCAAATTTACCCAACACATTTTTGTTCCTGTTGGGTTTACTCTTCAACCCAGAGGAGAACCCTTTAGCTGCAGCATAGGAATTAGTGTTTTATAAACCAAATTCTGCTTTTCTCTAGATGACGGTATTACAACGCACAGTCAGGTAAACCCAGCTGGAAGCTGTTGGGTAAACGTCACAACAGCCTGAGAAACTTGTTAGCTCCAACTGAATTTACCTCATCAGCGCGAGAGAGAGCGAGCGGTACAACTTCAGTTATTTACTGCTGCCTCAGTTACTCTGGTTCCATCCCGACTTTGGGTGCTGCATTTGAGAAGTTTGAACATTCTCTCGGTTTCCCCAATGTGCTTCAGTCTCCTCCAAAACACATGCTGAATAAGTTTATTTGACACTACAAATATTAATTCTTTAGTGTAGTTAAATGGCAAACAGAATCAAAGGGGGTTTAAGGATGTGTGGGAATTAGAGGGAATGAAACCAAAGGCATTGTTCTCCTATCAGCTAGCACAACACAGGAGGCCATTCAGTCCAACAAGTCATAACAAGATGCTATGTTGTTTGATAAACCATAACAGGACAATTCTTTTTACTCCTGTCTTATAGACAAGTCAGCAACAGCTCGCCCTCTGAATACAACAGTACCTATATAGAATGGCGTAAACTAATACTGATACAATTAAAAACTACACCTTTTCAAGGTATCAAAAATTCAAGTTCTTTTTTTAAGCTCTCTTCAGAATGAATTCCCCCCTTACTTAAAGTTACATTAAACAAAACGCTTTACTGAATTCACCAACTAGTACAACATCCTAGACAGCAATGAGCTCATTCTGGATTAACTGTGCAAATATTACTGCTCAAATTGCACCAAAAAAGAGCTGGGGTGATGGGGGGTGGGTGGGGAGGAGAGAGAAAGAGATGCAGCAAACTTATCTTTTCTTTAAAAAGGTACTCCTGTTGGTGCTGCCTGGAAGGGCTCTGAAAGCATACTCATATCTAAATTTTCTCAAAAGCCCCAGAGTCTCTTGCACCAATTGGTTCAGGCAGAATAGACCCAACAAACTCGAGCTGTGCTGCATCCTTTTTGAGTCATGTATTAAGATTTTATTTGGGGATTGGACAGGGTTCTGGTTAAAAGGATCAGATGGCACTATTCCCTGTTATTTATCTGAAGAAGAGTGTGGAATAACAACAGGGGTAATTTAGTTTATAGTGATGAGAGAACAAAGTCTTACTAGGCTTAGTCCTCCTAGCAAGCAGAGGAGGAAAAATGGGAAGTTCATCCCATTATAAATGTATTTACAAAACAAAAACCTATTCGTGGATAACTTGCTCAAAGAAACAAAAAAATGGATAATGTACGAGTGTACATTTTTTATTTGCAAACTTGTATACCTCTAACACTGAAGTTTAAAAACCAGCTGGAGTTTGTATTATTAGTTTGCAAATCTCATCTCTACATAAAGCCTCCACGAACATAGTTTTTGTTTTAGGGTCAGTTTCAGTTCAGCCCCATTTTAAAATGGGGCTCGCACAGTACTGAAGATTAACTTTACAAAAAAAGCGCCATGCAACATCGGTGGTCAAAACAGAACTGCGTTGGGAGCTGGATTTAAGACTAACCGCAATATGGCTGAGTATTCTCCAGCTGCTACTGACAAAATACTGTGTCTAACCATTTCCTGTAAGCAGAGGCAAACCTGGCCTGCTCCGAGTTAGTACAGCCTAAAAGGATTGTGTCAACAAAGCGATGCTCGTCCACAAGGCTGTGCAAGTCCAGCGAGGGGCCGCGTTTCAAGCGTTTGGTCTCCTGGGTGTAGCTTTGCTTGGACGAGCCTGCCGCCCCGTCAATGTCCATGCAGTGAGGGGGGTAGCCGGAGGCAGCGGCCAGCTGGAAGCTGTTTGCTGTCGCCTCGCTCCTGCTGCAGGGGTCGGCCAAGACCCGAAGGTGATCTCTGTTCCAGCAGTGCCAAAGGTAAAACACCGACCTCCTGCAAGAGAGAAAATAGGAGCAGGGCTGAATTCCCAGCTGGCTGGGGGTCGGAGCAGTACGGATCAACACGGAGCTGGAACGCATGACTGGTCACACTGCTATAGTTCCGAGGCAAAGAGGGTAGTAAAGATTTCAGGACGTGTGGAACTAAAGTTAATGGGGTTGAGCAGGCTTGGAATTTTTCACTGGAACATAGAAGAATAAGGGGTGATTGCATACAGGTGTTAAAAAATTATGTGGGTCATAGATAGTCTTCTTCAAAAGGGTGGGGAGTAGGTAAATTGGTTATTATCGCCATGTGTACTGAGATACCGTGAATAGGCAATGCAGCCAGACAATATGGTCCAAGGCCACCAGGTAGATTAAGAGATCAATTATTGTACTGAGCGTTTTAAGATAGGGGGATTGAAGCTGTTCTTGAGCCTGGTGGTACATGCTTTTAAGCCTTTGTATATTTGTCTGTTGGGAGTGAGGGCAGAAAAGAGAAGGCCCAGGGTGAGAGGGGTCTTTGGTTACATCAACTGCTTTACTGAAGCAATGAGAAATGTAGACAGAGTCCCTGGAGGGGAGGCTGAATTCTCAGATGGGCTGGGCTGTGTCCACAGCTCTCTGTGGTTTCTTGTCGCTTTAGGCAGAGCAACTACCGTGCTTATATTTAAGGTCTGAAGGGAGAGATTTAACAGGAACCCGAGGAACAAATACTTCAACCAGAGTGCAAACAAATAGAGCTGCCAGAGAAAGCGGTTTAGGAAGGTACATTTTCAATATTTGAAAAGACACTTGGACAAGTGCAGACTTCAAAGGGATATGGGCCTTCAGAGGGAAATGTTCAGAGGGATATGGGCCAAATGCAGGAAAATGCTTATACCCTGGTCGGCACAGACAGTTGGTCACAGGGCCTGTTCACTTGCTCCATGACATCACAGCAGTAACTAAGGTAGATAAGGTAGCATACAGGAACATAAGTGAAGTGGCTATTGGACTAGGAACCAAAAGCCTAGACAAAGGAATTTGTATCTCACAGCAACTAGACAAATTTATATTCAACAATTACATAGTTTTGGAATGGCATCAGTGATATAAATGGTGAATGGCTATTGCTATAGTTTCAGTAACTTTCTTCCAGGGGAAGGGAATCGACAATGCACACCTACAACTGCAGGTCAAAGCAACATTTCACTGCGCTCTGAAGTGGCTGATCAAAGTAATCCACTTCAGGGACATCTGCAGCTGAACAACATTCTGTGGATAACTTCAGCGCCAGCACAGAATACAAGAGCAGTGAGCTCATGCTAGAATGGGGTTAAGTAATGGTCAGGTTCAAGCTGGAAGACTGTATAGAACACAGGAGGGATGCGATGGCAACAGAGATGATACCAGCACTGGAGAATTGTAATGAGGCTGGCATTCATTTCATTGGAGAGCAGGATGCCAAGAGAAGAGTTATTGCAAAAGGCAGGACAGGGTGATCATGAAGAACTTGCTTTAAATGGTAAAAACTAGGGACGGGCCTTAAAAGGTGATTGGTAGAGGAATGAAGGGGTGAAGGGGAAAGCTGAAGGCACAGATGGACAAGATGAAAACAGCATATGGGGTTACTTGCTCTTATTAACAGAGGCATAGAATACAAGAGACAGGAGGTCTTGTCCATGATGGAATGCGTAAGCAGGCCTGATGGGCCGAATGGACTAATTTGCTCCTAGGCCTTGTGGTATAACACCAGAGAACATTAGCTAGGCCACATCTGAATACTGTGTGCATTGGTGATTCTCGACAACACTCGCTTGAGACTCAGAATAGACTGGGTTTGTTTCCCTTGAAACAGAGAAAGGAATCCAAATTTATTAGGGGCACACAGATGAAAGATAGCAAGGAACTCTCCCTCTAGTATAGACACCTTTAACGGAGTGGGGGGGGTGAATAGGAGAGAAAAGGTTTAGGGCAAGGGGCCAAGGAGTAGGAGATTTAAGGGTTTTTTTTTAATCAAGGGTAGTTGAAATCTGGGCCACACTGCCTGAAGGGTTAGGAGGTAGGTACTCAATCGCTGAAAAATAGGATTAATACTGGTAGAGAAAGGCCAGCATGGGAAAAATGGGCCAATGGGCCCATTGATAAATAATTCTACCGCAGGCTGAAGGTAACTGGTGATACTACGCCGCCATCTGGTGGCATTAGACAATACTACATCTGACTGGCTTGTGAAACCTCCAAGTAGTTGAATTTGCATTTTTATTGCACCATTCGTGCCCTCGGCAACTAATGATGCAACTCTGTATTGTGGTCACTGCTGTCATTACCAGATATGCGACAGCCAATTTCCACACAAACTCCCATAAACAATAACACTGAATTCACAATAATGTTATCAAGACTGGAGTGCTTGAGTAAGGAGAGACTCGTTAGACTGGGACTCATCTCCGGAGCATGAAGGTTGAGGAAGATTTATCAAATCCAGATGGAGTTGATAAGGTGGATGGTCATAGTCCCGCTCGGGCAGGGGAATCCAAAGCTACAGGACATACATTTAAGGTGAGAGAGGGGAAAAATTTAAAAGGGACCTGGGGAAACTTCTTTACACAAATGGTGGGGGGTAACCGGACAAGCTGCCAGAGGAAGCTGTAGAAATGGGTACAATTACAATGTTTAAAAGAAATTTAAACAGGTACATTGATAGGAAAGATGGCCCTCAGAGCAATCTCACCGGAATTTGCCTGTAACTAGCACTCTCTCTCTCTCACTTTCATCAATCCTCAGTTATTCATCGCTGTCATTACACTCGGGGTAATTTACTGGAACCAATTACCGGTAACCTGCCAGCCAACACTGACATGGTCAATCTCCACACAGGCAGCCTGGAGGGTAGGGTTGATCCTGCACTGCTGGAACTCATAGGCATTTCGGTGCTGCAGCAGGTAAATGAACGTTTGTGATGTCAAGTGAGTGAGAGGCTTCCAGTCAGGACACCAAACAAACTCACTCATACTCTTCTTGAGAAAAGGAGCACTTGTATGCAGTTTGTAGGTTCACCCTGTGACGACACGCTCCAGTTTACCTCCCGGTGTTTAAGTGGCAGATGAATGCGCAGAGGACGGAGGGATATGGACCGTGTGCAGGCAGAGGGAATTAGATGACATTAGCTTGATACAACATCGTGGGCCGTGGGGCCTGTTCTTGTGCCTCTCTGTGTTCTGAATCCCAGAACGGTTGGCTGGTTAACTGGCCACTGCAGGTTTTAGTTGGGTTGCAGGCTCAAATCCCAATAGAGTTTCTGGAATTCAAGCCACACAACCGATATCCTGACTGAAAAGGTCAATCCAAACTGGAATCAACGTGGGCACCATGCATTCCCACCTGCATTTCCACTATCCCCCAGAGAGTAGATATTTTCCGTCAGTTTACCTGTGACACCACAGCGCCTCGTGTCCTGGATAAGACTCGATGAGATCGGAGCAAAGCTCCATTTCCTCTTCAATTATGAGGGGCACGTCAGCAGTGTACTCTCCCCCAGGTGTGCCCTCCTCCCCTCCGTGTGTGGAAAGGTCAGCGTGGGGGTTTTTGTGCACAGATGTCCTCCCGAGCCCCCCAGTGCTTGGAACCGCTGTTTTCCTGGAATTGCCCACCACAGATTTCAGCAGGAACTGACGGTAATGGAAGCCACTGTGGTCAGACACATGGGAGGATACCCAGTACTTGGTGTTGGACAACTCATCAAGGAGAATCTGGAAAAGACACAGAAAATAATAAACCACTAGAAACTGAGTGAATAGTGTCAGTCAATATCTGGATGCATCACAGCTTGATACAGCTACTGTCCTGTCCAAGACCTTAACAAACTGCAGAGGGTTGTGGACACAGCTCAGTACTTCATGAAAATCAAACTCTCCTCCATGGACCGTCTCCCACTGCCTTGGAAAAACAGCGAACATGATTAAAGATCTCTCCCACCTCCGACATTCCCTTTTCTGTCCCCCTTCAATGGGCAGAGGTTACAAAAAGCTGGAATAAAGCACACCACCAGTTTCTGTTCAATTGGATTGCTGATCTGTGAAGTCTCTTGCAGGGATGCAAGTCTTGGCAAAAGATTTCAGCCCAAAACGCCGACTGTACCTGGCCTGCTGAGTTGTTCCAGCAGTTTGTGTGTGTTCACCAGTTTCAAGGACAGCTTCTGTTATATAATGACCAAACGGACCCCTTTTACCATAAGGTGATTCTTAACATCAACCTACCGTCAAGCCCTGTGCCTCATCTTCCACCATCACTGCACTTACTCTGTAACACTTTATTCTGCATTGTCATAGCTTTTCCCTTGCACACCTCTATGTATTGATGTGGTGAAACTATCAGTATAGGCGGCATGCAAAGATTTTCACTGTACCTTGACACACGTGACATAATAAACCAAGTACTTTGATCCAGCCAAGACCCTGAGGCAAACTGACAAGAGAGCTTCAAAGGGCTTTGATAGGTGAGAAGATAAAACATTCTGCAAGGAGAGTGGGCACACACTAGAAGAGACTGCGAATACAAACTAATGAGCAGGCTCCTGAAGTTGGGCTGAATAGCTTGTGCTCATCACAAATGGGGAAAACAAGATTTAAGGGTCGTACCTTGAGATTGCACTTTGCCACATGCTGCAGGATCCAGATCCGGTGGGACCAGGCGTTATAATTACTCGGGTACCTCCCAGCAGCTGCAGAGCACACGGCCATCTCATCCTGGATTATTCGATGCATTTGTTCTATTGAGATGACTCCTGAGTTATTCCTTGAATTTGGAAGGCAGAGCTCCTGAATGAACTTCTGAAATACCCAGCGCCTTTTGGGAAATAAAGCAGCAGTTGGGGGGTCAGGTTGCAGAGGCAGTTATATTAACTTTATGAAAGCCCCGTCCTACAGCCAAGTAGCTACTCGCATTCTCCACTGTAATCATGAGGCGTTACACATTGTTCAGATGAATGAGAGGACAGTTTGGGAACAGAGAGCCTGGGGAAACCAGTGTATAAATCTGTGCACAAAGGTTACATTACATTACAGAAAGCAGCATGCAGAAGAGATTCAGAAAAACGTTACAGAGCTGCAAAAGCTTAGTCAAGTTCTATGGTGGGAATGGTTCCTTAAGAGGTGAGGGTGAATTAACGGAGGTGCATTTAGAATACCAACAGGTGCAAACTGGCCAGACTTAACAGAGCCTGGGAGCATAGAGTGGAATTTCCTTTTTGTTATGCATCCTGAGATGCAACGATAACTTCTGTTTATGTGCCATTCAGTCAGATCATGCCTTCAGTACAATGAGGTGGTAAAAAGAAACAGAATGCAGGATATAGGGTAGTAATTATGGAGAAGCTGCAGTACAAGTAAACAAATACAGTGAAAGGGTCACAACAGGTATATAGTGAGATTAAGAATTTATCTTTAGCATATGAGAGGGGACAGGCTTAAGGTAAGAGGGGAAAAATTTAAAGGGGACCTGAAGGTCATCTTCTTCACACAGAGGGTGGAGGATACGTGGAACAAGCTGCCAGAAGTGGTGGAGGCAGGTACAATTGAAACATTCAAAAGACATTTGAATGAGCTGACCGGTGTATGAATTGGAAAGACTTGGGAGATACAGTATAAGCTGATGGACTAGCTCAAACAGCACCTTTTGACATGGACAAGATGGGGCTGTAGAGCCTGACTTGGTTCCTGCAACCTTTCTATACAGTTCTGTACCCATGAAATCTGCAAGAATTGACACTGACAAAGTATCAGGCAGTACTGCTGTCACTATTTACATAAAATGCTACACTGTACAGGCCCTTTGTCCCAGAAAGTTCTGCTGAGTCTTTAACCTTCTCCATGATTCATCAAATCCTTCCCTCCCACGTAGTCACCCCCCCCCCCCATTTCTCTTTCATCCTCTTAAAATGTTTCTAATACATCTCCATCTATCATCACCCTGGCAACACGTTCCACATAGCCACCACTCTGTAAAACAAAACTTAACTCTGACATTCCCCTATCACTTTCCTGCAATCACTTTAAAATTACGCCCCTTCATATTAGCCATTTCCACTCTCAGAAAAAAAAAAGTGCTGTCCACTGTATCGATGCATCTCATCAAGTCACCTCTTATCCTCTTTTACAAAGAGAAAAGCTCCTGTCCATCCTCATAAGACATGTTCTCCAATCCAGGCAGCATCCTAGTAAATCTCCTCCACACCTTCTCCAACCTTCCTATAACAGGACAACCAGAACTGAACACATTATTTCAAGTGTGGTCGGACTATAGCTTTGTAGATCTGCAAAATTATCTCATGGCTCTTGAACTTAATCCTTTAATTAATAAAGGCCAATTCACCATATGCCTTGTTAACCATCCTATCAAACTGCACTACAACTCTGAGGGATCTATGAATGTAAACCCCAAGATCCCCTTGTTCCTCCATACTTACTCTGCCTTCAATTCGACCTTCCAAAGTGAATTACTTTACACTTCTCTGGTTTGAACGCCATCTGCAACTTCACCCTTTGTGCTATCTGCAAATTTGCTAACACACCTTTCCACTTCCTCATCCAAATCATTTGTAACAAATTACAAAGATCAGAGGTCTTGTGAACAGATCGCCATGGAACACCACTGGTCACTGAACTCCAAGCTCCACACCATCTACTGCCACTTCCTGTCTTCTACGGACAAGCCAATTCTGAATCCACAGTTTCACTGAATCTCACGCCTCCCGACTTTCTCAATGAGCCTACCGTGGGGAAACTTGTAAAACACCTTACTAAAATCCACGCCCACCGATCTGTGTTCTGCCACTTCCTCAGGCACAACCCATCCTTCACAAAGCCATTTTGACTATTCCTAACCAGGCTACATTTCTCCAAATACTCATAAATAACTCCAAGGATCCTCTCCATAGTTTGCCCACCACTGATGCAAGACTCATTGGTCCATAATTCCCATGGTTAACCTTATTCCTTGAACAAAGGAACAACATTTGCCATCCTCCAATCACTGTGGTCAGTGAGGATACAAAGATACAACTACCTCAAAGTTCAAAGTAAAGTCTATTATCCAAGTACATTCATGTCACCACATACAACCCTGAGATCCTTTTTCCCGCAGGCATATGCAAATCTATAGAACAGTAACTGTAAACAGGATCAATGAAAGAGCAAGAGCATAGAAGACAACAAACTGCAAAAGCAAACATAAATAACAAGAGCATGAAATGGCAAGATAAAGAGTCTTTAAAGTGAGATCATTGGTTGTGGGAACATCTCAATAGATGAGTGTAGTCATCCTCTTTTGTTCAGGAGCCTGATGGTTGAGGGGTAGTAACTGTTCTTCAACTGGTGGCAAGAGCTCTGAGGCCCTTGTACCTTCTACCTGATGACAGCTGTGAGGAAAGGGCAAGGCCTGGGTGGTGAGGATCTTTGATGATGGATGCTGCGTTCCTATGACAGTGCTTCATGTAGACGTGCTCAATAGTTTGGAGGGCTTTATCCATGATGTACTGGGTCGAGTCCACTACCCTTTTTAGGATATTCTGCTCAAAGGCATTGGGGTTCCCATACCAGGCCGTAACACAGCCAGCCAGCACACTGTCCACTATAGAAGTTAGTCAAAGTATTTTGATATCATGCCAAACTTCCATAGACCCCTAAGGAAGTAGAGGCACTGTTGTGTTTTCTTTGCAATTACATTTATATGATGGGTCCAGGACAGGTCCTCTGGGATAGTGACACTCAGAAATTTAAAGTTACTGACCGTCTCCATCTCAGATCCCTTGATGAGGATTGGCTCATTGACCTCTAGTCTTTCTCCCCTGAAGTCTACTATCACTCCCTTGGTCATGATGACATTGAGAGAGAGGTTGTTGTTATGACACCACTCAGCCAAATTTTCAGTCTCCTTCCTGCATGTTGAGTCATCACCTTTGATATGGCCCACCACAGTGGTGTCATCATCAACCCTGAGTGTGGTGTTGGAGCTGTATTTAGACACACAGTCATAGGTGTAAAGCGAGTAGAGCTGGGGACTAAAGACAGCCCTGAGGTGCACCTGTGCTGACAGAGATTGTGGAGAACTGGCTGGGGAATACAAGTGAGGAAATCCAGGATCTAATTGCCACATTTTCAGTTGTAACGTGGGATATATACCATTCAGCCCTAGGGACTATTCTATCCTAGTATTTTTCAAAGGTTCCAGCAAACAGTCTTTCTTAATGTCAAATTTCTATTGACAGCACACCAAGAATAAATGGGAAATGGAAACTAGGCAGGTGAATTACACCAGTCTCTTGTTATTTTACGGAACAACTTCAAGGGTGAAAATGCTTTCCTCGTGCTTTACCCAGGGTGGCAGTCATATTTTATCCTGAATAAAGAAGGTCTCTATTTATCAAATTGTCTTGGTACATGATATATCTCATTAGTAATCATTAAAACCATCTCAGTAACTCATCAAAACATTAAGGAAAACTTTGGTGACTTTGATTCTGAAAATATATTGTACGAAGAGATAATTTACACACCTGTGGATCCAAGTCTCTGGGCTTTTAGGGAACTTTGTTAAGGCCAGTTTTCCAAGGTACAAGTCTTTAATGGGATCCAAGGCTCCAAGCTGTACAAGTTCTTTTCTGGAAATAATATCAGAATCATTCTCTTGATGCAGATTTCAGTTATTAATCAGGCAAAGCAAAGCAGGGACTTTTTTTTAAAAGATAAATTAAAGAACTCAAATACTAATTACAGCATGTGCAAAACAATTTTAATCATAGTCATTATTAATCGTCTCAGCAGGCAGCCTTTCCTGCCACAGCAATAGTTTTAGCTATAAGAGAATCTAGAGAACAAAACTAAATAGCTTAAGGTTTGGAGTTTAAATTCCCCCACGGCAACTTGAGAACAAATAGCCTGGAAGAAGAGACCCGGAGGTAACTGGGACTACTGCTAAACCCCAGCTGTTCTTGGGGAAGGAAATTTCCATTTTAGCCTAATCAGCATTCATGATGATACAGGCTAGTAACATGGCAGGGGACTAAACTACTGACTATTTCTTGACTTCCACCATGGGTGCTGAGGAACTTAAATTCCAGTAACTGAATTAAGCCTGGTATAAAAATCTGGGGGTTTAAGGTTATTATCACAAGCAAACATACCCATGATATAAATGCCATGAAAAATAAGCTATTTCTAGCAACAGAACAGCAGATTATGAACATGACAAACATAAATTACATAACCTTAAATTAACGTAAATTATACACAACTTACATGACACAATCAATAAAAATAACTTAACAACATTGGTGCAAGTTGAGGGAAACCGTCCAAGGTGGAATTAGATTCTCTCAACTCAGCTGAAAAACCTGATGGCAGTAGAGGAGTGGCTATAGTTGAACCTTGAGGAGTAGGTTTTTAGACTGCTGTACCTCCTGCCCGATGACAACGATGAGGAAAGGACATGGTTTGGATGATAGTGAATGCAAAGACACAAAAGTTGTGAAACTCTCCTGACTCCACCCACTCCCCCCCCCCAAAAAAAAACCTAAAAAATGATATATCCTTACAGGTCTGACTCCAGCTACTAAATTAGGATGGCATAACTGTGCAACAAATGGAGCTCTGTTCCATAGACCCAGGTTTAATCCCAACCCCCGGAGCTGGCTTTGTGGAGTTTGCATGATTCGCTGTTGGATCCAACTGTTTAATGGTCATTTTCTTTGCAGTTCACCAATCAATTATTTGCTTGTATTTTAAGTAGCCTTTGAATTCACAACAGTTTAATATGCCTCTGGTGGCTTTACAAAGTAATTCTAAAACTCTTGTTGTTTCATTAAGTGGTTACTATTTTCTCATTGGTTGATTTTACAGCAGTATTAAGTATTTCCTATCTGTACGGATTCTCTTATCTTTTGAGCATAAAAGAAGCTGTTTTATGTGATCCTCTCTTCTTTAAGCAGTAAGACCCCCCGTTACTCCTCTGTTCCTGTTCTCTTTGTTCTATCAACTGTGCAACAAGAAGTTTTATGCCCTGTTCTTGGCTTCTAAAAGAACCTTGAATTTAAATACCAAGATCCAACTATTTTGATGTAGTCAGCAACAGGATATTCCTGCATTTAAAATTTGTTACAGATGCAGACAAAAGAGGGAATTTTAAGCACGTAACAAAAGGGGCAACATCCTTTGTTCCTCTTGCCTGAGAAAAAAAGTTCTGCCTTTGAACATCGGATGGAATTCAAGATTGCAAAGTGCTGCGATGCTATTTTAAAAGAGAATCTCCCAAGCAAGTATTGGTTGCAATCTATTTGATCTTAACTTATCTGGTTATGACCTATTCTCATTGCACAGCGATCTATTTGGGTACCTGGTGAAAACAGAGGTTGTACGATCTATTTGGCCCTGATCTATTTGCTTTGTCGGATTGACCTTAGTGATTGCGATCCAATTGTTTGCTGAGATAATCTATTTACTATTTGGTTACAATCTATTAATATTTTGAGATCTTGGTCAAAGTGATAAATGTATGTATGAATTAAGATCAAATCAAAGCAATGGCCAAAGTCGCAAAACTTAAGAACTCTGATCTGAATAAAACATATCAGTTGGATAAAATAAATATCAATATTAAGTTTATTAAAATAAGAGGGAATGCACTAAAATCCAGAATATGGCTGCTACTGATTTAGAGATAAGACTGAGCAGTCAGATTGAAAGCATTAATTGGGCGAGTAAAGTTTTTCTTACTTGTCAAAAGAAATGTGAAATTTGCGATAAACTACAAAAACAGTACAATATATAGCAAGAAGTCTAAAGAGCAAAGCTTTGCATTAACTGAATGTGCAAAAGAATGCAGTCAATCAATGTGCATTGTACGAAGTTTCAAAGTGAACTGAAGCAAAGCAATAAAGTGTGGCTGCAACTTCAGGTGGGCGGTCCTACCAATGACACTACTGCTGGTACTCCACCATGGGAGGCACCTTCACCTTTAATGCTCCACCCAAGGGATTACAAATCACATCAATGTCTCCCTGTACAGCACCACCATCCGAACTCCAAAGAACAAGATAATGGAGGGTTATCAAACAGCCCTCTGAGACAGTGTCACCATTTGAGCTCTGAAGAATTACCGGATGGACATGACAGGGAGTCTACAACAGTCCCTAGTGACTCAAGTGAGGATGACAGCGATGAAACAGCAAGATTGACAGCTATGTCACAGCGTGCTCCAATAAAGAATAGGGAGTGAAGACACAGAGGACTGAAGATGAAACTATTGTTAATTAATGTATTGACAAGCTAGTGGCCGATCCATCGACTACTGCTCAACCACTCAACAACCTGCTGAAGGACTGTATGTGGTTTGATGACCCTGTGACTCTTAATGAGGAACTGAAAGCGTTTCATATAAAATAGGCAACATTATGTACCGTGCCTGCATTAAAAATCCCTGATGCAGGTAAACCATTTATCCTGTACGTCAACAAGAAACACGATAGCAATTTTAATTCAAGAACAAAGAGTCCGACAGCGTCCTGTTGGTAAAAACCCTGCCAAAGATCTGACTCTATACACCGATGTCCCTCAATGAGGGAGGGATTCAAATGGCTGTTTCTGAAACTGAAATGCTGGCATAAGGAAGAATGGCTCCTGGTAACCTATGCAACAGGCAGAACTAAAAGCTTTAAATGAAACCTGCAAGCTGGTAGGAGGGAAATCACCTAATACCTCCACTGATTCTCAATGCTTTTGGGGTTGTTCATACTTTGGAAACTTGGAGACAAAGAGGATTTCTTACGACTGTAGGAGCTCCAATCAAGAATGGCCAACTCATACAAGGATTTATGGATGTCATATGACTGCTGTCAGAAGTTGCTGTATTAAAGTGAAAAAGCCACTCCAAAATGACCACAATGGAAAGTCGTAGAAATGCATTCGAGGATAACATTGCAAAAAGGGCAGCACAGGAAGGAATAAAGGAAATAGAAGTCCTGAGAACATGCAGTGAATCTGACACATGAAGTCATGGAAACAAAGTTGAACTATGAATTACAGACGAAGATATTTGAGAAATCAAGTTGAGAAAAGGGGTTCTGGATGGAGAATGGTGGGAAATGGAGATATGGCACAAGTCAGAGTCTAGTAGCCCCAACTATGTTGCTTCCTTATTTAGCACAACAAATACACTCCCTAGGACACAATGGACTGCAAAAGATGATCAAAAGATCAAAAGGTTTCCCCAGTGGTGGTCGAAACCAAAGTTCAGGGCACAAGCTTGACTAACATTTGAAAGATACATGACATGCTAAAAACAAATCCTGGAGCAGTGGAAAAGCTCCCATAATTAGATGCTCCTGTCTCACCTGGTCCATTTTTACACTTACAAGCAGACAACATTTCTTTGCCAAAGTGCCAAGGATACTCCAATCTACTCTTAATAGAGGACAAGTTGTCAAGATGGGTGAAAGCTATTCCAGCAAGGAAAGCCACTGCTACACACACAGCAAAAACTCTGATCAAAGGCTGACTATATTCCTAGATTGAGATGGCCATGTCAGATCAACTCTGACCAAGGACCACATTTCACTGGGAGCATTTGCCAGGAATAAAGGCAACTGATGAACACTGAATGGTCTTTTTGTTGTCTATACCACCCAGAGTTATCAGGACTGGTTGAACAAATGAATGGAATTATTAAACAATGACTAGGTATCATGTGGAAGGCATACCATGGCCTCTTGATCAACCCCAAATGATCAAACTGTCCATCTGAGGTGGTAACCGGGCATCCTAGGTCACTGCAAGGACCTCTCGATCTCAGAGAGACTGATATACACGTTATAGCAGACAGTTTAGTTAACTGTTGTGTGAAATTAACCCCAGCTGTCCAGTCTGCTTCTCAACAGGTTTCTGCCGCCTGGCAATATCCAACAGGAGGACATACCCTGATCCCTAACGTGGGAGGGCCACTCACAGCTGGATAGGAAGGTCCTTATCAAGCACTATTATTGACAAACCAAGTAGAAGATAAGTAAATGGATACTTGCCAGCCACTGCAAGCAAGCTAAACTGGTATCTGACAAGGACAATCAGCAATGTGGTTAATTTTTATTAGTGCTAACTCACATTAGTGTGCATACTAATCTGCCTAATCACAACATAATCTTATGAATACTTTTAAGTATTCAACCCTTTGATATTTTATAACCTAAGTAGTTCTTTTGATTATTTTATATGTAAAGTAGATACCACAATTTTTTTCTGCCCCTGAATTTTCAGATGTAATGATTCTAAATGTGTGATTTAGAATCAAGGTGGGGGGTGGGGAGGGAAATTGTTGGATTGGCTGCTTGATTTTAATCATCATTTATTTTGCAGTTTAACAATTAATTATCTGCTCATATTTTGAGTAGCCTTTATATACATAAGAGTTTAATATGCTTCTAGTGGCTAGACAAAGTACAATTCTAAAAGGCTTCTTGGTTCTTTCATTAAGTGGCTAGTATTCTCTCATTGGTTGATTTTACAGCATATTGAATAAGTATTTTATAACTGTGTTAGTGGTATATATGGAATTTTCTTATCTTTTGGGTAAAAAAGTAGCTGTTTCATGCTAGGCACCATCTTTAGATCCTTTCTTCAAGTAAGAAGACCCCTGTCACTTCTGTTCTTATCTCTGTTCTATCAACTCTTATTAAATAATCATGAAGCAATTATTTATGCCTCATTCCTGACAAACACCACGATCCAACACCTCTTAACCATGCAGGTTTCCTCTGGGTCCTCTAGTTTCCTCCCACATCAGAAAGAATGTGAGTAGATAGGTCAACTGGCCATCATAGTGACCCTTAGTCTGTAGGTGAAAAAAAATAACGGGAATGTGAGAATAAAATGGCTTAGGGTAGGATTAGCATTGAAATAGGTGCTTGATGGTCAGTGCAGGCCAGCTGGTTGAAGGACCTGTTTCTGTGCAATTTAACACCAATTCATTCAGTTCAGGGGCAATCAGCGATGAACAAAGAACCTTACCTTACCAGCATTGCCCACATTCCTTGAGTAAGCCCCTTATAAAACAAATCTCACAGCAACATCTATACATCATGCCCAATAAGGTAGCCTCTGAGCTCGTCCAGAGAATTACTCCTTCATGCAAATACATAACTGATTAAACAGTTTTAAAATATTGAACTACTGTGTTGTACTATAGGTGCTAACTCATGGACCATGTTTCTGCCACTGAAATACAGTGCAGCACTGCAGTACAGCTGACAGAACTGTTACTTCACGGCGAGAGCAACCCCCATTCAATCCTGAACTTGGATTTATGGTTAGGAGGAGTCTCCAACTTCTCTGTGACCACATGGGCTTTCCTCCCACATCTGATAAACATGCGGGTTGATAGGTGCATTGAGCAGAGCAAATTGTCCCTACTATGTAGGTGAGCCTAGGGCAGGGGTCCCCAATCTGAGGTCCGTGGCCCCTCGGTTAATAGTAGGGATCCATGGCATAAAAAAGGTTGGGAACTTCTGGTCTAGGGAGAAGCTGATGGGAATATAGGAGGAATAAAATGAAATGAGTGTAAATAGAAACTCAATGGACAGAAGGGCTTACTAGATTAAAGGGCCCGATTCCAGGCTGTTTGACAAAAATTAAGCCACTTTGATTGAAGATGGCCCATTGGATTTCTTGTAAACTCTCGTGTGCATCTATAGAAATAGCCAGGGCCCAACTGATCGCTAATTTCACTCTTCAAAATTAATCATCAGCTTTATAGAATGGATTGTAACTGGGTAAGTAGTTCAATGCTCTTCATTAGGAAGACTATTTCATCCGTTTCATTGATTCAAGAATAGCCTGTGGTACCAATGAATAGAAAAGTAGATCGAAGCAGCTTGGTTTCGAGGCATAGAGCAGGCCACTCAACCCATCATACCTGTTCAAGCAGAGCTGTTATTTTAGGATTATGACAGCCAATTTGAGCACGGCTCCCTCAAACAGGGTGAAAATGTCAAGATTTTCTTCTTGCAAGTATGAGGTTAAAGAGATACGAACATTGGCCAAAAAAAACAAAGAGAATGTGATGTCACTCTTCAACAAAGCTCAATCATGTGGAAATCTTTTACCCAAGTGAGCAGACAATACCTGGTATTAACATCTCATTCAAAACACCAATAAGAAAATGTTTATAGGGGGGCAAAAACACTGACAATCCAATTCGGAATGCCAACAGCAATCCAAGGTGGGGTTGGCACATCTGAACGGCAAGTTTGGACAGGAACAATTTCCTTCAATTTATTTGGATTCAGATGGGCCCTAGGAACGAACACACAAACAGTTCTTCCAATTGGCATTGTGACAGAATACAGATTCTGCTACTGGTAGCTATTCTTGCTCATTTGTCATCTATAATTTAAAGAATTCATGAACTTTATTAAAGGGACTTTCTTGCATAATATTTAGTAAAACACATGGTCATGCATGAAAATAGACTGAAACACAAAGCTATTGAACACACAGAGTCATACAGCATGGGGTATGGAATCTTTTCAACTCAAGTGAGTCCACTACAATCACCATCCTCTCATGTACATTAACCCTTAATCCCTCACCCCCACCATTGTTGTCATCTCAAATTCATTGTCATTCCAACTACACAAATGTATTTCACCAAACAAAACAACGTTCCTCTGGGCCAAGGTGCACAATACTGCATATGACTCACACTGAAAGTGACATCACCACAAATAAATTAACAAATAACAAGGTGCATCACAAATTAAAGTAAACAGTATAACACCACTGGTACTTCATATGTGAAGAGACCTGGCTGATGGCAGTGCGTTCAGTAGCTTCACGGCCTGGGGAAAGAAGCTGTTTCCCATTCTAACTGTTCTTGTCCTAATGCTACGTACCTCATACCTGATGTTAAGGGGTCAAAGAGGTTGTTGGATAGATGGGAGGGATTATTAACAAAGCTAAGGACCCTGCATATACAGTGCTCCTGGTAAGTATCTTGGATGGGTGGAAGATCCCCTCAGCAATCCTCAATCTTGTGTAGGATTTTGCAGTCAGCTGGCTTGCAATTGCCATACCAGACAATGATGCAGCTGCTCAGAACACTCAGAAGTGCTCCTGTAAAGCAGATTAGAGTGGTGGGTAGGGCTGGGTGGGATGGGAGTGCTCACTCGCCTCAGTCTCCTCAAGAAGTAGAGGCACTGCTGTGCTTTCTTAACTAAAGAGATGGTGTTGGGCGACCAGGTGATAGCAACCATTATGTGCACTCCAGAAACTTAGTGCTCCTAGCTCTCACAGAATAACCGTTTATGTGCAGTGAGGAGCGGTCAGCCTGCACCTTTCAGAAGTCCTCAATCTCTTTAGTCTTGCCCACAAAGACTCAAGTTGCTGTGCTCACACCATTGTCCCAGCTGCCCCATCTCCTCTCTGTACACGGTTTCATCATCACTGATGAGATCAACAACTTGATTCTGTTAGAACTGGATCTAGCAGCATGATCATGTGTCATCTCCTCCAGATTCTACCACTCACCTGCTCACTGGAGGTAATTATTAAGTGGCCAATTAACCTACCAATCTGCATGTTTCAGGAACGTGGGAGGAAACCAGAGTATACTGAGGAAAACACCATCATATGGAGAAAGTGCAAATTCTGCACAGAAATCACACAAGGTCAGGACTGAACCTGGCTGTGTAGAGCTGTGAAACAGTTCAGCTCACTGACCAATTGTGCCATCCTAATTAAGTGGTCAGGTTCTTTAAGGATCCTGGGCTTTCCTCCGGGACTAGAAGGGATTTTTGCAATTTGCTGTAGCTTTGTATTTATCACAAGGTCAGGAAAGTATCCAGGTTTCTGGTGCTGTGGAATTTGGATTTAACCTCGAACTGCTGTCCTTGTCACATATCCCACTTTCCGAGTTCTGATCCTCTCCAGGCACACAACCCTCATTAACTCAGTAACTCTTCAAATCTCCCTTGCTCATACTAGACGATAGCTTCGTCACTAGCAGACTCTCCTCCAGAATCTCATAGCTCCTAAGGCCATTCTGCCCATGGAGTTGATGGTACCAAAGTCAAATAGATATGCTGCATTATATTCTCTCACATGCTCAGCATCAACTCCCCAAATCCCCCACCATCCACCAACATTCAGGGTAATCTAAGTAACCAATTACTCTACCAACCTGATTGTTGTAATATTCTTCATTAATATTCTCTATCCAACTCTCCTGTCTTGTTCTAAAATTTAGTTTTTGTTCCTGTCATACTGTGCCAAAGAAACAACATAAATGCTAGTAGTTGCAGTGATTCACATCATTTCCCCCACCCCCACCCCACAGATCATTTTCACCATCTTCTATCTAGTTAGTATTGATTGGATCTTTCAAGTGCTCTTGCATTGTCAAAATGAAAAATAAAATCCTTAATATATTGCCAGCAATCAATATCTTCCCATCATCCATTAACAGGGAGAAAAGCAACACAATCTTATTGCAGGTCAATGCACGGGACTGAAAGTCATTCTGTGGCTGAAGACAGTATTCAGCTCCTAACTCTGTTCACACGAGTGAGTATTACAACCAGGGATTTTTAATCAATTTAACTGAGAAAGAATTTTTATTTGTGAATTGCATGCTCCTTTTCTCTCCCTGCCCCTTCCCACAGCAGAGCCCAAAAAAGCAGGGAAAACTGTAAAGCATGAAAAACAGAATTAAAAATCTGAAATCTCAGCAGTTCAAAAGTATTCATCCCCCTTTGCTCAGTACTTAGTTGAACCACCTGTCCCAGCTATTACAGCCAGTAGACTTTTTGGATAAGTCTCTAATAGCTGCAGCAGTGGACAGCAACCCTGAGGCCTTGCCAGAGATGTTCGATCTGGTTAAGGTCAGGACTCTGACTGGGCCACTCAAGGACATCGATTTTCTTCATTTGAAGTCACTGCATGGTTGCTCTGGCAGTGTGCTTTGGGTCATTGTCCTGCTGAAAAACAAACACCCTCTCCGGTAGGAATCCTGGCAGAAGCTAGCAGGTTTTCATCTAGAATCTCTCTGGATTTAGCAGCATTATTCTTCCCATCAATCCTGACCAGATTTTCAGTCCAGACCAGATGCTGAAAAACACCCCCATAGCATAATGCTACCTCCACCATACTTTACAGTAGGGATGGTGTCACCTGGCTGATGTACAATATTGCACCTGAGGAAAGTTAGCATAGTAATTACAAAGGGAATGAGTACTTTTTCAGCCTCACAATTTTGGCTTTTAATTTTTAGTAAACTGTTGGTAGAGTTTGGAATATTTCTTTAGATTTGACAAGTAAATTAGCTCAAAAAATCCTACTTCAACCTATTGTAAATTTAGAAAATGAGACAGTAAAGTGTAAAAATAGTTGTGGTGGCTGAATACTTTTACAAGGCACTGTAGATGTGTGGTGGAAAGTGTGCTGACTGGCTGCATCATGGCCTGATATGAGAACACCATTGCCTTTGAGTGGAAAACCCCACACAAGGTAGTAGATTCGGCACAGTACATTATGGGTAAAACCCTCCCAACCATTGATCACATCTACATGAAGCGTTGCCGTAGAAAAGCAGCATCCAAAGATCCTCACCGCCCAGGCCATGCTCTTTTTTCACTACTGCCATCAGGTAGAAGGTACAGGTATCTCAGGATTCGCATCACTAGATTCAAGAACAGTGTAGTTATTTTCTTTAGTTTAAGAGTCTGATGGCTACTACCACTCAACCATCAGACTCTTAAACTAAAGATGATAACTACACTCATTTAAGGACTCTACCTTATTTCATGCCCTTTATTGCTATTTATTATTTATTTATTATGTGCATTTGCACAGTTCGTTTACAGTTACTGTTCTACAGATTTGTTAAGTATTCCCGGAGGATAAAAGTAGAATCTCAGGGTTGTATGTGCTGACTCTACATACTCTGATAATAAATTTTACTTTGAACTTTGTAGCAGCAAGCAGCACTTTTGTCCAAGTCTGAAGTGCGATTCTGAGCTACTCCGGAAATTCAAGCAGAATAACTACCGGTAGATTGATACTCCAGGGAAAGAATCCATTCTTGGAGATCCAGCACTGCCCAGGATCTTGCTTACTCCCCAGTTTCTGGACTGTTTAATGTTACTGTTAGTACACTAACAGCTTACTTAATTCAGTTTTAGATGTTTCATTATAGAGGACATTTCCACGTGCACAAGCAGGGTGAGCTAAAGAGAAAGCAAACATCTTGCTTGCAGCCACATCACAGACTACACACAGCATGTAAACTATACAAGATAATGAAGAGAGATTAAAATAAAAACTGTGGAAGTGGAGTACCTTAGTGCAAAAAAAAAAGACAAAGATAAGTCAGTGGTGGTCTGCAGAGGGAGGGTTAGGGTTATGCATATAGAAACAACAGGCAGCTCATGTTATAATATACATTTCCTACATTATAATGCCTACACTTTAAACATGCTAATTTGGCTGCAAAGCTCTATGGGACCCAAAGATGATTTTAAAAGATGCTACATGACTGGAACATCCCCCAACATTCAACAGGTAATTGCAGCCATCTGCAATACAAGTAACAAGTAACTGGCCCTTAAGCCCAAGGTGGGCGAGGTAGTGAACCACCTGGATAATGATGTTTGCTCACTGTAACGTACCTGACATTCCAAGCTGTAGTGAAGTCTGGATTTAGCAGCAGTAGAGTACAAGTGAGATCAGTCAGTGCTGAAGGGGAGAGGAGGAACCAAATATTTTAAATTGTCTAGATTAACACCAAATTACATCATTTAAAAGCTACAGAGGAGAAATTCATCCTTGGTTGCATGTGTGAGAGTTGGCTGCCACACCAGCATCAGTGGAATCTAGTAGTGTCTGTTCTTATTCAAACTGATTAGACTAGGTGGCCTTGAGGAAGTTCTTTCACAGGGCTGGATCATGTTTGATCTTCTACTTCAAGTCTACTAGGAATGCGGGGAAGATTTCCCCATTTTCTGATAATCTAGTTTAGATTTAAACGTTTTCACCGACTCAACAGCCTACTGTGGGAAGTCCAAAGATTCAAAACCCTTGGAGAAGAATTTATTCCTCACCTTAGTAGTACATAGCAGATCCCTTTCCTGGTACTTAGTTCGAACCCACTGCCCAGGGGTAACAACCTTTGTTGCCGGTCTTCTGTCCCATTCAGAATTGTGCGTATTCTTTCAAATTGCAGAGAAATTACATTGTTCCTCAAAAGACAACCCTGTCATCTTTCCTTAGCCCACAGAATGGCTCTACTAAAACTAATGAAGCCAAACATGCAGGAAACAAGTAGAGCTGCTCAATAATGTTCTCACACATTTGGTGCCACTGACAAATTTCTACCCCAATCATCTTTCCAGAAATCAAATGCTTTTACAAAATCCACAGGAATTGCATAATAAACCGGCACAATATTAATTCACAAAAATTCCGGTTTAAAAATCCTTACTGACTCTCTACAATTGTATTAAGACCAGGATGTGTTAAGTCACAAGTACAAAAACAGATTCAGGGTTACTTACAGCACAAGAATACATTTACATACATGTAGGATCATTTAGTTATACAGCACAGAAACAGGCTCTTCGGATCAACTCATCCATACTAACCAAGGCAGCTCCATTTACCTTTAAACCTTTCCTGACCATTACTAATTTTTTAATGCTGTAATTATACCTCCCTCTACCATTTTGAATAAACTGACAGCTTATTCAAAAAACTCACCATCCTGTGTGAACAACCAATCCCTCAGTCCCCTGTAAAACCTTCCCTCTTACCTTAAACCTATGACCCCTTATCTTAGACTCCCATGCCCCAGGAGAAAGACTAACCATTTACTTTATCCAGGCCTCTCAATTTTTTTGTAGACTAGAAGATCACCCCTTAGCTGCTAATGCTCCAGGCAACACAGCCCCAGACTCTTCTTATAATACTCAAGTTCTCTCGTCTCCACATCTTTATGAAACATTTCTGAACCCTTTCCAGCTTAACGACATTCTTCCTACAGCTGGCTGGCAGGAACTACACACAAGTGTGGTCTGGTACAGCTGTTACATGACATCCTAAACACCCTCTACACTGATATGTTTATCACTTCAAGGGAACTACGTACTTCCACTTCAAGATCTATTTCTGAACCCGGCCATTTGCAGCACAAGTCCTGCCCTGCTTTAACTACAGATGAATAAGTGAAGGTAGGGCGATCTGTATACCTTGTCTTAACATTGTGCTACCATTCTCAATATAGCTCAGCATTCAAAACAAAGCACCAGTCAACTGAACAAATTGGATACTGAACTACATCACTAAAATGACACCAGCGCACGTCTGGCTAAACTGTCCAGCCCCCAAATTCTGCCAATTTTAGCGAGTCCAAGTGCTGTCCAACTGACTTATGTAGCATCCTGGTTAGGTAATGGTCGAGTTTTAAAATACTCTCCCTTGTGTTGAAATCCATTCAGGATCTTACATTTTAACTCTCCAACTTACTCCAGCCTCCAATAACAAAATCTTTGGATACTTCCCATTCTGGGTCTTTCAGAGGTTTCCTTCATCCAACTTGGACAAACATTCCTTTGGAGATCCAAACTCTGGGATTCTCTCTTCACTTCCATCTCCAACCTTTGTTCAAGCTCTTTACTTTTACTTCTGACCAGGACTCGGTTCATACTGCCCAAATAACCTTGAGGTGATATGGCTCAGAAGAACATATGGGATACATTACTGGGTTAGCATACCCTGTATAATTATCAGGAGAACAAGAGGGGAAGTTGAAACAAGCTTTAAATCCTTTCGATCATAGAAAAGTACAGCAGAGAAACATCCCTTTGACCTATCATGTTTGCTCCAAACACAACACCCTAACTAAATATAACTAATCCCACCTGGCTGCAATTGTTCTGTACATTATTTTCTACCTGTTCATGTGTCCGTCGAAATATCCTGACTATTGCTATTCTATCTGCTTCTACCACCTCACTGGCAGCATGCTTGAGGCCACTGTAAAAATATCTCCTTTATATCTGCCCCCCCCCCCCCCCAACACACCTTAAATCCAAGCCCTCCAGTATTTGACATTCCCACCCTGGGAAAGAGAAACTATTTCCCTTCCTGAGCCTCTCAATTTTATATACTTCAAGTTGTCCTTCAGCTTCCAGTGATCCAGGGAAAACAAATCCAATCTCTCTTTATAGCCAACACACTTCAATTCAGACAGCATCCTGAAACAAAAACCTTTTCTGCACCCTCTCCAAAGCCGCCACATTTTTTGTGTAATGAAGAGACGAGAACTGAACACAATACTCCGAAACACAGCAGGAAGCTGCAACACAAATTCCTCATTTTGATACTCATGCCTGACAGATGACAGCAAGCATGCTACAGGCCTTCTTTCATGGACTTGCACCCCAAAATTCCTGCCTGTCAATACTCCTAAGGGTCTTGTCACTTTACTGTAATCTCCCCTCTTACACATGGCATTTCACAATGCCTAGATTAGACTCCACCTGCTGTATCTCTGACCAAATTTCCAATCAAAACGGAGGAAAACCCAAAGAAATGCTTTTGGTACATCGTATGCTCAGACCTCAGTTATTTCCCCATTTAGACATCAAAAGGGTCAATAATCTCCAGAGGGAGGAAGGAATAAAATCACAAATTGAAGCCATCTATAAGACTAAGAAAACTAGGATTACGTGCCTTGAAGATTCAAACACGTTAAGATGATACAGAAGACGACATCTCAGGAGCACTACCTCAATATTAAATTGCATGCATTGTAAGTAACCAAAAAACAGAGCATACCGTGAGATAATAGACTTCTAGAGAAAAAAAAGTGCTGAAATCGAGGAACAAATGCTATTATTTATTCTAAATTGGACACAGGAAAAACATTTATTGTCCACCCTTAAATTAGACCAAAATGTGAGGCTTGCTGGAGCATTTCAGACAACAGCTACGAGTTGACACCAATACTGTGGGGTGGGAATTATAATACATACAGACACAAAGAGTGAGGAAGCTGGAGTCTATCTTCTAAAAGACCGCATGATGATAACCCAGTTGTTCCAATGGTCACTATTATTGAGGCTAGCTAACTTGCCTGGTCTGTTCAGGTTATTTTGGTAATCATGAAGCTTGCATTTATCTTCATGTAATGAGGTTTCTTAATACACAAATTAAATAAAATATAACTTGAATATATTTATTCCATGAATATCATTAGTGTTAATACTATAGCATTTCCTAATAACAAAACTGAAAAATCAATATGTGGACAAAAAGTATATTTAACATAACAGGTATGTACCTATGCACAGTGTACAAATTTACTTGATATTAAGACTGAAGTGTTTCACAAGACTATATTTCTTTCTTTTGATTCTGGTTTTAAAGTGTATAGATTATCTCCAACTATGGAGCAGCCAATATATAGATGACCACGGAAAATGCAGTGATTTGAAATTAAATCCGATCAACTTTTAGGGGCTTTCAAAAGTTTATCAGATAGGATAACTGGTAACCATGCAGATTTTTTTTTCTCCTTAAGGGAATTACCAGTAGCCTCAGTTATATGTGGCAGTAACTTCTGAATTAATACTCTTGCACTGTTGCTTAATATTAGTGAATCCAAATTGCTGAGTAGCATGATTGGAACTCCTTTTAGTTTAAGGTAGTGATAGAGCTTAAAAATTCAATGGAAAACATACAGCTTCACCAATGCCTGTTAATAGAATTACATTGTATGGGTTGATTGGGAAGCTTCTAAAGGTCATTAATCGTGATCACGTGGTTGTTTTTTGGTGCTAAAAGAGGTCTTGTACTGAATTATTGGTAATTCAAATAATATTGAGTGACACTGGGGGGGGGGGAAGCTTTTATTAGAACGTGAAGTGATGTAACAATTCAGCCCAAGTTTTTCAATTTAATCATTCCTGTTCAACTTCCATGTTTAACTGTTCCATTTCAGAATTTGAGTATGTTGGAAGCAGATGGATTGCCTAGATTATGTGCTTGCTTATTGGTTTTCAAGTATAATCATCCAACATTTTCCCAGAGAGATGAAGGCTTTCATCTGCACGAGTACCTCGAGGAGTTACTATAGCCTTTGACAAAAATTTTCAGCTTGCTTTAACGTCTTACAATTTTTGATATCTTTGAGCCAGCCATTCTACTTTCTTCCTAGGTAATGTTTATAGTATTTCAATTTTTTCCCTTTACATTTCTACAACAAAAGTTATATGTTGGAATTCTCTACAATTGCCAAATTTAAAGGCTGTTTAAAAGCCAAATGTACAGTATTCCCTAATCACGTACTGAAGCAACATCTGATGGTATCACAGCCAGAGCAATCATATTCTAGGCCAAAGCAGATTAATAAGCATCCAAAAATATGATTCCTTGGTCGTCGTAGACATCCTCTGCAATTGTATCCAAGGTGTTTCCTTGATATCTTACCAAGCTTAGTTCTTTCTCTGTAATGTATTTGTCTATCTAGTTTAAACCATATCAGAAAATATACACACACACACACGAAGTTTCAGTTTCTTTATGGTCCCAGTGGACCAAAAGTACTTAGGTCAGATCCACACGAATATTTAATATCTCATATATAGATCCGAAAAAAATCAATTTTCAGGATTGTTTAATATCATCTCCAGTACACAAGTGTAAATGAGACAAAATTGTTTCTCCAGATCTGATGCAGCACAAAAATAAAGATTAAAAACACAATAATAATTTAAAAACCTCAATAAATGTAGGTACATAAGAACATAAATAAAAGGTGTTGATCAGCCTTACTGCTTGGGGAAAGTAACTGTTTGAGAGTCTTGCGCCGTAGAGAGCATCCTAACATCTTAGAGTGACGCGAGTAGAGATTTGGATACTCCAACTCTCTTCAACCTCCTCACAAAGTAGAGGCTGAGCTTTCCTAATTGTGTAGACTGTGTTCTGGGGCCATGAGAGGTTGTGTGAGATGTGCACTTCCAGGAGTTTGAACCTGCTCACAGTTTCCACTGCTGTATCACTGATGTAAAGAGTGGTGAGAGTTCTCCTGAAGTCAACAACCAACTGCTTTATCTTGTTGACCTTGAGGAAGATGTTATTTGCCTGGCAACGGATAAAATTAAAATCCCTTAGGGCTACAGAGGGCTTCCTAGGGGAAATTTCGGAAAAAAAAAGTAAATCCTAACGTTAAATGTAAGTTACATGCAAAATTCAGATTTGCATGTTGTTACATTTATGACCTACACAGGACACTCTGCAAAATCCTTTTTCAAAAAAAGGTAATGGAAGATATAATGTTTAACCAATGCAAATTTACGCATTTTCAAAGCAACCTATGCAAAAGAGTATCACAGCGACGTAACCCAAAAATATATCTGAAAATCTCAGTAACACACACAAAATGCTGGAGGAACTCAGCAGGCCAAGCAGCATCTGTGGAAAAAAAGAGAGTACAGTTGATATTTTGGGCCAAGACCCTTCCTCAGGACTGGAGAAAAAAAGCCGGAGTGAATTTAAAAGGTGGAGGGAGGGGAGAGAGAAACACAGGTGACAAGTGAAACTGGAAGGGAGGAGGAAATGAAGTAAAGGACTGGGAATTTGATTGGTGAAAGAGACAGAAGGCCATGGAAGAAAAAAGGAGGGAAGAGCACCAGAGGGAGGCGATTGGTGGGCAAAGACATAAGGTGAGAGAGAGAAAAAAAATGGGAAATGCTGAAGGAGAGGGGGTGTGGGGGGCATTACCAGAAGTTTGAGAAATCAATGTTCATGCCATCAGGCTGGAGGCTAGCCAAATGGAATACAAGGTGTCATTCCTCTAACCTACCAGGGATATGGTTCCTCTTGTCCTCATCTACCACCCCACCAGCCTCAGCATCCAGCACACAATTCTCCAAAATGTCCATCACCTCCAATGGATCCCACCACCGAGCACATCTTCCCCCATACCCCCAACATTCTGCTTTCCGCAGGGATCGCTCTCTATGCAACTCCCTTGTCCATTCGTCCCTCCCCACTGATCTCCCTCCTGGCACTTATCCTTGCAAGTGAAACAAATGCTACACCTGCTCCCTCACTACCATTCAGGGCCCTAAACAGTCCTTTCGGGTGAGGTGACACTTCACCTTTGAGTCTGTTGGGGTCACATACTGTCTGGTGCTCCTGGTGTGGTCTCCTGTATATAAGTGAGACCTGACGTAGATTGGGAGATTGCTTCGCCGAGCAACTACACTCCATCCACCAGAACAAATGGTATCTCCCAGTGGACACCCATTTTAATTCCACTTCCCCTTCCAATATGTCTATTCACTGCCTCCACCACTGTTGTGCTGAGGCCACACTTAGGTTGGAGGAACAACACCTTGTATTCCATTTGGGATTTAAACCCCCACCCCACCCCTCTTGCCTCCTCCCATCTGTTAAATCTACTCAGCTTTTTTTCCTCCAGTCCCACTGAAGGATTTCGGCCTGAAACGTCTACTGTACTCTTCCACAGATGCTGCCTGGCCTGTTGAGTTCCTCCAGCATTTTGAGTGTGTTGCTTGGATTTCCATCATCTGCAGATTTTCTTTTGAAGGTGATCTGAAAATCTCAGTATTCAACGGAGAAAATCAAAATCAGGCTGCCTTTGAACCATGCAGTGTCTTCTACAGGGGTTCCAGAAAAACTAAAGGTCGTGTCCATCCTAATGCTAGGTTGTGTCACTAATGAGCTATGCACTGTACACACGACCATTCCACTATCAGTAGAGTACTTTAATGACCAAATGTATATTCTTGACTATTACAGTGCAATTCACACTTATTTCTACATGTCAAAAATACCACTAACCAACATCCACAACACGCTGGAGGAACTCAGCAGGTCGAGCAGCATCCATGAAAACAAACAGTCAACGTTTCGGGCCGAGACCCTTCCTCAGGACTCAGCCCAAAACGTTGACTGTTCATTTCCACGGATGCTGCCCAACTTGCTGAGTTCCTCCAGCGCGTTGCTTTGACCCCAGCATCTGCTGAGTATTTTGTGTTCACTGACCAACATTTTATTTTACTTGATTAATTATCTGGCAAAGACAGCATCTGCTGCCCTTGAAGATGGTGATAAGAAGCCTTCTTGAACTACCGCAATCTGATTGAGTACGGTGATAATGGTAGAAATAGGTTGCTTAATCAGCCACAATCAGAGGGCAACAAGACTTAACCGCATGGGGATGGGGTAGTCTGTAGTCACACACAGACCAGATTTCCATCCCTGAAGGACATCTGTGAAAATGACAACATTTTAAATGACAATCTAGTCATTAATGAGGTCCATTCTTTTTTAAAAATCTAATCACAAAGTGGAATTTAAATCCCACTCTAACCATGGTGGGATTTGAACTCCATAGATTATTAGCCCACAAGTCTGGTCTGGTAATTTGACTGCAACTCCACTGCTGTCCATTGGGACATAGTGCAAAGGTCAGGAAAGAATTTAAACTCACAATTGGAGGTGCAAATTTCTTCCAGATTTTTTTGATCTTAAAGATTTGAATCTGGATAAAACCGTGAATGGTCAATATTACAGTGAAGATTTAATATTACTGGCCTTAAGGCACTCGCCATCACTCCATGGAGAATGGCTTTGCCAACTTATTCAGTTTTTGGTATGGTATTTCTAATGATATCATACAAAAAATTCAATGGAGATGCTATGTTCATCCAGATCATTCTTTGTGTAAAGTGCATCAGCTATTATAGTGAAGTAAATAGTGGATTGTACACAGGACAAAGTGCTGTGCTGGCAGAGCAGGAATCCTAAGGCTTGGATAATTAATGTTTCAGCATACATCAATGTTTGGGAGGAAGAGGAAATTACCCAGCGCGGTGACAGTGAAGTTAAGAGAAAACCACTTTCCGCTCATTTGTGAGTTGCCTAGACCAGAGGAGGATGTCTGAAAAGAAAATTAGTGCAGATGGACTTTTAAAAGAGTGTGGTGGCTTCGTGGTCATTCTACTGAGATTCTATTCTTTTTAAAAAAAAAATTAGACATACTTAATTGAGCACTAGAGCAGAGTTATCTGAAGTACAAAATGCAGCATCAAAAGGGAAGATGGTGCTTTTCACAAAAAATGAACTAGAAATGAGTCATGTAACAGTGAAAATGTTGTAACTGATCAGCACATCTGCTTTTTATTACAGTGAGCTTTTTATTTCTAAACTAAACTGTAGGATTAATCTTTTAAAAATTGGAAGAAAGCTTAGACATTGAATAACAATGTTGTTGGTTCTGGTACATTCATCCAAGAAAAGGGACAAAGTCCTGCAGAATGAGTATAGGGAGTTTGGTAAGAAGTTAACAAGTATGTTCAAGGCTAGTAATCACTGGATTACTCCCAGTGCCAGATATAGTTGAGGCAAAGGAGATGGCGCAGGGGCAGGAATCAGTTTCTGGGGTAGTGGCCACCTATCTGAGGGGGACGGGTTACATTTAAACCAGAGAAGGACCAGTATCCTTGCAGGAAAATCTGGTAATGCTGCACAGGTTTTCAACTAGATTGGCAGGTTGGGGGGGGGGGGGGGGGGTGTGGTATTCTGAGCAGGAGCAAGTCGTGGGACAAAGTGGTAAGCAGCAAGAGCAAGTTTAGCAATCAGGATAGCCAGGGGCACAGCAAAGGGAGAGGAAGGAAGACCTGTTAAATTGCACTTATTTCAATGCTCAGGGTTTAATAGGCAAGGCCAAACTCAAAGCCCGGGTTGGCTCTGAGGACTTGAATGTGACAGCCATAACAGGAACATATCTGAGGGAAGGGCAGGTCTGACAGCTCAGTATTCCAGGATACAGATGCCATAGGTGTGCCAGAGATGCAGGGAAGCACTGAAGGGCTTGGCTTTTTGATGAGAGGATAACATCAGTAGTTCGAAATGACAATTCTGGGCAGAGCACTAGTATGGGTAAAAAATGAGAAACGGGAAGGATACGCTAGTGGGATATGAAAATTCGAAGGTTTTGTATAGCTATATTAAAAGTAAAGGACGGCTAGGGAGAGGACAACTCCCTTTAGAGAGTTGCCTACGTCTCAAGCTGAAGGAGATGGGTGGGATTTTTAAATGAATATTTCATCTTAGTGTTACAGAGGAGAAAATTACAACTGCTCAAGAGATCATGGAAACAAGTAGTAATGTTTGGAAGACATTCATATTACCGGGAGGAGGATTTTACAGCCTTAAAGGCATTAAGATGGACAAATTCCCAGGGACTGACCAAGAGCAACCTAAGAATTTGTGGAAAATGAGAGAAATAATTGCAGTGGCCCTTGTGGAGATACTTACTTCATCGTTATCCACTGACATTCCCAAAGACTGTAAAGTGGTTCATGGTGTTTAATTATTTAAAAAGGACAGTAAAGACAAACCAGGAACTACAGGGCGGTCAGCCTCATATTACAGTGAGGAAGTTACTAGAGGAAGTCCTGAAGAACAGGGTTTGTCAGCAATTAGATACAGATTAGGGGTGGGTCAGCGTGGTCTTATGCTTGATGACCCTTTTAAAGCGTTTTGAAGAGCTAGCCAAAATTGTAGATGAGGGTAGGGTGTTGGATGTTGACTAGTTAGAAGGCCTTTGACAAAGTCCTGCATGAACTTGATGTCAAAGGTAGACAGCGTGGTGAAAAAACTACTTAGAACATTGCCTCATTAGTCAGGGCACTAAGTACAGGAGTTAGGAATGTAGCTGCAATTGTATCAGTCGTTCGTGAGGACACACTGAGTACTGTGGACAGTTTTGATCACTGTCATAGGAAAGACATACTTAAACTGGAAAAAATGCAGAAACACAATTGAGGTTTTTGGCAGGACTAGAGGGACTGAGTTAGAGAGGCTGGCCAGCCAGGCATGTCTTTGGAGGGTACGAGAATGAGGTGACTTTATAGCAATGCTTAAAATTATGAGAGCCATAAAGCAATAGTCTTTGGGGTAACTGCAACGTCTGTGCCTTTGCTATCGCTTAGCTGACGCTTGTGCTCGGTAACGGGCGTGTTTTTTTTGCTGGAGGTGAGGGGGTATCGTTACCTTGCTGCTGCTTACACATGGGAAGGGGGAGCTGGGGGGGGGGGCTTTGGGGCTCTCACGTTTAACTTTCTTTCATTCTTTGGGGCACTTCTCTGTTTTTGTGAATGTTTTGCGAAGAAGAAGCATTTCAGGATGTATTTTGCATACATTTCTCTGACATTAAATTGGACCTTTGAATAGGAACAGTCCTTTCCCCAGGGTAAGGAAGTACAAGAAGTACAAGATAGATTACAGGTGAGCAGGGAAATATTTAAAAGGGACACGGGAAAAAAATTTTTCATGCAGAGGGTAGGGAGTAAACGGAATGAGCTGCCAGAAGAAGTGGTTGAGGCAGGTGGATGACTGGAAAACTGCAAATGCTACTCCGCTATTTAAGAAAGGTGGGAGGCAGCAGAAAGGAAACTATAGATCTGTTAGCCCGACAGCGGTTGGGAAGTTGTTGGAATCGATTGTTAGGGATGAGATTACAGAATACCTGGAGGCACATGACAAGATAGGCCAAAGCCAGCATAGTTTCCTGAAAGGAAAATCCTGCCTGACTAACCTACTACAATTTTTTGAGGAAATTACAAGCAGGGTAGACAAAAGAGATGCAGTAGACGTGGTGTACTTGGATTTTCAGAAGGCTTTTGACAAAGTGCCACACATGAAGCTACTTAACAAGATAAGAGCCCATGGAATTACAGGGGAGTTACTAGCATGGGTGGAGCATTGGCTGTTCAGTAGAAAACAGAGAGGGGGAATCAGGGGATCCTATTCTGGCTGGCAGCCGGTTACCAGTGGAGTTCCACAGGGGTTGGTCAATGTTTTGGACTATGGGATTAATGGATTTGTGGCTAAATTTGCTGATTATACATAGATAGGTGGAGGAGTGGGTAGTGTTGAGGAAACAAAGAGCCTGCAGAGAGACTTAGATAGTTTAGGGGAAATGGGGAAAGAGGTGGCAAATGAAATACAATGTTGGAAAGTGTATGGTCATGCACTTTGGTGGAAGATATAAACGGGCAGACTATTATTTAGATGGGGAGAGAATTCAAAATGCAGAGATGTAAAGGGATTTGGGAGTCCTTGTGCAAGATACCCTAAAGGTTAACCTCCAGGTTGAGTCAGTGGTAAAGAAGGTGAATGCAATGTTGGCATTCATTTCTAGAGGTATAGAATACAACAGCAGGATGTGATGTTGAGGCTCTGTAAGGCACTCACGAGACCACACTTAGAGTATTGTGTGCAGTTTTGGACTCCTTATTTTAGAAAGGATATACTGACATTGAAGAGGGTTCAAAAGGTTCACAAGAATGATTCCAGGAATGAAAGGGTTACTGTATGAGGAACATCTGGCAGCTCTTGGGCTATATTCCCTGGATATCAGGAGAATGAGGTGGGGGGGGGGGATCTCATAGAAACATTCTGAATGATAAAAGGCCTGAACAGATTAGATATGGTAAAGTTATTTCCCATTTTAGGGGAGTCCCATGACTTCAGGATTGAAGAATGTTCATTTAGAATTGAGGTGTGGAGAAATTACTTCAGTCAGAGGGTGGTAAATCTGTGGAATTTGTTGCCATGAGTGGCTGTGGAGGCTAAGCCATTAGGTGTATTTAAAGCAGAGATAGATAGGTTCTTGATTAGCCAGGGCATCAAAGGATACGGGGAGAAGGCAAGGGAGTGGGGAGGACTGGAAGAATTGGATCAAGCCATGATTGAATGGGAAAGCAGACTCGATGGGTCGAATGGCCTGCTTCTGTTCCTATATCTTATGGTCTTATGTCTTATGGATAGGTGCATGGCTTAGAGGGATATTGGCTGAATGCAAGAAATTGGGACTAGCCAGATAGGTAATGAAGAAGTGTTTCAGCCTGAAATGTCAACTTGTTTACTCTTTTCCATGATGCTGCTTGACCTGCTGAGTTCCTCCAGCATTCTGCGTGTTCTTTTGGATGAGTATCATAGTTGGCATAGACTCATTAGGCTAAAGGGTTGTGTGACCCTGACTCCAAAACATTAATCTCATCCCTAAGCACCTTCGGTGGTGCAGCACATTCTCAATACTGTGCTGTATTGCTGCAGTGACTGATGGGAGTGGGTGATTGTTTTGGAAATCGAATGAGAAGGAATCACTAAGTAGAGGATTTAGGATTTGAACACAATTTGCAGCTCAGACGTGAGAATATTAATCATTTATGGTGGGAGCATTTCAAAGCAGGTAGTTCTGCTGCCTCATAGTTCCAGTGATTTAGCTTTGACCCCGATCGTAACTGCACTGTGTGTAGGACTTGTACTTCTCATGTGGGCTTTGCCATGCCCTCCCACATTTCAAAGAAACATTGGTTGGTAAGTTAATTGGGTACTGTGAATTATCTAGTGTAGCTGTTTGGCAGGATTATCAAGGTGATATTGATGTGCTTGAGAAAAAGAAAATAGATCACAGGGAAATAAATAGAATGCCTTCAAGATCTGGTGTAGATACAAATGGGTTGAATTCAGTCACAGAGTATCGAGAAACACAAGGCATATGTTAATTTATTGCAGGAGGAGGAGGTGAAGTAGAAATTGGTGCAATACTAGGGAGGCGTTTTAATTTAAAAAACACAAACAGGCAGGAGCCATCAGACCACACAATATTCTAGACAATTGCTTGTTCCTTAAAGTCAAGATATTAACTAGAATAAAGAAGCCACCAACAGTATAACCTCTATCAAATGTTAAGCCAGGAACAAGTCTCACTTATTTAAATGACTCCTGATGACGTCAGAGGAACAAGTGAACATAATTAACACTGGAATCTCTGGCAACTGGACATCTCACAAACAGTAGCTCCTTTCATGATCTTCACAGAAACGAAAGCTCATTCCATTTAATAAAACTTAATTGTCCTCAAAAGAATTTTGTAAAATTGCTGCTTAATAAACCAGAATAGAAAGTACTTGATATTATCTAACAACCTTTCACAAGAGGCTCCATAAAATTAACTCTTTCCCTTTACAATTGGAGGGATTTGCTAATCTGATAATATATATATATAGATAGATAGATATTAACAAAAATATTGTATAAAATACAAATGGGAACATGACTGGCTAATAGAAACCACTTAAAATAGGACTGTTATTTACACAGCAATGACTCAATGGCTTGCCCTCTCACCTACTGAATTTGAAGGTTATAGGTTCAAGTCTCACTCGAGGCTAACATTTCATTGCAATATCAAGGGAGAGAGCACTGCCCGAGGTCCTATCTTTCAGTTGAACCTTTGAGCAGGTTGGTGTTTAATCAGATGGATTAAACTCTTTCCAAAAAAAACTTATTTTGAAAGAGTCCGAAAGATTACGTAGTATCCTGACCAACATTGTTCCTCAATGGTCATTATTAAAACAAATAATCTGCTCATTACCTTGCCACTTTGTGGGAACTTTCTCTGTGTGAACTGGCTACCACGTTCCTACATTATAACCAGCACATTACAAAGAAATGACAGTCCACCTTTTCATTAGGTTTCCCCAAAGTCTTAATACCAACACGTTCATAAGTACTACTGTTACCACAAATGCTGAACAAACCACTATTTTCCTCAGGAGAAACAGAAAATCTGAAGGGTGATTTGGCCCACATGAAAAACCATGAATCTCATGGGTTTGGAACAGTAGTCCCAACCTGAGGTCCATGGACCCCCCCTTGCTTAACGGTATTGGTCCAAGGCATGAAAAAGGTAAGGATCTCCTTCTCTGGAATGACAGTGATGGTTATATGAAACTTGATGAAAAGGAAAGCACAATAACAGTCTGGAAACAGAATGAGGGTAAAGAGTCACTGTAG
Source organism: Hemitrygon akajei (assembly GCF_048418815.1). Classification (NCBI taxonomy): domain Eukaryota; kingdom Metazoa; phylum Chordata; class Chondrichthyes; order Myliobatiformes; family Dasyatidae; genus Hemitrygon; species Hemitrygon akajei. The sequence goes on from NC_133129.1 coordinate 65,189,743, forward strand.
ATTAACCAAAAGCTTGGAAAACGTAATAAAACCGACCTATTCAAGTATAGACAGTAGAACTAACAGCCCAAGATAAACAATAGTGACACACACCATCTATTGCTGGGCAGTCAATCACCTCTATACTAACCTGTGCTCCCAGACCTGGAGAGAATGCTGACCCAGGAATATCAGGGAAAATTTCAATCTTTTCTCCTCTCTCTGTAACTGCCCATAAAATTAGAAATCTTTGCTGTTCCAATTATGGTCACCTCAGCACAAGTTTTCGTAACTAAAACAGCAGAGGCGTTTGAAGTTTAAGGGAAACTGTAACAGCGCCTTTATTGTCAACCAAACGCAGAGCACAAGGTATGGTTAAAAACTTTCCATCATCGTGTCAGACCAGCCTCAAAGTGAACCCTAACTCAATGTCAGTGGTTGCGAATTATCTTATATTTCCGCCCATTCATTGTTGAAAAATCACAATACTCTTGTTCATGCCAGGACTTTTCAGCTGTTTCATCTATGGGAGGTATCAACCTTAGATAGCCAAAATCTCATTCCCAGGGGGTGTGTATTTAAGCATTTAAGGTGAAGCCACTGCATTTTAAAAAGAGGACCCGAGGAACAGAATATCAGATTTTATATTTAAAAACAGTCATTTATTTCTGGCACACAACGCCCAAAGGGGTGGAGGCAAACAATTATTATTTTGAAGCACTGAGAGACACACAAATAGGCAAAGAATAGAAAGATGCACTCCTAATGTAGGCAAATAGATTAGTATACATGGGCAAAAGGTCAGCGTAGACACAATGAGCCAAAGGATTCGTTTCTGTGCTGTACAACTCTATGACATCACTAATTCCCACCCTAACTTTTGGAATTCCTTCCAAAAATATCAACTGCACTTTGCCATCTATTCTCTGGTTATACATTTTGTTTGACAGTGCACTTGTGAAAGATCTTGCCCAGTTATACTATATTAAAAGGGATTAGACAGTTGCTATCCTACACTACACAAATTAAATTAGGCAGTTCAGAAAAAAATGTTTTACTCTTTGGTGGTCACATCTAGTTCAACACTTAGTACAAAATATTGGACACTTACCATCCCTGTCCAACCACAGTTTTCTCTGTCGGTAGAGAACAAGTTTACTATGAATGAAGGGCAAGAGTAGTTTAACGCACCAGCTTTCTAGACCAAGTTTATTTTCCACTAGCACTACTGGACTCCGGTTGCACCTGGCTTCAAGACATGGAATCAATCCGATCTCATCACTGAAAAAGAAAACACAGGAGAAAGCAAGTTACACCACCTTCACACTGGAGCCAATCTTTTGCATGCATTTCCCCATTGGAGATTTTGGTCTTTTGCAAGTATTTACACCCACTGTAAATTAAGATAGCACAATATCAGTAATGAATCAAAACGCCAACAGAAGTAAATATCAGCAGTAGGCCAACCAGCACACACAACATACATCTGTAACCTCCAATTTGCAGGAATGCAGCCGCTATAATGATGGTTTAAATCTCAACTGCAGCAAAGCCGCAGAATTCCTCAACATAAATGAAATCAGACAGACACCAGTATAACAAGAGATCATTGTCTCATATCCATGGCCTCACAAGGAAGCCGGTTCGTGCACGGACGAGCTGAGACCGTCTTTAAGCCGACAAATAAATACAATTTTTGAAATCCCCCCCCCCCAACCCCGCGCTCGGTATTAACAGATTAAATTCTTTCAAACTGCCCAACTTCTGCTCAATTTCTTCTCCTAAATGCATGCTCCGCCCTTATCCTCTTTAGATTAACCTCCAACTCTTCCTTCCAACAACAGTCTCTACCCGCCCCCCCACCCCTAAAATCCCATCCTTTAATTTGCGGCGCTGAATCGGCCGCTTCTGGGCGGTGCCTGGCCTGGTCGGGTATGCGGGAATAGGCTGTGGCTACCTCTGCTGTTCCTTACATGTTGGGGTTCCTCCTAAAAGCGTTGGCAATGTCTTTGACAACCCTTTGAACCAAAAACTTCACCTCCTCTTCCGACTCTGCCATCTTCCTCACTCCCCTCGCCGACTGCACTACTTCCGGGGCAAGCCAGGGAGGGGAAAAATACACGTTACTTTTTAAAAGGACAGCCGCACGCCTGACACAGCAACCTCACTTGACAGCCCGGGGGCCGGGAGCAGGCGGGGGCAACAGCGAGGCGGCTGCTGCAAACACCCCCCCCCCACACACACACACACACACACACACTCAAACGTGCCCAATCTAGTCTCTGCAAAACGTGCAGCACTTAAAAAGCTCTTTCGCTTATCAGCTCCCTACGCACCGCAACACTACTCCTGAAAAAGGGTGCACAATATTAGCTGCCTAATTATTTATGCATGTGTGCAATACCACAGCCACTTTAAAAAAAAGAGAGGGTAAGGATTTTATTAGTGCTCTTCAACCTATCTAGCGGTACCTTTTGCCAAAAGCTGTTTGTAATTTCACTGGAAGGGGGTAGATGTGCAACTAATTAGATTGATCCCCTCCCCACCCCGAAACTAGAGGTATATTTATTATCTGCTTCATTTACTGTAGTGTAGTGGATGATAACAAATCTAGAGTCATTTGGAAGGGGCCCTTAATCATCTTTATTATAAAGTCCACTCCCCAGAATACAAGAAATAGAAGCAATTATAGGCCATTCAGCTCCCTGCCCTTTCTATGGAATTTATGGCAGATCTGTTACCTCCTGCACTATCCTCATATCCAATTAATCCATATTTAAACATCTATTGATCACAAATTTTGATATGGGCAGTGACTGAATCCCCCCACAGCCCTCTTGGACGAAAAACTCAGGTGTTACTTTTACTTTTATTGTCACCAAACAATTGGTACTAGAGCGTACAATCATCACAGCGATTTTTGATTCTGTGCTTCGCGCTCCCTGAAGTACAAATCAAAGTAAATATGATAAAAATTTAAATTATATATCATAATTAGAAAATAGAAAAGGGAAAGTAAGGTAGTGCAAGTCAGGTCCAGATATTTGGAAGGTACGGCCCAGATCCGGGTCAGGATCCATTCAGCAGTCTTATCACAGTTGGAAAGAAGCTGTTCCTGAATCTGGCCGTATGAATCTTCAAGCTCCTGAACCTTCTCCCGGAGGGAAGAGGGACAAAAAGTGTGTTGGCTGGGGGGGTCATGTCCTTGATTATCTTGGCAGCACTGTTCCGACAGCTTGCGGTGTAAAGTGAGTCCAAGGAAGGAAGATTGGTTTGTGTGATGTGCTGGGCTATGTTCACGATCTTCTGCAGCTTCCGGTCTTGGCAGGACAACTTCCATACCAGGTTGTGATGCACCCTAGAAGAATGCTATCTACGGTGCACCTATAAAAATTAGTGAGGGTTTTAGGGTGTGGTGAACTACATATACCTGTCTGGACACGCCCCCTGATGACTGCTCCTGTGGCTCCTCCCACAGACCCCTGTATAAAGGTGATGGAGGTCTGAGCCCAGCCTCTCAGTCTCTAGGATGTAGTATGGTGGTCACTCACAGCTTGTTCCTTCTTCCAGTCAATAATAGCCGATACCTCGCTTTTACGTCTCAGAGTGAGTTATTGATGGTGCATCATAGGGGACAGGCCAAATTTCTTCAGCTTTCTCAGGAAGTAAAGGTGCTGGTGGGCCTTCTTGGCAGTGGACGCTGCTTGGTTAGACCAAGTCAGGTCATTTGTGATATTCACCCCGAGGAACTTAAAGCTTTTGACCAGTTCCACCTGCGCACCACTGATGTAGATTGGGTTGTGCGGTCCGCTACTCTTTCTGCAGTCAACAACCAATTCCTTCGTCTTGCTGATGTTGAGGGATAGGTTATTGTCTTTGCACCATGCCACCAGGTTCTTAATTTCCTCTCTGTACTCAGACTCATCAGTACCCAAGATGCTGCCTACAATTGTGGTGTCATCAGCAAACTAGAGTGTGAGAGTGTGGGAATGTATCAAATTCAATTTTATCCATTTCAATGAGCTCAACTCTTATTCTTCTAAATTAAGAGGGTACCCAGCTAGTCTGGTTAATCATCCCTCAAACAACCAATTCACCATCCCAGGAATTAATCTCATAAACTGCCATTGCAGTCCTCTAGTGAACGTAGACTTTTGTACATGGGAGACTAGCATTATGTATACTATTGCAGATAAGGCATCACCAACTTTCTAAATCATTGGAGAAAGAGATATTTACTCTTGTACTGAAAATCTCTTGCAATAAAAATCAACATGCCATTTGTCTTAATTGCTCACTGAACCTCCTTGCAGTGACTGATGCAAAAGTTGAACTCATAGTATTCACAACACATGAACAGACCCTTCAGCCTACAATATCAGTGCTGATCATCCATTCTCTTCATGTTTATGTGTCTGTCAAATTCCTATTAAAGGCCACTATAGTGTTTGCTTCTACCACCACCAGTGGTTTTGAGGCACCCACCACTCTCTGTGGAAAAAGGGTGCCCTGCACATTTCCCTTCAGATTTCCACCTCCCATCTTTAAGTTATACTCTCTTGATTCTGACATTGCTACCTTGGGAAAGGGAGTGATTATCTACCCTTGCTGTGCCTATATTGTTATAAACATCCATTAGATCCCTCCAAAGTTGAATATGAACGCCTTTCATGTTCTCAACAATATAAAAGACACACTCCTTTTTCTAATTCTCCTAACAAAATAGATGGCGTCACATTTTTTCCACATTATATTCCATCTGCCTTGTGTTCACCTGTTCACTAAACCTGTCTATACCCTGTGAAGCCTATATCAGTCCATAATGCCACTTGGTATTGTATTGTCCTCAAACGTGTACGTATATGTTGCACTTGGCATGATTACATGGATTTAGAATGCGAACAGTTAGCCCCCCCGAACCTGGGTACAGTGGGGACACAAGAGACTACAGATGCTGGAATACGGTGCAAACAACAGACTACTGCATGAACTCAGCAGATCAGGCAGCATGCTCTTTGAATCTTTAAATGTATAGAGTTGATGTTTCAAGTCAAGATCCTTGACCTGCACTGGTCACTCCAAAACCAATCCTTCCTGCATTCCCAACCTGTACAGAACACTTTTATTCCTACTCTCCGTTTTCTATCAGCCACAATCTCCATGAGTATTTTACCCCCAATATTATGCACTTCAAACTTGTTTAATAATCTCCTGGTCCTTTATCAAAAGCCCCTCTGAAAGACTAAGTTTACCCAGACAGTTCTGCTAGTTACCATCTCAAATATTCAGACTGATTTGTGAAATTCCCTTTTACGTTTACTTTCTTCATTACAATAAAATTGACCGTTCAGCCCAAAGGAGCATTCCTATCAGTCCCATTCCCAAAACAGCAAATCCATTGGTGTCATGCCCTCTCTCCCATTTCCCTAAGGTCTGCTACTTACTCTTCCTCACATGTCAATCAAACATCCTTTGGCCCTTTTGCCACTTATCTACAAAAAATGATAACTTACAGCACACAATTAGTCCACCAGCAAAAATTCAGGATGTGGGAGGAAACTGGAGCATCCAGTGGAACTCCACATTGCCATGGAGACAACATGCAATCTCCACATAGATAGCACTGATGATGAATGTTATTCAAACCTACTGTTATTTTCCAAATGCCTTATATAATTCTTTTAACAAAGAGCTCCGGCATCTTAATTACTATTGATGTCAGACTTACTGGTTTGTAGTGCTTATGTTGTACATAGAAACACAGAAACATAGTAAACCTACAGCATAATACGGGCCCTTCGGCCCACAATCCTGTGCTGAACATGTACTTACTTTAGAAATTACCTAGGATTACCCATAGCCCTTTATTTTTCTAAGCTCCATGTATGTATCCAGGAGTCTCTTAAAAGACCCTGTCGTATCTACCTCCACCACCGTTGCCGGCAGCCCATTCCACACACTCACCACTCTCTGCGGAAAAAACTTACCCTGACATTTCTTCTTGTACCTACTTCCAAGCACCTTAAAACTGTGCCTTCTCATGTTAGCCATTACAGCCCTGGGAAAAAGCCTCTGACTATCCACACGATCAATGCCTCTCATCATCTTATACACCTCTATCAGGTCACCTCTCGTCCTCCGATGCTCCAAGGAGAAAAGGCCAAGTTCACTCAATCTAATCTCATAAGGTGAGAGCCCATTGATGATGCAAAGATCATTGCCAGAGGCTCAGCAATCTCCTCCCTCATCTCCCACCGTAGCCTGGGGTACATCTCATCCATTCCCGGAGACTTATCCAGCTTGATGCTTTCCAAAGGTAGCTATCCTGTGTAATTGCAATTACGAAGAAAGCACGGCTGTGCTTCTACTTCCTTAGATGTTTATAAAGATTCAGCACGTCATCCTAAACGTTGATAAACTTCTATAGATGTGTGGTGGAAAGTATATTGACTGGCTGCATCACAGCCTAGTTTGGAAATATCAATGTCCTTGAACAGAAAATCCCACAAAAAGTAGTGAATGTGGCCCAGTCCGTCGCAGCTGAAGCCCTCTCCACCACTGAGCACATCTACACAGAGCACTGTTGCAGGAAAGCAGCATCCATCAACAAAGACCCCCACCACCCAGGCCATGCTCACTTCTCCCTGTCCATTAGGAAGCAGGTACAGGAGCTTCAGGACTCACACCACCAGGTCCAGGAACAGTTATTAGTTCTCAACTATCAGGTTTTTGAACTAGAGGAGCTAACCACTCTATTTCACTTGCCCCATCACTGAATGGTTCCCCACAGCCTATAGATGCATTTTCAAGGACTCTTCATCTCATGTTGTCAATATTTATTATTATTATTTTTCTCTTTAGTATTTGCACAGTTTGTTGTTTGAAGTATTGTGGAATATCGGTAGCTCAGGTTAGCTATTTGGAAATTTGGTTGATTGCCGAGCTTGGCAAAATGTTGGCAGATGTTTCGGCTCCAAACGGGAAGCCACCATCATTGTGTAGATGCAGGATTCTCTCCTCAGAATGCCAGCTTATATACTTCTCTGGAGTCCCAATGGATATTGATTAGATGCTGTGATCTGGTTGGCTGGTTCAAAACACTGTGAACAGTTTAGCTGTGGAAGATTCTGATTGACTGGCTTCAAGGGAGGTTCATTGGAAGTATTTGGTTCACCGTCCAGATCTTGAAGTTACTGGTGATTCGTTGATTGTTGACATCATTGTTTCTCTTTTCTCCATAAGGATTTATATACTGGATCTATGTCGATGTGTTTGTTGATGGATTCTCCTGTAGAGAACCATGCTTCGAGAAATTCTCATTCTTTTCTTGTTCTTGTTTGAGTCAAGACTCTTGCTGTCATCCATTGAAATGGTGTCCTTCTTCATCTTCATGAATTGATACAAATACATCAACATAGAACAGTGAAGGACTTAGTAAAACAGAGGGAAGGTTAATAATTAATGGGAAAAGAATAATAATCAAAAATCCAAATTATATTTGAAGTAGTCTCTAGGGAGTGGGCATTGATACGTACAAACACACTCAGAGATTTCATTTCCTGGAATTACTGAATGATAAAGCATAGAAGGTGGGCATTCATCCACTGTATTTGCACTTGTACTTTGAAAGAGCAAATACAGTGGGTGAATGCCCACCTTCTATGATTTCCCCTTACTGGCCTGTATTCTGCCCCTCATGAAGAAAGTGCTGAATGTTCCCAGTTCTTACAGAGTCAAATGGAAATTAAGATACATTTGTATTTTATCTTTATCATAGATTTTATACTTTTTTCAGTTCACCCCAGAATGCTTTACATCCAATGAATTTTTTTTTCTGTTGTGTCTTCACCATTGTAATATCTGAATTACTGCAATTACTTTGCACATAGCATGCTCCGACAATTAAGAGCTAATAACCAAACAGAACTTAAAATAGAACCAAATTCACCTCCCTCTGGTGCTCGTCCCCCCCTTTTTTTTCTTCCATGGCTTTCTGTAATCTCCTATTAGATTCCTCCTTCTCCTACACTGTATCTCTTTCAGCAATCAACTTCCTAGCTCTTTACTTCACCCCTCCCACTCCCAGTTAAACCTTCTGTTTCTCCCTGCCCTCCCTCCACCTTTTAACTTTACTCTTCATCCAGTCCTGATTAAGGGTCTCAGCCCAAAACGTTGTCTGTACACTTTTCCATAGATGCTGCCTGGCCAACCGAGTTCCACCAGCATTTTGTGTGTTCTATACTTTTACTTTACTCCAGCATCAGTAGATTTTCTCTTGTTTGTAATAACCAAATAGATGTTGATTGAGGGATAATTATTGGCTGGGTCTACTTTTCGTCAAATTAGGTCCCATGGGATCTCTAATGTTTTCATGAAGAAGCAGAGGGAGCCTTAGAGAAGCAGTGTTATTTCCAAATCACGCAAACCCTAACCCTAACACTGGAGTGTCAGTCTACCTTCTGGACTGCAACTTGAAGGAATCTTCACATATGCAGTTTGGTGGGGGGGGGGGGGGGGCGGGTGGGATGTGCAAAATTTAAAATTTGATTACTTTTTCTCTGCAGCGTTGCTATTTTTTTTGAGAAAGAAGGTGGGTGAAAGAAGCAAAAAAAAAAGTCAGAAATCTAATAGTGCGTTCGAGTGCAAAATCCACAGAACCAGTATAACACACTGAAGGCTGGCCTTCCAAAAACTACCTAATTCCATGAGGGGAATAGTTGGGTGAATTAAACCGGCTGCAGGAATTTTCCTCTGTGATATCAGTCCATCCTGGGTTAAAGAACAGTTCTGCATTTGACCTCTATAGAAAAACGATGTGAGGGTGTCAAGGGCGCCAGAGGTGCGGCAACATTTGCGGGCTACCCCCAGCACATTCTCAGACCATGTTGGTCATTGACGCAAAAACAACACATTTCGCTGTATGTTTGATGTACATGTGACAAGTAACGGTCACCTTTAAAATAATAAATTTTTGGAATTTAATTTTCAGAATTCTGGAAAGGTTTTATAAAATCCAAGCAGCTCCTTGCAGAGTAACATTAATCATTTCAGGTGTCCTTCCGTTCCTGGCAATAGTAATGGAAGGAAATTGATTTATCTACCCTTAGTTTTAAGTAGAAGTGGCACATTTAGTCAATGAGTCAATTCATTTAATTACACAGAAGCTGAATGCACAAGCAGGCTACTTAACACAGCCGGTGTTTAGCCTCTTCTCCCATTGTTCTAATACAGCGTAAGTGCATAACCTACTCTTTCTCCCCCTTTGTTACACTTCTGATGAAACCTCCTGCCCAGCCTTCTTGTTTATAGAGTGGGAGTGGTAACTGTGAAATTCAGTCCATCCTGGGCATGATGCAGAGAAAAGGGAGAAGGATGAATAGCAGGTCTCTTGGATTTCTCTGTGTTTGGGAACACAACACATTAAATGAGGAGAAATTGGAGAGCTATAATTTTTCAGATCATGGGAATGACCTAACTGTGGGTATGCACTCTTGCAAGAGGAGCTGAGGAGGGTATGATTGAAGATTGTGTTGATTCACTGTGCCACCTCACTTTGGGAGACCTATTAATTGTTCAATGGTTACATTACTCATATGTTAAATTCTTTATCACAATCACAAGAAAGTCTGCAGATGCTGGAAATCAAAGCAACACACTCGAGGAGCTCAGCAGGTCGGGCAGCATCAATAGAAATGAGTAAAACAGTTGTTGTTTTGACCGAGACCCTTCATCAGGATTGAGAAGAATGGGGAAGATACCAGAATAAGAAGATGGGAGGGGGGAGACGTTAGCTAGAAGGTGATAGGTGAAGCCAGGTGGATGGGAAAGGTCAAGACAAGGTAACTGTTAGGAGAGGACCTTCACACCATCCACCATGAGTGGGATTTCCTGTTGGCCAAACATTTTAACTGCCATTCCCATTTCTGTTCCTATAAGGTGTTGTTGGAGGGTCTAGGTACCCTCCAACCTGATGGCATGAACTTTGATTTCTCCAACTTCCAGTGAACAAATTCCACCCACTTCCTCTATTCCACACTCTGACCTCACACTGCATCTGACCTGCCCATTACTTCCCCCGGGTCACTTCCTTCTTCCCTTTCTCCTATCGTCCACTCTCCTCTCAGATTCTATCTTCTCCAGCCCTTGACTTATCCCACCCATGGGAATTGGTAGGTTTATGAAAGATTTCAGATGAAAGTTTGTCTCTAGAGATGGAGACAGAAAGGGGGGAGGTGTGGACCAAGTGAATTTAAATGCAGGGTGGAAGTTAGAGGCAAAGTTGATGAAATTGACACATCGACTCCTGCCTGAGGAGTAATTTGGATCCACTCTATTTGCCTACCGGCCCTTCACTCAATTATGGAACATCTGGACAATGAAGATGCATACGCCAGGATCCCCTTCATTGACCACAGCCCAGCATTCAACACTATCATTCCCTCAAAACTCATCACTAAACTCCAAGACTTGGGACTTGATACCTTCCTGTAGAACTGGATCCTCAATTCCCTCACTTGCAGACCCCAGTCAGTTTGGATTTTCAACAACATCTCCTCCACAACCACCACCACCAACACAGGTGTACCACTATGCTGTGTGCTGAGTCCCCTGCTCTATTTGCTTTATACCTATGACTGTGAGGCTAAGCACCACTCCAATGCCATATTTAAATTTGCTGACAACACCACGGCTCTTGGACCGTGGATCAAAGACCGTGGGCTCTTGGATCAAAGGTGGTGATGTATCAGCATATAGGAAGATAATTGAAAATCTGGTCGAATGACAACAACAATTCAACGTTGCCAGGGCTCCATGAGCTAGTCCTCACTGATCACTCATTGTTGCTCCTGATTCCAGCATTTGCAGTCTTTTGTATCTTCATATTATGCATTTGAAATAAGTCCATTCCACCAATTATCAACATTGCTCTTCCTTTATTTTCAATCACAGGGCAAGGCATGTCCTAGTAGGGACTTGATTGCTTTTTATTAAACTTCTGTAGAGGTGTCCCAGAGCCACTTTCTTAAACCATTGCAGTCAGCTTCAGGATGTATTCATTGCATTATATAGCTTTGAGGTGCACTGTTAACATGGGCTATTTTTAACGGGGAGAACATTATCTTTCTGCAAACCATAAAAATGTTACATTATATACATACCAATTGGAAAATATCATTTAAGGATAGTGTTGGTCATTGGTTGAACACTAACATATTTATTATTACTGTATTTAACATTTTTGAATATATTTGGTATGATTCAACATTTATTGTGGGAACATTACCTTTCGAGGCGGGTAACAAAATTGATAGAATTTTCAACTAGACAATACTGTTCATTGTCAGTATTAACTACTGGATGTAAATATTTATTGTGGGAGAACATTGTTTTTCTAGATGTATCAAAAACCCAATGTTAAGTAATTTTAATTTGAAAAGGTCACTTCAGGAAGATACTGGAATAAAATGATTTGCTGTTAATATATTACAGTTAAAGATATTTGATTAAATAAAACGATGAACATTAAGTTTAATATTTTTCTGTAATGAGAAAAGTCTGAGTTTTGGTTTTATATACTATCTGGAACATTAAACTTGCAGCTAACTTCCTTTGGGAAAATAGACCGACAGCTAGTTTGCGGAGGGATTCCCGCAACGCATCACTCCCGGGTGTATCACACCCGCGCCCCTAGCAACGGGTTTAAAAGTTAAAGGCAATTAGCACAGGGTTTTGCTTTATGGACGCAGCTTGAGCCTTTGTTTCGTGACGTTTTCTCCTTGTGATAAAACTCTCCTCGCGCTGTCGTCACTACGACGTAAAAAGGTGAGAGTAAACTTCGGGGATACAGGAGTTCGCTGTTGTGGGGTGAACTGAGGGAGACGGAGACAGGAAGAACGAACTAAGAGTGAGGGAGAAGCTAATAGTGCCAAGAATTAACTGGGAGTGAAGGAGATAGAGAAAAGAGGCATCCGAGAGATAAGGGGGGTGAGGGAGGTTTAAGGAGCAACTGAGTCATAAAAATTATCTGGGCGAGGCGCAAAGGAACTAAGAAATAAGAAGGAGCCGAGAGAAATAAGAAATAAGACTACTGAGAGAATTGGGAGTGAGACAAAAGAGAATTGAGAGTGGACTGAAAGAGGAATAAGTAAGAAAATTGAGCGTGAGAAAGCAGAAGGATCTGAGAGGCAACCAATAATGAGGGAGAAGGGAACAGAGAAATAAGAGGGACAGAAAGGGAGCGGTCTATTGGGAGAATTAAGATTGAGACAGAAAAGGGGTAATAGTGAGACCAGAGTAAAAGATAAAACTGGTATAAAGATAGACAAGAAAGCTGAGAGAGAATAAAGCTCACAATTCATAGAGACTCAATATTTGACTCAGCTGAGTAAAATAGAAAACTGAACCAGTGAGGAGAGAAAGGAAAACTACGCTAGAATACAAGAAAACTGAGATAGGAGATAAGTGAGAAATAAGAAAGAGGAAGTTTTAACTGGGGAGATAGGTGATAACTCAGGATAAGACCAGAAATCTAAGAAAAGTGAAAGAGGTGAAAGCTAATTGAGTGAAATTAAAAAAAAAGCTGAGACAGGAAAGAAGTGGGAGAGAAAGGAGGCACCCAGGGGAGCTAGAAACTGGTGAGAGACATAGACAACTGTGAGAAAGCTAGGGATAAAAGGGAAAGGAAACAGAGAGGAGAGGCAACAGACACAAGGAAACACTGAGATAAAGGAGAACTGCGAGACAAGAGGAGACTGAGAAACAGAAGTCTAAGAAATAATTATGTAACCTGAGACAGAAATAGAGAAGTGAGAACTAAAAGACACACATCAAATTGAGGGAAAGGGAGGAGAAAACTGAGTGGAAGAGCTTTGGAAGCAAGATAGAAATGAACAAAGAGAGAGGTAGTTAAGAGGTTAGAGAAAACTGGAAGAGAGAATAGGAAACAATTGAGATACAACAGGGTATAAATAGAAAAGAAAGACTACTGAGAGAATTATGAAGATAATTGGATTGAATATCAGAGACGGAGAACTAACTGAGCACGAGATAGGAAAAGGAGGCAACTGAGAAAACGAGTACTAAAAATCGACAGAAGTGAATAGACACATCTGTGAAATATTGAGATAATTCAAAAAAAGAGCACAACAGAAAGTAATATCAAACAGATATGAACTGAGGTTCAAAATGAAAATAAGTGAAAATTGAGAGAAATAGAAGTATTTGTTGAGAACGGGCAGGGAACAAATTACAGACACAGCAAGATACAGCTAAGGCTTTGTGCTAGAGAAAGTATCGAACAACCAGAAACAGCACGAGGAGTGAAAAGAAATGTAGTGGGAAAGAGGCTTTGAGAGGAATCAGAAGTTGGGAAAGGGGGAAGGATTACGTGAGATAGACAAGAGTACACTGAGGAGCAGATTGATCAAGTACACTAAGAGACTGATCAAGTGCGAGTGGTATTTGAGTGTGAGCACACTGGGTGGATAAAAGGGAGAAGAATCAAAAGGGAGGAGACATAGGAAAATGAATTTTGGAAACAAATTTGAGGATCGTAAAGGATCTCTTGCTCTCCGCTCAACTCAAAAGACATATGCCAGACCTGTGTTGGTCTGCAACTGGTATGTAATTTAATCTGAAGAAAATCTTATTAAGCCTTGAATGTGTTCAAATGTAAAGATGCTAAGAATTAATCAATTGTTCTACTAAATCAACTTTGAATGATATAGAATATGGTGGTTTTGACCTGCTGGGGCTGAAGGGGGCTGACGTGGAGGGCGGGGGGGGGGGGGGGGGAGAGTAGGGGAGGGAAACATATTAGTTGCCTCTATAAAACAAAATGTAGAAGATGTGTTAGTTGATATATATCTCTCTCTAGAGTGAGAAAAAATATGAGTTAATGATGTTTATCTATAAATAGGATTTTCACTGTTAGCCAATAACAAGGATGATGCTAATGATGCTTGTGTGTACATGGTCCAGTGAAGCTGTCAAGGATTTATATGAATAGTTAAATTAGAACATTCAAAGATGACAGTTTGAGATACACATCCATTATCTTTACAGAGGTACCATCTTGCTAATTGCAAGATTGATATATTTGTGCAGAGGATATTAAACCACAGAAAGTTATCCGCTCTAGTCTAAGTACTCTTTTTAAAAAAAAAAATAGCAGTGCTCACCCTCTCTGGCATTGACATTAACTCTTAATTTTTAAAAATGTACAATTTAAAATAAAAGCATTTTACTTCTCACTTTGGTGCCATCTCCATTTCTGAGAGAAGGAATTCCTCACATTAGTCTTGTGATATCAGCTCATAATTCTGAAACTACTTCCCCTAGTTTTGGGAAACATGGGGAGACATAATATCTGGGTCAAGTCTTCCTCATTTACATGGGCTTCCATGTGCCTCCAGTCCAACACCATTAAGACTGACTTGTAAATGCAACATTATGATTGACTCTCATAAACCAAGCTCATCACCTGCTTCACATTAATTCAACGAAGGCAATAAATACTATCTTTGCAATCAACGCTCATATTTTGAAAATAAATATACAAGAGGGTTATTTGTTATTGGTCTGCATCCTCTGTTCCAGGCCATGATGCACTGCATCAAAACAATCTGGATATTGTCTCTTACGACATCATAAGAGATTCCCAAGGCTCTTTCTTAGAACCTTTTGTGATTGTCCACTTTGTTACCACTTATAAATTTACCTCAGAAGAAGTGGACAGGGAACCATGTTTGACATTTCTAAAACATCCGCTCCCAGTGTCATGCTCAGCTTGCAACTCCACCTCTGGGATTGCAGGAGCACTGCATGTATAAAAATGATGAAGGGATTCAGAGGGAGAGTTGATGAACATTCCTTTGGTGCTTCTGATGTAGTTCAGCTGATTCCTGCACTGCAGAGGAAGAAACCTCTTTGTAGAGAGGTGCCTGCACAAGTGAGGTCTTAAGACAAACCGTGAAGCACCTCTTTACAAAATGTGCATTGTCGTATTTAAGAAAGTAAAAACAGGAGTGTGCATCAATCATTCGGCTTCTAGAGACTGCTCTAGGCATTAATAAGATTAATTCTTGTCCTCAACGTCTTTGTGGCACATTTCTAGCCATCATCACCTCCCTTACCCCATCCTGGACCATGTGTCCGGAGGGTTGACTATTCTGTGGAAGGAAAGCATTTAGATGTCACTGATGTAGAACGTGTCAGGAAACTTGCACATAGCAAGATTCCACACAGAATAGTGTGAAATGAGGAGATGGCCTGTCTCTGGAAAGGTTGGACGAGGAGCTAATGTTGGCCCAGGCACTTGGGCAGAATCTCCTGCTCCTCAAAATAGAACAGAAACTGCCCTAATGACTATCTTAATATCTTTTTTTGTGTAGGTACCAGTACAGGGAAGCGGAGCCTAAAGATTATGATATAGATGCAGTTCCACGGGGAGAGCAGAAAGACTTGTTCCGCTCAACGTATAAACGCCTTTCAAACCTTGGTGATGAAGTAAGTAATCAAGCAGAAGTAAAAAATCAGCAAGTGGACCCATGTTTGAATTTATACTTGTGCTAGAATGTCCAAGAGCCAAGACATGAATTCAGTTGCATTTATTTGATGCTTTAGGCAAAAGCTTCAATTGTGTTTTAAACGCCTGCAGCAAATATCTGGGTATAACTCTGCATATATAAGCTGATTGTTAATGATTTCTCTTGTTTGTGATGGTAAATGATTTTCCTTTTTAAGAAGCTTTCAAGCTATAATGAATCTCATATTGTTTGTTGTGTTTTGATTAGTAGTGAGGAAACAGTTGAAATGGAAATGGTGATCGCTGCTTTTCATACTGATGGATCAACAGATAGGTTTGTGGGTTCACACCCTATTCCACTACTTTCCTTCACCATCCAAAGCACACCCCTCATCATTGCCTCTGTAGCAACTGTGACTAATTTGCACTGCAGCAGAGTTTTTTTTCGAATTGTGTTCTTTACTGTATAATTTGTGCTTAATTTATGTTTTTTTTCTTGTGAATTTGTCTATTTGATGCTGCTGCAGCTAAGTTTCTCATTGCATGTGTGTTTACACATCCCTGTGCGTATGACAATAAACTCTGACTTTGACTGAAGGTTTTGCTGTGCTGTTGTATGTGCCATCTAAATTTGTAAAGTGGTTTACTATTGTCACACATACCGAGATACAGTGAACAACTTGTCCTGAATACAGGTCAGTTCATTCCAACAGTTAGTACAAGGTAAAACAGTAACAGAATAAAATGAGAGGGGTGAAAAGAGAATGTCTCTGGTGGGTGGGATATTTGATTATGTTGTCTGCTTTACCAAGTGCAGACTGAGCCCATGACGGGAGGCTGGTTTCCATGATGTGCTGAGCTCCCTGCAGACCAGCTGCCTTACCAGGGCACGGTGTATCCAGATAGGGTGCTTTCTATTGTACGTCAGTTAACAATTGGTAAGCCTCTTGAAGAAGTGGGAGCTGCTGAGTTTTCTTGACTGTAGCTTCAAAGTAGTTGCACTAGGACAGGCTTTTGGCAAGATTCACTCCAAGGAACTTGAAACTCTCAACCCTCTCAACTTCAGCACCATTGATATGAACAGGACACATGCACAGTCCCCTTTCCTGAAGTCAATGACCAGTTTTATTTTGCTGACTCTTTGAGGTGTCTCCCTTCCTCTCAGGAGGATGCAGGGTAGAGATCTCTAATAATCGGAATAGCAAGAGCCCATTTAGTACTTGGAACCTGTTTTCTCCAATCAGTAAATGTGACTGATCTGTAGGTTAACCAAAAGGGTCTTCATGCACAATGGTGCAGCAAGTAGAACTGCTAACTCACAGCTTCAGAACCCAGGGTCATTCCAGACACTGGGTGCTGCTTAAGTGTGGAGTTTGCATGTCCCCTCTGTGACTTGTTGGGTTTCCTCTGGGTGTTCCAATTTCTGACCATATCATTCAGTTTGACTGGCCATTGCAAATTGTCCTGACAAGGGTCTGAACTGAGTGGGTGAGGCCCATTTTGTGTCGCTGTTTGCTAGTTGTCGCGACTACTTCCTCATAACAGGCAGCCCATGGGCATGGGGGTGTAACCTGTTCTCACTTCACGAGAGGTTGGTGAAAGTTGGACAAACGTGGGTTGTTTTCTCTTGAGTGGATGAAGTTGAGGAGAGATCTGATTGAGGTTTTTAAGATTGAGAGGCATAGATAGAGTCGACAGACAATATCTTTCTCCCAGGGTTGAAGGGTCTAATATCAGCGGGCATGCATTTAAGGTGGGAGGGGGTAATTTCAAAAGAGATGTGCAGGGGGACTTTTTTTTACGCAGGGCATGGTGGGTGCTTGGAGTATGGTGCCTTTGGTGGCAGAGGCAGATAAATTAGAGACTTTTAAGAGATGTTGGATAGACACATGAATGTGAGGAAAATGGAAGGATATGGATATTGTGTAGGAAAAGGGGATTAGTTAGGTTGCCCATTTGATTACTAATTTAATTGGGTCAGCACAACATTGTGGGCTGAAGGGCCTGTTCCTATGCTGTACTGTTCTATGCTCTAAGGGCAGGGGTGGTGAGTTGATGGGAATGTGAGGAGAATTAAATAGTTTAGGATAGGTACAGTATAAAAATTACTACTTGATGGTCTGCTTGGACTCGAACAGCTGCAGGACCTGTTTCCATGCAGTATCTCTCTGAGTCCAGGACTCTGTGACATATCCTTCAGTCAACAAAAAATATCAGCCTCAGATTTAATTTATGTGATTGGCTTGGCAGTGTTTGTCACTGGGGTTAAATCTGATCTGATATTGCCTATGAAGCTGCTTCTCGGTGCTACTGAAATGCAGTTGTTGTTCATGTACTGTACAGAATTACCGTGGTCAGGTCCTTTGTAATTCATTCATTCTGCTGTGAGTCAGGAAGCAATGAGCTCAAAACGTTTATGAGGCTAGATCACAGAAATATCTCCGTTGTCCCTCCATAACTGAGGGTATGTTACAGTGCTGGAGGAGAAGGCTTTCAGGATTTCAGGAGTTTCAGAACCAACGTGGAATGATAAAAGTAAGGTCCATTCCAGCCATTATCAAATTAGCCTGAGGCTCTCCTTATCATCTAAGAGATGGAAGCTGCCTTTTCCTACAATTTTGCCATCAGCAGTATCATTGCTGTTTCTTTTCAGCACATTTACTGACAAAGCGAGATTAGGTTTGCTTGTCACAGGAACATCAAGGTATACTGTGAAACACATCATTTGGATCAAAACAAATCCGTGAGGATTGTGCTGGGGGCAGTCCACAAGTGTCGCCAAATTTCCGGCATCAATATAGCACTCTCACAACTCCCTAATCCCAACCAGGTGTTTTTGGAATGTGGGAGGAAACCAGAGAACCTGGAGGAAATACACAAAGGCACGGGGAAAGCATGTAATGGTAGGAATTGAATCCTGATCTTCCAGCTGGTGCTGTAATGTGCTAACTGCTACGCTACTACTTTCCTGCCTGACTGCCACCTCGTAAATGCAGTTGTGAAGAGAGCATGGCAGCACACCTACTTCCTGAGGGGTCTGCAGAGATTTGACATGACATCAAAAACTTTGGCAAACTTCTATATTTGTGTAGTGGAGTTGACTGGCTGCATCACAGCCTGGTATGGAAACACCAATGCCTTTGAAAGGAAAATTCCACAAAAGGTAATGGATTCAGCTCGTACGTCACGGCTATTACCCTCCCAGCCATTGAGCACGTCCACATGAAACGCTGTCATAGGAAAGCAGCGTGCATCATCATCAGAGATCTTCACCACCCAGGTGATGCTCCTTTCTCACTGCTGCCTTCAGGTAGAAAGTACAAGTGCCTCAGGACTCACAGCACCAGGTCCAAGAACAGTTACTGTCCCTCGATCATCGGGGATAACTGCACTCGCTCGCCCATCCATTGGGTTGTTCCCACAGACAATTACCTCACCTTAAGGACTCTTTATCCTGTTATGTTCTCAGTATTTATTGTTATTTATTCATACTTGCATTTGCACAGTTTGTTGTCTTCTACGCTCTATTTGACCTTCCATTGATCCTTCTATAGTTACTATTCTATAGATTTGTTGAGTATGCCTGCAGGAAAATGTATATGTGGCATATACGTACTCTGATAATAACGTTTACTTTGACTTTGATGCAGAATTCAGCTATTCATTGTCAGATTGAACATCCACATCCTTTGAGCGAGGGACGTCCAGAGATACACAACCCGTTGAGGGGAAAAAACATTCTTTTCAGCTTTGTCCAAAATGGCTGAAACCTTATCCAGGGACTGTGTTCCTTTGGCATTATGCCTTCCAGCCTGAGATAACAATTTCTCAACAATCTCCTGGTCAGCCCCTCTCAAAATCTGTTTTAATGAGACCACTTTTCATTCTTTTAAACCCCACTCTGTAGTAGTCAATCTTTCTCATTCTCTCCTCATGATTGACACTCTTGATAGAGTAAGTTCACATTGTTCCAGCTCTAAAATGCAGATTGTAATTAGCTGAAATTAATGGGATTAATGGAATTATGTTGATACCCCAGTACTAAGAGGCAGACGTCACTAACAGGTTCTCATTTTGTGTTAAAGGATTGGACTACCACTACAGAGTTGTTTACGTCACAAATTAATTTAAAGGATGATTATCGACTGAGGGAAAGAAAATCATTGATGGACATGAAGGATACCATGACAGAATTTTTTGGGAGGTGCGTTTTGAAAGGAATTTTTAAAAAAAATCACTTTTAGTAAATGTAATTCTTGAGTATTTTGATTGTGAACAATGACTCAATGGCTAATTGGTTTATTATTGTGACATGTACCAAGATAAAGTGTAGCAAGACCATTTCATACATAAGTACAAGATAGAACAAAAGGGCAAATAACAAAATCTAATGTGCCTTTAAACTATCTCAATTGTTTTTCTCCTATTAAAAAAAGTAATATATAAATAATAGGTCTTATTGTGTACAGAGAAACGCATTGATTTGCTTACTCTTGAATTCCACTGCTAAATCAATTTCCCCCTCTCCCCCCCTCCCCCCTCGCCATTGTTCTTGAGGTTGTTTTGATTACAAAGAGTTTGCAGGCTGTGATTCCTGCTATTGTGATCAAGTGTTAAATTGTGTTTGGTCATGCTCCTGAGCATCACCTTAAGGTGTCTGGTGACTTCATTGTCTTCATTGCTCAATGGGCTCTTGCCTCTGAGTCACTATAAGATCAAGGCCCACTCTAATGGTAAACACAAAAATCCAAGTTCATCCTCAAATGATAAAGTTCTAGGAAAGTATTCGGAAAGCTCCTCTGGAGTTTGGGTCTGATCTTTTAGATGATTGTAAAGGACCCTATTTTAAGAAAAGAGTAGGAAATTACCCCAGTTTCCTTGCCAGTATTTATCTTCCCAATTGCAAAGGTTTTTTTTGGTCATTGTCACACTGCTTTTAGTGGGAGCTTGCTGTGCACTCTAGGCTTGCTATCTTTCAAAAAGAACATTCTCAGCAAAGAAGGATTTTTGGGATGTACCCATACTGTGGTTCTACATACTGTAAATTTGTGCCTTTCTTCCATTCTTCCAATCATGTCTGTAGGTGGTGCTGTAGTTAGGAATTTCGATTCTTGTTCAAACATTGGCTCAGCTTGCTACAGGCAGGCATTGAAATAGTAATTAATTCCCTTAACATAGTGTTCATACACCACCTTCAGGCTTTGTGGTAGAAACTGAAAGCCTGCTCCTTTCCATTGGTAGGAGGCCACATTCTGCATCTCACTTACTTAAATATGGCTGCGATACTTTACTTATGGGGAAAAAAGGTAAAATTGCCCTTCAGCTATGATTTCATGAATTGCCCATAACTGTCTCAGTAATAAAAATAACACTTCTAGTTTTGCTGTGGTTATATTGTAATGTACACACACATCTGTGCAATGAACCGTCCAATTATAATGACTTTATACCCCAAGGAACTTTATTAGATCATAACAGAACATTTTGTTATCCTTTAAATTGAACCTCTAATTTTTTGTTAAAGTAGGCAATTCCATGAAACTCATTTAAGGGAAACTTCCAAATCCATGATATTTTTTCCCAGCTAGCAGGATAGTAGACCCATGGGAATGTCATCATCCGCAAGTTCTCCTCCAAAACACATACCATGTTGAATGCATCATTGTCCTTGATGACCTCTGGGTCTAAATCCAGGAACTGCCGTCCTTACAGCATTGTGGGGTATCTTCATGAGAACTGCTGCTGTGTTGTGATTATATCACCTAGAAAGGAAACCTCCCTCAGTATGAACATCAGTTTCACACTACTAGAAGCCCTCAGCATAGAAAGTATTTGCATAAAGAGAAGCAGTTAAAAGAGAAACGGGTCAAAAAGACCCCTTATTGAAAACTGAGATTTTCTGCTTTCCTGTGAAGTTGTGATCAGAAAGAAGGAGGAAGTATTTGGCATCAAGTGAGTACTTGAAGTTTATAGGAGATACAGGAGAGAGCGAAATAGAAGTTGGGAGCACAAAGAGGACATGGACTGATCTTGGAGAGCTGGATGAAGGAGAATCTCAACAACTTTTCTAAGTGCATAGGTTGGGGGAAAAAAAGCAAGTCCCTTTGGGGACCATGAGAGATATCTATGTGCTGAGCCAGGGGATTATGAGCTGGATCCTAAACATGTACTTCTTTTCAGTAGAAGGATGTGGAGGATGGAGAGTTAGGAGAGTGGTATGCTGATGTTCCCAAGAAGTGTTAGAGATAATGACATATTAAGGTGAACAATACACCAGCCTGATGAAATCCATCCCAAGATACAATGGGGGAAAAGGGAGGAGATTTCTAGGACTCTGGAGATTTAAAAGTTTTAATTAGCCATGGTACTCAAAGACTGGAGAATAACTGATGTTATTCCTTAATTCACAAAGAGCATAAACATTAAGCCAAGAAGCTACAGGTCATTGAGTTTTACATCAATGAAATTATTGAGGAAAGGAAATCTAAGGAGCAGGATTTATGTTCACTTGGAAAGGCAGTGCTGATTAGGAGTCAAAGTGGTTTTGTGCAGGAGAAATCTGACAGTCTTGCATTTGTTTTAAAGTAAGTCAAAAAACTGACAAAGTCAAGCCCATAGATGAGGTTTACATGGACTTTAAGCAACCGTTTATCAATGTCTTGCATGGTAGGCTGGTCAAGAAAGTTAGACCACTTGTGATTCAGTGTACATTGGCAAACCGCATCCAAGATTTCCTTGGTGATAGGAGGCAGAAGGTAGTGGGCAAGGGGTGTTTGACTGATTGGAAATCTGAAACCAGTGGTGTACTGCAGGGGTTGCTGCTGGGATAATTGTTGATAATTGATGAGAATATTGATGGACTGATTATTTCTGATGACACAAAAATTGATGCAAGTATTAGATATTGAAGGAATAGTTGTAAAGTTGGACAGGGCAGTGGGAAATCGAATTTAATCCAAAAAAATGTGAGGTTATGAATTCCTGGTCATCAACTACCAAGAGAAGCAAATGGTAGAGACATTAGAGGGGCCTTGGGGCGTAAATTTAAAGTTCATAGGTGGATAGGGATAATAAAGAAGGTGTTTAGCACCCTTGCCTTCATAGGCTGAAGGATTGAGTAGAAGAATTTTGATGTCATGTTGCAGTTGTATGTAACATTGGCCAGACTCCACTTGGAGTGTTGTGTATAGTTCCAGTTGCCACACTACGGGAAGGACTTTGTAGCCTAAGGCTTGCAAATGAGATTAGTATAGATAGACATCAAGGTCAGTATGAATCAGTTGGGCTGAAGGACCCATTCTGGTGTTGTAAAACTATAACTCTATTCCAGATTTCCAGAATCTGTAATGCTTTTAAAAAAAATTAGTTTCTGCTGATGGCACTTCATGTTTCTTTTTACAAAGATCATTAAAGTTCCTGTCTTTCTGTTATGACCTATCTCTGCCTCTGCAGCAGCCGGTTCTTTCCCAAAGAAAGACTACCATCCATTTTGGTCCTTTTGTCAACAAGTACATCAAGAGTCCAACTCAGTCTTTGTGACACTTTTTGGGTGAAGTGCTGGTGCCAAAAGCATGCTTGGACATAATATCTCCCCAAAGATGTGTGGAAAGTCACTGGAAAGAAACACCTAGTGTGGAACTTTACCTGTTAAGGTTTAGTCTCGATATTGAGCGCACTGAGAATACTTATTCGGAGTTTCTTCACTTACCTTAATCAGATAATGGCTCCTTTTCAGTACCTTATTCAGATTATGTGGATCCAAAAGCACCCTTAAGTTATTTGGTTTTATCACACAGTCCTCATCTCCATTGCAGGGGGATGAAACCTGATTCGTGTTTTTTTTATTATGGCTGTCATAGCCATAGAGTCACAGAGCTCGAAATAGGCTTTTCAGCCCATTTACCTTTCTACCAATTACCCTGAATCTTTGTACCCCAATTATTGACCCCTCTAATGATGGGAATAGATCTTCCTGTTCATTTTATGTAAGCCTTTGAACTCTACACCTCAATGAAACCTCCACTTGACCTCTTCTATTCCAAAGGAGGTCTCCTGTCTTAACACCGTCCCCATAATTCCTACCTTTTCACTAACATGGTGACACATTTGAACATACAAGTGTCCAATACAATTAAATATAATGACTCTATCCTTGCATACACCATGTTGGCCAATAAAAACCATAGACTTCCTGCTTTCTTAATGATGCACCATCGATAACTCTCGGAGACGTGAAGTGAGAGATAGGCTTTTATTAGCTGGAAGAGAGAGCACTATCAGCAGCAAGAGACCACCACACAACATCCTGGAGACTGAGGGAGGAGCAGTGCCTCCAATCGCCTTTATACTGGGGCCTGTGGGAGGAGCCACAGGAGCAGTCAGTGGGGGGGGGGGGGGGGGGGGGAGGGGGGAGCGTGTCCAGACAGGTATATGTAGTTCACCACACTTAACCACCTCATCTATCTGTCTTCACACACACGCCAAGATCCCTGTTCTGCCCTCGCTCAATTGTTTTCCCTGTTTTCTTAAGTGAGACAGATGGATAACTCCAGGCCAGGTGGTTTCATCATTCACCAAGGTGTCACAGTACGCAAGGAACTAGTGTAAAAGGACTGTATTTTTGGTGTTATAATGAAAAGCAGATTTAAATATTGCTTGAGATTCCTTCAACTTCTAACAAGTGCTTCTAACAAATGAATGAATATACAAGCGATTATGTAATAGCTGACCTGATGGCAAAAGCTAATTGCTGAACAACGTGATAAATAAGTAATCAACAATAGCTGTGAACTTACAAGTAGTGAGATCTAGTAATTAGAGATAAACAAACCAAATCAGGAAAGACAAAACAACCTGAATGTTCCTCTGCAGTTCTCAGTATCCTACTGTTCATTACAGATTCCCTTAGCTGCCTTTGTCCTCCCAAAGTTAATATTCCACAACACACCAGAGGAATTTCCAGTCATCATTTTTCTTCCCACTTCCCCTTCCTGCAGTTCACTGTTTTCCTTATCACTATCAATCAGATTGCTATTTTTGTATTGCTTGCAAACTTTTTCATAACATCGCCTATGCTTAAATTCACATCATTGATAAATACCATGCTATAATATCATTGAATCAACTCCTTACTGCATAACAATACTGGTTCAGAATTAGTTTGTGTGGATTACCAATTGTAAGAACCCTGGTTAACAATTTAGCAATGGGGCAGATTGTTTCTGGAAATGATGTCAGACTCGGTGAGTAAGCCACACAACCTTGAGGCCTTGAAACAGCTGTGAATATTTGACAACTGATTGTTGTATGGCAATGGTGTGAATAATGATTTGGGTGAGTTTTGTCTTTAAGGTTCTTTAAAAAATTTCATATTTCCTTTTCTAATTTTAGAACTTCTGGCTGCCCTGAGGCAAACCATTGCAATGCTCTACCAAGGCATCATCCAGACCACTTCAAGATGTGAGTACCTTTATTCCAGCTCATTACTCGTGCAAATCACTTGGCAAAGGGAATGATCGGTCACAACAATTTAATGTGCAAAATTCAAAGAAAGTTTGTCATCAAAGTACATATATAACGCTGAGGTTCATGTTCTTGCGGGCATTCACAGTAAATACAAAGAAACACATTAGAATCAATGAAAAACCACATGCAACAAGATGGACAAACAAGCAATGTGCAAAAGGTAACAGATTGTGCAAATACAAAAAAAAACAAACAATAATAATAAACAGAGCGTTAACAAATGTTGAGGATATGAGATGAAAAGTCTTTGAAAGTGATCCATAAGTTGTGGGAATAGTTCAACGTTGGGGTGAAAGAAGCTATCTCCACTGGTTCAAGTTATAACTGTTCCTGGATGTGGTGATGTGGGTTCTCAGGCTACTGTACTACCTCCCTGATAATGGCTGCAGTGAGAGGAGAACATGGCCTGGATGGTAGGGTTCCTTGGATGATATGCCCAATGGTGGTGAGGATTTTACCTGTGATGGACTGGGCTGACCTATTACTTTTTGTAGCCTTCTCTGTTTAAGGGCATTGCTGTTTTCATACAAGGCCATGATGTAACTAGTCAGAATTCTCTCCACTGCACACCTTTTGAAATTTGTCTAACTTTAGATAAGATGCCGAATCTTTGTAAACTTCTAAGAAAGTAGGAGTGCTGCTGTGCTTTCTTTGTAAAGGCATTTACATGCTGGACCCAAGACATATCCTCTGCAATGATACTAAAGAATTTAACAGAAAAGGTATCTTTTAATTTCAAAGGTAAATAGATATTAAGCCTTCTACGGATGTGGTAGTTAAGGAATAGGTATCTTAATTTCTTTTTGTATATAGGTATCTTAACATCTCAATGTGATGTGAAATACCACATTGCAGATAAGGAGAGTAGAAATACAAGGTCCAACCTGAATTAAATATAGAAAGGAGCAAGCCTGATAAGTAGGCTACTAGAAATCTGTAAAAGTTTGGAGCAATGCAGTGACTTGGTTATTGAGAAGATGTTTCCACTTTTGAGCCATATGTACACAACAACCAGTAAATGTTCAAAAGGGTGATGAGAAGAGGAAAGGGGAAAGTAATGGCTCATGTGGAAAATAATTACTAGAAGAATTGTTTCTGCACAATAAATCGTAGGAATGTTCATTGATGCAAAATAATAGTAAAATATCACTTCACTGCATTGACCAATACATGAACATAGGACATGGAATATACAGCACAGTACAGGCCATTTGGCCCATAGTGTTATGCCAACCTTTTAATCTACTCCAATATCAATCTAACCCTTTCTCCCATACAGCCCTATATTTTTTAACCCATATAACTATCTCGGGGCCTCTCAAATGTCCCTAATGTATCTGCCTTTTCTACCACCCCTAGCAGCAGGCTACTCGCACACATCACTCTCTCTGTGGGGGGGGGGGGGGGGGAATCTATCACTGACTTCCCCCCCCCCCCCCCTATAGTTCCTTCCAATCACCTTCAACTTATGCCCTCTCATATTTGTCATTTCCACCCTTGGAAAATGGTGTTGGCTGTTCACTGTCATTTCCTCTTAGCTTATTTGCCTCTGTCAAGTCACATTTCATCTTCTTTTGCTCCAAATAGGAGAAACCCTAGGTTGTTCAACCTTTCCCCATTAGACATGCTCTTTAATTCAGACAGCATCCCGGTAAATCTCCTCTGTACCCTTTCTGAAACTGTTTCATTATCCTTCCTATAATGAGAGGACCAGAACTGAATACAGTACTCCAAGTGTGGCCTAACCAGAGTTTCATAGTTCTGCAATATTGACTTTAATCCCCCTACTAATGAAGACCAACATATATGTACATTCTTAACCACCCTATCAACTTTAAGGGATCTGTGGGTGTGGACTGCAAGATACTTCTGTTCCTCCACACTGTTCAAGAATCCTTCCATTCACCTGTTACTTTGCCTCTAAGTTTGGCCTTCCAAAGTGTACCACTTCACACTTTTCTGGATTAAACTCCATCTGCCTCTTCTCAGCCCAGTTCCGCATCCTATCAATGTCCCATTGTAACCTACAACAACCTTCCACAACACTACCATCTGCAGACTTACTAACTCATCCTTTCACTTCATCCAAGTCATTTATAAAGAGCAGGGGTCCCAGAACAGATCTTGGTCACTGGCCTCCAGTTCGGAATTCTACATAGCCAATACCTCCCGACTTTCTGGATAAGTCTACCATGGGGTAGATACATTTAAAAATGAATCTCAGTGTTGTATATGGTGACATAAATGTACTTTTTACTTTTGAGCTTCTTGAACTTGTTTTGGGGAACCTTGTCGAATGCCTTACTAAAATACATTGACACCACCTGCACTGCTATATTTTCATTAATATATTTTGTCACATCATCAAATAATTCATTCAGGCATGAGAGGCACAACCTGCCCCTCATAAAGCTATACTGACTATCCCTATTCAGACCGTGTAAGACCATAAAATAAGATATAGGAGCAAAAGTAGGCCATCCAGCCCATTGAGTCTGCTCCGCCATTCAATCATGGGCTGGTCCAATTCTTCTTTTATCCCCACTCCCCTGCCTTCTCCCCATACCCTTGGATGCCCTGGCTAATCACGAAGCCATCTATCTTTGCCTTAAGTACACCCAATGACTTGGCCTTCACAGCTGCTCGTGGCAACAAATTCCACAGATTTACCACCCTCTGACTAAAGTAATTTCTCTGCAAATGTTCTAAATGGATGTCCTTCAAGCCTGAAGTCATGCCCCCTTGTCCTAGCCTCCCCTACCATGGGAAATAATGGTAAGAATTCTCTCCAATATCTTGCCTACCACTGATATTAGACTAATTGGTCTATAATTCCCTGAGTTAATCCTATTACCTTTCTTGAACAAATGAATAACAGTTTCTGATATTACTTCTGTGGCCAGTAAGGACACAGAGATCATCGCCAAAGGCACAGTAATCTCTTCCTTTACCTCCTGTAGTAACCTGGGGTATATCTCATCTGGCCCTGGGGTCTTATCTATCCTAATCTCAAAATGGCGGTGCAGGCTTGAAGGGCCGAATGGTCTAATTCTGCACCTATTGTCTATTGTCTTCTCAAAAGTCCCAGCATATCTTCTGTAGAACAGGCCCTTCAGCCCATGTGTTGTGCTGAACCAATTAAAATAATAATCAAGTGGCTAACTAAACTAATCTCTTCTACCTACGCAACTTTACCTACATATACTTTCATTTTCCTCACATTTATGTGCTTATGTAAACATCTCTCAAAAGTCTTGAATGTTTCTGCCTCTACCACCATCCCAGGCAGTGAATTCCAGGCACCCACCACCCTCTGTGTGTAAACAAACAAACTTGCTCCTTAGAAATTAGACCCTATCACCTTAACTGTATTAGACAGGTATTAGGCATTTCAGCTCTGGGAAAAAGATACTGCCTATCTGCTCTATCGATGCCTCTCATAATCTTAAGTCTTTATCAGATCACCCCTCAGCCTCCGCTACTCCAGAGAAAACAACCCATGTTTGTCCAACCTCTCATTATAGCACACACCCTCTAATCCAGGCAGCATCCTGGTAAACCTCTTCTGCAGCCTCTCCAAAGCCTTGACATTCTTCCTTTAGTGGGGCAACCAGAACTGCATCTACTCTAGATGCAGCGTAACTCGAGTTTTATAAAGCTGCAATATAACTTGCTGACTTTGGAACTCACTGCCTGGACTAGTAAAGCCAAGCATACAATATGCCTTCTTAACCACCCTATTGACCTGTGTAGCCACTTTTATGGAGTTATGATTGTACCCTCAAGATCCCTCTGCTTGTCAACACTATTAAGAGTCTTAAATGAGAGATCTATCACCTGACAGGTTCATTGCAAATACTAGATCCAGTATGGCCTCTTCTGTAGTCGGTCTGTCCATGTATTGTGTCAGGAATTCTTCCTAGATGCACCCATCTAACTCTTTTGCACTAAGGATGTGCTAATCAGTATTGGGGAAGTTGAAGGTACCCATGACAACAACCCTTTTATTTTTGTACCTGTTGTGTCTGTTGCTATTGGGGTGGGGTCTACAGAATACTCCCAACAGAGTGATTGTCCTTCCCTGTTTCTGAATACCACCCACACTGACTCAATAGACCATCCCTCCACACTGTCTTCCCTGTAAATCTGTAAGTGCCAGGACAGATTAAACCAAAACCTGTGTGAAAATCATAAAATTAGATATTGATTTAAGATTAATATTACCCTTCAATATTACGACTCGTAAAGTATTGATCTTTGGGTTTAATTTGTAATTTCTTTTTGATGCTTCTCTGGTTTTTTGAGATGGTGAGCAGATGGTTTTTCCTCAGCTCCTGGTTCAAGTGCTGTATTTAATTTCCTCTGACCCTTTTAAAATCCATTTCTGTTATTTCCTTCTGACAGAGAATTACTTTGACATTTTTAGTGCATTTAACTAAAATTGGTTCTACTAAGCTATTTGTACTCCACACAATCTTCTTCCCACCCTCCTTCATCTTTGACAGTGTGGAGGATGACCGGTTATTCAGAATGATAAAGTGGTACCTTCAGCATCTTTTAAACCATCCTTTGTGGCCTTGTTATGCACCCAGCCTCATTGAGATGAAGGCCGTGAGACCCACTAGGAATCGAGTGGGCTTGGTAATTAAATGTAGTTTTGCAAATTCTTCTGTCAATGTTGCTTAAAACCAGTGGGTTGAGAGGGGGGAAATGTTGACTGGTAAATCAACAAGACTTTTCCCTCAGCAACCCTGTCTATAAAGCACAGCGGTCGGTCACTGTGGGTACAATGTTATCTGTTGCTGTAGTGTGCAGAGAGCCACACAGCATGCAGATAATGGCCTGGATTTGACACAAAATATCTGTAAAACCATCAGTGTTCATTAACATTTGTTACGAACCCCATAACTGGGTCACTTACCAGCAAAGATAGAGTGGTCCGTTGAAGTCTGATGGTACTATTTTTAACAGTATTTATTAGTAAAAATACACAAAAATAATATCAATGGAAACATACAGATAATATACGTCGTCAATACTAAATCTAAAAGTGCGAGTATAATAATAATCAATAAGAAATAAGCTCTATCGTTGTCTAGGGGATAATGAATTGTCCGATTGAAATGTACAGTTCGCTGCAGTTCCACAAGCTGCCGTCTTTTGGTTGTCGCTGTGTTGCACTTTGTTGGAGAGAGAGAGAGAAATAGGAATAGAATGGGAACAGGTACCGCTACGGGTTTCCAACCTTTATGATTTTGATCCTTCAGGAGTCCCGTTGGCGTGGCCGTTCACTTGTGGCCTCTCCTTTAGCTAAGCCGTTCTTCCGTGGTGAGCCAGCCAACCCAGGCAAGGGAGGATGCACACGGGCCCCACCGGCTTTGGCTATCAAACGCTGTCACTGGATTTCCAGCGTTTCTTCTGGTGCGTCTAAAGGGGTTGTTCCCCAGACCCTCTTTTATCCTTACTCACGGGGTCTCAGATGTCATTCAGGTTGGGATGATACAATCCCTCAATCAGCCCACTCTGGTCGTCCCCTGAGGGGCTTCAATGAATAGTACAGTACTCAATACACAATTCCGTCTCCAAGAGACAATGGCCGTTATCAGTGGCTTTGTTTCGCTGAGGCCAAGACACAGTCCAAAACCTTGTGGATTCTCTCTCTCATTTCCTGGGTCCCAGACCCGAATTAATAGTGATCTTGCGATTCTCAAAAAGGAGGGGGCGACTTTGTACCCTTTGGCCCCTCAGAGTTGTGGCACATTCGTAACACATTACATAGTGGCGCCAAACTAACTTTATGGGTTCTCTGCATATTGGAAAAAAAATTTCAAAAATAAACCTTATACTTACGAGAGATACAAAGACACTGCAGGGCTTTCTGTACATTCGTAGTGTCGTGAGGTGCATACATTCATATGTCATCAAGCTAATACATTCTCTGTGCCAAGCATGTGGCCTCTTTGGACAATGCACACCTGAAGTATTTGTGGGAGTAGTACACAGTGTCCACTCCCTCAGTGTCATCAGGCAGCAGGACCTCAGGTTGCAATCCTTCTCAACAAGCACTTTGTGTTGACTACACCAAACTTCTGTGTGTCCCTCAGAACGTGCCAGGTAGCAGTTTTCCCTTAAACATCTCATTATACAGAAAGACTAATAAGTTTTGGGCAGACCAAAGGGCACTTTTCAGCAAGTTAATGCATAAAATCATCCCACAGTTGCCATTGGCTGCTGGTATTTCTTGTCGCAGTTGCTTTCTGAGAATGAAGTCTGATGTTATAGCAATCCCTAACGTTTGGTGGAGAATCTGCACTGACAAACAGCACTCGCATATATCTGCGTTTCCACTGGTTTCAATAGAGAGAAACACTGCTCAGATAAGTAGTAGTTCATTTAAACTTTTAAATTTTTTAAAAATACTGAAATAATTTGGGTTATAGCAGTTGGAATGTATTTCGCTGGTCTTTAATATCAGCATAATGGTGAAGCAGGTAGTGCTGATAACTCACAGCTCCTTGACTCTGATTTAGTCCTAAATCTCCGGTGCTATTATAGGGAATTTGTGCATTCTCCAAGATTGCTTGAGTTCTTCCCAGGTGCTCCATTTTCCTCCCTCATCCCAAAGATAGGCTGGTCGGTGGATTAATTGGCCACTATAAAGTACCCCTGGTGGAGATGGGTGGTAGGAGAATCAGAAGGGAGAAAGAATAGGCATCTGGATGAGAACAGGTTTGCGGAGGACTGGGATTGCTATGAGTGCTGTTATTGACCCATTGGGCCGAATAGCCTCTTTATATATTGTAAGGAATTATGAAAAATAGATTCACCATAATGCAAACTCTGGCATGGATTGCCTAAAGAAATGTCGAGAAATTGGCCACAAGTAGATTAAAAAGGCATGCTACTTATACACAGAATTGTGCATGAAAATGTGTGTATCCAGTTGGGAACTGGATGAAGGACTCACCACGTGCCTTGTGTTTGCTGTGATGGAACTCCACTCATGACAGCAGTAGCCCGGCTGCATATAATACTGCTACTGGGGTGAGATAGGCGGGAGGGGAGGGTGCATAGCGATCTTGTGTGTGTGTAGAGAGGGCTCTCTCCTTTTAAGCTCCAACTGATGTGCGTGACTTCATGCCACGCTGATTTGCTGGAGATCAGAACCTACACTTTGATATAGTGTATATTAAAAGGCTGCTAGCAGTGGCAAAGCAACCAGCAAGGACATTTATATAATACTGAGCTTTCTACATTTTCAGAATTTATCTTGGCTGCACCTCCGGTGAGATGGCGGTGCGCTTGGGCACAGCGGCTTCTACAGGGCCAACCAAAGGTGTTATTGTTTTTTCACATGTATTTGTTGTGATTGCAAGACCCTGCTGGACATTAAGGACTTGAAGTACCACAGGTTGACCCCATCAATGAGTTGCTGATTGGTGGAGAAACTGAAGAAGGTGGACGGGTGCAGATCGTGCTGCTGCCTGCTGCGGAGAGATGTCCGTGCACAGAGGCAGTGAGAGGTCTAACAGCGAGTGATCATCTTAATTGCTTTTCTTGTGATTGCAAGTTCCTGTTTCACGTTGGTAATGTGGAATGCTGCAAGCCTGATTCATTGGTGAATAGCAGGGGAGCTGCATAGCCTCAGTCATAGTGAGGGCCAGGCCTCTACCGTGGTGTCACCTGTTTACCACTGTCCAGGAGTGAGGCGTTGGAGTTGGTGCTGGAGGTGGTGTGGTGTGGCATCCATACTGGAGTTGGTGCTGCTCTCCAGTGTTCGCTCGGCAGAAGACAAGATGTATTGTGTTCGACTGCAGCAGCTGCAACATTTATGGACTCAGAGACTTGGACTATATTCTTTTATTGTGACTGTGTGTGTGCTTTGTGCTGTGAATGACTGTTGGTACTGTGTTTTGCACCTTGGCCCCTGAGTAACATTGTTTCATTTGCCTGTATTCATGTATGGTTGAATGACAATTAAAGTTGAACATGAACTTATTTCCCAATCCAAATTGCCTTTGAGAGCAGGATGACGTGGTCCTTCTATTGAAGGTACATGCACTGTGTTGTTGGGTAGTGAGCTCCAAGAAGCAAACCTAGTGACAATGAAGGACTGGAGATGTCCAAACCACCATGGTAAACCTGCAAATGGTGGTATCCATGTTGGATTAGCCTAGGCAGGGAACTGTATTGTAGTTTGCAGATTATACACGTGGCAGCCACTGTGGGCCATGGTGCAGGGAATTGGTGTTTAAGCTAGCAAATACAGTGCCATCTATGTGGGACAGTTTGTCGTGGATGCTGCTGAAGGTCTTGAGAGTTGTTGGAACTGCACTTATCCGGCCAAATGGTGAGTATTGCATTATACTCTCAACTTGTATTGAGCATGTTGGCATGTTCAGATAGCCACTGTAGTAATGCATCAAGACTAGTTTCAATGTACTGATGGTTACTTTAGGATATTGGTGCTGGTATTACCTCCATTGTGTTGGTCTACTGCCCTGGCAGTGCGACTGTACAAAGCTAGGCATGGAGTTAAACACCTTCTCAAAACTCGGATGAGTCAGAAACCTCCTTCAGGGTTTTAAATGAAATTTTACTTGTGAAAAGATATTGCTATTTCAAAGGCAAATAAGGAGGGGATGAAGATGGATATCTTTCCACCATGTGGTTCAAGTTGAATCTGAATTAATCCACATATGAGATGATATAAAAAACTGTTTACATACAAAATGATCTGTGCCTTTTGCAGCCTGACCACTCCTGCCTGGCATCCATAAGATGTCAGCTTAACTACTGAAACTAAAAGCCAAATGATCATTTTATTAAGTTTTGGCAAAAGGACAGCTTCAGAGTCTGGTCTTGAAAACAGTCTTACTACACAGTTTTTACCCATTCTCACTTTGAAAATGTCAGTCTTGATGACACACTTGCTCATGGTAATGAGAAGCAGAGTGGTGACAC
Organism: Hemitrygon akajei; assembly: GCF_048418815.1. NCBI lineage: Eukaryota > Metazoa > Chordata > Chondrichthyes > Myliobatiformes > Dasyatidae > Hemitrygon > Hemitrygon akajei. The sequence goes on from NC_133129.1 coordinate 65,223,737, forward strand.
AGTTCTCACCCAGAATGACAATTGGGTGAGGAACTGTATCTCTGAAGTGAGTTGTGCCCTCTTAATATCTCCCCCAACTCGCAGTAGTTCCTCAGAGTCAAGGGAGGAACAGAATTCAATAAGGTAACTTTGGATTGGGAGAGGTTCCTGTTTTGTGAGACACTGCACCTCCCCTGCACGTACCTGCCTTTGAACAACAAGAAGGATTCTAACGTTTACCCAATTCAGTTGCTCTGCACTGAGGGGTTGCTTATAAATGTGCCAATCACTGCAAAAGTCTCCTACAATTTTCTCTTCATACCGATATTGTCTCACGGTCTGAAATGGTTTGGGTGCCCATTCTCCAGCACTGCTGAGGCAGATTTCATCCACTATGACCCAACCCTGGTCCAGTCATTGGGCATAAGGTGCATCATGCTGACTCTGTGCTGGTCATGTGCCGTATTTGCATGGATGGTGTCTCTGACAAGCAGTAGGAGAATCCCAGCAAAAGAATCTTGTCAGCTGTGTCCTTAAGATGTGGATGACAGTGTGCAGCTTCAGGGGTTGAGATTTTATCCCTGTTGTTGGGAACATGGTTGCACTCAGTGAGAGTTAGTGAGGGTAAGCAGATCTCCTCTCCCATTGACTCCACAACAAATCCACTGATACTACTTCCAGTAACTTCTGATGTTCCAGAACATGTCTTTAGAGCAGGGTTTCCTAACCTGGGGGTCCATGGACCCCTCAGTTAATAGTGGGGGCTCCATGGAATAAAAAAAAGTTTGGGGAACCATGCTTTAGTGTCTGGGGAAGTAGTCTCATCAGATGGATGCTCTGCTGGGAGTGTGCTAGAATCGGTAGTAGCCCAAGGTGCTGGCCCTGAATTTACAGTTCTATCTTGGTCCTATTCTTCTGAAGGGTCAATAGATTCTTGGCTCAGTTTCCTGGAGACCATTGGTCTATCTGTGTTCTGCAATCTGTTGTTACTGCTTCTCCAGTTCTCCTTGCTACCCTCCCCAGATTCTCCACTACTGTCCATATTGATCATATTGTCCACATTCGGACTGACTCTGCCCCAGGGCTTCTCTGGCCAGTCACAGCATCTCAAACGATTGTCCAGTGGTGCAGTGAGTGAGGGCTGTGCAGTTGGTTCTGTGATAACTTCAGTTCAAAGGTGAGCCACTGATGCACTTGGTGCACTGTTGAGCCCTTATCTGCTCTTATTAAGTGGAAAAACACTCATGAGTTTTCAAGTTGGGTGACCTTGGGCACATTCTCACTTTCTACCTCAAATGAGGATTCACCTTCTTTGGGTTTGAATCTGAAGCAGAGGATACAAATTCTGGAGGACTGGATGAAAACTTGGTTTGAAGCAGAACAGGAAGCTGCCTGTTGCCTTGATTTCATCCTCTGAGTAGCTGTGTCGTATTAGAGGGCTGGCACCAGTGATCACCTTCTTAGAGAGACAAGCATCACTGTCTAAGTCAGATGCCGCTTCATACAACTTTACTTCTGTTAAGGCAGTCTCATCTTCACGCTCCTCCTGGAGCACAGTCATTGTGGCCTCTATGAGCTGTCTCACTGCGCATTTCGCGTTTACGCTTCGCATACGTTGCTCTCATTCCTGCTGCTGCGGTTCTGGTGCAGGCCCGTGCTATAGCGATGCTAATTGTGGTTTTGCTTGAGCGTTGTGAAAATGCAAAAGATGCGACCTGTTTGACCTGGCTTTCAGGTCTCAGTGATTGACATTGCTTGAATTGGAAGCTGACATTGTAGCAAATGATACATCTCCAGCCCATGGGTGATAACTTTGAAGACAAGTTACCTTCTCACTCTACTGCCCTTGCAGTGCAATGTTTACAGAGCTAGGTATGGAGTTAAACACCTTCTCAAAAATCAGCCAAGCAGGAAGCTTTTCTCCAGGCTTTTGATGCGATCTTACTTGTGAAAGACTGTTTTAAGTGGATGGGGATGGATGTCTTTCCACACTGTGTGCTTCAAGTTGAACTCCAAATTAATCTGCAAAGGAAATGGTATAAGAACCTGCTTACGTACAGGAAGTGATGTTCATACAAAGCGGACTGCATACAAAATGAACAGAGGCCAGAACAGTAGAAGTTATAAATGGAATTGTGCCATTATCAGTGAACATCCATACTCTTTACCTAATGACCAAAGAAGATCATAGATAAAGCAACTCAATTGGTAAATTGGTTTATTATTGTCGCATGATATTTCAGCTTAGGACATTAATCTGGAGAATACCTGGGGCTGGAATGTTCCCCTAACCATCTCAACAAGCATCAACTCTCCAACCAGAGGAATGACCTTTGACCTGAGTTTTACCAGAGCTCCGTGAGGCTACGCTCAGACAAATGCTGCCTTCATGGCAAGGGCAGTCACTCTCACCTAACCTTGAGAATTCAAGTCCTTGATCCATGCTGGCACAAAGGCAAAAATGAGGTTGGAACAGACTGGACCTGGTGCAATGCAACGAGTGCATCAGTAAGTTGGTTATTGGTGAGTAAGTGCTTCTAGATAGTACTGTCAATAACTCCTTTGACTTTAGCATTGATTAGGAGTAGACTGACTGGGTGGTGAATAGCTTGGTTGAATTTGTCCTGTGTTTTTATGAAGAGGATGTACCTAGGCACCTTTCTATATTGTTTGTGGCTAGATGCATTGCTAATTTTGGAGCCCAAGTTTTCAGTACTATGGGGGTGTATGGGATGTCCAGGAAGGGGCTTGTTGTGTTCATCCTTGGACAACTCTCTTACCTTTTGTCCTCACTGGACATTCAGCTCCCACCTGTGGCTCTGTGTAACTATTTGCATGTGACAGTGGCCAGTGGTGGTACACTGATTCAACAGGGCGAGCTCATCAACCGAGGGTGGTCAGCAGGCTTCGTGCAACAGACTGGACATGCCTGATCGAGCCTGCGAAGTCAGCTCCGGAGGACTGGGCAGATGATTTCAGCAGTGAGATCCAGCGGCATGGAATGCGGTTCTGCAGAGCTTCGTGAAGAGCGAAGGGCATGACCAGACACAGAAGTCGTGGCTATCCACTGCAAACAAGGAAGACCCCAGTTGTGACGACTGCTTGTAGCACTGGACCTAGACTTCCATGGTTGAGAAATGGAACTGTCCCAGCGGCTTTTCTACTTTAAAGCTCTCCCATACAGGTTTTCTGATGCAGTTCACGTCATCTAAATGCACAACAGAAGAATTGCTCAAATCCAAGTCTCATTATCAGATATGATGGACAACCATCTACGACTGGGCTATTTTCTAACTCCATACCCTTTATGTTTATCGTTGTACTCAGCTGTATCTTTGAGTGTATCAAATTCATTGAAGATTTGTTTCTATGATGGTGGGGATCTCTGTAGGAAACTGAGGCCAAATGATTGCCACTTGTGACGGGGTATGACTGCAGCTGGTTCAGTCTTGTCTCCAGCCTTCGCATTTTGGACCTTACTGTTGTTGAAGCTGGGGACAGTCTTGGAGCCGCCTTCTCCCTGGGCTGCTCAATTATCTGCCACCACAAAGGGCTAGATGCAATAGGACTGTAGAGCTTCAATCTGATACGTGGGTCGTGCATGCTGCCTAGCAAGCAGCTGCATCATATTTAGTTTTGCCTGGCGCTAGAACCAGCATGCCCACCTGTTTTGTTGATCCCTTGGCTAATAATAGTGGAACAGTGAATGATATACCAGACCGTGAGTGACGGATACTGGTGCTGTGCATTTCTGCTGCTGATTAGATGAGATTAGTTTATTTTCATATACACCAGGGGGCAATGAAATTCCTTTCATGCATGAAACTCACAGTGTGAACCATGAACATAGTAATAAAAAATCACAACGAGAATAGGGCAGCAGAATCGTGCAAGGGTCGCTGTGCAATCTGAAGTAGTGCTAAAAGAAATGTGAATGCGATTACAACAGAATAACAGAGAGGTACATAGAAGTGAGTCTGAGAACATGGCAGCACCACAGAGAAGGGGGGAACGGTTCACAACACTGACAAGTGTGGGCGAAGCTGTTCTTGAATGATCAGTGGTACCTTACGGATACTCAGTGCTCCATTGCTAGTTGCCCGGAAATAATGGCTGCCATAATCCAACCCCAGGTGAAATTGTCTTTATGCATGATTTGTGATCCGAATTGATCCTTTCTTCTAGCTTTCAATATTGTCATAGTTTGGACTTCTGGCTAAATGTGGGTTCATTGTAATGCTGGAGCCATCAAACTTTGCCATCTTTCAATTGTGTTTTGTGGTGCCTCATGTCAGGCTGATGCCTCTACGCCTCAAAACGTCTCGACCTCCTGTAGTGCCTTGGTATGACTGACGAAGCTGGCTGTAGATTTCAGGTTTGTGATCAAGGAACCATGAATGTAAGGACCAAGGTCTCCAGAGATGAGCAGTGAATGCAGTGTCCCTGCCACTGACTACTAGTTCTGGACCCAAAGTGAATATGATTGAAATACTCATCAAGTGCAGAACCTGCACTGCATTTGTAAAATTATGTTTTACAGCAGCAGCACAGTGCAGTGCAATAAATTTCATGATACACATCAGTAATGTTAATCCTGATTCTGTGCAGGCTCATCATGGTTTGAGATTGTCCTGCAAAATAGTGACAATCAGTCACCCTACTATCAGTAAACCCTTCTGTTCAGGCCACTCTCGTGTGCTTCGACTTCAATACTTCTCTGTTATTCAAAAGTTCACTTTATTAGCAAAGTACATGTGCAGAATACAACTCTGAGATTTGTCTTCTCCAGATAGTATTGAAATACAGAAAAACCATGGCAGTTGTTGAAAGAAAAGACATCAACTCCACATGAAAAAGAAAAAGAAGCAAAGCTGGCAAACCCCAACCCCTCCTATGCACTAAAACTAACAGATCACACATCTGGAAAATGGCAAAAAAACAGTGACAATAACATCAAACCCCAAACCCCCATCTCATAAAAAAGAGTGACAATAACATCAAACCATAAACCACCTAACTCATAAAAAACAGTGACAATAACATCAAACCCCAAATCCTCTATCTCATAAAAAACAGTGACAATACCATCAAACCCCCAAACCCCATCTCATAAAAGAGTGACAATAACATCAAACCCCAAATCCTCTATCTCATAAAAAACAGTGACAATAACATCAAAGCCCAAACCCCCATCTCATAAAAAACATTGACAATAACATCAAAGCCCAAACCCCCATCTCATAAAAAACAGTGACAATAACATCAAACCCCAAACCCCCATCTTATAAAAAGCAGCGACAATAACATCAAACAACAAACCCCCACCACGTAAAAAAAAGTGACAATACCATCAAACCCCCAAACACCCAAACCCCCATCTCATAAAAAACAGTGACAATAACATCAAACCAGAACCCCATCTCATAAAAACAGTGACAATAACATCAAACCCCAGACCCCCTATCTCATAAGAAAATAGTGACAATAACATCAAACCCCAAACCCCCTATCACGTAAAAAAACAGTGACAATACCATCAAACCCCCAAACCCCCATCTCATAAACAGTGACAATAACATCAAACCCCAAACCCCCATCTCATAAAAATCAGGGACAATAACATCAAACCCCAAACCCCCATCTCATAAAAAACAGTGACAATACCATCAAACCCCAAAATCCCATCTCATAAAAAACAATGACAATACCATCAAACCCCAAACCCCCATCTCATAAAAAACAGTGACAATAACATCAAACCCCAAAGCCCCACCATGTAAAAAAACAGTGACAATAACCTCAAACAACAAACCCCCACCACGTAAAAAAAAAGTGACAATACCATCAAACGCCCAAACCCCCATCTCATAAAAAACAGTGTCAATAACATCAATCCAGAACCCCATCTCATAAAAACAGTGACAATAACATCAAACCCCAGACCCCCTATCTCATAAGAAAATAGTGACAATAACATCAAACCCCAAACCCCCTACCACGTAAAAAAACAGTGACAATACCATCAAACCCCCAAACCCCCATCTCATAAAAAACAGTGACAATAACATCAAACCCCAAACCCCCATCTCATAAAAATCAGGGACAATAACATCAAACCCCAAACCCCCATCTCATAAAAACAGTGACAATACCATCAAACCCCAAACCCCCATCTCATAAAAAACAATGACAATAACATCAAACCCCAAACCCCCTATCTCATAAAAAAACAGTGACAATAACATCAAACCCCAGACCCCCATCTCATAAGAGAATAGTGACAATAACATCAAACCCCAAACCCCCACCACGTAAAAAAAGTGACAATAACCTCAAACCCCCAAACCCCCATCTCATAAAAAACAGTGACAATAACATCAAACCCCAAACCCCCTATCTCATAAAAAACAGTGACAATAACCTCAAACCCCCAAACACCCTATCTCATAAAAAACAGTGACAATAACATCAAAGCCCAAACCCCCATCTCATAAAAAAGTGACAATAACATCAAACCCCAAACCCCCATCTCATAAAAAACAGTGACAATAACCTCAAGCCCCAAACACCCTATCTCATAAAAAACGGTGACAATAACATCAAAGCCCAAACCCCCATCTCATAAAAAAGTGACAATACCATCAAACCCCCAAACACCATCTCATAAAAAACAGTCACAATAACATCAAACCCCAAACCCCCATCTCATAAAAAACAGTGACAATAACATCAAAGCCCAAACCCCCATCTCATAAAAAACAGTGACAATAACATCAAAGTCCAAACCCCCATCTCATAAAAGACATTGACAATAACATCAAAGCCCAAACCCCCATCTCATAAAAAACAGTGACAATAACATCAAACCCCAAACCCCCATCTTATAAAAAGCAGTGACAATAACATCAAACAACAAACCCCCACCACGTAAAAAAAAGTGACAATACCATCAAACCCCCAAACACCCAAACCCCCATCTCATAAAAAACAGTGACAATAACATCAAACCAGAACCCCATCTCATAAAAACAGTGACAATAACATCAAACCCCAGACCCCCTATCTCATAAGAAAATAGTGACAATAACATCAAACCCCAAACCCCCTATCACGTAAAAAAACAGTGACAATACCATCAAACCCCCAAACCCCCATCTCATAAACAGTGACAATAACATCAAACCCCAAACCCCCATCTCATAAAAATCAGGGACAATAACATCAAACCCCAAACCCCCATCTCATAAAAAACAGTGACAATACCATCAAACCCCAAAATCCCATCTCATAAAAAACAATGACAATACCATCAAACCCCAAACCCCCATCTCATAAAAAACAGTGACAATAACATCAAACCCCAAAGCCCCACCATGTAAAAAAACAGTGACAATAACCTCAAACAACAAACCCCCACCACGTAAAAAAAAGTGACAATACCATCAAACGCCCAAACCCCCATCTCATAAAAAACAGTGTCAATAACATCAATCCAGAACCCCATCTCATAAAAACAGTGACAATAACATCAAACCCCAGACCCCCTATCTCATAAGAAAATAGTGACAATAACATCAAACCCCAAACCCCCTACCACGTAAAAAAACAGTGACAATACCATCAAACCCCCAAACCCCCAAACCCCCATCTCATAAACAGTGACAATAACATCAAACCCCAAACCCCCATCTCATAAAAATCAGGGACAATAACATCAAACCCCAAACCCCCATCTCATAAAAACAGTGACAATACCATCAAACCCCAAACCCCCATCTCATAAAAAACAATGACAATAACATCAAACCCCAAACCCCCTATCTCATAAAAAAACAGTGACAATAACATCAAACCCCAGACCCCCATCTCATAAGAGAATAGTGACAATAACATCAAACCCCAAACCCCCACCACGTAAAAAAAGTGACAATAACCTCAAACCCCCAAACCCCCATCTCATAAAGAACAGTGACAATAACATCAAACCCCAAACCCCCTATCTCATAAAAAACAGTGACAATAACCTCAAACCCCCAAACACCCTATCTCATAAAAAACAGTGACAATAACATCAAAGCCCAAACCCCCATCTCATAAAAAAGTGACAATAACATCAAACCCCAAACCCCCATCTCATAAAAAACAGTGACAATAACCTCAAGCCCCAAACACCCTATCTCATAAAAAACGGTGACAATAACATCAAAGCCCAAACCCCCATCTCATAAAAAAGTGACAATACCATCAAACCCCCAAACACCATCTCATAAAAAACAGTCACAATAACATCAAAGTCCAAACCCCCATCTCATAAAAGACATTGACAATAACATCAAAGCCCAAACCCCCATCTCATAAAAAACAGTGACAATAACATCAAACCCCAAACCCCCATCTTATAAACAGCAGTGACAATAACATCAAACAACAAACCCCCACCACGTAAAAAAAAGTGACAATACCATCAAACCCCCAAACACCCAAACCCCCATCTCATAAAAAACAGTGACAATAACATCAAACCAGAACCCCATCTCATAAAAACAGTGACAATAACATCAAACCCCAGACCCCCTATCTCATAAGAAAATAGTGACAATAACATCAAACCCCAAACCCCCTATCACGTAAAAAAACAGTGACAATACCATCAAACCCCCAAACCCCCATCTCATAAACAGTGACAATAACATCAAACCCCAAACCCCCATCTCATAAAAATCAGGGACAATAACATCAAACCCCAAACCCCCATCTCATAAAAAACAGTGACAATACCATCAAACCCCAAAATCCCATCTCATAAAAAACAATGACAATACCATCAAACCCCAAACCCCCATCTCATAAAAAACAGTGACAATAACATCAAACCCCAAAGCCCCACCATGTAAAAAAACAGTGACAATAACCTCAAACAACAAACCCCCACCACGTAAAAAAAAGTGACAATACCATCAAACGCCCAAACCCCCATCTCATAAAAAACAGTGTCAATAACATCAATCCAGAACCCCATCTCATAAAAACAGTGACAATAACATCAAACCCCAGACCCCCTATCTGATAAGAAAATAGTGACAATAACCTCAAGCCCCAAACACCCTATCTCATAAAAAACGGTGACAATAACATCAAAGCCCAAACCCCCATCTCATAAAAAAGTGACAATACCATCAAACCCCCAAACACCATCTCATAAAAAACAGTCACAATACCATCAAACCCCAAACCCCCATCTCATAAAAAACAGTGACAATAACATCAAAGCCCAAACCCCCATCTCATAAAAAACAGTGACAATAACCTCAAACCCCCAAACACCCTATCTCATAAAAAACAGTGACAATAACATCAAACCCCAAACCCCCATCTCATAAAAAACAGTGACAATAACATCAATCCAGAACCCCATCTCATAAAAACAGTGACAATAACATCAAACCCCAAACCCCCATCTCATAAAAAACAGTGACAATAACATCAAAGTCCAAACCCCCATCTCATAAAAAACAGTGACAATACCATCAAACCCCCAAACCCCATCTCATAAAAGAGTGACAATAACATCAAACCCCAAATCCTCTATCTCATAAAAAACAGTGACAATACCATCAAACCCCCAAACCCCCATCTCATAAAAAACAGTGACAATAACATCAAAGCCCAAACCCCCATCTCATAAAAAACAGTGACAATAACATCAAAGTCCAAACCCCCATCTCATAAAAGACATTGACAATAACATCAAAGCCCAAACCCCCATCTCATAAAAAACAGTGACAATAACATCAAACCCCAAACCCCCATCTTATAAAAAGCAGTGACAATAACATCAAACAACAAACCCCCACCACGTAAAAAAAAGTGACAATACCATCAAACCCCCAAACACCCAAACCCCCATCTCATAAAAAACAGTGACAATAACATCAAACCAGAACCCCATCTCATAAAAACAGTGACAATAACATCAAACCCCAGACCCCCTATCTCATAAGAAAATAGTGACAATAACATCAAACCCCAAACCCCCTATCACGTAAAAAAACAGTGACAATACCATCAAACCCCCAAACCCCCATCTCATAAACAGTGACAATAACATCAAACCCCAAACCCCCATCTCATAAAAATCAGGGACAATAACATCAAACCCCAAACCCCCATCTCATAAAAAACAGTGACAATACCATCAAACCCCAAAATCCCATCTCATAAAAAACAATGACAATACCATCAAACCCCAAACCCCCATCTCATAAAAAACTGTGACAATAACATCAAACCCCAAAGCCCCACCATGTAAAAAAACAGTGACAATAACCTCAAACAACAAACCCCCACCACGTAAAAAAAAAGTGACAATACCATCAAACCCCCAAACCCCCATCTCATAAAAAACAGTGTCAATAACATCAATCCAGAACCCCATCTCATAAAAACAGTGACAATAACATCAAACCCCAGACCCCCTATCTCATAAGAAAATAGTGACAATAACATCAAACCCCAAACCCCCTACCACGTAAAAAAACAGTGACAATACCATCAAACCCCCAAACCCCCAAACCCCCATCTCATAAACAGTGACAATAACATCAAACCCCAAACCCCCATCTCATAAAAATCAGGGACAATAACATCAAACCCCAAACCCCCATCTCATAAAAACAGTGACAATACCATCAAACCCCAAACCCCCATCTCATAAAAAACAATGACAATAACATCAAACCCCAAACCCCCTATCTCATAAAAAAACAGTGACAATAACATCAAACCCCAGACCCCCATCTCATAAGAGAATAGTGACAATAACATCAAACCCCAAACCCCCACCACGTAAAAAAAGTGACAATAACCTCAAACCCCCAAACCCCCATCTCATAAAAAACAGTGACAATAACATCAAACCCCAAACCCCCTATCTCATAAAAAACAGTGACAATAACCTCAAACCCCCAAACACCCTATCTCATAAAAAACAGTGACAATAACATCAAAGCCCAAACCCCCATCTCATAAAAAAGTGACAATAACATCAAACCCCAAACCCCCATCTCATAAAAAACAGTGACAATAACCTCAAGCCCCAAACACCCTATCTCATAAAAAACGGTGACAATAACATCAAAGCCCAAACCCCCATCTCATAAAAAAGTGACAATACCATCAAACCCCCAAACACCATCTCATAAAAAACAGTCACAATAACATCAAACCCCAAACCCCCATCTCATAAAAAACAGTGACAATAACATCAAACCCCAAACCCCCATCTCATAAAAAACAGTGACAATAACCTCAAACCCCCAAACACCCTATCTCATAAAAAACAGTGACAATAACATCAAACCCCAAACCCCCATCTCATAAAAAACAGTGACAATAACATCAAACCCCAAACACCCTATCTCATAAAAAACAGCGACAATAACATTAAACCCCAAACACCCATCTCATAAAAAACAGTGACAATAACCTCAAACCCCCAAACACCCTATCTCATAAAAAACAGTGACAATAACATCAAACCCCAAACCCCCAATCTCATAAAAAACAGTGACAATAACATCAAACCCCCAACTCATAAAAAATAGTGACAATACCATCAAACCCCAAACCCCCATCTCATAAAAAACAGTGACAATAACATCAAACCCCAAAGCCCCACCATGTAAAAAAACAGCGACAATAACCTCAAACCCCCAAACCCCAATCTCATAAAAAACAGTGACAATAACCTCAAACCCCCATCTCATAAAAACAGTGACAATAACATCAAACCCCAAAGCACCACCATGTAAAAAAACAGTGACAATAACCTCAAACCCCAAACCCCCTATCTCATAAAAAACAGTGACAATAACATCAAACCCCAAACCCCCATCTCATAAAAACAGTGACAATAACCTCAAACCCCAAACCCCCTATCTCATAAAAAAGTGACAATACCATCAAACCCCCATCTCATAAAAAACTGTGACAATACCATCAAACCCCAAACCCCCATCTCATAAAAATCAGGGACAATAACATCAAACCCCAAACCCCCATCTCATAAAAACAGTGACAATACCATTAAACCCCAAACCCCCATCTCATAAAAAACAATGACAATAACATCAAACCCCAAACCCCCTATCTCATAAAAAAACAGTGACAATAACATCAAACCCCAGACCCCCATCTCATAAGAGAATAGTGACAATAACAACAAACCCCAAACCCCCACCACGTAAAAAAAGTGACAATAACCTCAAACCCCCAAACCCCCATCTCATAAAAAACAGTGACAATAACATCAAACCCCAAACCCCCTATCTCATAAAAAACAGTGACAATAACCTCAAACCCCCAAACACCCTATCTCATAAAAAACAGTGACAATAACATCAAAGCCCAAACCCCCATCTCATAAAAAAGTGACAATAACATCAAACCCCAAACCCCCATCTCATAAAAAACAGTGACAATAACCTCAAACCCCAAACACCCTATCTCATAAAAAACGGTGACAATAACATCAAAGCCCAAACCCCCATCTCATAAAAAAGTGACAATACCATCAAACCCCCAAACACCATCTCATAAAAAACAGTCACAATAACATCAAACCCCAAACACCCATCTCATAAAAAACAGTGACAATAACCTCAAACCCCCAAACACCCTATCTCATAAAAAACAGTGACAATAACATCAAACCCCAAACCCCCAATCTCATAAAAAACAGTGACAATAACATCAAACCCCCAACTCATAAAAAATAGTGACAATACCATCAAACCCCAAACCCCATCTCATAAAAAACAGTGACAATAACATCAAACCCCAAAGCCCCACCATGTAAAAAAACAGCGACAATAACCTCAAACCCCCAAACCCCAATCTCATAAAAAACAGTGACAATAACCTCAAACCCCCATCTCATAAAAACAGTGACAATAACATCAAACCCCAAAGCCCCACCATGTAAAAAAACAGTGACAATAACCTCAAACCCCCAAACCCACTATCTCATAAAAAACAGTGACAATAACATCAAACCCCAAACCCCCATCTCATAAAAAACAGTGACAATAACATCAAAGCCCAAACCCCCATCTCATAAAAACAGTGACAATAACCTCAAACCCCAAACCCCCTATCTCATAAAAAAAGTGACAATACCATCAAACCCCCATCTCATAAAAAACTGTGACAATACCATCAAACCCCAAACCCCCGACCACGTAAAAAAGTGACAATAACATCAAACCCCAAACCCCCATCTCATAAAAAACAGTGACAATAACATCAAAGTCCAAACCCCCATCTCATAAAAAAGTGACAATAACATCAAACCCCAAACCCCCATCTCATAAAAAACAGTGACAATTACCTCAAACCCCCAAACACCCTATCTCATAAAAAACAGTGACAATAACATCAAACCCCAAACCCCCATCTCATAAAAAACAGTGACAATAACATCAAAGTCCAAACCCCCATCTCATAAAAAACAGTGACAATAACATCAAACCATAAACCTCCTAACTCATAAGAAACAGTGATAATAACATCAAACCACAAATCCTCTATCTCATAAAAAACAGTGACAATACCATCAAACCCCCAAACACCATCTCATAAAAAACAGTCACAATAACATCAAACCCCAAACCCCCTACCACGTAAAAAAAGTGACAATAACATCAAACCCCAAACCTCCATCTCATAAAAAACAGTGACAATAACCTCAAACCCCCAAACACCCTATCTCATAAAAAACAGTGACAATAACATCAAAGTCCAAACCCCCATCTCATAAAAAACAGTGACAATAACATCAAACCATAAACCTCCTAACTCATAAGAAACAGTGATAATAACATCAAACCACAAACCCCCATCTCAAAAAAACAGTGACAATAACATCAAACCCCAAACCCCTATCTCATAAAAAAAGTGACAATACCATCAAACCCCCATCTCATAAAAAACTGTGACAATACCATCAAACCCCAAACCCCCATCTCATAAAAATCAGGGACAATAACATCAAACCCCAAACCCCCATCTCATAAAAACAGTGACAATACCATTAAACCCCAAACCCCCATCTCATAAAAAACAATGACAATAACATCAAACCCCAAACCCCCTATCTCATAAAAAAACAGTGACAATAACATCAAACACCAGACCCCCATCTCATAAGAGAATAGTGACAATAACATCAAACCCCAAACCCCCACCACGTAAAAAAAGTGACAATAACCTCAAACCCCCAAACCCCCATCTCATAAAAAACAGTGACAATAACATCAAACCCCAAACCCCCTATCTCATAAAAAACAGTGACAATAACCTCAAACCCCCAAACACCCTATCTCATAAAAAACAGTGACAATAACATCAAAGCCCAAACCCCCATCTCATAAAAAAGTGACAATAACATCAAACCCCAAACCCCCATCTCATAAAAAACAGTGACAATAACCTCAAACCCCAAACACCCTATCTCATAAAAAACGGTGACAATCACATCAAAGCCCAAACCCCCATCTCATAAAAAAGTGACAATACCATCAAACCCCCAAACACCATCTCATAAAAAACAGTCACAATAACATCAAACCCCAAACACCCTATCTCATAAAAAACAGTGACAATAACCTCAAACCCCCAAACACCCTATCTCATAAAAAACAGTGACAATAACATCAAACCCCAAACCCCCAATCTCATAAAAAACAGTGACAATAACATCAAACCCCCAACTCATAAAAAATAGTGACAATACCATCAAACCCCAAACCCCATCTCATAAAAAACAGTGACAATAACATCAAACCCCAAAGCCCCACCATGTAAAAAAACAGCGACAATAACCTCAAACCCCCAAACCCCAATCTCATAAAAAACAGTGACAATAACCTCAAACCCCCATCTCATAAAAACAGTGACAATAACATCAAACCCCAAAGCCCCACCATGTAAAAAAACAGTGACAATAACCTCAAACCCCCAAACCCCCTATCTCATAAAAAACAGTGACAATAACATCAAACCCCAAACCCCCATCTCATAAAAAACAGTGACAATAACATCAAAGCCCAAACCCCCATCTCATAAAAACAGTGACAATAACCTCAAACCCCAAACCCCCTATCTCATAAAAAAAGTGACAATACCATCAAACCCCCATCTCATAAAAAACTGTGACAATACCATCAAACCCCAAACCCCCTACCACGTAAAAAAGTGACAATAACATCAAACCCCAAACCCCCATCTCATAAAAAACAGTGACAATAACATCAAAGTCCAAACCCCCATCTCATAAAAAAGTGACAATAACATCAAACCCCAAACCCCCATCTCATAAAAAACAGTGACAATAACCTCAAACCCCCAAACACCCTATCTCATAAAAAACAGTGACAATAACATCAAACCCCAAACCCCCATCTCAAAAAAACAGTGACAATAACATCAAACCCCAAACCCCTATCTCATAAAAAAAGTGACAATACCATCAAACCCCCATCTCATAAAAAACTGTGACAATACCATCAAACCCCAAACCCCCATCTCATAAAAATCAGGGACAATAACATCAAACCCCAAACCCCCATCTCATAAAAACAGTGACAATACCATTAAACCCCAAACCCCCATCTCATAAAAAACAATGACAATAACATCAAACCCCAAACCCCCATCTCATAAAAAAGTGACAATAACATCAAACCCCAAACCCCCATCTCATAAAAACAGTGACAATAACCTCAAACCCCCATCTCATAAAAACAGTGACAATAACATCAAACCCCAAAGCCCCACCATGTAAAAAAACAGTGACAATAACCTCAAACCCCAAACCCCCGACCACGTAAAAAAGTGACAATAACATCAAACCCCAAACCCCCATCTCATAAAAAACAGTGACAATAACATCAAAGTCCAAACCCCCATCTCATAAAAAAGTGACAATAACATCAAACCCCAAACCCCCATCTCATAAAAAACAGTGACAATAACCTCAAACCCCCAAACACCCTATCTCATAAAAAACAGTGACAATAACATCAAACCCCAAACCCCCATCTCATAAAAAACAGTGACAATAACATCAAAGTCCAAACCCCCATCTCATAAAAAACAGTGACAATAACATCAAACCATAAACCTCCTAACTCATAAGAAACAGTGATAATAACATCAAACCACAAATCCTCTATCTCATAAAAAACAGTGACAATACCATCAAACCCCCAAACACCATCTCATAAAAAACAGTCACAATAACATCAAACCCCAAACCCCCTACCACGTAAAAAAAGTGACAATAACATCAAACCCCAAACCTCCATCTCATAAAAAACAGTGACAATAACCTCAAACCCCCAAACACCCTATCTCATAAAAAACAGTGACAATAACATCAAAGTCCAAACCCCCATCTCATAAAAAACAGTGACAATAACATCAAACCATAAACCTCCTAACTCATAAGAAACAGTGATAATAACATCAAACCACAAACCCCCATCTCAAAAAAACAGTGACAATAACATCAAACCCCAAACCCCTATCTCATAAAAAAAGTGACAATACCATCAAACCCCCATCTCATAAAAAACTGTGACAATACCATCAAACCCCAAACCCCCATCTCATAAAAATCAGGGACAATAACATCAAACCCCAAACCCCCATCTCATAAAAACAGTGACAATACCATTAAACCCCAAACCCCCATCTCATAAAAAACAATGACAATAACATCAAACCCCAAACCCCCTATCTCATAAAAAAACAGTGACAATAACATCAAACCCCAGACCCCCATCTCATAAGAGAATAGTGACAATAACATCAAACCCCAAACCCCCACCACGTAAAAAAAGTGACAATAACCTCAAACCCCCAAACCCCCATCTCATAAAAAACAGTGACAATAACATCAAACCCCAAACCCCCTATCTCATAAAAAACAGTGACAATAACCTCAAACCCCCAAACACCCTATCTCATAAAAAACAGTGACAATAACATCAAAGCCCAAACCCCCATCTCATAAAAAAGTGACAATAACATCAAACCCCAAACCCCCATCTCATAAAAAACAGTGACAATAACCTCAAACCCCAAACACCCTATCTCATAAAAAACGGTGACAATCACATCAAAGCCCAAACCCCCATCTCATAAAAAAGTGACAATACCATCAAACCCCCAAACACCATCTCATAAAAAACAGTCACAATAACATCAAACCCCAAACACCCTATCTCATAAAAAACAGTGACAATAACCTCAAACCCCCAAACACCCTATCTCATAAAAAACAGTGACAATAACATCAAACCCCAAACCCCCAATCTCATAAAAAACAGTGACAATAACATCAAACCCCCAACTCATAAAAAATAGTGACAATACCATCAAACCCCAAACCCCATCTCATAAAAAACAGTGACAATAACATCAAACCCCAAAGCCCCACCATGTAAAAAAACAGCGACAATAACCTCAAACCCCCAAACCCCAATCTCATAAAAAACAGTGACAATAACCTCAAACCCCCATCTCATAAAAACAGTGACAATAACATCAAACCCCAAAGCCCCACCATGTAAAAAAACAGTGACAATAACCTCAAACCCCCAAACCCCCTATCTCATAAAAAACAGTGACAATAACATCAAACCCCCAACTCATAAAAAATAGTGACAATACCATCAAACCCCAAACCCCCATCTCATAAAAAACAGTGACAATAACATCAAACCCCAAAGCCCCACCATGTAAAAAAACAGTGACAATAACCTCAAACCCCCAAACCCCCATCTCATAAAAAACAGTGACAATAACATCAAAGCCCAAACCCCCATCTCATAAAAACAGTGACAATAACCTCAAACCCCAAACCCCCTATCTCATAAAAAAAGTGACAATACCATCAAACCCCCATCTCATAAAAAACTGTGACAATACCATCAAACCCCAAACCCCCTACCACGTAAAAAAGTGACAATAACATCAAACCCCAAACCCCCATCTCATAAAAAACAGTGACAATAACATCAAAGTCCAAACCCCCATCTCATAAAAAAGTGACAATAACATCAAACCCCAAACCCCCATCTCATAAAAAACAGTGACAATAACCTCAAACCCCCAAACACCCTATCTCATAAAAAACAGTGACAATAACATCAAACCCCAAACCCCCATCTCATAAAAAACAGTGACAATAACATCAAAGTCCAAACCCCCATCTCATAAAAAACAGTGACAATAACATCAAACCATAAACCTCCTAACTCATAAGAAACAGTGATAATAACATCAAACCACAAATCCTCTATCTCATAAAAAACAGTGACAATACCATCAAACCCCCAAACACCATCTCATAAAAAAAAAGTCACAATAACATCAAACCCCAAACCCCCTACCACGTAAAAAAAGTGACAATAACATCAAACCCCAAACCTCCATCTCATAAAAAACAGTGACAATAACCTCAAACCCCCAAACACCCTATCTCATAAAAAACAGTGACAATAACATCAAAGTCCAAACCCCCATCTCATAAAAAACAGTGACAATAACATCAAACCATAAACCTCCTAACTCATAAGAAACAGTGATAATAACATCAAACCACAAACCCCCATCTCAAAAAAACAGTGACAATAACATCAAACCCCAAACCCCTATCTCATAAAAAAAGTGACAATACCATCAAACCCCCATCTCATAAAAAACTGTGACAATACCATCAAACCCCAAACCCCCATCTCATAAAAATCAGGGACAATAACATCAAACCCCAAACCCCCATCTCATAAAAACAGTGACAATACCATTAAACCCCAAACCCCCATCTCATAAAAAACAATGACAATAACATCAAACCCCAAACCCCCATCTCATAAAAAAGTGACAATAACATCAAACCCCAAACCCCCATCTCATAAAAACAGTGACAATAACCTCAAACCCCCATCTCATAAAAACAGTGACAATAACATCAAACCCCAAAGCCCCACCATGTAAAAAAACAGTGACAATAACCTCAAACCCCCAAACCCCCTATCTCATAAAAAACAGTGACAATAACATCAAACCCCAAACCCCCATCTCATAAAAACAGTGACAATAAACTCAAACCCCAAACCCCCTATCTCATAAAAAAAGTGACAATACCATCAAACCCCCATCTCATAAAAAACTGTGACAATACCATCAAACCCCAAACCCCCTACCACGTAAAAAAGTGACAATAACATCAAACCCCAAACCCCCATCTCATAAAAAACAGTGACAATAACATCAAAGTCCAAACCCCAATCTCATAAAAAAGTGACAATAACATCAAACCCCAAACCCCCATCTCATAAAAAACAGTGACAATAACCTCAAACCCCCAAACACCCTATCTCATAAAAAACAGTGACAATAACATCAAACCCCAAACCCCCATCTCATAAAAAACAGTGACAATAACATCAAAGTCCAAACCCCCATCTCATAAAAAACAGTGACAATAACATCAAACCATAAACCTCCTAACTCATAAGAAACAGTGATAATAACATCAAACCACAAACCCCCATCTCAAAAAAACTGTGACAATAACATCAAACCCCAAACCCCTATCTCATAAAAAACAGTCACAATAACATCAAACCCCAAACCCCCTACCACGTAAAAAAAAGTGACAATAACATCAAACCCCAAACCTCCATCTCATAAAAAACAGTGACAATAACCTCAAACCCCCAAACACCCTATCTCATAAAAAACAGTGACAATAACATCAAAGCCCAAACCCCCATCTCATAAAAAAGTGACAATAACATCAAACCCCAAACCCCCATCTCATAAAAAACAGTGACAATAACCTCAAACCCCCAAACACCCTATCTCATAAAAAACAGTGACAATAACATCAAAGCCCAAACCCCCATCTCATAAAAAACAGTGACAATAACATCAAACCCCAAACCCCCATCTCATAAAAAACAGTGACAATAACCTTAAACCCCCAAACACCCTATCACAAAAAAAACAGTGACAATAACATCAAACCCCAAACCCCCATCTCATAAAAAACAGTGACATTAACCTCAAACCCCCAAACACCCTATCTCATAAAAAACAGTGACAATAACATCAAAGCCCAAACCCCCATCTCATAAAAAAGTGACAATAACATCAAACCCCAAACCCCCATCTCATAAAAAACAGTGACAATAACCTCAAACCCCCAAACCCCCATCTCATAAAAAAAAGTGACAATAACATCAAACCCCAAACCTCCATCTCATAAAAAACAGTGACAATAACATCAAACCCCAAACCCCCATCTCATAAAAAACAGTGACAATAACATCAAACCCCAAACCCCTTATCTCATAAAAAACAGTGACAATAACATCAAACCCCAAACCCCCATCTCATAAAAAACAGTGACAATAACATCAAAGTCCAAACCCCCATCTCATAAAAAAGTGACAATAACATCAAACCCCAAACCCCCATCTCATAAAAAACAGTGACAATAACCTCAAACCCCCAAACACCCTATCTCATAAAAAACAGTGACAATAACATCAAACCCCAAACCCCCATCTCATAAAAAACAGTGACAATAACATCAAAGTCCAAACCCCCATCTCATAAAAAACAGTGACAATAACATCAAACCATAAACCTCCTAACTCATAAGAAACAGTGATAATAACATCAAACCACAAACCCCCATCTCAAAAAAACAGTGACAATAACATCAAACCCCAAACCCCTATCTCATAAAAAACAGTCACAATAACATCAAACCCCAAACCCCCATCTCATAAAAAACAGTGACAATAACATCAAAGTCCAAACCCCCATCTCATAAAAAACAGTGACAATAACATCAAACCATAAACCTCCTAACTCATAAGAAACAGTGATAATAACATCAAACCACAAACCCCCATCTCAAAAAAACAGTGACAATAACATCAAACCCCAAACCCCTATCTCATAAAAAAAGTGACAATACCATCAAACCCCCATCTCATAAAAAACTGTGACAATACCATCAAACCCCAAACCCCCATCTCATAAAAATCAGGGACAATAACATCAAACCCCAAACCCCCATCTCATAAAAACAGTGACAATACCATTAAACCCCAAACCCCCATCTCATAAAAAACAATGACAATAACATCAAACCCCAAACCCCCTATCTCATAAAAAAACAGTGACAATAACATCAAACCCCAGACCCCCATCTCATAAGAGAATAGTGACAATAACATCAAACCCCAAACCCCCACCACGTAAAAAAAGTGACAATAACCTCAAACCCCCAAACCCCCATCTCATAAAAAACAGTGACAATAACATCAAACCCCAAACCCCCTATCTCATAAAAAACAGTGACAATAACCTCAAACCCCCAAACACCCTATCTCATAAAAAACAGTGACAATAACATCAAAGCCCAAACCCCCATCTCATAAAAAAGTGGCAATAACATCAAACCCCAAACCCCCATCTCATAAAAAACAGTGACAATAACCTCAAACCCCAAACACCCTATCTCATAAAAAACGGTGACAATCACATCAAAGCCCAAACCCCCATCTCATAAAAAAGTGACAATACCATCAAACCCCCAAACACCATCTCATAAAAAACAGTCACAATAACATCAAACCCCAAACACCCATCTCATAAAAAACAGTGACAATAACCTCAAACCCCCAAACACCCTATCTCATAAAAAACAGTGACAATAACATCAAACCCCCAACTCATAAAAAATAGTGACAATACCATCAAACTCCAAACCCCATCTCATAAAAAACAGTGACAATAACATCAAACCCCAAAGCCCCACCATGTAAAAAAACAGCGACAATAACCTCAAACCCCCAAACCCCAATCTCATAAAAAACAGTGACAATAACCTCAAACCCCCATCTCATAAAAACAGTGACAATAACATCAAACCCCAAAGCCCCACCATGTAAAAAAACAGTGACAATAACCTCAAACCCCCAAACCCCCTATCTCATAAAAAACAGTGACAATAACATCAAACCCCAAACCCCCATCTCATAAAAAACAGTGACAATAACATCAAAGCCCAAACCCCCATCTCATAAAAAAGTGGCAATAACATCAAACCCCAAACCCCCATCTCATAAAAAACAGTGACAATAACCTCAAACCCCAAACACCCTATCTCATAAAAAACGGTGACAATCACATCAAAGCCCAAACCCCCATCTCATAAAAAAGTGACAATACCATCAAACCCCCAAACACCATCTCATAAAAAACAGTCACAATAACATCAAACCCCAAACACCCATCTCATAAAAAACAGTGACAATAACCTCAAACCCCCAAACACCCTATCTCATAAAAAACAGTGACAATAACATCAAACCCCCAACTCATAAAAAATAGTGACAATACCATCAAACCCCAAACCCCATCTCATAAAAAACAGTGACAATAACATCAAACCCCAAAGCCCCACCATGTAAAAAAACAGCGACAATAACCTCAAACCCCCAAACCCCAATCTCATAAAAAACAGTGACAATAACCTCAAACCCCCATCTCATAAAAACAGTGACAATAACATCAAACCCCAAAGCCCCACCATGTAAAAAAACAGTGACAATAACCTCAAACCCCCAAACCCCCTATCTCATAAAAAACAGTGACAATAACATCAAACCCCAAACCCCCATCTCATAAAAAACAGTGACAATAACATCAAAGCCCAAACCCCCATCTCATAAAAACAGTGACAATAACCTCAAACCCCAAACCCCCTATCTCATAAAAAAGTGACAATACCATCAAACCCCCATCTCATAAAAAACTGTGACAATACCATCAAACCCCAAACCCCCTACCACGTAAAAAAGTGACAATAACATCAAACCCCAAACCCCCATCTCATAAAAAACAGTGACAATAACATCAAAGTCCAAACCCCCATCTCATAAAAAAGTGACAATAACATCAAACCCCAAACCCCCATCTCATAAAAAACAGTGACAATAACCTCAAACCCCCAAACACCCTATCTCATAAAAAACAGTGACAATAACATCAAACCCCAAACCCCCATCTCATAAAAAACAGTGACAATAACATCAAAGTCCAAACCCCCATCTCATAAAAAACAGTGACAATAACATCAAACCATAAACCTCCTAACTCATAAGAAACAGTGATAATAACATCAAACCACAAATCCTCTATCTCATAAAAAACAGTGACAATACCATCAAACCCCCAAACACCATCTCATAAAAAACAGTCACAATAACATCAAACCCCAAACCCCCTACCACGTAAAAAAAAGTGACAATAACATCAAACCCCAAACCTCCATCTCATAAAAAACAGTGACAATAACCTCAAACCCCCAAACACCCTATCTCATAAAAAACAGTGACAATAACATCAAAGCCCAAACCCCCATCTCATAAAAAAGTGACAATAACATCAAACCCCAAACCCCCATCTCATAAAAAACAGTGACAATAACCTCAAACCCCCAAACACCCTATCTCATAAAAAACAGTGACAATAACATCAAAGCCCAAACCCCCATCTCATAAAAAACAGTGACAATAACATCAAACCCCAAAGCCCCACCATGTAAAAAAACAGCGACAATAACCTCAAACCCCCAAACCCCAATCTCATAAAAAACAGTGACAATAACCTCAAACCCCCATCTCATAAAAACAGTGACAATAACATCAAGCCCCAAAGCCCCACCATGTAAAAAAACAGTGACAATAACCTCAAACCCCCAAACCCCCTATCTCATAAAAAACAGTGACAATAACATCAAACCCCAAACCCCCATCTCATAAAAAACAGTGACAATAACATCAAAGCCCAAACCCCCATCTCATAAAAACAGTGACAATACCATTAAACCCCAAACCCCCATCTCATAAAAAACAATGACAATAACATCAAACCCCAAACCCCCTATCTCATAAAAAAACAGTGACAATAACATCAAACCCCAGACCCCCATCTCATAAGAGAATAGTGACAATAACATCAAACCCCAAACCCCCACCACGTAAAAAAAGTGACAATAACCTCAAACCCCCAAACCCCCATCTCATAAAAAACAGTGACAATAACATCAAACCCCAAACCCCCTATCTCATAAAAAACAGTGACAATAACCTCAAACCCCCAAACACCCTATCTCATAAAAAACAGTGACAATAACATCAAAGCCCAAACCCCCATCTCATAAAAAAGTGGCAATAACATCAAACCCCAAACCCCCATCTCATAAAAAACAGTGACAATAACCTCAAACCCCAAACACCCTATCTCATAAAAAACGGTGACAATCACATCAAAGCCCAAACCCCCATCTCATAAAAAAGTGACAATACCATCAAACCCCCAAACACCATCTCATAAAAAACAGTCACAATAACATCAAACCCCAAACACCCATCTCATAAAAAACAGTGACAATAACCTCAAACCCCCAAACACCCTATCTCATAAAAAACAGTGACAATAACATCAAACCCCCAACTCATAAAAAATAGTGACAATACCATCAAACCCCAAACCCCATCTCATAAAAAACAGTGACAATAACATCAAACCCCAAAGCCCCACCATGTAAAAAAACAGCGACAATAACCTCAAACCCCCAAACCCCAATCTCATAAAAAACAGTGACAATAACCTCAAACCCCCATCTCATAAAAACAGTGACAATAACATCAAACCCCAAAGCCCCACCATGTAAAAAAACAGTGACAATAACCTCAAACCCCCAAACCCCCTATCTCATAAAAAACAGTGACAATAACATCAAACCCCAAACCCCCATCTCATAAAAAACAGTGACAATAACATCAAAGCCCAAACCCCCATCTCATAAAAAAGTGGCAATAACATCAAACCCCAAACCCCCATCTCATAAAAAACAGTGACAATAACCTCAAACCCCAAACACCCTATCTCATAAAAAACGGTGACAATCACATCAAAGCCCAAACCCCCATCTCATAAAAAAGTGACAATACCATCAAACCCCCAAACACCATCTCATAAAAAACAGTCACAATAACATCAAACCCCAAACACCCATCTCATAAAAAACAGTGACAATAACCTCAAACCCCCAAACACCCTATCTCATAAAAAACAGTGACAATAACATCAAACCCCCAACTCATAAAAAATAGTGACAATACCATCAAACCCCAAACCCCATCTCATAAAAAACAGTGACAATAACATCAAACCCCAAAGCCCCACCATGTAAAAAAACAGCGACAATAACCTCAAACCCCCAAACCCCAATCTCATAAAAAACAGTGACAATAACCTCAAACCCCCATCTCATAAAAACAGTGACAATAACATCAAACCCCAAAGCCCCACCATGTAAAAAAACAGTGACAATAACCTCAAACCCCCAAACCCCCTATCTCATAAAAAACAGTGACAATAACCTCAAACCCCAAACCCCCATCTCATAAAAAACAGTGACAATAACATCAAAGCCCAAACCCCCATCTCATAAAAACAGTGACAATAACCTCAAACCCCAAACCCCCTATCTCATAAAAAAGTGACAATACCATCAAACCCCCATCTCATAAAAAACTGTGACAATACCATCAAACCCCAAACCCCCTACCACGTAAAAAAGTGACAATAACATCAAACCCCAAACCCCCATCTCATAAAAAACAGTGACAATAACATCAAAGTCCAAACCCCCATCTCATAAAAAAGTGACAATAACATCAAACCCCAAACCCCCATCTCATAAAAAACAGTGACAATAACCTCAAACCCCCAAACACCCTATCTCATAAAAAACAGTGACAATAACATCAAACCCCAAACCCCCATCTCATAAAAAACAGTGACAATAACATCAAAGTCCAAACCCCCATCTCATAAAAAACAGTGACAATAACATCAAACCATAAACCTCCTAACTCATAAGAAACAGTGATAATAACATCAAACCACAAATCCTCTATCTCATAAAAAACAGTGACAATACCATCAAACCCCCAAACACCATCTCATAAAAAACAGTCACAATAACATCAAACCCCAAACCCCCTACCACGTAAAAAAAAGTGACAATAACATCAAACCCCAAACCTCCATCTCATAAAAAACAGTGACAATAACCTCAAACCCCCAAACACCCTATCTCATAAAAAACAGTGACAATAACATCAAAGCCCAAACCCCCATCTCATAAAAAAGTGACAATAACATCAAACCCCAAACCCCCATCTCATAAAAAACAGTGACAATAACCTCAAACCCCCAAACACCCTATCTCATAAAAAACAGTGACAATAACATCAAAGCCCAAACCCCCATCTCATAAAAAACAGTGACAATAACATCAAACCCCAAAGCCCCACCATGTAAAAAAACAGCGACAATAACCTCAAACCCCCAAACCCCAATCTCATAAAAAACAGTGACAATAACCTCAAACCCCCATCTCATAAAAACAGTGACAATAACATCAAACCCCAAAGCCCCACCATGTAAAAAAACAGTGACAATAACCTCAAACCCCCAAACCCCCTATCTCATAAAAAACAGTGACAATAACATCAAACCCCAAACCCCCATCTCATAAAAAACAGTGACAATAACATCAAAGCCCAAACCCCCATCTCATAAAAAAGTGGCAATAACATCAAACCCCAAACCCCCATCTCATAAAAAACAGTGACAATAACCTCAAACCCCAAACACCCTATCTCATAAAAAACGGTGACAATCACATCAAAGCCCAAACCCCCATCTCATAAAAAAGTGACAATACCATCAAACCCCCAAACACCATCTCATAAAAAACAGTCACAATAACATCAAACCCCAAACACCCATCTCATAAAAAACAGTGACAATAACCTCAAACCCCCAAACACCCTATCTCATAAAAAACAGTGACAATAACATCAAACCCCCAACTCATAAAAAATAGTGACAATACCATCAAACCCCAAACCCCATCTCATAAAAAACAGTGACAATAACATCAAACCCCAAAGCCCCACCATGTAAAAAAACAGCGACAATAACCTCAAACCCCCAAACCCCAATCTCATAAAAAACAGTGACAATAACCTCAAACCCCCATCTCATAAAAACAGTGACAATAACATCAAACCCCAAAGCCCCACCATGTAAAAAAACAGTGACAATAACCTCAAACCCCCAAACCCCCTATCTCATAAAAAACAGTGACAATAACATCAAACCCCAAACCCCCATCTCATAAAAAACAGTGACAATAACATCAAAGCCCAAACCCCCATCTCATAAAAACAGTGACAATAACCTCAAACCCCAAACCCCCTATCTCATAAAAAAAGTGACAATACCATCAAACCCCCATCTCATAAAAAACTGTGACAATACCATCAAACCCCAAACCCCCTACCACGTAAAAAAGTGACAATAACATCAAACCCCAAACCCCCATCTCATAAAAAACAGTGACAATAACATCAAAGTCCAAACCCCCATCTCATAAAAAAGTGACAATAACATCAAACCCCAAACCCCCATCTCATAAAAAACAGTGACAATAACCTCAAACCCCCAAACACCCTATCTCATAAAAAACAGTGACAATAACATCAAACCCCAAACCCCCATCTCATAAAAAACAGTGACAATAACATCAAAGTCCAAACCCCCATCTCATAAAAAACAGTGACAATAACATCAAACCATAAACCTCCTAACTCATAAGAAACAGTGATAATAACATCAAACCACAAATCCTCTATCTCATAAAAAACAGTGACAATACCATCAAACCCCCAAACACCATCTCATAAAAAACAGTCACAATAACATCAAACCCCAAACCCCCTACCACGTAAAAAAAGTGACAATAACATCAAACCCCAAACCTCCATCTCATAAAAAACAGTGACAATAACCTCAAACCCCCAAACACCCTATCTCATAAAAAACAGTGACAATAACATCAAAGTCCAAACCCCCATCTCATAAAAAACAGTGACAATAACATCAAACCATAAACCTCCTAACTCATAAGAAACAGTGATAATAACATCAAACCACAAACCCCCATCTCAAAAAAACAGTGACAATAACATCAAACCCCAAAGCCCCACCATGTAAAAAAACAGCGACAATAACCTCAAACCCCCAAACCCCAATCTCATAAAAAACAGTGACAATAACCTCAAACCCCCATCTCATAAAAACAGTGACAATAACATCAAACCCCAAAGCCCCACCATGTAAAAAAACAGTGACAATAACCTCAAACCCCCAAACCCCCTATCTCATAAAAAACAGTGACAATAACATCAAACCCCAAACCCCCATCTCATAAAAAACAGTGACAATAACATCAAAGCCCAAACCCCCATCTCATAAAAACAGTGACAATAACCTCAAACCCCAAACCCCCTATCTCATAAAAAAGTGACAATACCATCAAACCCCCATCTCATAAAAAACTGTGACAATACCATCAAACCCCAAACCCCCTACCACGTAAAAAAGTGACAATAACATCAAACCCCAAACCCCCATCTCATAAAAAACAGTGACAATAACATCAAAGTCCAAACCCCCATCTCATAAAAAAGTGACAATAACATCAAACCCCAAACCCCCATCTCATAAAAAACAGTGACAATAACCTCAAACCCCCAAACACCCTATCTCATAAAAAACAGTGACAATAACATCAAACCCCAAACCCCCATCTCATAAAAAACAGTGACAATAACATCAAAGTCCAAACCCCCATCTCATAAAAAACAGTGACAATAACATCAAACCATAAACCTCCTAACTCATAAGAAACAGTGATAATAACATCAAACCACAAATCCTCTATCTCATAAAAAACAGTGACAATACCATCAAACCCCCAAACACCATCTCATAAAAAACAGTCACAATAACATCAAACCCCAAACCCCCTACCACGTAAAAAAAAGTGACAATAACATCAAACCCCAAACCTCCATCTCATAAAAAACAGTGACAATAACCTCAAACCCCCAAACACCCTATCTCATAAAAAACAGTGACAATAACATCAAAGCCCAAACCCCCATCTCATAAAAAAGTGACAATAACATCAAACCCCAAACCCCCATCTCATAAAAAACAGTGACAATAACCTCAAACCCCCAAACACCCTATCTCATAAAAAACAGTGACAATAACATCAAAGCCCAAACCCCCATCTCATAAAAAACAGTGACAATAACATCAAACCCCAAAGCCCCACCATGTAAAAAAACAGCGACAATAACCTCAAACCCCCAAACCCCAATCTCATAAAAAACAGTGACAATAACCTCAAACCCCCATCTCATAAAAACAGTGACAATAACATCAAACCCCAAAGCCCCACCATGTAAAAAAACAGTGACAATAACCTCAAACCCCCAAACCCCCTATCTCATAAAAAACAGTGACAATAACATCAAACCCCAAACCCCCATCTCATAAAAAACAGTGACAATAACATCAAAGCCCAAACCCCCATCTCATAAAAAAGTGGCAATAACATCAAACCCCAAACCCCCATCTCATAAAAAACAGTGACAATAACCTCAAACCCCAAACACCCTATCTCATAAAAAACGGTGACAATCACATCAAAGCCCAAACCCCCATCTCATAAAAAAGTGACAATACTATCAAACCCCCAAACACCATCTCATAAAAAACAGTCACAATAACATCAAACCCCAAACACCCATCTCATAAAAAACAGTGACAATAACCTCAAACCCCCAAACACCCTATCTCATAAAAAACAGTGACAATAACATCAAACCCCCAACTCATAAAAAATAGTGACAATACCATCAAACCCCAAACCCCATCTCATAAAAAACAGTGACAATAACATCAAACCCCAAAGCCCCACCATGTAAAAAAACAGCGACAATAACCTCAAACCCCCAAACCCCAATCTCATAAAAAACAGTGACAATAACCTCAAACCCCCATCTCATAAAAACAGTGACAATAACATCAAACCCCAAAGCCCCACCATGTAAAAAAACAGTGACAATAACCTCAAACCCCCAAACCCCCTATCTCATAAAAAACAGTGACAATAACATCAAACCCCAAACCCCCATCTCATAAAAAACAGTGACAATAACATCAAAGCCCAAACCCCCATCTCATAAAAACAGTGACAATAACCTCAAACCCCAAACCCCCTATCTCATAAAAAAAGTGACAATACCATCAAACCCCCATCTCATAAAAAACTGTGACAATACCATCAAACCCCAAACCCCCTACCACGTAAAAAAGTGACAATAACATCAAACCCCAAACCCCCATCTCATAAAAAACAGTGACAATAACATCAAAGTCCAAACCCCCATCTCATAAAAAAGTGACAATAACATCAAACCCCAAACCCCCATCTCATAAAAAACAGTGACAATAACCTCAAACCCCCAAACACCCTATCTCATAAAAAACAGTGACAATAACATCAAACCCCAAACCCCCATCTCATAAAAAACAGTGACAATAACATCAAAGTCCAAACCCCCATCTCATAAAAAACAGTGACAATAACATCAAACCATAAACCTCCTAACTCATAAGAAACAGTGATAATAACATCAAACCACAAATCCTCTATCTCATAAAAAACAGTGACAATACCATCAAACCCCCAAACACCATCTCATAAAAAACAGTCACAATAACATCAAACCCCAAACCCCCTACCACGTAAAAAAAAGTGACAATAACATCAAACCCCAAACCTCCATCTCATAAAAAACAGTGACAATAACCTCAAACCCCCAAACACCCTATCTCATAAAAAACAGTGACAATAACATCAAAGCCCAAACCCCCATCTCATAAAAAAGTGACAATAACATCAAACCCCAAACCCCCATCTCATAAAAAACAGTGACAATAACCTCAAACCCCCAAACACCCTATCTCATAAAAAACAGTGACAATAACATCAAAGCCCAAACCCCCATCTCATAAAAAACAGTGACAATAACATCAAACCCCAAAGCCCCACCATGTAAAAAAACAGCGACAATAACCTCAAACCCCCAAACCCCAATCTCATAAAAAACAGTGACAATAACCTCAAACCCCCATCTCATAAAAACAGTGACAATAACATCAAACCCCAAAGCCCCACCATGTAAAAAAACAGTGACAATAACCTCAAACCCCCAAACCCCCTATCTCATAAAAAACAGTGACAATAACATCAAACCCCAAACCCCCATCTCATAAAAAACAGTGACAATAACATCAAAGCCCAAACCCCCATCTCATAAAAAAGTGGCAATAACATCAAACCCCAAACCCCCATCTCATAAAAAACAGTGACAATAACCTCAAACCCCAAACACCCTATCTCATAAAAAACGGTGACAATCACATCAAAGCCCAAACCCCCATCTCATAAAAAAGCGACAATACCATCAAACCCCCAAACACCATCTCATAAAAAACAGTGACAATAACCTCAAACCCCCAAACACCCTATCTCATAAAAAACAGTGACAATAACATCAAACCCCAAACCCCCATCTCATAAAAAACAGTCACAATAACATCAAACCCCAAACACCCATCTCATAAAAAACAGTGACAATAACCTCAAACCCCCAAACACCCTATCTCATAAAAAACAGTGACAATAACATCAAACCCCCAACTCATAAAAAATAGTGACAATACCATCAAACCCCAAACCCCATCTCATAAAAAACAGTGACAATAACATCAAACCCCAAAGCCCCACCATGTAAAAAAACAGCGACAATAACCTCAAACCCCCAAACCCCAATCTCATAAAAAACAGTGACAATAACCTCAAACCCCCATCTCATAAAAACAGTGACAATAACATCAAACCCCAAAGCCCCACCATGTAAAAAAACAGTGACAATAACCTCAAACCCCCAAACCCCCTATCTCATAAAAAACAGTGACAATAACATCAAACCCCAAACCCCCATCTCATAAAAAACAGTGACAATAACATCAAAGCCCAAACCCCCATCTCATAAAAACAGTGACAATAACCTCAAACCCCAAACCCCCTATCTCATAAAAAAAGTGACAATACCATCAAACCCCCAACTCATAAAAAATAGTGACAATACCATCAAACCCCAAACCCCCTACCACGTAAAAAAGTGACAATAACATCAAACCCCAAACCCCCATCTCATAAAAAACGGTGACAATCACATCAAAGCCCAAACCCCCATCTCATAAAAAAGTGACAATACCATCAAACCCCCAAACACCATCTCATAAAAAACAGTCACAATAACATCAAACCCCAAACACCCATCTCATAAAAAACAGTGACAATAACCTCAAACCCCCAAACACCCTATCTCATAAAAAACAGTGACAATAACCTCAAACCCCCAAACCCCCTATCTCATAAAAAACAGTGACAATAACATCAAACCCCAAACCCCCATCTCATAAAAAACAGTGACAATAACATCAAAGCCCAAACCCCCATCTCATAAAAAAGTGGCAATAACATCAAACCCCAAACCCCCATCTCATAAAAAACAGTGACAATAACCTCAAACCCCAAACACCCTATCTCATAAAAAACGGTGACAATCACATCAAAGCCCAAACCCCCATCTCATAAAAAAGTGACAATACCATCAAACCCCCAAACACCATCTCATAAAAAACAGTCACAATAACATCAAACCCCAAACACCCATCTCATAAAAAACAGTGACAATAACCTCAAACCCCCAAACACCCTATCTCATAAAAAACAGTGACAATAACATCAAACCCCCAACTCATAAAAAATAGTGACAATACCATCAAACCCCAAACCCCATCTCATAAAAAACAGTGACAATAACATCAAACCCCAAAGCCCCACCATGTAAAAAAACAGCGACAATAACCTCAAACCCCCAAACCCCAATCTCATAAAAAACAGTGACAATAACCTCAAACCCCCATCTCATAAAAACAGTGACAATAACATCAAACCCCAAAGCCCCACCATGTAAAAAAACAGTGACAATAACCTCAAACCCCCAAACCCCCTATCTCATAAAAAACAGTGACAATAACATCAAACCCCAAACCCCCATCTCATAAAAAACAGTGACAATAACATCAAAGCCCAAACCCCCATCTCATAAAAACAGTGACAATAACCTCAAACCCCAAACCCCCTATCTCATAAAAAAGTGACAATACCATCAAACCCCCATCTCATAAAAAACTGTGACAATACCATCAAACCCCAAACCCCCTACCACGTAAAAAAGTGACAATAACATCAAACCCCAAACCCCCATCTCATAAAAAACAGTGACAATAACATCAAAGTCCAAACCCCCATCTCATAAAAAAGTGACAATAACATCAAACCCCAAACCCCCATCTCATAAAAAACAGTGACAATAACCTCAAACCCCCAAACACCCTATCTCATAAAAAACAGTGACAATAACATCAAACCCCAAACCCCCATCTCATAAAAAACAGTGACAATAACATCAAAGTCCAAACCCCCATCTCATAAAAAACAGTGACAATAACATCAAACCATAAACCTCCTAACTCATAAGAAACAGTGATAATAACATCAAACCACAAATCCTCTATCTCATAAAAAACAGTGACAATACCATCAAACCCCCAAACACCATCTCATAAAAAACAGTCACAATAACATCAAACCCCAAACCCCCTACCACGTAAAAAAAAGTGACAATAACATCAAACCCCAAACCTCCATCTCATAAAAAACAGTGACAATAACCTCAAACCCCCAAACACCCTATCTCATAAAAAACAGTGACAATAACATCAAAGCCCAAACCCCCATCTCATAAAAAAGTGACAATAACATCAAACCCCAAACCCCCATCTCATAAAAAACAGTGACAATAACATCAAACCCCCAAACACCCTATCTCATAAAAAACAGTGACAATAACATCAAAGCCCAAACCCCCATCTCATAAAAAACAGTGACAATAACATCAAACCCCAAAGCCCCACCATGTAAAAAAACAGCGACAATAACCTCAAACCCCCAAACCCCAATCTCATAAAAAACAGTGACAATAACCTCAAACCCCCATCTCATAAAAACAGTGACAATAACATCAAACCCCAAAGCCCCACCATGTAAAAAAACAGTGACAATAACCTCAAACCCCCAAACCCCCTATCTCATAAAAAACAGTGACAATAACATCAAACCCCAAACCCCCATCTCATAAAAAACAGTGACAATAACATCAAAGCCCAAACCCCCATCTCATAAAAAAGTGGCAATAACATCAAACCCCAAACCCCCATCTCATAAAAAACAGTGACAATAACCTCAAACCCCAAACACCCTATCTCATAAAAAACGGTGACAATCACATCAAAGCCCAAACCCCCATCTCATAAAAAAGTGACAATACCATCAAACCCCCAAACACCATCTCATAAAAAACAGTCACAATAACATCAAACCCCAAACACCCATCTCATAAAAAACAGTGACAATAACCTCAAACCCCCAAACACCCTATCTCATAAAAAACAGTGACAATAACATCAAACCCCCAACTCATAAAAAATAGTGACAATACCATCAAACCCCAAACCCCATCTCATAAAAAACAGTGACAATAACATCAAACCCCAAAGCCCCACCATGTAAAAAAACAGCGACAATAACCTCAAACCCCCAAACCCCAATCTCATAAAAAACAGTGACAATAACCTCAAACCCCCATCTCATAAAAACAGTGACAATAACATCAAACCCCAAACCCCCATCTCATAAAAAACAGTGACAATAACATCAAAGCCCAAACCCCCATCTCATAAAAAAGTGGCAATAACATCAAACCCCAAACCCCCATCTCATAAAAAACAGTGACAATAACCTCAAACCCCAAACACCCTATCTCATAAAAAACGGTGACAATCACATCAAAGCCCAAACCCCCATCTCATAAAAAAGTGACAATACCATCAAACCCCCAAACACCATCTCATAAAAAACAGTCACAATAACATCAAACCCCAAACACCCATCTCATAAAAAACAGTGACAATAACCTCAAACCCCCAAACACCCTATCTCATAAAAAACAGTGACAATAACATCAAACCCCCAACTCATAAAAAATAGTGACAATACCATCAAACCCCAAACCCCATCTCATAAAAAACAGTGACAATAACATCAAACCCCAAAGCCCCACCATGTAAAAAAACAGCGACAATAACCTCAAACCCCCAAACCCCAATCTCATAAAAAACAGTGACAATAACCTCAAACCCCCATCTCATAAAAACAGTGACAATAACATCAAACCCCAAAGCCCCACCATGTAAAAAAACAGTGACAATAACCTCAAACCCCCAAACCCCCTATCTCATAAAAAACAGTGACAATAACATCAAACCCCAAACCCCCATCTCATAAAAACAGTGACAATAACCTCAAACCCCAAACCCCCTATCTCATAAAAAAAGTGACAATACCATCAAACCCCCATCTCATAAAAAACTGTGACAATACCATCAAACCCCAAACCCCCTACCACGTAAAAAAGTGACAATAACATCAAACCCCAAACCCCCATCTCATAAAAAACAGTGACAATAACATCAAACCCCAAAGCCCCACCATGTAAAAAAACAGCGACAATAACCTCAAACCCCCAAACCCCAATCTCATAAAAAACAGTGACAATAACCTCAAACCCCCATCTCATAAAAACAGTGACAATAACATCAAACCCCAAAGCCCCACCATGTAAAAAAACAGTGACAATAACCTCAAACCCCCAAACCCCCTATCTCATAAAAAACAGTGACAATAACATCAAAGCCCAAACCCCCATCTCATAAAAACAGTGACAATAACCTCAAACCCCAAACCCCCTATCTCATAAAAAAAGTGACAATACCATCAAACCCCCATCTCATAAAAAACTGTGACAATACCATCAAACCCCAAACCCCCTACCACGTAAAAAAGTGACAATAACATCAAACCCCAAACCCCCATCTCATAAAAAACAGTGACAATAACATCAAAGTCCAAACCCCCATCTCATAAAAAAGTGACAATAACATCAAACCCCAAACCCCCATCTCATAAAAAACAGTGACAATAACCTCAAACCCCCAAACACCCTATCTCATAAAAAACAGTGACAATAACATCAAACCCCAAACCCCCATCTCATAAAAAACAGTGACAATAACATCAAAGTCCAAACCCCCATCTCATAAAAAACAGTGACAATAACATCAAACCATAAACCTCCTAACTCATAAGAAACAGTGATAATAACATCAAACCACAAATCCTCTATCTCATAAAAAACAGTGACAATACCATCAAACCCCCAAACACCATCTCATAAAAAACAGTCA
Source organism: Hemitrygon akajei (assembly GCF_048418815.1). NCBI lineage: Eukaryota > Metazoa > Chordata > Chondrichthyes > Myliobatiformes > Dasyatidae > Hemitrygon > Hemitrygon akajei. Next base: position 65,260,238 of record NC_133129.1, read on the forward strand.
CAATAACATCAAACCCCAAACCCCCTACCACGTAAAAAAAAGTGACAATAACATCAAACCCCAAACCTCCATCTCATAAAAAACAGTGACAATAACCTCAAACCCCCAAACACCCTATCTCATAAAAAACAGTGACAATAACATCAAAGCCCAAACCCCCATCTCATAAAAAAGTGACAATAACATCAAACCCCAAACCCCCATCTCATAAAAAACAGTGACAATAACCTCAAACCCCCAAACACCCTATCTCATAAAAAACAGTGACAATAACATCAAAGCCCAAACCCCCATCTCATAAAAAACAGTGACAATAACATCAAACCCCAAAGCCCCACCATGTAAAAAAACAGCGACAATAACCTCAAACCCCCAAACCCCAATCTCATAAAAAACAGTGACAATAACCTCAAACCCCCATCTCATAAAAACAGTGACAATAACATCAAACCCCAAAGCCCCACCATGTAAAAAAACAGTGACAATAACCTCAAACCCCCAAACCCCCTATCTCATAAAAAACAGTGACAATAACATCAAACCCCAAACCCCCATCTCATAAAAAACAGTGACAATAACCTCAAACCCCAAACACCCTATCTCATAAAAAACGGTGACAATCACATCAAAGCCCAAACCCCCATCTCATAAAAAAGCGACAATACCATCAAACCCCCAAACACCATCTCATAGAAAACAGTGACAATAACCTCAAACCCCCAAACACCCTATCTCATAAAAAACAGTGACAATAACATCAAACCCCAAACCCCCATCTCATAAAAAACAGTCACAATAACATCAAACCCCAAACACCCATCTCATAAAAAACAGTGACAATAACCTCAAACCCCCAAACACCCTATCTCATAAAAAACAGTGACAATAACATCAAACCCCCAACTCATAAAAAATAGTGACAATACCATCAAACCCCAAACCCCATCTCATAAAAAACAGTGACAATAACATCAAACCCCAAAGCCCCACCATGTAAAAAAACAGCGACAATAACCTCAAACCCCCAAACCCCAATCTCATAAAAAACAGTGACAATAACCTCAAACCCCCATCTCATAAAAACAGTGACAATAACATCAAACCCCAAAGCCCCACCATGTAAAAAAACAGTGACAATAACCTCAAACCCCCAAACCCCCTATCTCATAAAAAACAGTGACAATAACATCAAACCCCAAACCCCCATCTCATAAAAAACAGTGACAATAACATCAAAGCCCAAACCCCCATCTCATAAAAACAGTGACAATAACCTCAAACCCCAAACCCCCTATCTCATAAAAAAAGTGACAATACCATCAAACCCCCAACTCATAAAAAATAGTGACAATACCATCAAACCCCAAACCCCCTACCACGTAAAAAAGTGACAATAACATCAAACCCCAAACCCCCATCTCATAAAAAACGGTGACAATCACATCAAAGCCCAAACCCCCATCTCATAAAAAAGTGACAATACCATCAAACCCCCAAACACCATCTCATAAAAAACAGTCACAATAACATCAAACCCCAAACACCCATCTCATAAAAAACAGTGACAATAACCTCAAACCCCCAAACACCCTATCTCATAAAAAACAGTGACAATAACCTCAAACCCCCAAACCCCCTATCTCATAAAAAACAGTGACAATAACATCAAACCCCAAACCCCCATCTCATAAAAAACAGTGACAATAACATCAAAGCCCAAACCCCCATCTCATAAAAAAGTGGCAATAACATCAAACCCCAAACCCCCATCTCATAAAAAACAGTGACAATAACCTCAAACCCCAAACACCCTATCTCATAAAAAACGGTGACAATCACATCAAAGCCCAAACCCCCATCTCATAAAAAAGTGACAATACCATCAAACCCCCAAACACCATCTCATAAAAAACAGTCACAATAACATCAAACCCCAAACACCCATCTCATAAAAAACAGTGACAATAACCTCAAACCCCCAAACACCCTATCTCATAAAAAACAGTGACAATAACATCAAACCCCCAACTCATAAAAAATAGTGACAATACCATCAAACCCCAAACCCCATCTCATAAAAAACAGTGACAATAACATCAAACCCCAAAGCCCCACCATGTAAAAAAACAGCGACAATAACCTCAAACCCCCAAACCCCAATCTCATAAAAAACAGTGACAATAACCTCAAACCCCCATCTCATAAAAACAGTGACAATAACATCAAACCCCAAAGCCCCACCATGTAAAAAAACAGTGACAATAACCTCAAACCCCCAAACCCCCTATCTCATAAAAAACAGTGACAATAACATCAAACCCCAAACCCCCATCTCATAAAAAACAGTGACAATAACATCAAAGCCCAAACCCCCATCTCATAAAAACAGTGACAATAACCTCAAACCCCAAACCCCCTATCTCATAAAAAAGTGACAATACCATCAAACCCCCATCTCATAAAAAACTGTGACAATACCATCAAACCCCAAACCCCCTACCACGTAAAAAAGTGACAATAACATCAAACCCCAAACCCCCATCTCATAAAAAACAGTGACAATAACATCAAAGTCCAAACCCCCATCTCATAAAAAAGTGACAATAACATCAAACCCCAAACCCCCATCTCATAAAAAACAGTGACAATAACCTCAAACCCCCAAACACCCTATCTCATAAAAAACAGTGACAATAACATCAAACCCCAAACCCCCATCTCATAAAAAACAGTGACAATAACATCAAAGTCCAAACCCCCATCTCATAAAAAACAGTGACAATAACATCAAACCATAAACCTCCTAACTCATAAGAAACAGTGATAATAACATCAAACCACAAATCCTCTATCTCATAAAAAACAGTGACAATACCATCAAACCCCCAAACACCATCTCATAAAAAACAGTCACAATAACATCAAACCCCAAACCCCCTACCACGTAAAAAAAAGTGACAATAACATCAAACCCCAAACCTCCATCTCATAAAAAACAGTGACAATAACCTCAAACCCCCAAACACCCTATCTCATAAAAAACAGTGACAATAACATCAAAGCCCAAACCCCCATCTCATAAAAAAGTGACAATAACATCAAACCCCAAACCCCCATCTCATAAAAAACAGTGACAATAACCTCAAACCCCCAAACACCCTATCTCATAAAAAACAGTGACAATAACATCAAAGCCCAAACCCCCATCTCATAAAAAACAGTGACAATAACATCAAACCCCAAAGCCCCACCATGTAAAAAAACAGCGACAATAACCTCAAACCCCCAAACCCCAATCTCATAAAAAACAGTGACAATAACCTCAAACCCCCATCTCATAAAAACAGTGACAATAACATCAAACCCCAAAGCCCCACCATGTAAAAAAACAGTGACAATAACCTCAAACCCCCAAACCCCCTATCTCATAAAAAACAGTGACAATAACATCAAACCCCAAACCCCCATCTCATAAAAAACAGTGACAATAACATCAAAGCCCAAACCCCCATCTCATAAAAAAGTGGCAATAACATCAAACCCCAAACCCCCATCTCATAAAAAACAGTGACAATAACCTCAAACCCCAAACACCCTATCTCATAAAAAACGGTGACAATCACATCAAAGCCCAAACCCCCATCTCATAAAAAAGTGACAATACCATCAAACCCCCAAACACCATCTCATAAAAAACAGTCACAATAACATCAAACCCCAAACACCCATCTCATAAAAAACAGTGACAATAACCTCAAACCCCCAAACACCCTATCTCATAAAAAACAGTGACAATAACATCAAACCCCCAACTCATAAAAAATAGTGACAATACCATCAAACCCCAAACCCCATCTCATAAAAAACAGTGACAATAACATCAAACCCCAAAGCCCCACCATGTAAAAAAACAGCGACAATAACCTCAAACCCCCAAACCCCAATCTCATAAAAAACAGTGACAATAACCTCAAACCCCCATCTCATAAAAACAGTGACAATAACATCAAACCCCAAAGCCCCACCATGTAAAAAAACAGTGACAATAACCTCAAACCCCCAAACCCCCTATCTCATAAAAAACAGTGACAATAACATCAAACCCCAAACCCCCATCTCATAAAAAACAGTGACAATAACATCAAAGCCCAAACCCCCATCTCATAAAAACAGTGACAATAACCTCAAACCCCAAACCCCCTATCTCATAAAAAAAGTGACAATACCATCAAACCCCCATCTCATAAAAAACTGTGACAATACCATCAAACCCCAAACCCCCTACCACGTAAAAAAGTGACAATAACATCAAACCCCAAACCCCCATCTCATAAAAAACAGTGACAATAACATCAAAGTCCAAACCCCCATCTCATAAAAAAGTGACAATAACATCAAACCCCAAACCCCCATCTCATAAAAAACAGTGACAATAACCTCAAACCCCCAAACACCCTATCTCATAAAAAACAGTGACAATAACATCAAACCCCAAACCCCCATCTCATAAAAAACAGTGACAATAACATCAAAGTCCAAACCCCCATCTCATAAAAAACAGTGACAATAACATCAAACCATAAACCTCCTAACTCATAAGAAACAGTGATAATAACATCAAACCACAAATCCTCTATCTCATAAAAAACAGTGACAATACCATCAAACCCCCAAACACCATCTCATAAAAAACAGTCACAATAACATCAAACCCCAAACCCCCTACCACGTAAAAAAAGTGACAATAACATCAAACCCCAAACCTCCATCTCATAAAAAACAGTGACAATAACCTCAAACCCCCAAACACCCTATCTCATAAAAAACAGTGACAATAACATCAAAGTCCAAACCCCCATCTCATAAAAAACAGTGACAATAACATCAAACCATAAACCTCCTAACTCATAAGAAACAGTGATAATAACATCAAACCACAAACCCCCATCTCAAAAAAACAGTGACAATAACATCAAACCCCAAAGCCCCAACATGTAAAAAAACAGCGACAATAACCTCAAACCCCCAAACCCCAATCTCATAAAAAACAGTGACAATAACCTCAAACCCCCATCTCATAAAAACAGTGACAATAACATCAAACCCCAAAGCCCCACCATGTAAAAAAACAGTGACAATAACCTCAAACCCCCAAACCCCCTATCTCATAAAAAACAGTGACAATAACATCAAACCCCAAACCCCCATCTCATAAAAAACAGTGACAATAACATCAAAGCCCAAACCCCCATCTCATAAAAACAGTGACAATAACCTCAAACCCCAAACCCCCTATCTCATAAAAAAGTGACAATACCATCAAACCCCCATCTCATAAAAAACTGTGACAATACCATCAAACCCCAAACCCCCTACCACGTAAAAAAGTGACAATAACATCAAACCCCAAACCCCCATCTCATAAAAAACAGTGACAATAACATCAAAGTCCAAACCCCCATCTCATAAAAAAGTGACAATAACATCAAACCCCAAACCCCCATCTCATAAAAAACAGTGACAATAACCTCAAACCCCCAAACACCCTATCTCATAAAAAACAGTGACAATAACATCAAACCCCAAACCCCCATCTCATAAAAAACAGTGACAATAACATCAAAGTCCAAACCCCCATCTCATAAAAAACAGTGACAATAACATCAAACCATAAACCTCCTAACTCATAAGAAACAGTGATAATAACATCAAACCACAAATCCTCTATCTCATAAAAAACAGTGACAATACCATCAAACCCCCAAACACCATCTCATAAAAAACAGTCACAATAACATCAAACCCCAAACCCCCTACCACGTAAAAAAAAGTGACAATAACATCAAACCCCAAACCTCCATCTCATAAAAAACAGTGACAATAACCTCAAACCCCCAAACACCCTATCTCATAAAAAACAGTGACAATAACATCAAAGCCCAAACCCCCATCTCATAAAAAAGTGACAATAACATCAAACCCCAAACCCCCATCTCATAAAAAACAGTGACAATAACCTCAAACCCCCAAACACCCTATCTCATAAAAAACAGTGACAATAACATCAAAGCCCAAACCCCCATCTCATAAAAAACAGTGACAATAACATCAAACCCCAAAGCCCCACCATGTAAAAAAACAGCGACAATAACCTCAAACCCCCAAACCCCAATCTCATAAAAAACAGTGACAATAACCTCAAACCCCCATCTCATAAAAACAGTGACAATAACATCAAACCCCAAAGCCCCACCATGTAAAAAAACAGTGACAATAACCTCAAACCCCCAAACCCCCTATCTCATAAAAAACAGTGACAATAACATCAAACCCCAAACCCCCATCTCATAAAAAACAGTGACAATAACATCAAAGCCCAAACCCCCATCTCATAAAAAAGTGGCAATAACATCAAACCCCAAACCCCCATCTCATAAAAAACAGTGACAATAACCTCAAACCCCAAACACCATCTCATAAAAAAGTGACAATACCATCAAACCCCCAAACACCATCTCATAAAAAACAGTCACAATAACATCAAACCCCAAACACCCATCTCATAAAAAACAGTGACAATAACCTCAAACCCCCAAACACCCTATCTCATAAAAAACAGTGACAATAACATCAAACCCCCAAACACCCTATCTCATAAAAAACAGTGACAATAACATCAAACCCCCAACTCATAAAAAATAGTGACAATACCATCAAACCCCAAACCCCATCTCATAAAAAACAGTGACAATAACATCAAACCCCAAAGCCCCACCATGTAAAAAAACAGCGACAATAACCTCAAACCCCCAAACCCCAATCTCATAAAAAACAGTGACAATAACCTCAAACCCCCATCTCATAAAAACAGTGACAATAACATCAAACCCCAAAGCCCCACCATGTAAAAAAACAGTGACAATAACCTCAAACCCCCAAACCCCCTATCTCATAAAAAACAGTGACAATAACATCAAACCCCAAACCCCCATCTCATAAAAAACAGTGACAATAACATCAAAGCCCAAACCCCCATCTCATAAAAACAGTGACAATAACCTCAAACCCCAAACCCCCTATCTCATAAAAAAAGTGACAATACCATCAAACCCCCATCTCATAAAAAACTGTGACAATACCATCAAACCCCAAACCCCCTACCACGTAAAAAAGTGACAATAACATCAAACCCCAAACCCCCATCTCATAAAAAACAGTGACAATAACATCAAAGTCCAAACCCCCATCTCATAAAAAAGTGACAATAACATCAAACCCCAAACCCCCATCTCATAAAAAACAGTGACAATAACCTCAAACCCCCAAACACCCTATCTCATAAAAAACAGTGACAATAACATCAAACCCCAAACCCCCATCTCATAAAAAACAGTGACAATAACATCAAAGTCCAAACCCCCATCTCATAAAAAACAGTGACAATAACATCAAACCATAAACCTCCTAACTCATAAGAAACAGTGATAATAACATCAAACCACAAATCCTCTATCTCATAAAAAACAGTGACAATACCATCAAACCCCCAAACACCATCTCATAAAAAACAGTCACAATAACATCAAACCCCAAACCCCCTACCACGTAAAAAAAAGTGACAATAACATCAAACCCCAAACCTCCATCTCATAAAAAACAGTGACAATAACCTCAAACCCCCAAACACCCTATCTCATAAAAAACAGTGACAATAACATCAAAGCCCAAACCCCCATCTCATAAAAAAGTGACAATAACATCAAACCCCAAACCCCCATCTCATAAAAAACAGTGACAATAACCTCAAACCCCCAAACACCCTATCTCATAAAAAACAGTGACAATAACATCAAAGCCCAAACCCCCATCTCATAAAAAACAGTGACAATAACATCAAACCCCAAAGCCCCACCATGTAAAAAAACAGCGACAATAACCTCAAACCCCCAAACCCCAATCTCATAAAAAACAGTGACAATAACCTCAAACCCCCATCTCATAAAAACAGTGACAATAACATCAAACCCCAAAGCCCCACCATGTAAAAAAACAGTGACAATAACCTCAAACCCCCAAACCCCCTATCTCATAAAAAACAGTGACAATAACATCAAACCCCAAACCCCCATCTCATAAAAAACAGTGACAATAACATCAAAGCCCAAACCCCCATCTCATAAAAAAGTGGCAATAACATCAAACCCCAAACCCCCATCTCATAAAAAACAGTGACAATAACCTCAAACCCCAAACACCCTATCTCATAAAAAACGGTGACAATCACATCAAAGCCCAAACCCCCATCTCATAAAAAAGCGACAATACCATCAAACCCCCAAACACCATCTCATAAAAAACAGTGACAATAACCTCAAACCCCCAAACACCCTATCTCATAAAAAACAGTGACAATAACATCAAACCCCAAACCCCCATCTCATAAAAAACAGTCACAATAACATCAAACCCCAAACACCCATCTCATAAAAAACAGTGACAATAACCTCAAACCCCCAAACACCCTATCTCATAAAAAACAGTGACAATAACATCAAACCCCCAACTCATAAAAAATAGTGACAATACCATCAAACCCCAAACCCCATCTCATAAAAAACAGTGACAATAACATCAAACCCCAAAGCCCCACCATGTAAAAAAACAGCGACAATAACCTCAAACCCCCAAACCCCAATCTCATAAAAAACAGTGACAATAACCTCAAACCCCCATCTCATAAAAACAGTGACAATAACATCAAACCCCAAAGCCCCACCATGTAAAAAAACAGTGACAATAACCTCAAACCCCCAAACCCCCTATCTCATAAAAAACAGTGACAATAACATCAAACCCCAAACCCCCATCTCATAAAAAACAGTGACAATAACATCAAAGCCCAAACCCCCATCTCATAAAAACAGTGACAATAACCTCAAACCCCAAACCCCCTATCTCATAAAAAAAGTGACAATACCATCAAACCCCCAACTCATAAAAAATAGTGACAATACCATCAAACCCCAAACCCCCTACCACGTAAAAAAGTGACAATAACATCAAACCCCAAACCCCCATCTCATAAAAAACGGTGACAATCACATCAAAGCCCAAACCCCCATCTCATAAAAAAGTGACAATACCATCAAACCCCCAAACACCATCTCATAAAAAACAGTCACAATAACATCAAACCCCAAACACCCATCTCATAAAAAACAGTGACAATAACCTCAAACCCCCAAACACCCTATCTCATAAAAAACAGTGACAATAACATCAAACCCCCAACTCATAAAAAATAGTGACAATACCATCAAACCCCAAACCCCATCTCATAAAAAACAGTGACAATAACATCAAACCCCAAAGCCCCACCATGTAAAAAAACAGCGACAATAACCTCAAACCCCAAACCCCAATCTCATAAAAAACAGTGACAATAACCTCAAACCCCCATCTCATAAAAACAGTGACAATAACATCAAACCCCAAAGCCCCACCATGTAAAAAAACAGTGACAATAACCTCAAACCCCCAAACCCCCCATCTCATAAAAAACAGTGACAATAACATCAAACCCCAAACCCCCATCTCATAAAAAACAGTGACAATAACATCAAACCCCAAACCCCCATCTCATAAAAAACAATGACAATAACATCAAACCCCAAACCCCTTATCTCATAAAAAACAGTGACAATAACATCAAACCCCCAACTCATAAAAAATAGTGACAATACCATCAAACCCCAAACCCCCATCTCATAAAAAACAGTGACAATAACATCAAACCCCAAAGCCCCACCATGTAAAAAAACAGTGACAATAACCTCTAACCCCCAAACCCCAATCTCATAAAAAACAGTGACAATAACATCAAACCCCAAACCCCCATCTCATAAAAAACAGTGACAATAACATCAAACCCCAAACCCTCTATCTCATAAAAAACAGTGACAATAACATCAAACCCCAAAGCCCCACCATGTAAAAAAACAGTGACAATAACCTCAAGCCCCCTATCTCATAAAAAACAGTGACAATAACATCAAACCCCAAACCCCCATCTCATAAAAAACAGTGACAATAACATCAAACCCCAAACCCCTTATCTCATAAAAAAGTGACAATAACATCAAACCCCCAACTCATAAAAAATAGTGACAATACCATCAAACCCCAAACCCCCATCTCATAAAAAACAGTGACAATAACATCAAACCCCAAAGCCCCACCATGTAAAAAAACAGTGACAATAACCTCAAACCCCCAAACCCCAATCTCATAAAAAACAGTGACAATAACCTCAAACCCCCATCTCATAAAAAACAGTGACAATAACATCAAACCCCCAAACCCCAATCTCATAAAAAACAGTGACAATAACATCAAACCCCAAACCCCCTATCTCATAAAAAACAGTGACAATAACATCAAACCCCAAAGCCCCACCATGTAAAAAAACAGTGACAATAACCTCAAGCCCCCTATCTCATAAAAAACAGTGACAATAACATCAAACCCCAAACCCCCATCTCATAAAAAACAGTGACAATAACATCAAACCCCAAACCCCTTATCTCATAAAAAACAGTGACAATAACATCAAACCCCCAACTCATAAAAAATAGTGACAATACCATCAAACCCCAAACCCCCATCTCATAAAAAACAGTGACAATAACATCAAACCCCAAAGCCCCACCATGTAAAAAAACAGTGACAATAACCTCAAACCCCCAAACCCCAATCTCATAAAAAACAGTGACAATAACATCAAACCCCAAAGCCCCACCATGTAAAAAAACAGTGACAATAACCTCAAGCCCCCTATCTCATAAAAAACAGTGACAATAACATCAAACCCCAAACCCCCATCTCATAAAAAACAGTGACAATAACATCAAACCCCAAACCCCTTATCTCATAAAAAACAGTGACAATAACATCAAACCGCCAACTCATAAAAAATAGTGACAATACCATCAAACCCCAAACCCCCATCTCATAAAAAACAGTGACAATAACATCAAACCCCAAAGCCCCACCATGTAAAAAAACAGTGACAATAACCTCAAACCCCCAAACCCCAATCTCATAAAAAACAGTGACAATAACATCAAACCCCAAACCCCCATCTCATAAAAAACAGTGACAATAACATCAAACCCCAAACCCTCTATCTCATAAAAAACAGTGACAATAACATCAAACCCCAAACCCCCATCTCATAAAAAACAGTGACAATAACATCAAACCCCAAACCCCTATCTCATAAAAAACAGTGACAATAACCTCAAACCCCCATCTCATAAAAAACAGTGACAATAACATCAAACCCCCAAACACCCTATCTCATAAAAAACAGTGACAATAACATCAAACCCCCATATCATAAAAAACAGTGACAATAACATCAAACCCCAAACCCCCATCTCATAAAAAACAGTGACAATAACATCAAACCCCCATATCATAAAAAACAGTGACAATAACTTCAAATCCCAAACCCCCATCTCATAAAAAACAGTGACAATAACCTCAAACCCCCAAACCCCCTATCTCATAAAAAACAGTGACAATAACATCAAACCCCAAACCTCCATCTCATAAAAAACAGTGACAATAACATCAAACCCCAAACCCCCATCTCATAAAAAACAGTGACAATAACATCAAACCCCAAACCCCTTATCTCATAAAAAACAGTGACAATAACATCAAACCCCAAACCTCCATCTCATAAAAAACAGTGACAATAACATCAAACCCCAAACCCCCATCTCATAGAAAACAGTGACAATAACATCAAACCCCAAACCCCCATCTCATAAAAAACAGTGACAATAACATCAAACCCCAAACCCCCATCTCATAAAAAACAATGACAATAACATCAAACCCCAAACCCCTTATCTCATAAAAAACAGTGACAATAACATCAAACCCCCAACTCATAAAAAAGTGACAATACCATCAAACCCCAAACCCCCATCTCATAAAAAACAGTGACAATAACATCAAACCCCAAAGCCCCACCATGTAAAAAAACAGTGACAATAACCTCAAACCCCCAAACCCCAATCTCATAAAAAACAGTGACAATAACATCAAACCCCAAACCCCCATCTCATAAAAAACAGTGACAATAACATCAAACCCCAAACCCTCTATCTCATAAAAAACACTGACAATAACATCAAACCCCAAAGCCCCACCATGTAAAAAAACAGTGACAATAACCTCAAGCCCCCTATCTCATAAAAAACAGTGACAATAACATCAAACCCCAAACCCCCATCTCATAAAAAACAGTGACAATAACATCAAACCCCAAACCCCTTATCTCATAAAAAAGTGGCAATAACATCAAACCCCCAACTCATAAAAAATAGTGACAATACCATCAAACCCCAAACCCCCATCTCATAAAAAACAGTGACAATAACATCAAACCCCAAAGCCCCACCATGTAAAAAAACAGTGACAATTAGCTCAAACCCACAAACCCCAATCTCATAAAAAACAGTGACAATAACATCAAACCCCCAAACCCCCATCTCATAAAAAACAGTGACAATAACATCAAACCCCAAACCCCCATCTCATAAAAAACAGTGACAATAACATCAAACCCCAAACCCTCTATCTCATAAAAAACAGTGACAATAACATCAAACCCCAAACCCCCATCTCATAAAAAATAGTGACAATAACATCAAACCCACAAACCCCAATCTCATAAAAAACAGTGACAATAACATCAAACCCCCAAACCCCCATCTCATAAAAAACAGTGACAATAACATCAAACCCCAAACCCCCATCTCATAAAAAACAGTGACAATAACATCAAACCCCAAACCCTCTGTCTCATAAAAAACAGTGACAATAACATCAAACCCCAAACCCCCATCTCATAAAAAACAGTGACAATAACATCAAACCCCAAACCCCTATCTCATAAAAAACAGTGACAATAACCTCAAACCCCCATCTCATAAAAAACAGTGACAATAACATCAAACCCCCAAACACCCTATCTCATAAAAAACAGTGACAATAACATCAAACCCCCATATCATAAAAAACAGTGACAATAACATCAAACCCCAAACCCCCATCTCATAAAAAACAGTGAAAATAACATCAAACCCCCAACTCATAAAAAATAGTGACAATACCATCAAACCCCAAACCCCCATCTCATAAAAAATAGTGACAATACCATCAAACCTCAAGCCCCCTATCTCATAAAAAACAGTGACAATAACATCAAACCCCAAACCCCCATCTCATAAAAAACAGTGACAATAACATCAAACCCCAAACCCCTATCTCATAAAAAACAGTGACAATAACCTCAAACCCCCATCTCATAAAAAACAGTGACAATAACATCAAACCCCCAAACACCCTATCTCATAAAAAACAGTGACAATAACATCAAACCCCCATATCATAAAAAACAGTGACAATAACATCAAACCCCAAACCCCCATCACATAAAAAACAATGACAATAACATCAAACCCCAAACCCCTTATCTCATAAAAAACAGTGACAATAACATCAAACCCCCAACTCATAAAAAAGTGACAATACCATCAAACCCCAAACCCCCATCTCATAAAAAACAGTGACAATAACATCAAACCCCAAAGCCCCACCATGTAAAAAAACAGTGACAATAACCTCAAACCCCCAAACCCCAATCTCATAAAAAACAGTGACAATAACATCAAACCCCAAACCCTCTATCTCATAAAAAACACTGACAATAACATCAAACCCCAAAGCCCCACCATGTAAAAAAACAGTGACAATAACCTCAAGCCCCCTATCTCATAAAAAACAGTGACAATAACATCAAACCCCAAACCCCCATCTCATAAAAAACAGTGACAATAACATCAAACCCCAAACCCCTTATCTCATAAAAAAGTGGCAATAACATCAAACCCCCAACTCATAAAAAATAGTGACAATACCATCAAACCCCAAACCCCCATCTCATAAAAAACAGTGACAATAACATCAAACCCCAAAGCCCCACCATGTAAAAAAACAGTGACAATTAGCTCAAACCCACAAACCCCAATCTCATAAAAAACAGTGACAATAACATCAAACCCCCAAACCCCCATCTCATAAAAAACAGTGACAATAACATCAAACCCCAAACCCCCATCTCATAAAAAACAGTGACAATAACATCAAACCCCAAACCCTCTATCTCATAAAAAACAGTGACAATAACATCAAACCCCAAACCCCCATCTCATAAAAAATAGTGACAATAACATCAAACCCACAAACCCCAATCTCATAAAAAACAGTGACAATAACATCAAACCCCCAAACCCCCATCTCATAAAAAACAGTGACAATAACATCAAACCCCAAACCCCCATCTCATAAAAAACAGTGACAATAACATCAAACCCCAAACCCTCTGTCTCATAAAAAACAGTGACAATAACATCAAACCCCAAACCCCCATCTCATAAAAAACAGTGACAATAACATCAAACCCCAAACCCCTATCTCATAAAAAACAGTGACAATAACCTCAAACCCCCATCTCATAAAAAACAGTGACAATAACATCAAACCCCCAAACACCCTATCTCATAAAAAACAGTGACAATAACATCAAACCCCCATATCATAAAAAACAGTGACAATAACATCAAACCCCAAACCCCCATCTCATAAAAAACAGTGAAAATAACATCAAACCCCCAACTCATAAAAAATAGTGACAATACCATCAAACCCCAAACCCCCATCTCATAAAAAATAGTGACAATACCATCAAACCTCAAGCCCCCTATCTCATAAAAAACAGTGACAATAACATCAAACCCCAAACCCCCATCTCATAAAAAACAGTGACAATAACATCAAACCCCAAACCCCTATCTCATAAAAAACAGTGACAATAACCTCAAACCCCCATCTCATAAAAAACAGTGACAATAACATCAAACCCCCAAACACCCTATCTCATAAAAAACAGTGACAATAACATCAAACCCCCATATCATAAAAAACAGTGACAATAACATCAAACCCCAAACCCCCATCACATAAAAAACAATGACAATAACATCAAACCCCAAACCCCTTATCTCATAAAAAACAGTGACAATAACATCAAACCCCCAACTCATAAAAAAGTGACAATACCATCAAACCCCAAACCCCCATCTCATAAAAAACAGTGACAATAACATCAAACCCCAAAGCCCCACCATGTAAAAAAACAGTGACAATAACCTCAAACCCCCAAACCCCAATCTCATAAAAAACAGTGACAATAACATCAAACCCCAAAGCCCCACCATGTAAAAAAACAGTGACAATAACCTCAAGCCCCCTATCTCATAAAAAACAGTGACAATAACATCAAACCCCAAACCCCCATCTCATAAAAAACAGTGACAATAACATCAAACCCCAAACCCCTTATCTCATAAAAAACAGTGACAATAACATCAAACCGCCAACTCATAAAAAATAGTGACAATACCATCAAACCCCAAACCCCCATCTCATAAAAAACAGTGACAATAACATCAAACCCCAAAGCCCCACCATGTAAAAAAACAGTGACAATAACCTCAAACCCCCAAACCCCAATCTCATAAAAAACAGTGACAATAACATCAAACCCCAAACCCCCATCTCATAAAAAACAGTGACAATAACATCAAACCCCAAACCCTCTATCTCATAAAAAACAGTGACAATAACATCAAACCCCAAACCCCCATCTCATAAAAAACAGTGACAATAACATCAAACCCCAAACCCCTATCTCATAAAAAACAGTGACAATAACCTCAAACCCCCATCTCATAAAAAACAGTGACAATAACATCAAACCCCCAAACACCCTATCTCATAAAAAACAGTGACAATAACATCAAACCCCCATATCATAAAAAACAGTGACAATAACATCAAACCCCAAACCCCCATCTCATAAAAAACAGTGACAATAACATCAAACCCCCATATCATAAAAAACAGTGACAATAACTTCAAACCCCAAACCCCCATCTCATAAAAAAAAGTGACAATAACCTCAAACCCCCAAACCCCCTATCTCATAAAAAACAGTGACAATAACATCAAACCCCAAACCTCCATCTCATAAAAAACAGTGACAATAACATCAAACCCCAAACCCCCATCTCATAAAAAACAGTGACAATAACATCAAACCCCAAACCCCTTATCTCATAAAAAACAGTGACAATAACATCAAACCCCAAACCTCCATCTCATAAAAAACAGTGACAATAACATCAAACCCCAAACCCCCATCTCATAGAAAACAGTGACAATAACATCAAACCCCAAACCCCCATCTCATAAAAAACAGTGACAATAACATCAAACCCCAAACCCCCATCTCATAAAAAACAATGACAATAACATCAAACCCCAAACCCCTTATCTCATAAAAAACAGTGACAATAACATCAAACCCCCAACTCATAAAAAAGTGACAATACCATCAAACCCCAAACCCCCATCTCATAAAAAACAGTGACAATAACATCAAACCCCAAAGCCCCACCATGTAAAAAAACAGTGACAATAACCTCAAACCCCCAAACCCCAATCTCATAAAAAACAGTGACAATAACATCAAACCCCAAACCCCCATCTCATAAAAAACAGTGACAATAACATCAAACCCCAAACCCTCTATCTCATAAAAAACACTGACAATAACATCAAACCCCAAAGCCCCACCATGTAAAAAAACAGTGACAATAACCTCAAGCCCCCTATCTCATAAAAAACAGTGACAATAACATCAAACCCCAAACCCCCATCTCATAAAAAACAGTGACAATAACATCAAACCCCAAACCCCTTATCTCATAAAAAAGTGGCAATAACATCAAACCCCCAACTCATAAAAAATAGTGACAATACCATCAAACCCCAAACCCCCATCTCATAAAAAACAGTGACAATAACATCAAACCCCAAAGCCCCACCATGTAAAAAAACAGTGACAATTAGCTCAAACCCACAAACCCCAATCTCATAAAAAACAGTGACAATAACATCAAACCCCCAAACCCCCATCTCATAAAAAACAGTGACAATAACATCAAACCCCAAACCCCCATCTCATAAAAAACAGTGACAATAACATCAAACCCCAAACCCTCTATCTCATAAAAAACAGTGACAATAACATCAAACCCCAAACCCCCATCTCATAAAAAATAGTGACAATAACATCAAACCCACAAACCCCAATCTCATAAAAAACAGTGACAATAACATCAAACCCCCAAACCCCCATCTCATAAAAAACAGTGACAATAACATCAAACCCCAAACCCCCATCTCATAAAAAACAGTGACAATAACATCAAACCCCAAACCCTCTGTCTCATAAAAAACAGTGACAATAACATCAAACCCCAAACCCCCATCTCATAAAAAACAGTGACAATAACATCAAACCCCAAACCCCTATCTCATAAAAAACAGTGACAATAACCTCAAACCCCCATCTCATAAAAAACAGTGACAATAACATCAAACCCCCAAACACCCTATCTCATAAAAAACAGTGACAATAACATCAAACCCCCATATCATAAAAAACAGTGACAATAACATCAAACCCCAAACCCCCATCTCATAAAAAACAGTGAAAATAACATCAAACCCCCAACTCATAAAAAATAGTGACAATACCATCAAACCCCAAACCCCCATCTCATAAAAAATAGTGACAATACCATCAAACCTCAAGCCCCCTATCTCATAAAAAACAGTGACAATAACATCAAACCCCAAACCCCCATCTCATAAAAAACAGTGACAATAACATCAAACCCCAAACCCCTATCTCATAAAAAACAGTGACAATAACCTCAAACCCCCATCTCATAAAAAACAGTGACAATAACATCAAACCCCCAAACACCCTATCTCATAAAAAACAGTGACAATAACATCAAACCCCCATATCATAAAAAACAGTGACAATAACATCAAACCCCAAACCCCCATCACATAAAAAACAATGACAATAACATCAAACCCCAAACCCCTTATCTCATAAAAAACAGTGACAATAACATCAAACCCCCAACTCATAAAAAATAGTGACAATACCATCAAACCCCAAACCCCCATCTCATAAAAAACAGTGACAATAACATCAAACCCCAAAGCCCCACCATGTAAAAAAACAGTGACAATAACCTCAAACCCCCAAACCCCAATCTCATAAAAAACAGTGACAATAACATCAAACCCCAAACCCCCATCTCATAAAAAACAGTGACAATAACATCAAACCCCAAACCCTCTATCTCATAAAAAACACTGACAATAACATCAAACCCCAAAGCCCCACCATGTAAAAAAACAGTGACAATAACCTCAAGTCCCCTATCTCATAAAAAACAGTGACAATAACATCAAACCCCAAACCCCCATCTCATAAAAAACAGTGACAATAACATCAAACCCCAAACCCCTATCTCATAAAAAACAGTGACAATAACCTCAAACCCCCATCTCATAAAAAACAGTGACAATAACATCAAACCCCCAAACACCCTATCTCATAAGAAACAGTGACAATAACATCAAACCCCCATATCATAAAAAATAGTGACAATACCATCAAAACCCAAACCCCCATCTCATAAAAAACAGTGACAATAACATCAAACCCCAAAGCCCCACCATGTAAAAAAACAGTGACAATAACCTCAAACCCCCAAACCTCAATCTCATAAAAAACAGTGACAATAACATCAAACCCGAAACCCCCATCTCATAAAAAACAGTGACAATAACATCAAACCCCAAACCCTCTATCTCATAAAAAACACTGACAATAACATCAAACCCCAAAGCCCCACCATGTAAAAAAACAGTGACAATAACCTCAAGCCCCCATCTCATAAAAAACAGTGACAATAACATCAAACCCCAAACCCCCATCTCATAAAAAACAGTGACAATAACATCAAACCCCCATATCATAAAAAACAGTGACAATAACATCAAACCCCAAACCCCCATCTCATAAAAAACAGTGACAATAACCTCAAACCCCCAAACCCCCTATCTCATAAAAAACAGTGACAATAACATCAAACCCCAAACCTCCATCTCATAAAAAACAGTGACAATAACATCAAACCCCAAACCCTCATCTCATAAAAAACAGTGACAATAACATCAAACCCCAAACCCCTTATCTCATAAAAAACAGTGACAATAACATCAAACCCCAAACCTCCATCTCATAAAAAACAGTGACAATAACATCAAACCCCAAACCCCCATCTCATAAAAAACAGTGACAATAACATCAAACCCCAAACCCCCATCTCATAAAAAACAGTGACAATAACATCAAACCCCAAACCCCCATCTCATAAAAAACAATGACAATAACATCAAACCCCAAACCCCTTATCTCATAAAAAACAGTGACAATAACATCAAACCCCCAACTCATAAAAAATAGTGACAATACCATCAAACCCCAAACCCCCATCTCATAAAAAACAGTGACAATAACATCAAACCCCAAAGCCCCACCATGTAAAAAAACAGTGACAATAACCTCAAACCCCCAAACCCCAATCTCATAAAAAACAGTGACAATAACATCAAACCCCAAACCCCCATCTCATAAAAAACAGTGACAATAACATCAAACCCCAAACCCTCTATCTCATAAAAAACACTGACAATAACATCAAACCCCAAAGCCCCACCATGTAAAAAAACAGTGACAATAACCTCAAGCCCCCTATCTCATAAAAAACAGTGACAATAACATCAAACCCCAAACCCCCATCTCTTAAAAAACAGTGACAATAACATCAAACCCCAAACCCCTTATCTCATAAAAAAGTGACAATAACATCAAACCCCCAACTCATAAAAAATAGTGACAATACCATCAAACCCCAAACCCCCATCTCATAAAAAACAGTGACAATAACATCAAACCCCAAAGCCCCACCATGTAAAAAAACAGTGACAATTAGCTCAAACCCCCAAACCCCAATCTCATAAAAAACAGTGACAATAACATCAAACCCCCAAATCCCCATCTCATAAAAAACAGTGACAATAACATCAAACCCCAAACCCCCATCTCATAAAAAACAGTGACAATAACATCAAACCCCAAACCCCCATCTCATAAAAAACAGTGACAATAACATCAAACCCCAAACCCCCATCTCATAAAAAACAATGACAATAACATCAAACCCCAAACCCCTTATCTCATAAAAAACAGTGACAATAACATCAAACCCCCAACTCATAAAAAATAGTGACAATACCATCAAACCCCAAACCCCCATCTCATAAAAAACAGTGACAATAACATCAAACCCCAAAGCCCCACCATGTAAAAAAACAGTGACAATAACCTCAAACCCCCAAACCCCAATCTCATAAAAAACAGTGACAATAACATCAAACCCCAAACCCCCATCTCATAAAAAACAGTGACAATAACATCAAACCCCAAACCCTCTATCTCATAAAAAACAGTGACAATAACATCAAACCCCAAAGCCCCACCATGTAAAAAAACAGTGACAATAACCTCAAGCCCCCTATCTCATAAAAAACAGTGACAATAACATCAAACCCCAAACCCCCATCTCATAAAAAACAGTGACAATAACATCAAACCCCAAACCCCTTATCTCATAAAAAAGTGACAATAACATCAAACCCCCAACTCATAAAAAATAGTGACAATACCATCAAACCCCAAACCCCCATCTCATAAAAAACAGTGACAATAACATCAAACCCCAAAGCCCCACCATGTAAAAAAACAGTTACAATAACCTCAAACCCCCAAACCCCAATCTCATAAAAAACAGTGACAATAACCTCAAACCCCCATCTCATAAAAAACAGTGACAATAACATCAAACCCCCAAACCCCAATCTCATAAAAAACAGTGACAATAACATCAAACCCCAAACCCCCTATCTCATAAAAAACAGTGACAATAACATCAAACCCCAAAGCCCCACCATGTAAAAAAACAGTGACAATAACCTCAAGCCCCCATCTCATAAAAAACAGTGACAATAACATCAAACCCCAAACCCCCATCTCATAAAAAACAGTGACAATAACATCAAACCCCAAACCCCTTATCTGATAAAAAACAGTGACAATAACATCAAACCCCCAACTCATAAAAAATAGTGACAATACCATCAATCCCCAAACCCCCATCTCATAAAAAACAGTGACAATAACATCAAACCCCAAAGCCCCACCATGTAAAAAAACAGTGACAATAACCTCAAACCCCCAAACCCCAATCTCATAAAAAACAGTGACAATAACATCAAACCCCAAAGCCCCACCATGTAAAAAAACAGTGACAATAACCTCAAGCCCCCTATCTCATAAAAAACAGTGACAATAACATCAAACCCCAAACCCCCATCTCATAAAAAACAGTGACAATAACATCAAACCCCAAACCCCTTATCTCATAAAAAACAGTGACAATAACATCAAACCCCCAACTCATAAAAAATAGTGACAATACCATCAAACCCCAAACCCCCATCTCATAAAAAACAGTGACAATAACATCAAACCCCAAAGCCCCACCATGTAAAAAAACAGTGACAATAACCTCAAACCCCCAAACCCCAATCTCATAAAAAACAGTGACAATAACATCAAACCCCAAACCCCCATCTCATAAAAAACAGTGACAATAACATCAAACCCCAAACCCTCTATCTCATAAAAAACAGTGACAATAACATCAAACCCCAAACCCCCATCTCATAAAAAACAGTGACAATAACATCAAACCCCAAACCCCTATCTCATAAAAAACAGTGACAATAACCTCAAACCCCCATCTCATAAAAAACAGTGACAATAACATCAAACCCCCAAACACCCTATCTCATAAAAAACAGTGACAATAACATCAAACCCCCATATCATAAAAAACACTGACAATAACATCAAACCCCAAACCCCCATCTCATAAGAAACAGTGACAATAACATCAAACCCCCATATCATAAAAAACAGTGACAATAACATCAAACCCCAAACCCCCATCTCATAAAAAACAGTGACAATAACCTCAAACCCCCAAACCCCCTATCTCATAAAAAACAGTGACAATAACATCAAACCCCAAACCTCCATCTCATAAAAAACAGTGACAATAACATCAAACCCCAAACCCCCATCTCATAAAAAACAGTGACAATAACATCAAACCCCAAACCCCTTATCTCATAAAAAACAGTGACAATAACATCAAACCCCAAACCACCATCTCATAAAAAACAGTGACAATAACATCAAACCCCAAACCCACATCTCATAAAAAACAGTGACAATAACATCAAACCCCAAACCCCCATCTCATAAAAAACAGTGACAATAACATCAAACCCCAAACCCCCATCTCATAAAAAACAATGACAATAACATCAAACCCCAAACCCCTTATCTCATAAAAAACAGTGACAATAACATCAAACCCCCAACTCATAAAAAAGTGACAATACCATCAAACCCCAAACCCCCATCTCATAAAAAACAGTGACAATAACATCAAACCCAAAGCCCCACCATGTAAAAAAACAGTGACAATAACCTCAAACCCCCAAACCCCAATCTCATAAAAAACAGTGACAATAACATCAAACCCCAAACCCCATCTCATAAAAAACAGTGACAATAACATCAAACCCCAAACCCTCTATCTCATAAAAAACACTGACAATAACATCAAACCCCAAAGCCCCACCATGTAAAAAAACAGTGACAATAACCTCAAGCCCCCTATCTCATAAAAAACAGTGACAATAACATCAAACCCCAAACCCCCATCTCATAAAAAACAGTGACAATAACATCAAACCCCAAACCCCTTATCTCATAAAAAAGTGACAATAACATCAAACCCCCAACTCATAAAAAATAGTGACAATACCATCAAACCCCAAACCCCCATCTCATAAAAAACAGTCACAATAACATCAAACCCCAAAAACCCACCATGTAAAAAAACAGTGACAATTAGCTCAAACCCACAAACCCCAATCTCATAAAAAACAGTGACAATAACATCAAACCCCCAAACCCCCATCTCATAAAAAACAGTGACAATAACATCAAACCCCAAACCCCCATCTCATAAAAAACAGTGACAATAACATCAAACCCCAAACCCTCTATCTCATAAAAAACAGTGACAATAACATCAAACCCCAAACCCCCATCTCATAAAAAACAGTGACAATAACATCAAACCCCAAACCCCTATCTCATAAAAAACAGTGACAATAACCTCAAACCCCCATCTCATAAAAAACAGTGACAATAACATCAAACCCCCAAACACCCTATCTCATAAAAAACAGTGACAATAACATCAAACCCCAAACCCCCATCTCATAAAAAACAGTGACAATAACATCAAACCCCCATATCATAAAAAACAGTGACAATAACATCAAACCCCAAACCCCCATCTCATAAAAAACAGTGACAATAACCTCAAACACCCAAACCCCCTATCTCATAAAAAACAGTGACAATAACATCAAACCCCAAACCTCCATCTCATAAAAAACAGTGACAATAACATCAAACCCCAAACCCCCATCTCATAAAAAACAGTGACAATAACATCAAACCCCAAACCCCTTATCTCATAAAAAACAGTGACAATAACATCAAACCCCAAACCTCCATCTCATAAAAAACAGTGACAATAACATCAAACCCCAAACCCCCATCTCATAAAAAACAGTGACAATAACATCAAACCCCAAACCCCCATCTCATAAAAAACAGTGACAATAACATCAAACCCCAAACCCCCATCTCATAAAAAACAATGACAATAACATCAAACCCCAAACCCCTTATCTCATAAAAAACAGTGACAATAACATCAAACCCCCAACTCATAAAAAATAGTGACAATACCATCAAACCCCAAACCCCCATCTCATAAAAAACAGTGACAATAACATCAAACCCCCAACTCATAAAAAAGTGACAATACCATCAAACCCCAAACCCCCATCTCATAAAAAACAGTGACAATAACATCAAACCCAAAGCCCCACCATGTAAAAAAACAGTGACAATAACCTCAAACCCCCAAACCCCAATCTCATAAAAAACAGTGACAATAACATCAAACCCCAAACCCCATCTCATAAAAAACAGTGACAATAACATCAAACCCCAAACCCTCTATCTCATAAAAAACACTGACAATAACATCAAACCCCAAAGCCCCACCATGTAAAAAAACAGTGACAATAACCTCAAGCCCCCTATCTCATAAAAAACAGTGACAATAACATCAAACCCCAAACCCCCATCTCATAAAAAACAGTGACAATAACATCAAACCCCAAACCCCTTATCTCATAAAAAAGTGACAATAACATCAAACCCCCAACTCATAAAAAATAGTGACAATACCATCAAACCCCAAACCCCCATCTCATAAAAAACAGTCACAATAACATCAAACCCCAAAAACCCACCATGTAAAAAAACAGTGACAATTAGCTCAAACCCACAAACCCCAATCTCATAAAAAACAGTGACAATAACATCAAACCCCCAAACCCCCATCTCATAAAAAACAGTGACAATAACATCAAACCCCAAACCCCCATCTCATAAAAAACAGTGACAATAACATCAAACCCCAAACCCTCTATCTCATAAAAAACAGTGACAATAACATCAAACCCCAAACCCCCATCTCATAAAAAACAGTGACAATAACATCAAACCCCAAACCCCTATCTCATAAAAAACAGTGACAATAACCTCAAACCCCCATCTCATAAAAAACAGTGACAATAACATCAAACCCCCAAACACCCTATCTCATAAAAAACAGTGACAATAACATCAAACCCCAAACCCCCATCTCATAAAAAACAGTGACAATAACATCAAACCCCCATATCATAAAAAACAGTGACAATAACATCAAACCCCAAACCCCCATCTCATAAAAAACAGTGACAATAACCTCAAACACCCAAACCCCCTATCTCATAAAAAACAGTGACAATAACATCAAACCCCAAACCTCCATCTCATAAAAAACAGTGACAATAACATCAAACCCCAAACCCCCATCTCATAAAAAACAGTGACAATAACATCAAACCCCAAACCCCTTATCTCATAAAAAACAGTGACAATAACATCAAACCCCAAACCTCCATCTCATAAAAAACAGTGACAATAACATCAAACCCCAAACCCCCATCTCATAAAAAACAGTGACAATAACATCAAACCCCAAACCCCCATCTCATAAAAAACAGTGACAATAACATCAAACCCCAAACCCCCATCTCATAAAAAACAATGACAATAACATCAAACCCCAAACCCCTTATCTCATAAAAAACAGTGACAATAACATCAAACCCCCAACTCATAAAAAATAGTGACAATACCATCAAACCCCAAACCCCCATCTCATAAAAAACAGTGACAATAACATCAAACCCCAAAGCCCCACCATGTAAAAAAACAGTGACAATAACCTCAAACCCCCAAACCCCAATCTCATAAAAAACAGTGACAATAACATCAAACCCCAAACCCCCATCTCATAAAAAACAGTGACAATAACATCAAACCCCAAACCCTCTATCTCATAAAAAACACTGACAATAACATCAAACCCCAAAGCCCCACCATGTAAAAAAACAGTGACAATAACCTCAAGTCCCCTATCTCATAAAAAACAGTGACAATAACATCAAACCCCAAACCCCCATCTCATAAAAAACAGTGACAATAACATCAAACCCCAAACCCCTATCTCATAAAAAACAGTGACAATAACCTCAAACCCCCATCTCATAAAAAACAGTGACAATAACATCAAACCCCCAAACACCCTATCTCATAAAAAACAGTGACAATAACATCAAACCCCCATATCATAAAAAACAGTGACAATAACATCAAACCCCAAACCCCCATCTCATAAAAAACAGTGACAATAACATCAAACCCCCATATCATAAAAAACAGTGACAATAACATCAAACCCCAAACCCCCATCTCATAAAAAACAGTGACAATAACCTCAAACCCCCAAACCCCCTATCTCATAAAAAACAGTGACAATAACATCAAACCCCAAACCTCCATCTCATAAAAAACAGTGACAATAACATCAAACCCCAAACCCCCATCTCATAAAAAACAGTGACAATAACATCAAACCCCAAACCCCTTATCTCATAAAAAACAGTGACAATAACATCAAACCCCAAACCTCCATCTCATAAAAAACAGTGACAATAACATCAAACCCCAAACCCCCATCTCATAAAAAACAGTGACAATAACATCAAACCCCAAACCCCCATCTCATAAAAAACAGTGACAATAACATCAAACCCCAAACCCCCATCTCATAAAAAACAATGACAATAACATCAAACCCCAAACCCCTTATCTCATAAAAAACAGTGACAATAACATCAAACCCCCAACTCATAAAAAAGTGACAATACCATCAAACCCCAAACCCCCATCTCATAAAAAACAGTGACAATAACATCAAACCCCAAAGCCCCACCATGTAAAAAAACAGTGACAATAACCTCAAACCCCCAAACCCCAATCTCATAAAAAACAGTGACAATAACATCAAACCCCAAACCCCCATCTCATAAAAAACAGTGACAATAACATCAAACCCCAAACCCTCTATCTCATAAAAAACACTGACAATAACATCAAACCCCAAAGCCCCACCATGTAAAAAAACAGTGACAATAACCTCAAGCCCCCTATCTCATAAAAAACAGTGACAATAACATCAAACCCCAAACCCCCATCTCATAAAAAACAGTGACAATAACATCAAACCCCAAACCCCTTATCTCATAAAAAAGTGACAATAACATCAAACCCCCAACTCATAAAAAATAGTGACAATACCATCAAACCCCAAACCCCCATCTCATAAAAAACAGTGACAATAACATCAAACCCCAAAGCCCCACCATGTAAAAAAACAGTGACAATTAGCTCAAACCCACAAACCCCAATCTCATAAAAAACAGTGACAATAACATCAAACCCCCAAACCCCCATCTCATAAAAAACAGTGACAATAACATCAAACCCCAAACCCCCATCTCATAAAAAACAGTGACAATAACATCAAACCCCAAACCCTCTATCTCATAAAAAACAGTGACAATAACATCAAACCCCAAACCCCCATCTCATAAAAAACAGTGACAATAACATCAAACCCCAAACCCCTATCTCATAAAAAACAGTGACAATAACCTCAAACCCCCATCTCATAAAAAACAGTGACAATAACATCAAACCCCCAAACACCCTATCTCATAAAAAACAGTGACAATAACATCAAACCCCCATATCATAAAAAACAGTGACAATAACATCAAACCCCAAACCCCCATCTCATAAAAAACAGTGACAATAACATCAAACCCCCATATCATAAAAAACAGTGACAATAACATCAAACCCCAAACCCCCATCTCATAAAAAACAGTGACAATAACCTCAAACACCCAAACCCCCTATCTCATAAAAAACAGTGACAATAACATCAAACCCCAAACCTCCATCTCATAAAAAACAGTGACAATAACATCAAACCCCAAACCCCCA
This sequence comes from Hemitrygon akajei, assembly GCF_048418815.1. Taxonomy (NCBI): domain Eukaryota; kingdom Metazoa; phylum Chordata; class Chondrichthyes; order Myliobatiformes; family Dasyatidae; genus Hemitrygon; species Hemitrygon akajei. The sequence goes on from NC_133129.1 coordinate 65,287,989, forward strand.
TCTCATAAAAAACAGTGACAATAACATCAAACCCCAAACCCCTTATCTCATAAAAAACAGTGACAATAACATCAAACCCCAAACCTCCATCTCATAAAAAACAGTGACAATAACATCAAACCCCAAACCCCCATCTCATAAAAAACAGTGACAATAACATCAAACCCCAAACCCCCATCTCATAAAAAACAGTGACAATAACATCAAACCCCAAACCCCCATCTCATAAAAAACAATGACAATAACATCAAACCCCAAACCCCTTATCTCATAAAAAACAGTGACAATAACATCAAACCCCCAACTCATAAAAAATAGTGACAATACCATCAAACCCCAAACCCCCATCTCATAAAAAACAGTGACAATAACATCAAACCCCAAAGCCCCACCATGTAAAAAAACAGTGACAATAACCTCAAACCCCCAAACACCCTATCTCATAAAAAACAGTGACAATAACATCAAACCCCAAACCCCCATCTCATAAAAAACAGTGACAATAACATCAAACCCCCATATCATAAAAAACAGTGACAATAACATCAAACCCCAAACCCCCATCTCATAAAAAACAGTGACAATAACCTCAAACACCCAAACCCCCTATCTCATAAAAAACAGTGACAATAACATCAAACCCCAAACCTCCATCTCATAAAAAACAGTGACAATAACATCAAACCCCAAACCCCCATCTCATAAAAAACAGTGACAATAACATCAAACCCCAAACCCCTTATCTCATAAAAAACAGTGACAATAACATCAAACCCCAAACCTCCATCTCATAAAAAACAGTGACAATAACATCAAACCCCAAACCCCCATCTCATAAAAAACAGTGACAATAACATCAAACCCCAAACCCCCATCTCATAAAAAACAGTGACAATAACATCAAACCCCAAACCCCCATCTCATAAAAAACAATGACAATAACATCAAACCCCAAACCCCTTATCTCATAAAAAACAGTGACAATAACATCAAACCCCCAACTCATAAAAAATAGTGACAATACCATCAAACCCCAAACCCCCATCTCATAAAAAACAGTGACAATAACATCAAACCCCAAAGCCCCACCATGTAAAAAAACAGTGACAATAACCTCAAACCCCCAAACCCCAATCTCATAAAAAACAGTGACAATAACATCAAACCCCAAACCCCCATCTCATAAAAAACAGTGACAATAACATCAAACCCCAAACCCTCTATCTCATAAAAAACACTGACAATAACATCAAACCCCAAAGCCCCACCATGTAAAAAAACAGTGACAATAACCTCAAGTCCCCTATCTCATAAAAAACAGTGACAATAACATCAAACCCCAAACCCCCATCTCATAAAAAACAGTGACAATAACATCAAACCCCAAACCCCTATCTCATAAAAAACAGTGACAATAACCTCAAACCCCCATCTCATAAAAAACAGTGACAATAACATCAAACCCCCAAACACCCTATCTCATAAAAAACAGTGACAATAACATCAAACCCCCATATCATAAAAAACAGTGACAATAACATCAAACCCCAAACCCCCATCTCATAAAAAACAGTGACAATAACATCAAACCCCCATATCATAAAAAACAGTGACAATAACATCAAACCCCAAACCCCCATCTCATAAAAAACAGTGACAATAACCTCAAACCCCCAAACCCCCTATCTCATAAAAAACAGTGACAATAACATCAAACCCCAAACCTCCATCTCATAAAAAACAGTGACAATAACATCAAACCCCAAACCCCCATCTCATAAAAAACAGTGACAATAACATCAAACCCCAAACCCCTTATCTCATAAAAAACAGTGACAATAACATCAAACCCCAAACCTCCATCTCATAAAAAACAGTGACAATAACATCAAACCCCAAACCCCCATCTCATAAAAAACAGTGACAATAACATCAAACCCCAAACCCCCATCTCATAAAAAACAGTGACAATAACATCAAACCCCAAACCCCCATCTCATAAAAAACAATGACAATAACATCAAACCCCAAACCCCTTATCTCATAAAAAACAGTGACAATAACATCAAACCCCCAACTCATAAAAAAGTGACAATACCATCAAACCCCAAACCCCCATCTCATAAAAAACAGTGACAATAACATCAAACCCCAAAGCCCCACCATGTAAAAAAACAGTGACAATAACCTCAAACCCCCAAACCCCAATCTCATAAAAAACAGTGACAATAACATCAAACCCCAAACCCCCATCTCATAAAAAACAGTGACAATAACATCAAACCCCAAACCCTCTATCTCATAAAAAACACTGACAATAACATCAAACCCCAAAGCCCCACCATGTAAAAAAACAGTGACAATAACCTCAAGCCCCCTATCTCATAAAAAACAGTGACAATAACATCAAACCCCAAACCCCCATCTCATAAAAAACAGTGACAATAACATCAAACCCCAAACCCCTTATCTCATAAAAAAGTGACAATAACATCAAACCCCCAACTCATAAAAAATAGTGACAATACCATCAAACCCCAAACCCCCATCTCATAAAAAACAGTGACAATAACATCAAACCCCAAAGCCCCACCATGTAAAAAAACAGTGACAATTAGCTCAAACCCACAAACCCCAATCTCATAAAAAACAGTGACAATAACATCAAACCCCCAAACCCCCATCTCATAAAAAACAGTGACAATAACATCAAACCCCAAACCCCCATCTCATAAAAAACAGTGACAATAACATCAAACCCCAAACCCTCTATCTCATAAAAAACAGTGACAATAACATCAAACCCCAAACCCCCATCTCATAAAAAACAGTGACAATAACATCAAACCCCAAACCCCTATCTCATAAAAAACAGTGACAATAACCTCAAACCCCCATCTCATAAAAAACAGTGACAATAACATCAAACCCCCAAACACCCTATCTCATAAAAAACAGTGACAATAACATCAAACCCCCATATCATAAAAAACAGTGACAATAACATCAAACCCCAAACCCCCATCTCATAAAAAACAGTGACAATAACATCAAACCCCCATATCATAAAAAACAGTGACAATAACATCAAACCCCAAACCCCCATCTCATAAAAAACAGTGACAATAACCTCAAACACCCAAACCCCCTATCTCATAAAAAACAGTGACAATAACATCAAACCCCAAACCTCCATCTCATAAAAAACAGTGACAATAACATCAAACCCCAAACCCCCATCTCATAAAAAACAGTGACAATAACATCAAACCCCAAACCCCTTATCTCATAAAAAACAGTGACAATAACATCAAACCCCAAACCTCCATCTCATAAAAAACAGTGACAATAACATCAAACCCCAAACCCCCATCTCATAAAAAACAGTGACAATAACATCAAACCCCAAACCCCCATCTCATAAAAAACAGTGACAATAACATCAAACCCCAAACCCCCATCTCATAAAAAACAATGACAATAACATCAAACCCCAAACCCCTTATCTCATAAAAAACAGTGACAATAACATCAAACCCCCAACTCATAAAAAATAGTGACAATACCATCAAACCCCAAACCCCCATCTCATAAAAAACAGTGACAATAACATCAAACCCCAAAGCCCCACCATGTAAAAAAACAGTGACAATAACCTCAAACCCCCAAACCCCAATCTCATAAAAAACAGTGACAATAACATCAAACCCCAAACCCCCATCTCATAAAAAACAGTGACAATAACATCAAATCCCAAACCCTCTATCTCATAAAAAACACTGACAATAACATCAAACCCCAAAGCCCCACCATGTAAAAAAACAGTGACAATAACCTCAAGCCCCCTACCTCATAAAAAACAGTGACAATAACATCAAACCCCAAACCCCCATCTCATAAAAAACAGTGACAATAACATCAAACCCCAAACCCCTTATCTCATAAAAAAGTGACAATAACATCAAACCCCCAACTCATAAAAAATAGTGACAATACCATCAAACCCCAAACCCCCATCTCATAAAAAACAGTGACAATAACATCAAACCCCAAAGCCCCACCATGTAAAAAAACAGTGACAATTAGCTCAAACCCACAAACCCCAATCTCATAAAAAACAGTGACAATAACATCAAACCCCCAAACCCCCATCTCATAAAAAACAGTGACAATAACATCAAACCCCAAACCCCCATCTCATAAAAAACAGTGACAATAACATCAAACCCCAAACCCCCATCTCATAAAAAACAGTGACAATAACATCAAACCCCAAACCCCCATCTCATAAAAAACAATGACAATAACATCAAACCCCAAACCCCTTATCTCATAAAAAACAGTGACAATAACATCAAACCCCCAACTCATAAAAAATAGTGACAATACCATCAAACCCCAAACCCCCATCTCATAAAAAACAGTGACAATAACATCAAACCCCAAAGCCCCACCATGTAAAAAAACAGTGACAATAACCTCAAACCCCCAAACCCCAATCTCATAAAAAACAGTGACAATAACATCAAACCCCAAACCCCCATCTCATAAAAAACAGTGACAATAACATCAAACCCCAAACCTCTATCTCATAAAAAACAGTGACAATAACATCAAACCCCAAAGCCCCACCATGTAAAAAAACAGTGACAATAACCTCAAGCCCCCTATCTCATAAAAAACAGTGACAATAACATCAAACCCCAAACCCCCATCTCATAAAAAACAGAGACAATAACATCAAACCCCAAACCCCTTATCTCATAAAAAAGTGACAATAACATCAAACCCCCAACTCATAAAAAATAGTGACAATACCATCAAACCCCAAACCCCCATCTCATAAAAAACAGTGACAATAACATCAAACCCCAAAGCCCCACCATGTAAAAAAACAGTGACAATAACCTCAAACCCCCAAACCCCAATCTCATAAAAAACAGTGACAATAACCTCAAACCCCCATCTCATAAAAAACAGTGACAATAACATCAAACCCCCAAACCCCAATCTCATAAAAAACAGTGACAATAACATCAAACCCCAAACCCCCTATCTCATAAAAAACAGTGACAATAACATCAAACCCCAAAGCCCCACCATGTAAAAAAACAGTGACAATAACCTCAAGCCCCCTATCTCATAAAAAACAGTGACAATAACATCAAACCCCAAACCCCCATCTCATAAAAAACAGTGACAATAACATCAAACCCCAAACCCCTTATCTCATAAAAAACAGTGACAATAACATCAAACCCCCAACTCATAAAAAATAGTGACAATACCATCAAACCCCAAACCCCCATCTCATAAAAAACAGTGACAATAACATCAAACCCCAAAGCCCCACCATGTAAAAAAACAGTGACAATAACCTCAAACCCCCAAACCCCAATCTCATAAAAAACAGTGACAATAAAATCAAACCCCAAACCCGCATCTTATAAAAAACAGTGACAATAACATCAAACCCCAAACCCTCTATCTCATAAAAAACAGTGACAATAACATCAAACCCCAAACCCCCATCTCATAAAAAACAGTGACAATAACATCAAACCCCAAACCCCTATCTCATAAAAAACAGTGACAATAACCTCAAACCCCCATCTCATAAAAAACAGTGACAATAACATCAAACCCCCAAACACCCTATCACATAAAAAACAGTGACAATAACATCAAACCCCCATATCATAAAAAACAGTGACAATAACATCAAACCCCAAACCCCCATCTCATAAAAAACAGTGACAATAACATCAAACCCCCATATCATAAAAAACAGTGACAATAACATCAAACCCCAAACCCCCATCTCATAAAAAACAGTGACAATAACCTCAAACCCCCAAACCCCCTATCTCATAAAAAACAGTGACAATAACATCAAACCCCAAACCTCCATCTCATAAAAAACAGTGACAATAACATCAAACCCCAAACCCCCATCTCATAAAAAACAGTGACAATAACATCAAACCCCAAACCCCTTATCTCATAAAAAACAGTGACAATAACATCAAACCCCAAACCCCCATCTCATAAAAAACAGTGACAATAACATCAAACCCCAAACCCCCATCTCATAAAAAACAGTGACAATAACATCAAACCCCAAACCCCCATCTCATAAAAAACAGTGACAATAACATCAAACACCAAACCCCCATCTCATAAAAAACAATGACAATAACATCAAACCCCAAACCCCTTATCTCATAAAAAACAGTGACAATAACATCAAACCCCAAACCCCCATCTCATAAAAAACAGTGACAATAACATCAAACCCCAAACCCCTTATCTCATAAAAAACAGTGACAATAACATCAAACCCCAAACCCCCATCTCATAAAAAACAGTGACAATAACATCAAACCCCAAACCCCCATCTCATAAAAAACAGTGACAATAACATCAAACCCCAAACCCCCATCTCATAAAAAACAGTGACAATAACATCAAACCCCAAACCCCCATCTCATAAAAAACAATGACAATAACATCAAACCCCAAACCCCTTATCTCATAAAAAACAGTGACAATAACATCAAACCCCCAACTCATAAAAAATAGTGACAATACCATCAAACCCCAAACCCCCATCTCATAAAAAACAGTGACAATAACATCAAACCCCAAAGCCCCACCATGTAAAAAAACAGTGACAATAACCTCAAACCCCCAAACCCCAATCTCATAAAAAACAGTGACAATAACATCAAACCCCAAACTCCCATCTCATAAAAAACAGTGACAATAACATCAAACCCCAAACCCTCTATCTCATAAAAAACACTGACAATAACATCAAACCCCAAAGCCCCAGCATGTAAAAAAACAGTGACAATAACCTCAAGCCCCCTATCTCATAAAAAACAGTGACAATAACATCAAACCCCAAACCCCCATCTCATAAAAAACAGTGACAATAACATCAAACCCCAAACCCCTATCTCATAAAAAACAGTGACAATAACCTCAAACCCCCATCTCATAAAAAACAGTGACAATAACATCAAACCCCCAAACACCCTATCTCATAAAAAACAGTGACAATAACATCAAACCCCCATATCATAAAAAACAGTGACAATAACATCAAACCCCAAACCCCCATCACATAAAAAACAATGACAATAACATCAAACCCCAAACCCCTTATCTCATAAAAAACAGTGACAATAACATCAAACCCCCAACTCATAAAAAATAGTGACAATACCATCAAACCCCAAACCCCCATCTCATAAAAAACAGTGACAATAACATCAAACCCCAAAGCCCCACCATGTAAAAAAACAGTGACAATAACCTCAAACCCCCAAACCCCAATCTCATAAAAAACAGTGACAATAACATCAAACCCCAAACCCCCATCTCATAAAAAACAGTGACAATAACATCAAACCCCAAACCCTCTATCTCATAAAAAACAGTGACAATAACATCAAACCCCAAACCCCCATCTCATAAAAAACAGTGACAATAACATCAAACCCCAAACCCCTATCTCATAAAAAACAGTGACAATAACCTCAAACCCCCATCTCATAAAAAACAGTGACAATAACATCAAACCCCCAAACACCCTATCTCATAAAAAACAGTGACAATAACATCAAACCCCCATATCATAAAAAACAGTGACAATAACATCAAACCCCAAACCCCCATCACATAAAAAACAGTGACAATAACATCAAACCCCAAACCCCCATCTCATAAAAAACAGTGACAATAACATCAAACCCCAAACCCCTATCTCATAAAAAACAGTGACAATAACCTCAAACCCCCATCTCATAAAAAACAGTGACAATAACATCAAACCCCCAAACACCCTATCTCATAAAAAACAGTGACAATAACATCAAACCCCCATATCATAAAAAACAGTGACAATAACATCAAACCCCAAACCCCCATCTCATAAAAAACAGTGACAATAACATCAAACCCCCATATCATAAAAAACAGTGACAATAACATCAAACCCCAAACCCCCATCTCATAAAAAACAGTGACAATAACCTCAAACCCCCAAACCCCCTATCTCATAAAAAACAGTGACAATAACATCAAACCCCAAACCTCCATCTCATAAAAAACAGTGACAATAACATCAAACCCCAAACCCCCATCTCATAAAAAACAGTGACAATAACATCAAACCCCAAACCCCTTATCTCATAAAAAACAGTGACAATAACATCAAACCCCAAACCCCCATCTCATAAAAAACAGTGACAATAACATCAAACCCCCAAACACCCTATCTCATAAAAAACAGTGACAATAACATCAAACCCCCATATCATAAAAAACAGTGACAATAACATCAAACCCCAAACCCCCATCACATAAAAAACAGTGACAATAACATCAAACCCCAAACCCCCATCTCATAAAAAACAGTGACAATAACATCAAACCCCAAACCCCTATCTCATAAAAAACAGTGACAATAACCTCAAACCCCCATCTCATAAAAAACAGTGACAATAACATCAAACCCCAAACCCCCATCACATAAAAAACAGTGACAATAACATCAAACCCCAAACCCCCATCTCATAAAAAACAGTGACAATAACATCAAACCCCAAACCCCTATCTCATAAAAAACAGTGACAATAACCTCAAACCCCCATCTCATAAAAAACAGTGACAATAACATCAAACCCCCAAACACCCTATCTCATAAAAAACAGTGACAATAACATCAAACCCCCATATCATAAAAAACAGTGACAATAACATCAAACCCCAAACCCCCATCTCATAAAAAACAGTGACAATAACATCAAACCCCCATATCATAAAAAACAGTGACAATAACATCAAACCCCAAACCCCCATCACATAAAAAACAGTGACAATAACATCAAACCCCCAAACCCGCTATCTCATAAAAAACAGTGACAATAACATCAAACCCCAAACCTCCATCTCATAAAAAACAGTGACAATAACATCAAACCCCAAACCCCCATCTCATAAAAAACAGTGACAATAACATCAAACCCCAAACCCCTTATCTCATAAAAAACAGTGACAATAACATCAAACCCCAAACCCCCATCTCATAAAAAACAGTGACAATAACATCAAACCCCCAAACACCCTATCTCATAAAAAACAGTGACAATAACATCAAACCCCCATATCATAAAAAACAGTGACAATAACATCAAACCCCAAACCCCCATCACATAAAAAACAGTGACAATAACATCAAACCCCAAACCCCCATCTCATAAAAAACAGTGACAATAACATCAAACCCCAAACCCCTATCTCATAAAAAACAGTGACAATAACCTCAAACCCCCATCTCATAAAAAACAGTGACAATAACATCAAACCCCCAAACACCCTATCACATAAAAAACAGTGACAATAACATCAAACCCCCATATCATAAAAAACAGTGACAATAACATCAAACCCCAAACCCCCATCTCATAAAAAACAGTGACAATAACATCAAACCCCCATATCATAAAAAACAGTGACAATAACATCAAACCCCAAACCCCCATCTCATAAAAAACAGTGACAATAACCTCAAACCCCCAAACCCCCTATCTCATAAAAAACAGTGACAATAACATCAAACCCCAAACCTCCATCTCATAAAAAACAGTGACAATAACATCAAACCCCAAACCCCCATCTCATAAAAAACAGTGACAATAACATCAAACCCCAAACCCCTTATCTCATAAAAAACAGTGACAATAACATCAAACCCCAAACCCCCATCTCATAAAAAACAGTGACAATAACATCAAACCCCAAACCCCCATCTCATAAAAAACAGTGACAATAACATCAAACCCCAAACCCCCATCTCATAAAAAACAGTGACAATAACATCAAACACCAAACCCCCATCTCATAAAAAACAATGACAATAACATCAAACCCCAAACCCCTTATCTCATAAAAAACAGTGACAATAACATCAAACCCCAAACCCCCATCTCATAAAAAACAGTGACAATAACATCAAACCCCAAACCCCTTATCTCATAAAAAACAGTGACAATAACATCAAACCCCAAACCCCCATCTCATAAAAAACAGTGACAATAACATCAAACCCCAAACCCCCATCTCATAAAAAACAGTGACAATAACATCAAACCCCAAACCCCCATCTCATAAAAAACAGTGACAATAACATCAAACCCCAAACCCCCATCTCATAAAAAACAATGACAATAACATCAAACCCCAAACCCCTTATCTCATAAAAAACAGTGACAATAACATCAAACCCCCAACTCATAAAAAATAGTGACAATACCATCAAACCCCAAACCCCCATCTCATAAAAAACAGTGACAATAACATCAAACCCCAAAGCCCCACCATGTAAAAAAACAGTGACAATAACCTCAAACCCCCAAACCCCAATCTCATAAAAAACAGTGACAATAACATCAAACCCCAAACTCCCATCTCATAAAAAACAGTGACAATAACATCAAACCCCAAACCCTCTATCTCATAAAAAACACTGACAATAACATCAAACCCCAAAGCCCCAGCATGTAAAAAAACAGTGACAATAACCTCAAGCCCCCTATCTCATAAAAAACAGTGACAATAACATCAAACCCCAAACCCCCATCTCATAAAAAACAGTGACAATAACATCAAACCCCAAACCCCTATCTCATAAAAAACAGTGACAATAACCTCAAACCCCCATCTCATAAAAAACAGTGACAATAACATCAAACCCCCAAACACCCTATCTCATAAAAAACAGTGACAATAACATCAAACCCCCATATCATAAAAAACAGTGACAATAACATCAAACCCCAAACCCCCATCACATAAAAAACAATGACAATAACATCAAACCCCAAACCCCTTATCTCATAAAAAACAGTGACAATAACATCAAACCCCCAACTCATAAAAAATAGTGACAATACCATCAAACCCCAAACCCCCATCTCATAAAAAACAGTGACAATAACATCAAACCCCAAAGCCCCACCATGTAAAAAAACAGTGACAATAACCTCAAACCCCCAAACCCCAATCTCATAAAAAACAGTGACAATAACATCAAACCCCAAACCCCCATCTCATAAAAAACAGTGACAATAACATCAAACCCCAAACCCTCTATCTCATAAAAAACAGTGACAATAACATCAAACCCCAAACCCCCATCTCATAAAAAACAGTGACAATAACATCAAACCCCAAACCCCTATCTCATAAAAAACAGTGACAATAACCTCAAACCCCCATCTCATAAAAAACAGTGACAATAACATCAAACCCCCAAACACCCTATCTCATAAAAAACAGTGACAATAACATCAAACCCCCATATCATAAAAAACAGTGACAATAACATCAAACCCCAAACCCCCATCACATAAAAAACAGTGACAATAACATCAAACCCCAAACCCCCATCTCATAAAAAACAGTGACAATAACATCAAACCCCAAACCCCTATCTCATAAAAAACAGTGACAATAACCTCAAACCCCCATCTCATAAAAAACAGTGACAATAACATCAAACCCCCAAACACCCTATCTCATAAAAAACAGTGACAATAACATCAAACCCCCATATCATAAAAAACAGTGACAATAACATCAAACCCCAAACCCCCATCTCATAAAAAACAGTGACAATAACATCAAACCCCCATATCATAAAAAACAGTGACAATAACATCAAACCCCAAACCCCCATCTCATAAAAAACAGTGACAATAACCTCAAACCCCGAAACCCCCTATCTCATAAAAAACAGTGACAATAACATCAAACCCCAAACCTCCATCTCATAAAAAACAGTGACAATAACATCAAACCCCAAACCCCCATCTCATAAAAAACAGTGACAATAACATCAAACCCCAAACCCCTTATCTCATAAAAAACAGTGACAATAACATCAAACCCCAAACCCCCATCTCATAAAAAACAGTGACAATAACATCAAACCCCAAACCCCCATCTCATAAAAAACAGTGACAATAACATCAAACCCCAAACCCCCATCTCATAAAAAACAGTGACAATAACATCAAACACCAAACCCCCATCTCATAAAAAACAATGACAATAACATCAAACCCCAAACCCCTTATCTCATAAAAAACAGTGACAATAACATCAAACCCCAAACCCCCATCTCATAAAAAACAGTGACAATAACATCAAACCCCAAACCCCTTATCTCATAAAAAACAGTGACAATAACATCAAACCCCAAACCCCCATCTCATAAAAAACAGTGACAATAACATCAAACCCCAAACCCCCATCTCATAAAAAACAGTGACAATAACATCAAACCCCAAACCCCCATCTCATAAAAAACAGTGACAATAACATCAAACCCCAAACCCCCATCTCATAAAAAACAATGACAATAACATCAAACCCCAAACCCCTTATCTCATAAAAAACAGTGACAATAACATCAAACCCCCAACTCATAAAAAATAGTGACAATACCATCAAACCCCAAACCCCCATCTCATAAAAAACAGTGACAATAACATCAAACCCCAAAGCCCCACCATGTAAAAAAACAGTGACAATAACCTCAAACCCCCAAACCCCAATCTCATAAAAAACAGTGACAATAACATCAAACCCCAAACTCCCATCTCATAAAAAACAGTGACAATAACATCAAACCCCAAACCCTCTATCTCATAAAAAACACTGACAATAACATCAAACCCCAAAGCCCCAGCATGTAAAAAAACAGTGACAATAACCTCAAGCCCCCTATCTCATAAAAAACAGTGACAATAACATCAAACCCCAAACCCCCATCTCATAAAAAACAGTGACAATAACATCAAACCCCAAACCCCTATCTCATAAAAAACAGTGACAATAACCTCAAACCCCCATCTCATAAAAAACAGTGACAATAACATCAAACCCCCAAACACCCTATCTCATAAAAAACAGTGACAATAACATCAAACCCCCATATCATAAAAAACAGTGACAATAACATCAAACCCCAAACCCCCATCACATAAAAAACAATGACAATAACATCAAACCCCAAACCCCTTATCTCATAAAAAACAGTGACAATAACATCAAACCCCCAACTCATAAAAAATAGTGACAATACCATCAAACCCCAAACCCCCATCTCATAAAAAACAGTGACAATAACATCAAACCCCAAAGCCCCACCATGTAAAAAAACAGTGACAATAACCTCAAACCCCCAAACCCCAATCTCATAAAAAACAGTGACAATAACATCAAACCCCAAACCCCCATCTCATAAAAAACAGTGACAATAACATCAAACCCCAAACCCTCTATCTCATAAAAAACAGTGACAATAACATCAAACCCCAAACCCCCATCTCATAAAAAACAGTGACAATAACATCAAACCCCAAACCCCTATCTCATAAAAAACAGTGACAATAACCTCAAACCCCCATCTCATAAAAAACAGTGACAATAACATCAAACCCCCAAACACCCTATCTCATAAAAAACAGTGACAATAACATCAAACCCCCATATCATAAAAAACAGTGACAATAACATCAAACCCCAAACCCCCATCACATAAAAAACAGTGACAATAACATCAAACCCCAAACCCCCATCTCATAAAAAACAGTGACAATAACATCAAACCCCAAACCCCTATCTCATAAAAAACAGTGACAATAACCTCAAACCCCCATCTCATAAAAAACAGTGACAATAACATCAAACCCCCAAACACCCTATCTCATAAAAAACAGTGACAATAACATCAAACCCCCATATCATAAAAAACAGTGACAATAACATCAAACCCCAAACCCCCATCACATAAAAAACAATGACAATAACATCAAACCCCAAACCCCTTATCTCATAAAAAACAGTGACAATAACATCAAACCCCCAACTCATAAAAAATAGTGACAATACCATCAAACCCCAAACCCCCATCTCATAAAAAACAGTGACAATAACATCAAACCCCAAAGCCCCACCATGTAAAAAAACAGTGACAATAACCTCAAACCCCCAAACCCCAATCTCATAAAAAACAGTGACAATAACATCAAACCCCAAACCCACATCTCATAAAAAACAGTGACAATAACATCAAACCCCAAACCCTCTATCTCATAAAAAACAGTGACAATAACATCAAACCCCAAACCCCCATCTCATAAAAAACAGTGACAATAACATCAAACCCCAAACCCCTATCTCATAAAAAACAGTGACAATAACCTCAAACCCCCATCTCATAAAAAACAGTGACAATAACATCAAACCCCCAAACACCCTATCTCATAAAAAACAGTGACAATAACATCAAACCCCCATATCATAAAAAACAGTGACAATAACATCAAACCCCAAACCCCCATCTCATAAAAAACAGTGACAATAACATCAAACCCCAAACCCTCTATCTCATAAAAAACAGTGACAATAACATCAAACCCCAAACCCCCATCTCATAAAAAACAGTGACAATAACATCAAACCCCAAACCCCTATCTCATAAAAAACAGTGACAATAACCTCAAACCCCCATCTCATAAAAAACAGTGACAATAACATCAAACCCCCAAACACCCTATCTCATAAAAAACAGTGACAATAACATCAAACCCCCATATCATAAAAAACAGTGACAATAACATCAAACCCCAAACCCCCATCTCATAAAAAACAGTGACAATAACCTCAAACCCCCAAACCCCCTATCTGATAAAAAACAGTGAAAATAACATCAAACCCCAAACCTCCATCTCATAAAAAACAGTGAGAATAACATCAAACCCCAAACCCCCATCTCATAAAAAAGCAGTGACAATAACATCAAACCCCAAACCCCTTATCTCATAAAAAACAGTGACAATAACATCAAACCCCAAACCCCCATCTCATAAAAAACAGTGACAATAACATCAAACCCCAAACCCCCATCTCATAAAAAACAGTGACAATAACATCAAACCCCAAACCCCCATCTCATAAAAAACAGTGACAATAACATCAAACACCAAACCCCCATCTCATAAAAAACAATGACAATAACATCAAACCCCAAACCCCTTATCTCATAAAAAACAGTGACAATAACATCAAACCCCAAACCCCCATCTCATAAAAAACAGTGACAATAACATCAAACCCCAAACCCCCATCTCATAAAAAACAGTGACAATAACATCAAACCCCAAACCCCCATCTCATAAAATACAGTGACAATAACATCAAACCCCAAACCCCCATCTCATAAAAAACAATGACAATAACATCAAACCCCAAACCCCTTATCTCATAAAAAACAGTGACAATAACATCAAACCCCCAACTCATAAAAAATAGTGACAATACCATCAAACCCCAAACCCCCATCTCATAAAAAACAGTGACAATAACATCAAACCCCAAAGCCCCACCATGTAAAAAAAACAGTGACAATAACCTCAAACCCCCAAATCCCAATCTCATAAAAAACAGTGACAATAACATCAAACCCCAAACCCCCATCTCATAAAAAACAGTGACAATAATATCAAACCCCAAACCCTCTATCTCATAAAAAACACTGACAATAACATCAAACCCCAAAGCCCCACCATGTAAAAAAACAGACAATAACCTCAAGCCCCCTATCTCATAAAAAACAGTGACAATAACATCAAACCCCAAACCCCCATCTCATAAAAAACAGTGACAATAACATCAAACCCCAAACCCCTATCTCATAAAAAACAGTGACAATAACCTCAAACCCCCATCTCATAAAAAACAGTGACAATAACATCAAACCCCCAAACACCCTATCTCATAAAAAAGTGACAATAACATCAAACCCCCATATCATAAAAAACAGTGACAATAACATCAAACCCCAAACCCCCATCACATAAAAAACAATGACAATAACATCAAACCCCAAACCCCTTATCTCATAAAAAACAGTGACAATAACATCAAACCCCCAACTCATAAAAAATAGTGACAATACCATCAAACCCTAAAACCCCATCTCATAAAAAACAGTGACAATAACATCAAACCCCAAAGCCCCACCATGTAAAAAAACAGTGACAATAACCTCAAACCCCCAAACCCCAATCTCATAAAAAACAGTGACAATAACATCAAACCCCAAACCCCCATCTCATAAAAAACAGTGACAATAACATCAAACCGCAAACCCTCTATCTCATAAAAAACACTGACAATAACATCAAACCCCAAAGCCCCACCATGTAAAAAAACAGTGACAATAACCTCAAGCCCCCTATCTCATAAAAAACAGTGACAATAACATCAAACCCCAAACCCCCATCTCATAAAAAACAGTGACAATAACATCAAACCCCAAACCCCTATCTCATAAAAAACAGTGACAATAACCTCAAACCCCCATCTCATAAAAAACAGTGACAATAACATCAAACCCCCAAACACCCTATCTCATAAAAAACAGTGACAATAACATCAAACCCCCATATCATAAAAAATAGTGACAATACCATCAAAACCCAAACCCCCATCTCATAAAAAACAGTGACAATAACATCAAACCCCAAAGCCCCACCATGTAAAAAAACAGTGACAATAACCTCAAACCCCCATACCTCAATCTCATAAAAAACAGTGACAATAACATCAAACCCGAAACCCCCATCTCATAAAAAACAGTGACAATAACATCAAACCCCAAACCCTCTATCTCATAAAAAACACTGACAATAACATCAAACCCCAAAGCCCCACCATGTAAAAAAACAGTGACAATAACCTCAAGCCCCCTATCTCATAAAAAACAGTGACAATAACATCAAACCCCAAACCCCCATCTCATAAAAAACAGTGACAATAACATCAAACCCCCATATCATAAAAAACAGTGACAATAACATCAAACCCCCATCTCATAAAAAACAGAGACAATAACATCAAACCCCCAAACACCCTATCTCATAAAAAACAGTGACAATAACATCAAACCCCCATATCATAAAAAACAGTGACAATAACATCAAACCCCAAACCCCCATCTCATAAAAAACAGTGACAATAACATCAAACCCCCATATCATAAAAAACAGTGACAATAACATCAAACCCCAAACTCCCATCTCATAAAAAACAGTGACAATAACCTCAAACCCCCAAACCCCCTATCTCATAAAAAACAGTGACAATAACATCAAACCCCAAACCTCCATCTCATAAAAAACAGTGACAATAACATCAAACCCCAAACCCCCATCTCATAAAAAACAGTGACAATAACATCAAACCCCAAACCCCTTATCTCATAAAAAACAGTGACAATAACATCAAACCCCAAACCCCCATCTCATAAAAAACAGTGACAATAACATCAAACCCCAAACCCCCATCTCATAAAAAACAGTGACAATAACATCAAACCCCAAACCCCCATCTCATAAAAAACTGTGACAATAACATCAAACCCCAAACCCCCATCTCATAAAAAACAATGACAATAACATCAAACCCCAAACCCCTTATCTCATAAAAAACAGTGACAATAACATCAAACCCCAAACCCCCATCTCATAAAAAACAGTGACAATAACATCAAACCCCAAACCCCCATCTCATAAAAAACAGTGACAATAACATCAAACCCCAAACCCCCATCTCATAAAAAACAGTGACAATAACATCAAACCCCAAACCCCCATCTCATAAAAAACAGTGACAATAACATCAAACCCCAAACCCCCATCTCATAAAAAACAATGACAATAACATCAAACCCCAAACCCCTTATCTCATAAAAAACAGTGACAATAACATCAAACCCCCAACTCATAAAAAATAGTGACAATACCATCAAACCCCAAACCCCCATCTCATAAAAAACAGTGACAATAACATCAAACCCCAAAGCCCCACCATGTAAAAAAACAGTGACAATAACCTCAAACCCCCAAACCCCAATCTCATAAAAAACAGTGACAATAACATCAAACCCCAAACCCTCTATCTCATAAAAAACACTGACAATAACATCAAACCCCAAAGCCCCACCATGTAAAAAAACAGTGACAATAACCTCAAGCCCCCATCTCATAAAAAACAGTGACAATAACATCAAACCCCAAACCCCCATCTCATAAAAAACAGTGACAATAACATCAAACCCCAAACCCCTTATCTCATAAAAAAGTGACAATAACATCAAACCCCCAACTCATAAAAAATAGTGACAATACCATCAAACCCCAAACCCCCATCTCATAAAAAACAGTGACAATAACATCAAACCCCAAAGCCCCACCATGTAAAAAAACAGTGACAATAACCTCAAACCCCCAAACCCCAATCTCATAAAAAACAGTGACAATAACATCAAACCCCCAAACCCCCATCTCATAAAAAACAGTGACAATAACATCAAACCCCAAACCCCCATCTCATAAAAAACAGTGACAATAACATCAAACCCCAAACCCCCATCTCATAAAAAACAGTGACAATAACATCAAACCCCAAACCCCCATCTCATAAAAAACAATGACAATAACATCAAACCCCAAACCCCTTATCTCATAAAAAACAGTGACAATAACATCAAACCCCAAAGCCCCACCATGTAAAAAAACAGTGACAATAACCTCAAACCCCCAAACCCCAATCTCATAAAAAACAGTGACAATAACATCAAACCCCAAACCCCCATCTCATAAAAAACAGTGACAATAACATCAAACCCCAAACCCTCTATCTCATAAAAAACACTGACAATAACATCAAACCCCAAAGCCCCACCATGTAAAAAAACAGTGACAATAACCTCAAGCCCCCTATCTCATAAAAAACAGTGACAATAACATCAAACCCCAAACCCCCATCTCATTAAAAACAGTGACAATAACATCAAACCCCAAACCCCTTATCTCATAAAAAAGTGACAATAACATCAAACCCCCAACTCATAAAAAATAGTGACAATACCATCAAACCCCAAACCCCCATCTCATAAAAAACAGTGACAATAACATCAAACCCCAAAGCCCCACCATGTAAAAAAACAGTGACAATAACCTCAAACCCCCAAACCCCAATCTCATAAAAAACAGTGACAATAACCTCAAACCCCCATCTCATAAAAAACAGTGACAATAACATCAAACCCCCAAACCCCAATCTCATAAAAAACAGTGACAATAACATCAAACCCCAAACCCCCTATCTCATAAAAAACAGTGACAATAACATCAAACCCCAAAGCCCCACCATGTAAAAAAACAGTGACAATAACCTCAAGCCCCCTATCTCATAAAAAACAGTGACAATAACATCAAACCCCAAACCCCCATCTCATAAAAAACAGTGACAATAACATCAAACCCCAAACCCCTTATCTCATAAAAAACAGTGACAATAACATCAAACCCCCAACTCATAAAAAATAGTGACAATACCATCAAACCCCAAACCCCCATCTCATAAAAAACAGTGACAATAACATCAAACCCCAAAGCCCCACCATGTAAAAAAACAGTGACAATAACCTCAAACCCCCAAACCCCAATCTCATAAAAAACAGTGACAATAACATCAAACCCCCAAACCCCAATCTCATAAAAAACAGTGACAATAACATCAAACCCCAAACCCCCATCTCATAAAAAACAGTGACAATAACATCAAACCCCAAACCCCCATCTCATAAAAAACAGTGACAATAACATCAAACCCCAAACCCCCATCTCATAAAAAACAGTGACAATAACATCAAACCCCAAACCCCTTATCTCATAAAAAACAGTGACAATAACATCAAACCCCCAACTCATAAAAAATAGTGACAATACCATCAAACCCCAAACCCCCATCTCATAAAAAACAGTGACAATAACATCAAACCCCAAACCCCTTATCTCATAAAAAACAGTGACAATAACATCAAACCCCCATATCATAAAAAACAGTGACAATAACATCAAACCCCAAACCCCCATCTCATAAAAAACAGTGACAATAACCTCAAACCCCCATCTCATAAAAAACAGTGACAATAACATCAAACCCCCAAACACCCTATCTCATAAAAAACAGTGACAATAACATCAAACCCCCATATCATAAAAAACAGTGACAATAACATCAAACCCCAAACCCCCATCTCATAAAAAACAGTGACAATAACATCAAACCCCCATATCATAAAAAACAGTGACAATAACATCATACCCCAAACCCCCATCTCATAAAAAACAGTGACAATAACCTCAAACCCCCAAACCCCCTATCTCATAAAAAACAGTGACAATAACATCAAACCCCAAACCTCCATCTCATAAAAAACAGTGACAATAACATCAAACCCCAAACCCCCATCTCATAAAAAACAGTGACAATAACATCAAACCCCAAACCCCTTATCTCATAAAAAACAGTGACAATAACATCAAACCCCAAACCCCCATCTCATAAAAAACAGTGACAATAACATCAAACCCCAAACCCCCATCTCATAAAAAACAGTGACAATAACATCAAACCCCAAACCCCCATCTCATAAAAAACAATGACAATAACATCAAACCCCAAACCCCTTATCTCATAAAAACAGTGACAATAACATCAAACCCCCAACTCATAAAAAATAGTGACAATACCATCAAACCCCAAACCCCCATCTCATAAAAAACAGTGACAATAACATCAAACCCCAAAGCCCCACCATGTAAAAAAACAGTGACAATAACCTCAAACCCCCAAACCCCAATCTCATAAAAAACAGTGACAATAACATCAAACCCCAAACCCCCATCTCATAAAAAACAGTGACAATAACATCAAACCCCAAACCCTCTATCTCATAAAAAACACTGACAATAACATCAAACCCCAAAGCCCCACCATGTAAAAAAACAGTGACAATAACCTCAAGCCCCCTATCTCATAAAAAACAGTGACAATAACATCAAACCCCAAACCCCCATCTCATAAAAAACAGTGACAATAACATCAAACCCCAAACCCCTTATCTCATAAAAAAGTGACAATAACATCAAACCCCCAACTCATAAAAAACAGTGACAATAACATCAAACCCCAAACCCCCATCTCATAAAAAACCGTGACAATAACATCAAACCCCAAACCCCCATCTCATAAAAAACAGTGACAATAACATCAAACCCCAAACCCCTTATCTCATAAAAAACAGTGACAATAACATCAAACCCCAAACCCCCATCTCATAAAAAACAGTGACAATAACATCAAACCCCAAACCCCTATCTCATAAAAAACAGTGACAATAACATCAAACCCCAAACCCCCATCTCATAAAAAACAGTGACAATAACATCAAACCCCAAACCCCCATCTCATAAAAAACAGTGACAATAACATCAAACCCCAAACCCCCATCTCATAAAAAACAATGACAATAACATCAAACCCCAAACCCCTTATCTCATAAAAAACAGTGACAATAACATCAAACCCCCAACTCATAAAAAATAGTGACAATACCATCAAACCCCAAACCCCCATCTCATAAAAAACAGTGACAATAACATCAAACCCCAAAGCCCCACCATGTAAAAAAACAGTGACAATAACCTCAAACCCCCAAACCCCAATCTCATAAAAAACAGTGACAATAACATCAAACCCCAAACCCCCATCTCATAAAAAACAGTGACAATAACATCAAACCCCAAACCCTCTATCTCATAAAAAACAGTGACAATAGCATCAAACCCCAAAGCCCCACCATGTAAAAAAACAGTGACAATAACCTCAAGCCCCCTATCTCATAAAAAACAGTGACAATAACATCAAACCCCAAACCCCCATCTCATAAAAAACAGTGACAATAACATCAAACCCCAAACCCCTTATCTCATAAAAAACAGTGACAATAACATCAAACCCCCAACTCATAAAAAATAGTGACAATACCATCAAACCCCAAACCCCCATCTCATAAAAAACAGTGACAATAACATCAAACCCCAAAGCCCCACCATGTAAAAAAACAGTGACAATAACCTCAAACCCCCAAACCCCAATCTCATAAAAAACAGTGACAATAACCTCAAACCCCCATCTCATAAAAAACAGTGACAATAACATCAAACCCCCAAACCCCAATCTCATAAAAAACAGTGACAATAACATCAAACCCCAAACCCCCTATCTTATAAAAAACAGTGACAATAACATCAAACCCCAAAGCCCCACCATGTAAAAAAAAGTGACAATAACCTCAAGCCCCCTATCTCATAAAAAACAGTGACAATAACATCAAACCCCAAACCACAATCTCATAAAAAAACAGTGACAATAACATCAAACCCCAAACCCCTTATCTCATAAAAAACAGTGACAATAACATCAAACCCCCAACTCATAAAAAATAGTGACAATACCATCAAACCCCAAACCCCCATCTCATAAAAAACAGTGACAATAACATCAAACTCCAAAGCCCCACCATGTAAAAAAACAGTGACAATAACCTCAAACCCCCAAACCCCAATCTCATAAAAAACAGTGACAATAACCTCAAACCCCCATCCCATAAAAAACAGTGACAATAACATCAAACCCCCAAACCCCAATCTCATAAAAAACAGTGACAATAACATCAAACCCCAAACCCCCTATCTCATAAAAAACAGTGACAATAACATCAAACCCCCAAACCCCCTATCTCATAAAAAAGAGTGACAATAACATCAAACCCCAAACCCCCATCTCATAAAAAACAGTGACAATAACCTCAAACCCCCAAACCCCCATCTCATAAAAAAGAGTGACAATAACATCAAACCCCAAACCCCCATCTCATAAAAAAGTGACAATAACATCAAACCCCAAAGCCCCATCTCATAAAAAACAGTGACAATAACATCAAACCCCAAAGCCCCACCATGTAAAAAAACAGTGACAATAACCTCAAACCCCCAAACCCCAATCTCATAAAAAACAGTGACAATAACCTCAAACCCCCATCTCATAAAAAACAGTGACAATAACATCAAACCCCCAAACCCCAATCTCATAAAAAACAGTGACAATAACATCAAACCCCAAACCCCCTATCTTATAAAAAACAGTGACAATAACATCAAACCCCAAAGCCCCACCATGTAAAATAACAGTGACAATAACCTCAAGCCCCCTATCTCATAAAAAACAGTGACAATAACATCAAACCCCAAAGCCCCACCATGTAAAAAAACAGTGACAATAACCTCAAACCCCCAAACCCCAATCTCATAAAAAACAGTGACAATAACATCAAACCCCAAAGCCCCACCATGTAAAAAAACAGTGACAATAACCTCAAACCCCCAAACCCCAATCTCATAAAAAACAGTGACAATAACCTCAAACCCCAATCTCATAAAAAACAGTGACAATAACATCAAACCCCAAAGCCCCACCATGTAAAAAAACAGTGACAATAACCTCAAACCCCCAAACCCCAATCTCATAAAAAACAGTGACAATAACCTCAAACCCCCATCCCATAAAAAACAGTGACAATAACATCAACCCCCAAACCCCAATCTCATAAAAAACAGTGACAATAACATCAAACCCCAAACCCCCATCTCATAAAAAACAGTGACAATAACCTCAAACCCCCAAACCCCCATCTCATAAAAAAGAGTGACAATAACATCAAACCCCAAACCCCCATCTCATAAAAAAGTGACAATAACATCAAACCCCAAAGCCCCACCATGTAAAAAAACAGTGACAATAACCTCAAACTCCAAACCCCCATCTCATAAAAAAAGTGACAATAACCTCAAACCCCCAAACCCCCTATCTCATAAAAAACAGTGACAATAACATCAAACCCCAAACCCCCATCTCATAAAAAACAGTGACAATAACATCAAACCCCAAACCCCTTATCTCATAAAAAACAGTGACAATAACATCAAACCCCAAACCCCCATGTCATAAAAAACAGTGACAATAACATCAAACCCCCAAACACCCTATCTCATAAAAAACAGTGACAATAACATCAAACCCCCATATCATAAAAAACAGTGACAATAACATCAAACCCCAAACCCCCCATCTCATAAAAAACAGTGACAATAACATCAAACCCCCCATATCATAAAAAACAGTGACAATAACATCAAACCTCAAACCCCCATCCCATAAAAAACAGTGACAATAACATCAAACCCCCAAACCCCAATCTCATAAAAAACAGTGACAATAACATCAAACCCCAAACCCCCTATCTCATAAAAAACAGTGACAATAACATCAAACCCCCAAACCCCCTATCTCATAAAAAAGAGTGACAATAACATCAAACCCCAAACCCCCATCTCATAAAAAACAGTGACAATAACCTCAAACCCCCAAACCCCCATCTCATAAAAAAGAGTGACAATAACATCAAACCCCAAACCCCCATCTCATAAAAAAGTGACAATAACATCAAACCCCAAAGCCCCATCTCATAAAAAACAGTGACAATAACATCAAACCCCAAAGCCCCACCATGTAAAAAAACAGTGACAATAACCTCAAACCCCCAAACCCCAATCTCATAAAAAACAGTGACAATAACCTCAAACCCCCATCTCATAAAAAACAGTGACAATAACATCAAACCCCCAAACCCCAATCTCATAAAAAACAGTGACAATAACATCAAACCCCAAACCCCCTATCTTATAAAAAACAGTGACAATAACATCAAACCCCAAAGCCCCACCATGTAAAAAAACAGTGACAATAACCTCAAGCCCCCTATCTCATAAAAAACAGTGACAATAACATCAAACCCCAAAGCCCCACCATGTAAAAAAACAGTGACAATAACCTCAAACCCCCAAACCCCAATCTCATAAAAAACAGTGACAATAACATCAAACCCCAAAGCCCCACCATGTAAAAAAACAGTGACAATAACCTCAAACCCCCAAACCCCAATCTCATAAAAAACAGTGACAATAACCTCAAACCCCCATCCCATAAAAAACAGTGACAATAACATCAAACCCCCAAACCCCAATCTCATAAAAAACAGTGACAATAACATCAAACCCCCAAACCCCCTATCTCATAAAAAAGAGTGACAAAAACATCAAACCCCAAACCCCCATCTCATAAAAAACAGTGACAATAACCTCAAACCCCAAACCCCCATCTCATAAAAAAGAGTGACAATAACATCAAACCCCAAACCCCCATCTCATAAAAAAGTGACAATAACATCAAACCCCAAAGCCCCACCATGTAAAAAAACAGTGACAATAACCTCAAACTCCAAACCCCCATCTCATAAAAAAAGTGACAATAACCTCAAACCCCCAAACCCCCTATCTCATAAAAAACAGTGACAATAACATCAAACCCCAAACCCCCATCTCATAAAAAACAGTGACAATAACATCAAACCCCAAACCCCTTATCTCATAAAAAACAGTGACAATAACATCAAACCCCAAACCCCCATGTCATAAAAAACAGTGACAATAACATCAAACCCCAAACCCCCATCTCATAAAAAACAGTGACAATAACATCAAACCCCAAACCCCTTATCTCATAAAAAACAGTGACAATAACATCAAACCCCAAACCCCCATCTCATAAAAAACAGTGACAATAACATCAAACCCCAAACCCCCATCTCATAAAAAACAGTGACAATAACATCAAACCCCAAACCCCCATCTCATAAAAAACAATGACAATAACATCAAACCCCAAACCCCTTATCTCATAAAAAACAGTGACAATAACATCAAACCCCCAACTCATAAAAAATAGTGACAATACCATCAAACCCCAAACCCCCATCTCATAAAAAACAGTGACAATAACATCAAACCCCAAAGCCCCACCATGTAAAAAAACAGTGACAATAACCTCAAACCCCCAAACCCCAATCTCATAAAAAACAGTGACAATAACATCAAACCCCAAACCCCCATCTCATAAAAAACAGTGACAATAACATCAAACCCCAAACCCTCTATCTCATAAAAAACACTGACAATAACATCAAACCCCAAAGCCCCACCATGTAAAAAAACAGTGACAATAACCTCAAGCCCCCTATCTCATAAAAAACAGTGACAATAACATCAAACCCCAAACCCCCATCTCATAAAAAACAGTGACAATAACATCAAACCCCAAACCCCTTATCTCATAAAAAAGTGACAATAACATCAAACCCCCAACTCATAAAAAACAGTGACAATAACATCAAACCCCAAACCCCCATCTCATAAAAAACAGTGACAATAACATCAAACCCCAAACCCCCATCTCATAAAAAACAGTGACAATAACATCAAACCCCAAACCCCTTATCTCATAAAAAACAGTGACAATAACATCAAACCCCAAACCCCCATCTCATAAAAAACAGTGAGAATAACATCAAACCCCAAACCCCTATCTCATAAAAAACAGTGACAATAACATCAAACCCCAAACCCCCATCTCATAAAAAACAGTGACAATAACATCAAACCCCAAACCCCCATCTCATAAAAAACAGTGACAATAACATCAAACCCCAAACCCCCATCTCATAAAAAACAATGACAATAACATCAAACCCCAAACCCCTTATCTCATAAAAAACAGTGACAATAACATCAAACCCCCAACTCATAAAAAATAGTGACAATACCATCAAACCCCAAACCCCCATCTCATAAAAAACAGTGACAATAACATCAAACCCCAAAGCCCCACCATGTAAAAAAACAGTGACAATAACCTCAAACCCCCAAACCCCAATCTCATAAAAAACAGTGACAATAACATCAAACCCCAAACCCCCATCTCATAAAAAACAGTGACAATAACATCAAACCCCAAACCCTCTATCTCATAAAAAACAGTGACAATAGCATCAAACCCCAAAGCCCCACCATGTAAAAAAACAGTGACAATAACCTCAAGCCCCCTATCTCATAAAAAACAGTGACAATAACATCAAACCCCAAACCCCCATCTCATAAAAAACAGTGAGAATAACATCAATCCCCAAACCCCTTATCTCATAAAAAACAGTGACAATAACATCAAACCCCCAACTCATAAAAAATAGTGACAATACCATCAAACCCCAAACCCCCATCTCATAAAAAACAGTGACAATAACATCAAACCCCAAAGCCCCACCATGTAAAAAAACAGTGACAATAACCTCAAACCCCCAAACCCCAATCTCATAAAAAACAGTGACAATAACCTCAAACCCCCATCTCATAAAAAACAGTGACAATAACATCAAACCCCCAAACCCCAATCTCATAAAAAACAGTGACAATAACATCAAACCCCAAACCCCCTATCTTATAAAAAACAGTGACAATAACATCAAACCCCAAAGCCCCACCATGTAAAAAAAAGTGACAATAACCTCAAGCCCCCTATCTCATAAAAAACAGTGACAATAACATCAAACCCCAAACCACAATCTCATAAAAAACAGTGACAATAACATCAAACCCCAAACCCCTTATCTCATAAAAAACAGTGACAATAACATCAAACCCCCAACTCATAAAAAATAGTGACAATACCATCAAACCCCAAACCCCCATCTCATAAAAAACAGTGACAATAACATCAAACTCCAAAGCCCCACCATGTAAAAAAACAGTGACAATAACCTCAAACCCCCAAACCCCAATCTCATAAAAAACAGTGACAATAACCTCAAACCCCCATCCCATAAAAAACAGTGACAATAACATCAAACCCCCAAACCCCAATCTCATAAAAAACAGTGACAATAACATCAAACCCCAAACCCCCTATCTCATAAAAAACAGTGACAATAACATCAAACCCCCAAACCCCCTATCTCATAAAAAAGAGTGACAATAACATCAAACCCCAAACCCCCATCTCATAAAAAACAGTGACAATAACCTCAAACCCCCAAACCCCCATCTCATAAAAAAGAGTGACAATAACATCAAACCCCAAACCCCCATCTCATAAAAAAGTGACAATAACATCAAACCCCAAAGCCCCATCTCATAAAAAACAGTGACAATAACATCAAACCCCAAAGCCCCACCATGTAAAAAAACAGTGACAATAACCTCAAACCCCCAAACCCCAATCTCATAAAAAACAGTGACAATAACCTCAAACCCCCATCTCATAAAAAACAGTGACAATAACATCAAACCCCCAAACCCCAATCTCATAAAAAACAGTGACAATAACATCAAACCCCAAACCCCCTATCTTATAAAAAACAGTGACAATAACATCAAACCCCAAAGCCCCACCATGTAAAAAAACAGTGACAATAACCTCAAGCCCCCTATCTCATAAAAAACAGTGACAATAACATCAAACCCCAAAGCCCCACCATGTAAAAAAACAGTGACAATAACCTCAAACCCCCAAACCCCAATCTCATAAAAAAGAGTGACAATAACATCAAACCCCAAACCCCCATCTCATAAAAAACAGTGACAATAACATCAAACCCCAAACCCTCTATCTCATAAAAAACAGTGACAATAGCATCAAACCCCAAAGCCCCACCATGTAAAAAAACAGTGACAATAACCTCAAGCCCCCTATCTCATAAAAAACAGTGACAATAACATCAAACCCCAAACCCCCATCTCATAAAAAACAGTGACAATAACATCAATCCCCAAACCCCTTATCTCATAAAAAACAGTGACAATAACATCAAACCCCCAACTCATAAAAAATAGTGACAATACCATCAAACCCCAAACCCCCATCTCATAAAAAACAGTGACAATAACATCAAACCCCAAAGCCCCACCATGTAAAAAAACAGTGACAATAACCTCAAACCCCCAAACCCCAATCTCATAAAAAACAGTGACAATAACCTCAAACCCCCATCTCATAAAAAACAGTGACAATAACATCAAACCCCCAAACCCCAATCTCATAAAAAACAGTGACAATAACATCAAACCCCAAACCCCCTATCTTATAAAAAACAGTGACAATAACATCAAACCCCAAAGCCCCACCATGTAAAAAAAAGTGACAATAACCTCAAGCCCCCTATCTCATAAAAAACAGTGACAATAACATCAAACCCCAAACCACAATCTCATAAAAAACAGTGACAATAACATCAAACCCCAAACCCCTTATCTCATAAAAAACAGTGACAATAACATCAAACCCCCAACTCATAAAAAATAGTGACAATACCATCAAACCCCAAACCCCCATCTCATAAAAAACAGTGACAATAACATCAAACTCCAAAGCCCCACCATGTAAAAAAACAGTGACAATAACCTCAAACCCCCAAACCCCAATCTCATAAAAAACAGTGACAATAACCTCAAACCCCCATCCCATAAAAAACAGTGACAATAACATCAAACCCCCAAACCCCAATCTCATAAAAAACAGTGACAATAACATCAAACCCCAAACCCCCTATCTCATAAAAAACAGTGACAATAACATCAAACCCCCAAACCCCCTATCTCATAAAAAAGAGTGACAATAACATCAAACCCCAAACCCCCATCTCATAAAAAACAGTGACAATAACCTCAAACCCCCAAACCCCCATCTCATAAAAAAGAGTGACAATAACATCAAACCCCAAACCCCCATCTCATAAAAAAGTGACAATAACATCAAACCCCAAAGCCCCATCTCATAAAAAACAGTGACAATAACATCAAACCCCAAAGCCCCACCATGTAAAAAAACAGTGACAATAACCTCAAACCCCCAAACCCCAATCTCATAAAAAACAGTGACAATAACCTCAAACCCCCATCTCATAAAAAACAGTGACAATAACATCAAACCCCCAAACCCCAATCTCATAAAAAACAGTGACAATAACATCAAACCCCAAACCCCCTATCTTATAAAAAACAGTGACAATAACATCAAACCCCAAAGCCCCACCATGTAAAAAAACAGTGACAATAACCTCAAGCCCCCTATCTCATAAAAAACAGTGACAATAACATCAAACCCCAAAGCCCCACCATGTAAAAAAACAGTGACAATAACCTCAAACCCCCAAACCCCAATCTCATAAAAAACAGTGACAATAACATCAAACCCCAAAGCCCCACCATGTAAAAAAACAGTGACAATAACCTCAAACCCCCAAACCCCAATCTCATAAAAAACAGTGACAATAACCTCAAACCCCAATCTCATAAAAAACAGTGACAATAACATCAAACCCCAAAGCCCCACCATGTAAAAAAACAGTGACAATAACCTCAAACCCCCAAACCCCAATCTCATAAAAAACAGTGACAATAACCTCAAACCCCCATCCCATAAAAAACAGTGACAATAACATCAAACCCCCAAACCCCAATCTCATAAAAAACAGTGACAATAACATCAAACCCCAAACCCCCATCTCATAAAAAACAGTGACAATAACCTCAAACCCCCAAACCCCCATCTCATAAAAAAGAGTGACAATAACATCAAACCCCAAACCCCCATCTCATAAAAAAGTGACAATAACATCAAACCCCAAAGCCCCACCATGTAAAAAAACAGTGACAATAACCTCAAACTCCAAACCCCCATCTCATAAAAAAAGTGACAATAACCTCAAACCCCCAAACCCCCTATCTCATAAAAAACAGTGACAATAACATCAAACCCCAAACCCCCATCTCATAAAAAACAGTGACAATAACATCAAACCCCAAACCCCTTATCTCATAAAAAACAGTGACAATAACATCAAACCCCAAACCCCCATGTCATAAAAAACAGTGACAATAACATCAAACCCCCAAACACCCTATCTCATAAAAAACAGTGACAATAACATCAAACCCCAAACCCCCATCTCATAAAAAACAGTGACAATAACATCAAACCCCAAACCCCCCATCTCATAAAAAACAGTGACAATAACATCAAACCCCCATATCATAAAAAACAGTGACAATAACATCAAACCTCAAACCCCCATCCCATAAAAAACAGTGACAATAACATCAAACCCCCAAACCCCAATCTCATAAAAAACAGTGACAATAACATCAAACCCCAAACCCCCTATCTCATAAAAAACAGTGACAATAACATCAAACCCCCAAACCCCCTATCTCATAAAAAAGAGTGACAATAACATCAAACCCCAAACCCCCATCTCATAAAAAACAGTGACAATAACCTCAAACCCCCAAACCCCCATCTCATAAAAAAGAGTGACAATAACATCAAACCCCAAACCCCCATCTCATAAAAAAGTGACAATAACATCAAACCCCAAAGCCCCATCTCATAAAAAACAGTGACAATAACATCAAACCCCAAAGCCCCACCATGTAAAAAAACAGTGACAATAACCTCAAACCCCCAAACCCCAATCTCATAAAAAACAGTGACAATAACCTCAAACCCCCATCTCATAAAAAACAGTGACAATAACATCAAACCCCCAAACCCCAATCTCATAAAAAACAGTGACAATAACATCAAACCCCAAACCCCCTATCTTATAAAAAACAGTGACAATAACATCAAACCCCAAAGCCCCACCATGTAAAAAAACAGTGACAATAACCTCAAGCCCCCTATCTCATAAAAAACAGTGACAATAACATCAAACCCCAAAGCCCCACCATGTAAAAAAACAGTGACAATAACCTCAAACCCCCAAACCCCAATCTCATAAAAAACAGTGACAATAACATCAAACCCCAAAGCCCCACCATGTAAAAAAACAGTGACAATAACCTCAAACCCCCAAACCCCAATCTCATAAAAAACAGTGACAATAACCTCAAACCCCCATCCCATAAAAAACAGTGACAATAACATCAAACCCCCAAACCCCAATCTCATAAAAAACAGTGACAATAACATCAAACCCCCAAACCCCCTATCTCATAAAAAAGAGTGACAATAACATCAAACCCCAAACCCCCATCTCATAAAAAACAGTGACAATAACCTCAAACCCCCAAACCCCCATCTCATAAAAAAGAGTGACAATAACATCAAACCCCAAACCCCCATCTCATAAAAAAGTGACAATAACATCAAACCCCAAAGCCCCACCATGTAAAAAACAGTGACAATAACCTCAAACTCCAAACCCCCATCTCATAAAAAAAGTGACAATAACCTCAAACCCCCCAAACCCCCTATCTCATAAAAAACAGTGACAATAACATCAAACCCCAAACCCCCATCTCATAAAAAACAGTGACAATAACATCAAACCCCAAACCCCTTATCTCATAAAAAACAGTGACAATAACATCAAACCCCAAACCCCCATGTCATAAAAAACAGTGACAATAACATCAAACCCCCAAACACCCTATCTCATAAAAAACAGTGACAATAACATCAAACCCCAAACCCCCATCTCATAAAAAACAGTGACAATAACATCAAACCCCCATATCATAAAAAACAGTGACAATAACATCAAACCCCAAACCCCCATCTCATAAAAAACAGTGACAATAACCTCAAACCCCCAAACCCCCTATCTCATAAAAAACAGTGACAATAACATCAAACCCCAAACCCCCATCTCGTAAAAAAAGTGACAATAACATCAAACCCCAAACCCCCATCTCATAAAAAGTGACAATAACCTCAAACCCCCAAACCCCCTATCTCATAAAAAACAGTGACAATAACATCAAACCCCATACCCCCATCTCATAAAAAACAGTGACAATAACATCAAACCCCAAACCCCCTACCACGTAAAAAAACAGTGACAATAACTTCAAACCTCAACCACCCCCCCACACAAAAAGCTAACATATCACCCACATGGAAAACAGCAACAAGGAAGAAAGCACAGAAAACTGAAAGAGACCATATAAACTACAGTCCACACCAATAATCACATAAGTCTCGGAATTTCGAAAACATTCTGCTTCGGCATTGCGGAGAGCAATAGCTCAAACTCAGACCTTCTGTGGGAGTGACCACTGGCCCATGGCCTCCCAACTGCAGAACTGATGAGCATGGAGAGTGCCACAGACCTGACCTCCACATTTGCCTCGATGTTTCAATCTTCCTCAGTGCTTTGAATGGCGAGAAATGGAGTTGATCAGGGCCCCGCACCCTATCTACAGTCTTTTGTTTGAGGCAAGTCATGCTCGCAATCCACTCCTGAAATTTTCTTGGTGACAGTAGAGTGCTAGATCACTTGATTGAACTTCAAACTGCAAGCCACAGGGTCCAACACAACTAAAATAAAGAGACTAAGTGGAAGGTACAGAAAAAGTGAAATAATTTGAACAATTAACTATCCAGAAGATGTTGCTTGAGGAATTCTCTTCCTCAGGAACAAGTTCTTACTTGTACCATTCTCTTAGAAGTTTTGTCCGGAATTCCATTCCAGATTTAATTTGTATTGTGTCCTTTGGATTTGGATTTGCCCACAAAAGTTGTAGAGAATTTATGGCATATTTTATTTGTCTTGAAGTGGGCTCAGCATAGGAGGGTTGGTTCATGACTTCAGACTTGTATTGTAAAGACCATTCTTGTATTGCATGAGAATTGGGGATTAGCAGATGATTAAAGAGTTCTGATGCGGCATTGCTGGGGTGGGAGGGTTAATGGCGATTAAAGGGATGGAAATTTAATGTTAGGACTACACTGTCCAAAGGGAAATATCGGGAAGCTGTTCCTCATGTGGGGGTGAAGTGGAAATCTGGCATTCTTGCTAGCAAAATGTTGAGCCCAAGGTCAACTAAAACTTTCAGAGCTGGATTTGATTGATTTATATATTGTTAGATGAAGGTGAGTCCAAATTAAGCAGACTGAAGTCAAAATGCAATGAACTGTGTTCTATGTGGTTGAAGGAACTGGCCTCAATGACTGAATAAGACTCCTTAACCTTTTTGAGTACTGAATGTTATTTTGGAACTTGTAGATTTTTTAACTGCCAAAATTATTTTCATTTCTGTAATTTGGAGTCCAGGGAACATGATGAGAATGTCTTAATTGGCATCAAAGCCTCTAGTTAATCATGGGAAAAATTAACCAGTATTCCAA
This sequence comes from Hemitrygon akajei, assembly GCF_048418815.1. Classification (NCBI taxonomy): domain Eukaryota; kingdom Metazoa; phylum Chordata; class Chondrichthyes; order Myliobatiformes; family Dasyatidae; genus Hemitrygon; species Hemitrygon akajei. The sequence continues at coordinate 65,322,057 of NC_133129.1, forward strand.
TTCTGATTATTCTTTCACTATTTTCTGTTAAAATCATCATCAAGCACACAATTTGACTTGGTCAATGTGTCTTACCCTGAGGTGCTGAATAGATGTCAGTTTTCCTTATTGGTTTATGCATGTTTTTCATTGCGCGTTAGGTTACCAGAATTCATGGAACATGGATATATGAATCACTGCCTTTGGAATAGGAAATGAGAGGACTGGAGCAGGAAAGATGTCAGCTTACAGTAATATTACCAATGTTCTTACTTTTTCAAATTAATCTCAGCTGTTAGTGATGTAACCTAAAATGAGGAACACATGTCTGTGATTACACTTCTGCCTCATAATCATGATGAATAATAGATCTGAGTGCCTATTCACTCAGTGTGGGCTGGCATTGGCATATTCACCAGATGGAAGGGCAGTCACAGTGACTGGGCTAAGTTCCCAAACTTTTGACTCAGTAGCGTGTTGCAACAGTCCACAGCACAAGATTTGCATTGGTTCTACATGGCATCTCACCTCCATCTTCCCAACAGAACCAAAGAACTGGAAACAAACCAATACAAGAAAGGACATCAGCCCTTGTTTGACAGATTCAAGTTTATTCCTGGCTGGAATTTCTACCAGCATTGTGAGACTGTCTTTCCAGAACCATAGTGGTTCAAATAGGAGGCTCAACAGCAGTTAAGAGAGAGTAATAAATATCGTCCTTGCCAGTGATGCCTGATCCCAAACTATGAATAAATTATTAAAAAAACAATCAGACAACCTGATTCAGGTCGGATGAGTTAGAGCTGTCCCATTTGTAAATCTTGACTGGGGGATAGATGCATAGGTTGGGTGACAGTAAGGATGGAGGCCGTGGAAAGAAGGAAAAGATGCCTATGACAGAACTGGAGGCATTGACCTGATCATCCGTGGTGTGGTCATGGTCTAGAAGATGGCATGAGAATGTCTTTGAGAGGGGAGATTTGGTTTCTGCAAAATAGAGGTGTTTGCTGAACCACTGTGCTACCAGCATTTTTGGTAGGTCAGATATTAAGAACTGTAAGATATAAAAGGGGTTAACATAGAGTGAGTAATGAGAATTGGAAAATAACGGTGGTCAGTGTCCCATCAGCAGTTAGAAATGAATAGGTTTAGAGAGGGTAAGAGGCTGCAGACAGATGGATTGGGAATTTTGGAGAATAATTGAAAGCCTGGACTGAAGAGTTGTGGCTAAAGTAATGGTCATGGAAGTGGAGGCAACAGAAGAACAGTTCAGCATCAGAATGCAAGAAAATGAGGATGTAAGTGTGTAAAGGTGAGGCTTCTGAGAACTGTTTGTCAAGGATCTGGAAGGGGAAGATCAGAAGAGTTAATGAAAATAAGACAGGCAGTGGGACTTCAGAAGTGATGGGTTTGAGAGTAAAGCTAAAGAGAAGAAAGATCAGGAATTCATGAGTTTATGATCTTTGATGTCTGAAAGGAAGGAAAAGGTAATCTGATGCAGCATTAAATAAAGTGGAAGTGCAGACCACCAAAGCTCTGAGATGGAGTAAGTTCAAAGTAAGTTTATTATTGAAGTACATATATGTCACCATATACAACCTCGAGATTCATTTTCTTGTGGGTGTATGCAATAAATCCATGATAGAATAATAACCATAATAAATCAGTGAAAGACTGCACCAACCTAGGCATTCAACCAGTGTGTAAAATACAACAACAAACTGCAAATACAAAAATAACTAAATATTAAAAAATAAATAAGCAATAAATACTGAGAATATAAGATGAAAAGTGAATCCATAGGTGTGGGAGCATTTCAGTGATGGGGCAAATGAAGTCAAGTGAAGTTCTCCCCTGTGGTTCAAGAGCTTGATGGGTGGTGGGTAATAACTGTTCCTGAACCTGGTAGCGTGAGTTCTGAGGCTCCTGTATCTCCTGAAGGCAGCGACAAGAAGAGAGCATGTCATGGGTGGTGGTGGTTCCTGATGATGCATGCTGCTTTGCTACAACGGCGCTTCATGTAGATGTGCTCAATGGAGAGGACTTTACCTGTGATGGACTAGGCTGTATCCTTTGTAAGATTTTCCATTCAAGGGCATTTGTATTTCCATAACCAGGCTGTGATTCTGCCAGTCAATGTACTCTCCACTACACATCTATAGATGTTTGTCAAAGTTTCAGATGTCATGCCAATTCTTTGCAAACTCCTAAGAAAATAGAGGTGCTGCTTTGCTTTCTTCATTATTGCACTTGCATGCTAGGCCCAGAACACGTCTTCTAACACGACTTGCTGACTTTCTCCACCTCTGATCCTCTGATGAGGACTAGCATTCAGTATTGAATGCTGAGCTGTAGTTGATAAAGAGCATCTTGATGTATGCACCTTTGCTCTCCAGATGTAAACTGGTTATGCAGAGAGAGCTCAGGAGCAAGCCTGTGCTGGTGTTTGGCTTGAAGTCTGAACGTCTGGATGCGATGAGAATGGTGCATATAGCGTATGAACATACTTGTCATCCTTGGTAGCTCTAAATTGTGAGTGAGGAAGTGTGGCTGTGAATTCAAATTTTAGTCTATACTTTATTGAAGACCAGAAGGGAAACACAAAAAATCCCCCACAGAAAATGAAGAAAAGGTAAAAGAGCCAGATGGAAGTCCCTTTTAGAGAGAGGATCAGAACTCCTTTAAGTTTGTTGTTTCTGGCAAAGGAGAATCAGAAGAAAAGCAGAAAATTCTGGAAATGAGATGACAAGGAGATGATGAAGCCATCAGGTAGCAAGTTCAAGATCAAATTAACTTTCTGTATAATATACCTTTTCACCTCCCTGATTCTTTTGTCAGTCACTTTAAATCTGTGTCCTGTGGTCACAGATCCATCTGTGTATTTACTTTATAAACCTATTAACTTCCTCTATGACATCTTCTGCTCTAGGGAGACAGCCCAAGTCTCTACTCACAACTGAAATCTTTCATCTCTTTTATCATTGTAGTGAATGAGCACTTTCTCTAGGGACTCATTGTTTGTAATGAGTACAGTCTTAGTGTTGTCTTCTGGAGTATAGCTAGTGTCAAATGTTAGAATACTGAAACAGATCCTACAGCTCAGTGTGAGCTCCTCCCACCCTCTTCATTTCTCTATCTGTCTGTTTCTGTTTTCCTTGTGTGGTGTGGTTATAGGGTCATACAGCTTGGGACCAGACCATTCACCACACTTTAGGAAGGTCTGTTTGTCCTGGAGTAAGCACAGTGTCAGTTCAAGGTGGTACCAGCACATGAGGCATTAAGTTACAAAGTAAGACTACAAAAAACAGGTGTCCAGGAAGCTGAAGGCGATTTGATCAAAGCTTACAAGAAGGTCTCTGTTTTTGATGACATATTTAATTGTGTTAATGCTGGAATCAGTAGGGAAATCAGAGAATTATGTTGCAGAAAAACACCATAATAACATGATTAATTGTAAAATAGTATAACAGAGGTGTATATGTATTTTGGCTATCGGAGTTACAATTGAATTTGAGGAGGCGTTAAGTTATATTTTATTATAGCCTGGGTACTACCAGCCTTGCACAGATAATACACCCACAGCCTCATTACAGCTTTCTCCATATCCTTCACCTCTTATTCAAGTTATTTTTCACAAGTTACATTCTTGACAAGATTGATGATGTTCTGGTTCAACATCTCTTCTTGATCCAGTGGTCGCATTTGACAGTATAAAATAAAGTCTACAGGTTCTTTCCTGGAAGAACCTGTACTATATAATCTCTAGCAGAAAACAGAAAATGCAGAGAAAAGGTCTCTCTCCACCTGATCTGCCCATGATTTGCATACCCTGCAGTATTCTTTTTTCAAAATTTGATTCCAGCCTTCTACAGGAGAAAGCCACTTTCTTTGCCTGGTGGTTAGAAAGGAGTTATTCCTTTTCATGAGGAAGTCCAGAACAAACAAGAACCAGCCTTTGAATTAGCGATGTTAGCTTACTAATTGGAGGAACAGCCCACACTGATCTCCTCCTGTCCCCGTGTTACTCTATTCCTTTTTCTCACCATCCCCAATGAAGGAGTGGCTTTTCCTCTGAATTCACCCATTGAGAGCACAGTAGATTATAGTAATACATCGTGTGGAGCTAATTGGCTTTGGGGAGTACATTGGGGTACAGATTGCACAACAACATTTGAAGTTGGGATCCTGAGCAAAACACTGGATAAGGCACATGTGTTTCCTCTATAGGCACAGCTGATAAGGCAGTGCCTATAGAGGAAAACAGCATTTTATATTTGTTACTCAAGACTTCCAGCATCTGTAGAACTTCTTCTGTCTCAAACTTGAGATATTTGTTAGGTGCAGAATTACATCAGTATGGTATGATATCTTACCAGTTATCCAGAAACATGAACAACTTGTAGTGGTTGTGAATTTTAACTTGGTTAGACAAATGAATGCGCAAGTAAAGTCCAGTGAAACTATGATCTATGCATCAATTGTTTTAAAAATCTCATCTGGTCCTTTAATGCCCATCAAGGAAGGAATGTTGATATCAGTACCCCGATCTAAATTATACATGGCTCCAGATCTTCAGTTAACTCCTAACTAAAGAGCTTGACTCACAAGTAATGAATGCCAGATTTTCCTGTGATACCCACTCACAGAACATACAACCAGAAAATGGAATCATGGGGGGAGGGAACATTTTTATTTCCTTTTTGGTTTAATTCTGTTGAGAAAGAGAGGAAAAAAATACTATCAGCATTTCTTCAAAAATTTCTGTGGTCCAGTCTCAAAGGTTTTTTGAAATACAGGATGGAAAATAGCATAGTCATACAAACAGATGTCAGCCACACATACCTTTTACAACATTTCATAAAGTTTGTTATGTTAATCTTTTCTTTATCTATCCTAGGTTTCTGGAAACAACATACACTTACGACTTCCCTCCGCCTTACCATTATACTCCGAGTTCTGTAAGTTTGAGGCATTTTCTGCAAAGTTTGTTCTTTAAATTAATAAACTTTTTATGAAATTTTGTGAACTGGGTTTGCTCAATATACAAATTTATTTTTCCATATGTCACCCTGTTGGTTATCTTGGCATCTGCTTGAACTACCGAGCTTAATAGAACCTAACCACCATCATCCGTCAGACCACTATGACACAAGTGATTAGACACCTTCGTAAGCTTTTCCATCTCAACATTGCCAAATGGAAATTTTTATGCTTAAAAACAAAAAAAAAAGGAAACTACTGTACTGAACCACTATATTCTTTTGAATCTAGTTAATCTTACAATGCCAGTACTGCTTTGAATAGACAGGCCTTTTCTTAATCCACATAAAATTACAGTTCTACCCAAATCTGTTTCTATTTCTTATAAATGTAAAGCCTCTTGGGTGACGTAATTGTTAACTATCTCATGACAATCAATGTCAGTACACTTGTTGGATAATTAATTAATCAATTAACTGGATTGTTGGATATTGAGAGCATCCTGAGCAGCTGCATCACTGCCTGGTTCGGAAATTGCACCATCTCGGATCGCAAGACCCTGCAGCGGATAGTGAGGTCAGCTGAGAAGATCATCAGGGTCTCTCTTCCCGCCATCACGGACATTTACACTATACGCTACATCCGCAAAGGAAACAGCATTATGAAGGACCCCATGCACCCCTCATACAATCACTTCTCCCTCCTGCCGTCCCGGAAAAGGCTCCGAAGCATTCGGACTCTCACGACCAGACTATGTAACAATTTCTTCCCCCAAGCTATCAGACTCCTCAATACCCAGAGCCTGGACTGACACCTTACTGCCCTATTGTCCTGTTTATTATTTATTGTAATGCCTGCACTGTTTTTGTGCACTTTATGCAGTCCTTTGTAGGTCTTTAGTCTAGTGTAGCTTTCTCTGTGTTGTTTTTTTTTATGTAGTTCAATCTAGTTTTTGTACTGTGTCATGTAACACCATGGTCCTGAAAAACGTCTCATTTTTACTATGTACTCTACCAGCAGTTATGGTCAAAATGACAATAAAAGTGGCTTGACAGTTGGGACTTGATAGGAAGCACCTTCGTCTTGGAATCTGAATGTGTGTGAGTTCAAGACCTCTTCTAGCACTTTACAAACCCGGGGAAGCCTCCTGTTACAGCCGGGAGCAAGGGCTGAGTGATGTCAGGAGTCACAAATGCAGGCAGAGTTATGGAAACTTGGATTACTTGTTCCAGATGGCTGCTGGGATTATCAGTCAGAAAATGGGTATTAGGAATCATAGAACTAAGACAGGTGTAAGCCACGATCTGACAGTATGTTGGAACAATTTTGGGTTGGGTGGGAAGTTGCAAAATAGCCTCTTCCTATTACTGTACCAACTTTTAATCAAGTGATATTATGGCATTGTGATTTTGCAAAACTATTTTTTTTCCTTTGAGGCATCTGAAAGGGAGGAATGAGTAGAGGACAATTTGAGGAGACTGAGAGAAAGGAGTGAGCAAAAGAGATCTGAGGCAAAGAGGAATGAGGCTTGTTAATTTGGTGTGAGTTTGAATGGGGTTGGTGTTCAGAGGCAACTGGGTGCCCATATTCACAAGTCACTGCATGTGAACATTTTGGTACAATAAGTAGTTAGAAACGCCAACACTATAGCATGTTGTAAGAGGCTTTTGTTGCAAGAGGATTTGAGTACAAGATTGGGGACATTTTTCTCCAATTATACACAGTACTGGTAGGACCATATCTGGAAATACTGAGCACAGATCTGGTCATTGTAGTTAAGGAAGGATGTATCAGTGATAGAGAGAGTACAGAAAATATTCTTTATCTTGATTCCCAGAAAGAGATTCAGCAGATGTATAATCCTGAGAGCTTACAAAAATGAGACATGATCTCATTGAATGTTTTAAGGGGCTTGTTAGGGTGGATGCAGGGTTGGTATTGCCCCTGGCAATGGATTCTGATAATACTGCACTTTTAATATTAAGAGAGGGGTTACTGATAACACTTGAGAGAGGTCAAAAGAATTTCAGATATTAAGAGAATCAAGAACAAAAGAGACTGCAGAAAGTGGTGTAGAGGTAAAAGATCAGCCATGTTTTTATTCAATAATGAAGCAGGTGTTATGAGCTGAATGGCTTAATTATTGCATCAATACCCTATATTGATATTTTTATTACAATATTATGAGGCCATTCAGCTCATTGAGTCCTTGCTGGCTTTCAGAGCATTCCTATTAGTCCCAATCTTCCATTTACTTTACTGTAACCTATTCTCTCTCATTCACCTGTCAACTCCTCCCGACCCTGCCCCACATTCTCTGCCTACTAACCTACGCAAAGGTGCAATTAACTGACCAACTAGAATGTCTGAAGAACATTGGAGCACCCAGGGGAAACCAACAAATAAACTCCACCCTGAAGTCAGGATTGAACTGGGCTGCTGGAGGTGTTCTGCAGCATTATGCTCTTCTTATATTCTTCCTTTAATTTAGAATGTGTATATACGAGTAAGTGTACTTTTTTAAATTCTCTTTTCATCCCATTTCCCTTGTCTCTGCAGAAAGAGGTGCCAGAGAGAACAGTCGACTTTAGGAAGTGCCATTCCCAGTTTGTGGATAGGGATGATTATCGTCACTGTGGCCGGAATACCTGGCTGGATGAGAGTGGCATCTACCCCAACTCTGAACTCAAGAGAATCCTCTTCCCACCATTCAATCCAATACCTTCTCGCCTGAACTAAACCCAGTGTCTTTGCAAAGACCAATCTACTCAACAAGAAGCTTTTACTCTGCACACAGGGGAATGTCTTTTAGTTTGTTCACTTTTTTAATACTTTTCCAATAACTTTGACATGTATTGAAATTTTTGCTGACTAAATAATGAAAGTATAAATTACCCTTCTCTCATAGTTAAGAAAATACTCCTATCCTTAGAATTCATATAAGCCATTTGATTTCGTGGCTTTCCACCCTGTCCTTCAATCTCCCATACCTCCTACTAATCTTCATTTTATGATTTGGAATGATCCATTTTGTGGAATTGCTGGCCAGTAACATTTCTTCAGTAGAGTTTATGAAGAATCAAGTTTAAATTCTGTTTGAACATGCTAAATAGTTTATAACAATACCTGCCTTGTGTGTCACTGGTAAATAAATTCGGGTTTGGGTGCCAGAGATTTATAGCATCCACTAAGAATGTCATCCTTACAATTAGCAAATCCTAAGCTTTTTTGCTCTATTACATTACTGTCTACCCTGAATTCCTTCTGAGTCATCTTACTGAACTTCTAATGCTCATGTAAAGGTCTTTGCATGCTGGCGAGTATTGATTCAGGAGATTTGCCCTTCTGTGATCATGTCATGCCAGTATGATATGGAGCAAAATTTGAGATGGTATTCCATTATGCTTGTTGTCTTTGTGTGCGTGTGTGCATGTGTGTGTGTGTGTGTGTGTGTGTGTGTGTAAACCCTGTCTATGTGTGGAGCATTATTTATATTTGTGTCTGTATGTGCTTGTGCATTATTAATGGTTGGCGTACACTAGGTGGTATTTATGCTTGTGTATGTAATTGGTTTGAATGTGTGAGTAGTGGGTGTAGTGTTTGAGTGTGATGTGAACGGGCCTTGCTATCATGTGAATCCAATCATCCCATAACCGATGGGGGATTTAATTAGGATCTACAAGACTATCAGGGGTCTATACAAGATGGCTATTTTCCTTAGCACAGACATCAGTAAATTGGGGCCATATATTGAGAATAACTGGCAGAAGGATTCAAAGGACTTGATAGATTTCTTTACCCAAAGGGAGTCTGAAACTTGCTGTCTAATGGTATAAAGAATGCAAAAAAAAAGTAGAAAATTTTCAAAAAGTACGTGAATGAGCATTTGATGTTCTGTGACCTATAGGAAAATGGATCTCGAGCTGGACAAATTTCTTCTCATCCAGCAGGGATATAATGGGCTGAAAATCAACCATTTTTACCATATTGCAGATGCTAGAAATCTTGAGCAACACATACAAAATGCTGGAGGATCTCCCGGGTCAGGCAACATCTACGGATAGATATAAACAGCCAACGTTTCAGGCCGATACCCTTCATCAGGATTGGAAAGCAAGGGCACCAAAGCTCGAAAAAATAGAGGAGGGGAAGGAATATAAGCTGGGTGATAGGTGAGACCAGTTAAGGGAGAAGTAGGGTGGGTGGGGGATGGGGAATGAAGTGAGAAGCTTGGTGGTGATGGGTGGAAGACTAAGAGTCTGAAGAAGAAGGAATCTAATGGGAGAAGACAATGGTCTTTGGAGTATAGGGAAGGAGCGGAACCAGAAAGAGGTGATCAGCAAGTCAAGAGGACATAAAGCAGAAGAGAGGGGCTGAGAAGGCCATCAGAATAGAAAGTAGGTGGGGGGAAAAGAAAGGGAGTGGTGGGAAACAGAAGAGAATGGTTACTGCATGTTAGAAAAATAGATGTTCATGCCATCAGATTGGAGACTACAGAATATGAGCTGTTGTTCCTCCAACATGAGTTTGGCTTCATTGTGGCAGACGAGAGTATGAGATTATAAGTCAAATTGAAATGGGTGGCCATTGGGAGTAACTGCTTGTTGTGGTAGACAGTGAAGGCAGTTCACAAAGCAATCCCTCAATCTGCATCAGATCTCACAGAGGCCACATTGGGAGCACAGGATAATCCATCCAGATGACCTCGATAGACTCGGAGAGACCCAAGTAGACAAGGAAGTCATGTAGAGAGCAATCTCTGCAGAAGGGAGAGGGGTGGGGGTGAAGAAGGACAAGATATGACAGGTGATAGGAACCTGTTGGAGATAGCAGAAGTTGTGGAGAATGCTGTGCTGCATACGTAGTCCCATGAGCTGGTACGTAAGGACAAAGGGGAGTTTATCCATATTTTGTCAGGGGGTGAAGGGATGAGAACAGATGTACAGGAAATAGAGGTGAGGATGAGGGCTGCATCAACAGTGGTAGAAAGGAAATCCAGTTTTATGGAAAAAGAAAACATTTCAGATGTTTTAGCATGGAAAGCTTCATCCTGAGAATAGATGTGTTGGACATGGGGGAACTGAGAGGAGGAAACAGCATTTTAATGTAACAGAATGGGAAGAAGTATATTCAAGATAACAATGAGAGCCAGTGAGTTTGTAAAACATATCAGTAGTCTTCATTGATGGAGACAGATTAAGAAAGGCAAGAGAGCTGTTAGAGATGGACCAAGTAAATTTGAGAGCAGGGTGGAAATTGGAGGCAAATTCGATAAAATTAATGAGCACAGCATGGGTGCAGGAAGCACTGCCAATGCAGATTACAATGCATAATAATACAAATCTATAACTTACACAAGATGCATAAAAAATTAAATCAAGTAAGTAGTGCAAAAAGAGAGCAAAATAATATAGAGAGGCAGTGTTCTTGGGTTCATTGTCCATTCAGAAATCTGATGGCAGAGGGGAAGAGCTGTTCCTGAAATTTTGTGTGTGTATCTTCAGGTTCTTGTACTTCCACCTTGATGGTAGCAATGAGAAGAGGGCATGTCCTGGCTGATGCAGGTCACTATTGACGAACGCTTCTTTCTGAAGGTGTTGTGGGTGCTGCGGAGGCTAGTGCCCATGATGGAGCTGGCTGAGTTTACTGCAGCGTTTTCTGATCCTGAGCAGTAGCTCCTCCAGACCAGACAATGGCGCAATCCCCAATTGGAATGCTCTCCGTTATATATCTGTAGAAATTGGCAAGAGTCTTTGGTGACAGACTAAGTCTCCTCAAACTGCTTATGAAATATAATCACCATTGTGCTGCCTTTGTGAGGCCCTCCTTTGGTCAGGGTGAACCATAGATGTTGCATCCCATTTGTCTACCTGATAGGCAAGCCAGGGCAGTACGATATGGAGAGCAAGCTGTTGCCCATGCAGAGGCTGCCCCTCCCTACGCAGGTGAAGAATCCCAAGGAACAGCAGTGTTGCAGGTGTTGCCAGTCAACACTGAACTCAATGTGGGACTGACTGCCTTAGGGTCTCCAGCTCTGCATTTTCCCTTTGGGGGTTACTCCTAAAGCCTTTCCCAATGAATGGCTATACCAGCAAGGCAGTAGAGGTTTGAGATCAGAGTTTTCCTTTTAGATGAGCTGCCAACCATGGCTGGTGAGCCCCATCTGTCTGAAGTGACTGGTTCTAAGACACCAGTAATCCACCTTTGCCCTTCTTCTGTCAGTAGAAACAGTTCCACTCGCCTTAGTAGCTACGCCACATGTGAAAGCCAGGAGCCAGACTTGGTTGTCGGAGGCTATTTGAGATGCATGTCATTGGGAGCACCCTGCCCGGACTTCGAGGTGAGTGGTCCTGGGTTTGAATCCAGCTGGCTCCTTGCTCACTTCCCATCCATGCTGAGTTGAGGTTGAGTGTCAAGTTAGCAACTCGGCCTTGTAAAAAGACACAGCAAGGTTGCCACCTGATATGCCACAAGGCATGGAATGGAACAACAATAACAGGCTGGATACAGACAGGATATTTTCCTTGGCTGAAGTTTCCAGACAAGGAGATCAGAATAAGGGGTAGGCCATTTAGGACTGGGAAGAGGAGGCATTCCTTTGTGCAGTATGGACCCAGAATGAGGGACTTTGGTTATGTGAAACTGCTTTTTGTGTGAACATTTGCATCAATACGTTGGACGCAGGATAGATCTACAGAGATGATGACACCCAGGAACTTGAACCTACTCCCTACTGATCCCTCAACGAGGAGAAAATGGGAAGAGCTGAAAGAAAAATTGTTGAAGGTGAGAACGAGTTCCACCAGATGGAGGAAGATGTGGTGGAGGGGATCTGGTTAGGTCTGGTGTATCGAAAGAAGTGGAATACCTTAAGGTGTTCTCCTAATAGGGGATGGTATTGATATTGGTTTATTATTGTCACATGTACCAAGCTACAGTGAAAAGCTTATCTTGCACACTGTTTATGCAGATCAAATCCTCACACAGTGCATTAAACTAGAATAAGGTATTACAATAACAATGTAGAATAAATTGTAAAAGCTACTGAAAAATGCTTTGCAGATAAATGATGAAGTGTGAGGTCATATGAGGTAGATTGAGACCAAGAATCCATCTTATCATATAAGAGATTCTTTCAAGTGTCTATTAACTGGGCTAGATGCTATCTTTGAGCCTGGTGGTACATACTTTAGTATCTTCTGCCTAATGGGAGAGGGGAGGAAATGGGATGTGAGGGGTAAGTAGGGTCCTTGATTGTGCTAGCTGCTTTACTGAGGCAATGAAAAGTACTGAGAGTGCCTTTCGAGCGGAGGCAGGTTCCTTCATGTGCTAAGCTGTGTCCACAACTCCCTGGTGTTCCCTGTGGTCATGTTTAAATCAGTTGCTTTACCAAACATCCAGACAGAATGCTTCCTGCATCAATAAAAATAGGTAAGAGTTGACAGGGATATGTCCTGGGAAATTAAAGGTACTGGTGAGTTTTCTTTGCTATGTCATTAGCATGGCTGGACCAGGATGTGCTATTGGTCAACCTGAAGTTCTCACCCCTCTCTCAACTTCAACTCCATTGACGTAGACAGGACCATATGCACTGCCCCCTTTTCTGAAGTCAATGACAAGATACTTTTTGTTGAAATGTAGAGAAAGATAAATGTTATGACAAAATGTCACTGAACTATCTTCGTCCTGTACTCCGACTCATTACTATTTGAGATGCCTCCCACTATGTTGGTATCATCTTCAAACTTGTAGATGGAGTTGGAGCAGAATCTGGCAACAGTAAGAAGTGTACAGGGGGTAGAATAGGGGGCTGAGGCACCAGTGTTTAAAATAGTCATAGAGGAGGTGTTGCTGCCTATCCTTAATGGTTAGTAAGTCAAGGATCCAGTTGCAGAGGGAAGGGTTAACTACCAGGGTTCAGAGTTTGGTAATGAGCTTTCTTGAAATAATAAACAGTTCCTCTCTTTTATTACTACAAACAATTGGTATCCTATAATTGATTCAGCTGTTGCTCATAATCCAGAGGTACATCACATACTCTGCCATGCCCATGCTTGCTGAGGTCTTCAGTCTTGCAAAGCAAAGCAAGAAAAAAATTCCTCAGTGGAAAACTTTTTTTTTGATCGCCACTTTAATAAGAAAAAGTTCAAGGTTCAAATTTACTTTATTTTACTTAGCTTAACAGTGGAATTCTTGTGACAAGTCCAACTGAAGTTTTCTTTTTTTTTCACTTTTTAGCTTGGCTTTCCATGATGTTCAGCCACACATTTCTCCAACTGTTACCTTTAATAGTGCCCAGATTTCCATCCCTCAAGTACTGTTTGGGCCTTATCCATCAGATTTCTATCACTGAATCTCCTTTCAGAAGACAGTTTAGATCCAATTGTCCATCTGTCCTGTTGTGATGGATATTCACTATCCAGGGCCATGGGGCTTTTTTTTTGCCAAGTTCAACTCTCTAACATAGCAGCTGAAGCTTCTAGAGATCAAAGAGCTGTTGTTGAATAAATTAATCTTCCAACTGATATTCTTTGTTCAGCTTCTTTTCCTGAACGGGTATCCAGTTTGTAATATAAATGGCAAACAATTAGAAGTGTCTCAAGTTAAAAGGACAACTTTGCAAACAAACATGCTGGCTATATAACTACAGGATGCTGGCCCACCACACTGGGAATGACTTCTCAAGAGATGCAGTGTAGGACAATAGGGTAATTTAATTGGGCCTGTTTCAAACCAGACAACAGAGTGGATTAGTAGTATTATTTAGCACATGAAATAGCTGATCTGTTATCAGTTGTAAGGTTTGTGTGCTCAGAGAGTCAAACTCACAGCATTAATTGTGAGTAACTGGGAACTCTGTCTCCAGATGCTTTTAGACCATATGTGTTAAAAGGTATCGTTAAAAAAAATCATGTGTGAAGATACGAAAGTGGTAGAAAAAAACAGTATAGATTCAGAGAGCAGTCAGCCTTATTAGGAATGGTCAAGAAACAGCAAGAAGAATGACAGATAGATGGGGTGAATCAGAATCCATTCCTCTAACTTCTATTACTGCGATGGACGATTCATTCGTCTGCACTTTGTTGGTATGCCTTTTTAATTCTTAGGAATTGTATCCTAAGAATCCTTTGTGTTTTGGAAATCATTTGTAATTTGGAATTTTTAAAAAAATAGAAAACCTCTGTGAATTTTAAATGTGTTTTAAGAACTTTGTGTGAATTTAAACGTGTATCACTAAAATTAAATGAGCTGTGTTTAAACTACTTAGTTAACTGGAAACATCTTCTTCTTCATAGGGAGGGTGGACCCACTGCTTGAATAGTGGGGATTGGCAGCAAACTTACCCTGTTGGATAAACGGGGAAATGAACTATTCTTTGAAGAGGAGGTAGCTCTAGTGTAACCTCCCTTTAGTGAAGCTACCCACTTTGGTACACACAAGTAGCTAGGATTTTGTACAGTACTGTAGTAGTTTTATGTATTGCTCTGTACTGCTGCTGCTGCAAAAACAAATTTCAAGACATATGTGAGTGATGATAAAACCCTGACTCTGATTTGGGTCTCTATTTTAGACTGAGAGTGGGAAGGGGGTGGGAATCCTAGTTGGGAAAAGGGAAGGGGATAGGAGAGGGAGGGGAAGTACCAGAGAGACATTCTGTAAAGGTCAGTAAAGCAAATTGTTTGGAATCAAATGACCTTGCCTGGTGTCTCAGGGCTGGATCTGTCTCTCGGCACTCCTTCTCTGCCACCTGTCCCACACCACAGCCTCCCCCTCCACCCTCACCATTCCTAACATCCTTTGCCCCATTGACAAATATAGTACTGTGCAAAATCTTGGGCTTCGCTGTCAGCAAACCCAAAGCCATCACACTTGTGCCCAATGTGATCAAGTTATGCTAGAAATATTATTTTAGAAGTAGTTATTATTTAGCAATAGCCCAACTCAGAAAGCTCTTGACAAATGGCAGGGCACCCCACCTAGTACTATAAAGTGGTAGACATTCTGGTTTCCGGCAGTTGCACAGGCAAATGCTGGTCAATATTATGAATGTGTTAATTATAGAGCAGAAATATGGGATAATGCCCCAAATGCTTCTCGAATGGAACAAGATGAGTATTTTATTCAGACACTAGAAGGAGGAAGGGATAGAACACAGAGTCGGCCGCAGATTAGCCAGATCAAACCCCGCCTGCTGGACTCAGACCATCACAATTGGTACCGGATCCCAACAATGTAACAATAATTCATGCTTGGAGGCAACAAGTTGGCCCCTTTTTAGATTGAATCCAAGGATCAGGGTGGGAACCACATGGTTATATGTTAGAACCTGATGACCCATATCTCAATCTCAATACATGGGGATAACGTGCATTCCTTCCACTCACACCAGTAAACCATAGAAACACTACTGAAGACTGGAGACCAGATGCTTAGGAAACATGCACTAGAATTACTAAAAAGTTTAACTACAGTCAGTAAAAGAAGAATAGAGGGAGCTGCTGTGGCTTTCCCAGTACAAACTCCCCAATAAGTTTTTGACAATACAGAGATTGCAGGCCGCGTGCACCCTCGTCCCCACCAGCTGATGCTGAAGGAATTCTGAAGTAGCTGCTTCAGAACGCCAAGAGGTTACACACCTTCCGAGGCAGTCATACTCCCCAACATATTTAGCAAATCTTATTTTCCATAGCTTTGGTACCACTTCCACACGAGTGTGGAAATCCATATCAGATCTATGTGTGGACTTACAAACAAATAACTGGCGGAGATGTCTAGGGGTGACATTGTACTGTATTGAGTAAAATAGTCAAAAGCCAGGCCCTACTGACAAGTTGTAAGATTGGAGAACAAATGGCAAGGGCAGACTGGGACCTAGTTCACTCTATAACGGTACCCCTTTATTACAGTGAAAACCTCCGCACCACATGTGGAATATCCTTAATCACCATGCAATACATGAATGATTTCGGGTTATCGAAGGGATTGTACGCACCCACATGGTGGTAGCAAGATTACCACCTGTTCCTGACAAATAAGATACAGACATACTTAGTCTTGGTTTACCATTTGTCAAGTCTTTTATTTATGCCAAAATTCAACTGTGCCATTTTGATGCAGGTGCAGATGTTTCAATGCTAAATTCTGATATAATTCAAGGTGACAAACTAGGGGAGCCAACAGGGAAGATTATAGTTGTAAGTATACATGGACATAAGGTAGAGTCCCCAACTTATAAAGTTCCCATTCAGATATATGGGATTAAATTCACAATAGAAATAGCTGTAAAGCCTTTATAACAGCTTGTCCCAGATTGCACTAGACTAGCACTTCTAACGGACAAAGGATGCTTCCTGTTGGATTCGTACTGCAATTAAATCAACAGCCGATACATCTCCCCACTTGAATGAGTCAAATATATTTAGAAACAGCTTGACTATTGTTAGGATAAAATGATCAGAGCAGGATTGAAACATATTTTGTACAGATATTATTACCACCTACTACAACATCCTAACCATTGTAGGATGGTTGATGGTTGATATGCGAGGCTGAGTCGGGCAGTGCCATGAAAGTCCATAGCGGGGGTATTCCCTTCTGCCACCGGCGTGGCATGACGAGTCAAATC
Source organism: Hemitrygon akajei (assembly GCF_048418815.1). Classification (NCBI taxonomy): domain Eukaryota; kingdom Metazoa; phylum Chordata; class Chondrichthyes; order Myliobatiformes; family Dasyatidae; genus Hemitrygon; species Hemitrygon akajei. Next base: position 65,338,642 of record NC_133129.1, read on the forward strand.
GGGACCCTGAGGACTTGTGGAAACTGTGTAGTGGTTTCTTTCGAACTTAATAGTCTTTTAACATCTTTGGACTATTTTTACTGTGCCCATGGTCTGTTTTTTAAAAAATCAATTATGCTATTGTTTGCACTGTTGTAACTACATGTTGTAACTATGTAGTTTTGTGCAGGTCTTGTAGCTTTAGTTTTTGGTCTTGTTTTGTCTGGTGGGTTTGGAGCTCCTTTCCAGGAAACACACTAAGATGGTAGCGCGATATTAATACGCAGCAGCCTCTCCGGACTCTAGATTGGGGATTGCCAAACGTTATGTGGATTTTCTGGTGTAGTCTGTTTTGTCATGTGCTTTTGTGATATCATTCTGGGGGAACGTCTAATTTTTTAACTGCATTGCATTTGTGGTTTCTAAATGACAATAAACTGAATCTGAATCTGATATTGAACTGACTAAATTAGGATGGACCAGGGATTTGGTAGTACCTAAGCAACAAATAAAAAATAAACAAGAAAACACATGAAAAATACTGGAGGAACTCAGATAATAACCAGCATGATGTTTTAAGAATTCACATAGATACTGTGTTGAAAAAACTTCTTACTACTTACAATGATGTTCACATACACTAAATACCTTGTGTGCACACTCACTAGGTATCTCTGACTCTGCTGGATAGTCAAAGAATAGCAAAGGTATTACCCAGGCAAGGGAGTCTACGCTGGCCAGGCGTTCCTTGTTGCCCCAATTCACTCGCTACGTGTTTCACACAGGGTTGCTCACGCTTGTATCTGTGATGGTTATTCTACAAAGTTACTGCTGCCAGCACACACAAAGCATCAACTTTTATATCCATTCCTTATCAATTCAAATATCACATTACAGTGTCATTGGCCACAGGTCGTGTGTGTCCTTTAACACCTTCTTACTGGCTCTGCTTCAAGCCAGCATTCATTTATTGCCCTCTTCCCATCAAGTGGCAGTTGATAATTTATGGCTCTTTGCTCTCAATCAGCAATGAGCTTGAATCACGTCAGGCAGGCATCAACCCCAGCATTCACAAACTTGCATGTTAGAGCCAACCAAAGAACATCTCACAAATAACTTCTTATTTGGAAATGATCACCAGTCCAGCAGATTACCTGAAGAATCATTGTGTCTTCTTTAAAACATTGATCAAGCCCAATACGTCAAGCTCACAAAATGGAGAACAGAGTGTCTGCACAAAATAGGAGCCTCCATCCCCAAGCACGGGGCAAGAACAAAGGCAATTAGTCTATCTGCTTCCACTGTCCTTGATTCATTTAAATTCGCTGATTTGTAGATTGTCATTCTTTCTGGCCAACAACTGCTAAACCCAATTCCAAAGGATTTCCAACACATTACAGGTATGAAGCTGTTAGTGAAGGAAAGGTTTGGGTTTGCTGCTCTAAAAATTAAGATGATAAGCAAATATCTCCTGCCCACAAGCATGAAGAATTGATTCAAGAAGCCCACCAGGAATTCGGATACAATCATGGTGGCAGACAAACCACTTGTGGAATTAGACAGCGACTATATTTCATTTGGAGTTTGAAGAGATTTGGTATGTCAACAAATACACTCAAAAACTTCTATAGATGTACCATGGAGAGCATTCTGACAGGCTGCATCACTGTCTGGTATGGAGGGGCTACTGCACAGAACCGAAAGAAGCTGCAGAAGGTTGTCAGCTCCACCGTGGGTATTAGCCTACAAAGTACCCAGGACATCTTTAAGGAGCAGTGTCTCAGAAAGGCAGCATCCATTATTAAGAACCTCCAGCACCCAGGGAATGTCCTTTTCTCATTGTTACCATCAGGTAGGAGGTAGAGAAGTCTGAAGGCACACACTTAGTGATTCACGAACAGCTTATATTATTATTTTATTGTTATTCTCTTTCCTCTATAATATATTGTATCGAACTGCTGCTAAGTTAACAAATTTCACGACATACTGACGATAATAAACCTGATTCTGATACTAATAGCTTTACATGTTTATTTCTTGTTTACTGATATACAACACAGAGTAGACCTTCCAGTCACCTAGTGATCCACCTATTTAATCCCAGCCTAATCCCAGGACTATGGTAATTGAGACAAGCAAAGGAATCAGTACTCTAAATCAAACTCTCTCCATTGATACCATCAAACCTGCCCCAGCAGGAATTATTCCACCAGAATGAGTCGAACCCTTATATTATAACAGAACCCATACACCCTGACGGGAAGTTGGTGTGTGTGTGTGTGGTTGGGGGAGGGGGGTTGAGATGTATTGAAAAGATAAAACACATGTTTAGATCTAAATATTAATTTTCACCTGGGGAAGATCTTATAGATACACTGCCCAGGGATAATACACTCAAAATACGTGGTTGTTTGCAGAGTAAGAAATACTCGAACTCCAGGAAGAAATGTTGCTCTTGCTATACTTTAGTTTTAGTATTTGTGCTTGTTACAATATTATTCAGCATTGCCTTACTTACCATTCACTTTTTAGTAGACAAAGTCACATTTACTACAGAAACTCTCTGATCTGGCTCGGACACCCCTGAAGTTAATATCTCAGAGAATATCAGATTAAGATCTATGAGCAATGATGATGCTAATAAAAATATCACTAACTAGCCCTTACTCTTTGGTCATATGCGAACTAACACACTGAAACTTTAATACATGCTTCTGGCAAAGTGATTGTTCTTGTCCACTTAACTCTGACTGCATTGCAGATGAAATGAACAAAGATATATGGGAAGGCAAGTTTCCTTTGCAGCCAGTACCAAGCCCCTACCTGGCTTAGCACTCCAGCTGAAGCAATAGCTAAGATCTTTCCAGCTTTTACAAATTTACTTTCTGCAGCAACGAATATAGCTCCTGGGTGGATTGGCTCTAATTTAGATTGGGTTACAGATGTTCTTTTCTCAGTTTTCCAATGGACAATTCCCCTCGCCATTAGAATTATTATTTTTATAGCACTTCTTCTGTTGAATATTGAAGCATGCAAGCACTGTAGTTTGGTGACTTCTGCCTTTTGTGTAATGGCTCCACTCCTAAGATTCCACTGACTCTAATACCTGATCTGCACTGTGATGGATTATCTCTTTTATATCTGCTTCGTTATACATTGTCTCATACTTGCCCTTTACCTATTCCTTTGGTTTGTTCTCGACCCTGGAAGAGTGAAGAGCCGAGAGTGCCCTAATCATATTATCCCTGCTCCTTTCCTTTTCCTTGTCCCGATCACTAATGGGTCTGCATGATTCTTGAGTAGGGCAGGATCAAAATGTGCCTGTCACAAACAATCAGTATAATATTATAATCTCACAGAAAGGTGACAGACATTTTTCAATCACCTATTTGGGTACTACGTATTTACTTTCTAACGTGGAGCATATTTTATATAATACAGTGCTTAAGACTTTATATAATGTACTTTGTAAATATGTTGTTTGCTGTTAATGATGGCATGACACTATAATGGTTTACACCATTGACTTTTAGATTCAAACCATCTGTCTTACTCTATCCTGTGTGTTACGTTATACAATGGGAAAAACATTCGTATTATATTTAATCAATTTAAGGTAATACTCAGTGTAATAAATCATAGAAAGTTAACACAATCTTTTCATCCTTACTTATGTAAGTACGTTTCGGCATATGCTTCCAAAAAAGCCCGGTCTCGTCTGCATTAAACACCTGCTTTGGTGGGATGCCTAACTCCGCTATCATAGGCCCTAACTGCAAAAGGTATCGTTCAGCTGCTTCGTGGTCAGCACTAGCTTGCTCACCACGCACAGCTAAGTTGTGAAGCCTGTGATGATTAACAAACTTAGAAAACCATCCCCTACTTGCATTAAAGCTAAGAATATCACTCGACACTTCCTCACTAGCCTCTGAACAGAGGCGACTATAAATTTCCAAAGCTTTCACACGAAGATTATCAGAACTGAGTGTTGTTTTTTTCTTTGTTTCATACTCGGTGTACAAACTCAACATTTTCTCCATTTTTATCATAATCGGGTGACGCACTTTGGTAACAAACTTTGAAGACACTTGTGATGAATCAATCACTCCACTTTTTATTTTCTCAGCATTTTCCTTTATGTTTCTGATCGTGGACTCACCCAGGCCGAGGTAGTGTCCTAGAGCTGTGTTACCATCACCTGACGTGGCCCTGTTTCTAATTCCCAATTTTTTTTCAAGTGTTAAAGCGGTTCTCTGCCGCTTGGCTGATGGCCCAGGACTTGACATAAGACGCTTAGTAGGCATAGTTAAATATTTCAAGCACAAAATCAGTGCACCGTAGGTAATAACAGCAGAAGTTTAAGAGCGCAAGATCGCACATCTACACGCTGCCAAAACCAATGCGAGAATGGCGGGAGTGAGACTTTGAGGCGTGCGCATGGGACTTGTATTGGCGGGAAAGTGGTGCTTCTCATTCCAATAGCCTTGCATAACTGTGAGTTTTGGACGCATATTAGGAGAAGTTGGTAGAAATAGGTTCGACGCGTAACTGTGAATCCGTATTGTCGGAAGACGCATGTAACGAGGATAGGGTGAATTGTGAAACCATGTAACTGATGAATACAATTTTTCATAACCAAAATGTGAGATTACTAATCCTTGGGAAAAAGAAGACGCTAATACACAATCAGTAACTTGCTTACAAGATTCGTTTTCAGAAAACCTGAATAATATTGTGCATTGCATCAAAAGCAATGTGGATAGCCCTGTGAAAGAAATGAACTATCTTCAGCTCAGTAAAAGACTTGATGACCTGACAACTAACAATGACAAAGCCAGTGATCAAACTTGCATCGAGGAAATGGAAAGAACTGTTTGTGAATAAGAAAAGCTTAAAGATGGACTAATATGGACATTGATGTGTCGTCTCCCATTTTGGAAAAATTGTAATGGTAACAATCCTTAGAGGTTTCAGTAATATGTGCAACTGAGATTAAGCAAGTGAATACACTTAACAAAAAAATCACACAGAAACCCATACATTTGGAAGTACTCAAATAGTTCTTTGAGATTGGATCAAGGAGAGCTCTTATAACACTGGTAAACTACAGGAATAGTTGGTGGAGTGGAAGTCTGCTACCAAAAGGAAGTTTGTCAGGAATCTAATCTTGAAACTGATTTACAGAGGAAAAACTGGGTCAGAAATCTTTGCTTAGGAAGGGGGAGGGGTGGGATGGCTGTGTGATGGATATTCAGTATCCAGGGCCACGGGGCCTTTTTGCCAAGCTCAGCTTTCTAATATAGCTGCTGAAAATCTCAGAAATCAAAGAGCTGTTTTTGAATAAGTTAAATTTCCAACTGGTATCCTTTGTTCAGCTTCTTGTCATAACTGGATCCAGTCTTCAGTTCTTAATGTAAATGGCAAACAATAATCAGCCTCAAGTTAAAAGGGCAGCTGCATGCTCAGAGACTCAGCTTCCAAGAAGTAATGGTGAGTAACTGGTAACTCTTTCTCCAGAAACGTTTAGATATCCGAAAAAAAATCATACTGTATATGCATGAAGTCACCCAAGTGGCAGAAACACAGTATAAATGTAGAGAACATTTAGGCTTATTAGGAATTATCAAGAAACAACAAGAAGAATGACAGATAGACAGGGTGAATTAGAATCCATTCCTCTGCCTTCAATTTCTATGATGGACAATTTGTTCGTCTGAAACTTGTTAGATTGTCTTTTTAGCTTATAGGAATAGTACCTTTTTTAAAAAAATCCTTCATGTTTTAGAAATCATTTGTCATTTGGAAATCTTTTTAAAGATAGAAAACCTCTGTGTGTTTTAAATGTGTTTTTAATAATTTTATCTAGATTTAAGCCTGCATCATTAAAAGTAAATGAACTGTGTTAAAACTACAGTGGATTCCAGTTAATTGGAGCACATCGGGACCAGTACACTTTGGCCCAATGAGCCAGTTTCATGGAAATAGTTTGTCTTTTTTATATATTTTAACTATCATTTAACTGAATAACAATTTATGTATTTAAATTAAATACGGAACAAGTTGTTGCATTACCTATATCTCTACAGTACTATAAAACTGTGTATTAGTTCCTAATAGTTATTGATGGAGGAATTCATCTGCTGTCTTCTTTTGATTGACTGTAAACAACCAAAATCATTGCAGACACCTTGTGCAGATAATAGATTGCCTTCATGCAATGCTTTAGACATGATCACATCCTCCAAGTCTTCACTTTCACTGTAACATTGTAGATACCTTCAAATTCATCATAGCTCCTAACTTGTTGAAGTAGTGAAATAGTTTCATTTTCACTCCCAGCTGTTTGGGTATCTCCAAGCCTGAATGCTTGGAACTGCAGTGAGCAAAACAATTCCAAATTGTCTAACTGCTTATTTCTCACCAACGATCGGGGACAAAAATTACTGCTTTTTGAACACAAACACACACAACTGATGCTATTTAAAAACTGTCCACTCTAAGCATGGTGTAGTGTCTTTTGGTCATGCAATTGCACATGATTGAAGCTAGTTAGAAACTGTTCAGCACAACTTCCTTCCTCAATTAAGTGGCATAGTGTCCCAAATAAACAAAGGGAATCCCAGCTATTTACTCAATTTTTTAGTTTTTGTTCTTTAAGCATTGTCCTAAATAAACAGCTGCCCCAATTAACCAATGGCCCAATTAATTGGAATCCAATGTACTTTGTTAGCTGGAAGTATCTTCTCCTTTGTAGGGAGGGGGGAATCCACTGCTCCAATAGTGATTATTGGCAGCTAAGCTTGCCATGGAGGATGAACAGGGAAGTGAACTAGTCTCTGAAGAGCAGGTAGCTACATTATAATCTCCCTTTAGTGAGGGTATCCATAGCTACATACTTATATTGGATGGAATTTAAGGTCTTCGTTTGAGTTTAGAACTTCATGGTCAGCAAACCCAAATCCATTGTTGAAGAAAACACTTAGTGACAGGACAAATATAAATATAATATAAAAATAAATATAAATACAAGTTATTTTCTATGGTAATTTAAGCCATTGAAACCAGAAAAGAATGTTAATGTCATTTGCTCCTTGCTGTGGGTACTTCCTGGTTCCTTAGCCAAAAGGCTGACAGATGAGTAACAGAACAACTATGGCAAGTTGCCCACAACTTGTGCTGAGCTTCACAGAACGTTCTTCAGTTTGCCTTGCATATTCATTCAAATTAGTGTGACTGTCTTAGGGAAGAAGGTATCCTGAAATTTTCTGGAAAGGCCCATTGTTACTCAGACAATTTTCCATCTCTTCTCAGAATACAATGTTTTAGTCTGTAACTTACTTGGAATGTAAACTGAGTATGGCCACATGAAGACAGTGAAGTAACAGTGGATGATGTTTTATCCCTAAACTATTGAGATTTAAGGATTGGGGATAAAAGAAGTGTTAGAGAAAGGGAATGAATTAGAATCACATCAGGTGCAGGAAGAGAAATAAGGAGAAAGGTAGCATTAAAGAAAGGACGAGGGAAGCCAAAATAAAATCAATCTAGTATTTTTAAAATTTACTTTAGATTTACCTTTTGTGGGAGTGCATTTACCCTGTCTGGTTTTCTTTCTTAGCTTGTAACATTAAGTGATTTGGCAGGAGCATAAATCAAACCTTTAAAAATTGAGAAACACACATGCTGGAACGTGGGAGCAATAAACAAGATACTGGAGGGACTCAGTGGCTCAGACAGTATCTATGGAGGGAAAAAGGCAGTCTTTCTTTTAAATGGAGTAAAATGTTTGAGGTTGACACCCCTCTTCTGGAGGTGCCCATTATAAGGATGAGATAGAGAAGAGTGTAACAAGAGTTGGCAAGAAGAAGGTGAGAACTGGTGCTGGTGGTTAGAGGAGGGTGGGGGAGGATGCAGAGGCTGCCGGACCTGCAAATTCCTCCAGTATTTTGTTCTTCATCCTAAAAAACTTAACTGCACTGCTAATTAACAGCCTGAGCTGAATTGAATTGGCAGTGAATGTGCAAACCTAGCAACGTTATGAATCTCATGGTGAGATTTATTTGGCTTCATATAAGAATTGTCAGCAGAAAGGAAATGCCTGGATTTCTCTCAGTCCTTCTCACTTAGTTGAGAAAACAGTTGATTGGATTGCTTGGTGGACATGTGTACCACTAACTGCATTTTGTTAGTTCTGTCTTGAAAACACCCTCTTCATACCAACTGGATATGCAAGGATGCAAAAGAGGCAGGTTGCAGCAATTTCCACTGTATATAGAGGTGACGCACACAGATGTGAGATAGAATTTTGACATCTCTCCTCATATAGTTAAAGTTTGAAACTGGTGGAAGGAAACCTAATGTGTCTGAAACACCTTCTGGTTCATCTTTGATGATGTTCAGATAGAGGAATATTTCTAACAGCTTCCTATCTCTGAATTTCACCTTTGGTTCAATGACATCTATGAAGTTTGTAAGTGCAAGTCCCATTCGAGCAACATGAGGGCATAATCTAGGGAGGTGACCTCTATTGAATGAGACTGTCCATCCATTGAAATAATGCAAAAGAAGATCTGATAGCTATCAAATGTTCTAGCTAATATTTTTCCCTCAACCAGCAGCATAGACAGCAGGTCTTTTGGTCATTATCTATTTGCTGGTGGCAAGGAATGTTTAATGCAAATTAACTTGCATAATTTCTTACTTATGCCAATGAATACACTTCATTAAGTCTTTCACTGGCCGCAGTGCTCTTGATGATTTTTAGGTCATGGAAATGCATTCTGTAGATGCTATCAATGGTGCAGAGGGCTGTGCCTGTGATAGACTGGGCTGTATCCACAATTCTTCGCAGCTCTTGTATTCCAGCTTATGAGCATGAATGAAAATACAAGAATAGAATAAATGAAAGTGGCTAATTCTATCCATTTTTAAAAGGTATGTAAACCTTGACACATATGTCTAGCTGTCAAGGGAAGGCCAGCATTCATTGCCCATCTCCTTGTGTCCTTAAGGAGATGTTTTCTTGAAACACTATGCAATGCTGTTGCCAGACAAGTTCTAAGGATTTAATACATCAACAGTGAAGGTACTGCCAACATGTTTCCACGTCTGGAGGGGGTGGTAGTAAAGTAGTTAATTTATTGGACTAGCAATTCAGAGACCTGGACTGATGACCCCAACTTAAATTCAGTTAATTGAATTCAAAAATAGTATTTGAAAACCTGGTATCAGTCAAGTGGCAATGAAACTAGAAATGGAAAATTCATCTGATTCACTAACAGCCTCGATGGAAAGAAATTGTAGTGAACCATACAAGGCCCTACAACCTTTAGCTAAAATAGAGTGTAAAGGAAAGCTTATGCCCTGAGTTATGAAGGCTGACAGAAACACATAGATTTCAACAAGCTCCCATAATCTAATTAAGTTTAAATGTCTTTTGGGCATACATATAATACATCTGTTGCTACGAATGGCAGAAATAGTTTCCACTTTCCACTTTTAGTGAATAGCCTCTCTTAGAATCAGAATCAGGTTTATTATCAATGACATATGTCATTTAAGTGTGCTGTTTGTGCCAGCAGTACAATGCAAGATATAAAAATTACCCCAGGTTACATAAAATAAATAATGCAAATGAGGAATAGAGAGGTAGTGTTCATGGGTTTATGGACCGTTCATAAATCTAATGGTGGAGGGGAAGAAGCTGTTCCTAAAGCCCTGTATGTGGGTCTTCAGGCTCCTTTATCTCTTCCCCAGTGGTAGTAAAGAGTTGAGGGCATGTGTCAGATGGTGAGGATCCTTAATAATGGATGCTGCCTACTTGAAGCACTGCCTTTTGAAGGTGTTCTCAATGGTAGGGAGTGTTGTGCCTATGATGGAGTCTTACATACTTTTGATGCCATTCATTACAATACCGTGGAGGTACAATTACCACAATGAATGATATTTGAATAGTTTCTGACATGTGGACAACATCAACTAACAGAAATGGTCTGGAAAAACAGAATCTGTTTATTAGTTGGGTACAGCCTATACCTGTGTGAGATCTGAGACAAATTCTAATTTGGGCTGAAGTATTGTCAGCGAGTCTTGGTTTCTGAAGGAGCATCATGATAATGCTCCCTGGAAAGCGAGAAAAATGGATCTTCCTGTTTTAAAAATACTTAAGTGGTTAATAGCTAATTAATTATACTTTGATTCAGTTTGTTGAGAAGTATCCACTTAATCAAAAGAATAAGTGCTTGAAGGTCTTTCACACTAGGATCCTTAACCAGAGAAGGATTTGTAATGTTATCAATAGTTAACCAAGACATATCATGAAGTGTATCAACAGGCTTCCAATAATGTCCATGAAATTTGAGTCACTTTCATTATGAGATGTCTACTAAAAGTTAGTCAGGGTTAGTCTTTAATCCTTTAAGCTATAGGAATATTTATCGAAGCCCTGGTTGAAGTCACAGATGGCAAAGAATTGCAAAGTGTGATTGCAATCAGGAATACCATTTTCAACTCAGTAATGAAATGTAATTAAAATGTGCTAGTTGAATTCAAAATAGCAAGCACCATTTTGGAATATGATAATTATATTCTTAATGTACTGCCAGCAAGTGCAGTTCTTCTTTCTCCTCATTGACAATAGAATGAGAAATTTATTGATCATTCTTTTGTAGCTATTCTGGCTGTTTCACAGAGCTGTCACCAATGCATATGCTACTGGAAGCAATTTCTAATTTATTGTGATAAAGTATCAGTATAATAGATTCCTCTCAAGCCTTCACTGCTTTGCTATAGAAAAAGAATTAAAGTTTTTCCAGTCTGTCTAGTGTTATAATTCTTTCAGCTAGTACTGTCCTGATGTATATGTACTACATTCTGTCCAAGAAGTTGATGAACTTCATAAAGTGTCATGTTTAGATCTAGTTATATGATTCTTAGCAACAATATACATATATTCAGCAAATGGTCGTACTCTTTGCTTCTGTTTGGAAAGGCAAGTGTCACATATGCCTTTTTAATGAATTGTACAAAAATATGCGTTTGGCAGCTTTGGGTCTGTACTCACTGGCGAGGGGATCTCATTGAAACCTACCAAATGATAAAAGGACTAGATAGGGTGGATGTGGAGAGGATGTTTCTTATGGTGGGGGTAAGGAGGAAATTTTTTAGCCAGAGAGTAGTGAATCTGTGGAATGCTCTGCCACAGACTGCGGTGGAGGCCCAGTCCATGGGTATATTTAAGACAGAAGTTAATCGTTTCCTGATCGGTCAGGGCATCAAGAGATATGGCGAGATGGCAGGTGTATGGGGTTGAGTGGGATCCGGGATCAGCCATGATGGAATTGTAGAGCAGACTCGTTGTGTTGAATGGCCTCATTCTGCTCCTATGTCTTATGGTTTTATGATCTTATTTCAATAAATCTTGATAATGGGGTGAGAAAGTGGAAGGTGAAGATAATCTGTTCACTCTGTACATTTTGGATAAATGTCGTACGGTGGCACGGTAGCGTAGAGGTTAGCACTACACTTTACCGTACCAGTGACCTGGGTTCAATTCCCGCCACTGCCTGGAAGGAGTTTGTACATTCTCCCGGTGACAGCATGGATTTCCTCCGGGTAGTCTGGGTTCCTCTCATAGTCCTAAGACATGCTAGTTGGTAGGTTAATTGGTCATTGTAAATTGTTGCATGAATTGGCTAGGATTAAGTTGGAAGATTGCTGGGCAGTGTGGCTGAAAGGGATGGAAAGGCCTATTCCCCCCCCGTATCTCAATAAAATAAATAAATAAATGTCAACAGGGCACTGGGAGAACTTCAGCCTGGGTTGTTTCTCCATATCATTTCATGGGATATCTCACCTTCATCTGTGGGTGCACAAACAAGCCTAAGAAAAATTCTGGGCTCCACTGTCATCTTGGAAACCATCATTTCATTTGGAGCTGACATCTGAAAATGGGTTAGCTGCAGAAATGAATGGAGTTGAGAATTCCCCATATTATCCGAATCAATTCATGTAGCACTCCTGGCACTCTTTATTATTCAACTCTTGGCTCTCTCTCCTAAACAGATGCAATAACACCACTGAGGGTTGCTTAGGGGAGGAATTCAGGATATGAGACATTGTCTGATTGGCAAAACCACAGCTGCAAGGGCTTTTTCTCATTTTGTGGACGTCGTTGGTCTTGCATTTGCTGAGACATATGTTTTGCATGAGGCTCTTCTGGGACAGAGAGTACAGATTGCTTTTCCCTTCTGAACATCTGCCTTTGATTGCACTACAACTGAGTGTGCAATGCCTGGCCAGAGTGAGGATTACCGCTTGCACATATGGATCTCTTTATGCAATTCGAAAGGTTGAAAAACAAATAATTATATGCTTACCACGGCTAAGGAAGCACATTCGTTGATCTTTGCATGACTTAGCTGCTGCAATATTTTGTAAGAATTCATACAATACAATCCACCAATTATTATGAATGGTTACTGTAATAAAATGTCACTCCAATAACTTGCAGTGAAATTGGACCAGGTTTAAAAAGTCTGTGAACTTAGACCAATTCTGACGATTTTTGGACTCAGTACATCATTTTCTGCCCAAGATTTCCCCTCTGCCAAGACTGATACATCTGGTGTTCAGGATTATTATGAATATATAAAACCACTGCCCATATGCGATTGTTTAAGCAATGTTTAGGTAGCTGAAGTTAAATGCCCTGTTGTTGCAATGCTTTTGTCAAGTCATTGCATTTCATCCACAGCAATCTATTGCAATTGGAATGTTCTGCCTCTGATTTGTGGTTCTGCACTGGAGGCTTCTGTGTCCAATCACTAGTTCAACAAACCATCAGCTGCAAGAGCTCAGCAGCTTGATCAGTGTCTGATGGAGGAAGGAAATTGACGATGTCTTAGGTTGATTCCCTTCTCCCAGATGTTATGGGGAAGTGGGTTTGGTAAGTGGGACGGAAGACATTGGTTTTGAGTAAGCGCATTAACTATTTACAAGACAAACTGAAACATTTGACCAAACATCTAAGCTAAGTAAATACTTATCTAAGCCTCTAAGTTACAAAACATTCAATAACTCTTCAAGCCAAACTCAATTACAGGTGCCTATCTAAATTGAGCGCCCGAAGTGCAGAACAAACATTACACTCAGACTTAGGTTAGTGTAGGCCCCTGGATGCCCCACAACTCAACTCACAACACATAACACAATAGTACCCAGAGTTATCAACCCACTAGTTACTACCCAGTGTAGTACACCAGCCTCCCAAAACCCCAAGAAGTCACCAGCTTCCCCCTGGAGTCTAATAACTATTGAACTGGTCCAACAATTTGTTAATCTTATCCACTGACTGTCAGATGTAATCAGCCAGGTGAGTGATGTTCCCAGGCTAGCCAGGGATGTAGGTGCAGCACAGGTGCCACCTTTCTTTACAAGCAGATGATCTATCCATTTGAGTGTGGGGCTGGCATTACTAGTCAGGGAAAATGTCATGGAGAGCTCATCTAGTGAGGCTTTATGGGTAGAAATGACAAACAAAAAAGGGGTTATACTATAGACCACCTAACAGTCCGTGGGAATTAGAGGAGCAAATTTGTAGAGAGATTGCAGAGTGTTGCAAGAAAAATAAGGTTGTGATAAGCAGGTGATTTTAACTTTCCACATATTGAGTGAGACTCTCATACTGTAAAGGGGCTGATGGGAAAGTGTTTGTCAAATGTGTTCAGTAAAGTTTCATTAATCAATGCATAGTTGTCCCTCTAGAGAGTGCAATAATAGATCTCCCATTTGGGGATGAGACAGGCTGTTTGCAGAAGTTTGTGTAGGGAGACACTTTGCATCTAGTGATCATAATGCCATCATTTCAAGATAGTTATGGAAAAGGATAGGTCTGGTCCTTGGTTTGAGATTCTAAATTAGAGAAAGGCCAACTTTAATGGTATCAGAAAGGATCTGGCAAGTGTGGATTGGGTCTGTTTGTTTTCAGGCAAAGGTGTACTTGGTAAGTGGGAGGCCTTTAAAAGTGAAATTCTGAAAGTACAGAGTTTGTATGTTCCTGTCAGAATAAAAGGCAAGGATAACAGGTTTAAGGACACTTGGTGTTTGAGACATATTGAAGCCCTGGTTAAGAAATAGAAGGAGGTGCATAGCGAGTCTGGACAGGCAGAAACGTATGAGGTACTTGAGGAGTTAAGAAACGTAAAAGAATTCTGAAGAAGGAAATCAGGAGGACCAAAAGAAGACACGAGGTTGTTCTAACAGACAAGGTGAAGGAGAAACCTAAGAGCTGCCACTGATATATTAAGAGCAAAAGGTTAGTAAGGGACACAATTGGTCCTCTGGAAGATCCGAATGGTAACCTTTACATGACACTGAAAGAGATGGGGGAAATCTCAAATGGATTTTTTTTGCATCTGTATTTACTTGGGAGATGGACACAGAGCCTGCAGAAGTGAGGCAGTGAGGTCATGGATCCGAGACAGATTATAGAGCGGGTGTTTTCTGTCTTGAGGCAAGTTAGGGTGGATAAGTATGCTGTGCCTGACAATGTGTTCCCTCAGACCCCGGGGGAAATTGCAGAGGCCCTCGCAGAGATACTTACCATAGCAGGAGGCCTTAGCCATGGGTGAGATGCCAGAGCATTGAAGGATAGCTAATGTTGTTCCTTTGTTTAAGAAAGGCTCTAAGAATAAGCCAGGAAATTGTAGGCCAGTGAGCCTGACATCAGTATTGGGAAAGTCATTGGAAGGTTATTGGAAGTTAAGGGACCGTATGTATTAGTATTTGGATAGACAGGGACTGATTAGGGATAGTCAACATGGCTTTGTGTGTGGTAAGTCATGTCTAATTAATCTCACAGAGTTTTTTGAGGAAGTTACCAGGAAAGTCAATGAAGGCAAGACAGTGGATGTTGTCTACAAGGACTTTAGCAAGGCCTTTAACGAGGTCCCACATGGCAGGTTGGTCAAGAAGGTTCAGCCGCTTGGCATTCAAGGTGAGGTAGTAAATTGGATTAAACATTAGCTAAGTGGAAGAAGACAGAGAGTGATAATAGATGGTTTCCTCTCTGTCAGGAGGCCTGTGACTAGGGATCAGTGCTGGGTCCATTGTTTTTTGTCATCTATATCAATGATTGAGTAATATTGTGGTAAATTGGATCAGCAAATTTGCGGATGACACCAAAATTGGGGGTGTAGTTGAAAGCAAGGAAGACTATTAAAAGCTTGCAGTGGGATCTGGACCAGCTGGAACGATAGACTGAAAAATGGGAGATGGAATTTAGTGCAGACGGGAGTGTGAGGTGTTGCACTTTGGGAGGACCAGCCAAGCATGATGAGTGATAGGGTACTAAGGACTGCAGTAAAACTGAGTGACCCAGGAGTACAGGTCCATAATTCCTTGAAAGTGGCGTCACAGGTAGATAAAGTAGTAAAAGAGACCTTTGGCATATTGCTCTTCATAAATCAATGTAATGAGTACAGGAGTTGGGATGTTAAGTTGAAATTGTATAAGATGTTGGTGAGGCCAAATTTAGATTATTGTGTGCAGTTTTGGTCACCCACCTACAGTGAAGATGAGAATAAGATTGAAAGAGTGCGGCAACTTCCACCATCTTCAAAGGGCCCCAAATAGTCATTCCAGATGAGGCAACACTCCACCTGTGAATCTGCTGGGGCTGCTTATTGTGTCCAGTGTTCCCGATGCAGGCTCCTCTGCATTGGTGAGACCCGTTGTAAATAAGCCGACTGCTTTGTTGAATACCTCTGCTCCATCCATCGAAAGCAAAACACCCTGGTGGCCAAACATTTTAATTACGATTACCATTCCCATTCCGATGTGTTGGTCCATGGCCTCCTCTTGTGCCAAGATGAGGCCACCCTCAGAGTGGAAGAGCAACAATTTGTATTCTGTTTGGATAGCCTCCATCCTGATGGCATGAATATCGCCTTCTCCTTCTAGTAAAAAAAAATTCTCCCCCTCCCCACTCTGGCCCCTTATCTTTTCTCACCTGCCGAAAGCCTTCCCTTGGAAATTCCTCCTTCCCGTTCTCCTTTGGTTCACTCTCCTCTTCTATCACATTCTTTCCTCTCCAGCCCTTGGCACTTCCCACCCACTTGGCTTCACCTATCACCTTCAGGCTAGCTTCCTTCCCCTCTCCCCACCTCAGGAATCCATCAGTGGGTCTGTGCTGTATGGACTCCAAAGGATCTTGTGATATACCACAAAGGAGAGACCTGTCTCGTTACCTTCCCTGTAACAGAGTTACACAGCGTGGAAACAGACCTTCAGCCTCCCCAATCCATGCTGACCACCAAGCAGGCGTTTACATCAACCTCCAGTTTAATGAGTAGATCCGACTTTAAACAAGAAGGGTAGCAAACAAGTAAGCTGCAAATCAGCCAGTTCAAGAAGGTGAAAGGAAATTGAAGAGGAGCTTATTCTTGAGACCATCTGTTGTACTCACAATGCATCTCATTCCCACTACACCTCTCTGGAGAGTTCACACTATGATGGAGTTATTCCTATTTCTTCGGCAATGCATTTCATGGCTTTGTGCTCTGTCCCTAGATTACGATATCTTCCAATTCTTTTCATTTCAAACAATGACTAATGACTAGCGGTGTACTGCAAGGCTAGGAATTAGGACTGCTTCAGTTTACGTTGTATGTCAATGATTTGGGTGACAGAGTTGATGGCTTTGTGGCTGGTTTGCAGATGATATGAAGATAGGTGGAGGGGCAGGTCGTGTTGAGCAAGCCGTGAGGCTGCAGAAGGTCTTGTGCAGATTAGCAGAATAGGCAAAGAAGTGGCATATGGAATATAGCGTTAGGAAGTGTATGATCGTGCACTTTGATAGAAGGAATAAAAGCACAGACTATTTTCTAAATGGGGAGAAAATTCAAAAAACCAAGGTGGAAATAGAATTGGGAGCCTTGGTGCAGAATTCCCTAAAGGTTCATCGGTTGTGAGGAAAGTGAATATAATGTTGGCATTCATTTTAAGAGGACTAGAATATAAGAGGCCTCACTTGGAGTATTGTGAGCAGTTTTGGATCCCTTATTTAAGAAAGGATGTGCTGACATTGGAGTGGGTCCAGAGGAGGTTCACGAGACTGATTCTGGGAATGAAAGGCTTATTGTATGAGGAACATTTGATTGCTCTGGGTCTTTACTCACTGGAATTTACTCATCGAAACCTAATGAATGTTGAAAGGTCTTGATTGAGTGAATGTGGAGAGGCTGTTTACTATGATGGGGAAGTCTAGGACCAGAGGGCACAGCCTTAGAGTAAAGGGACATCCATTTAGAATGGAGATGAGGAGGAATTTCTTCAGCCAGACAATGGTGAATCTATGGAATTCATTGCCACAGGCACCTGTGGAGGTCAGGTCGTTGGGTATATTTAATGTACATAATAGGCTCTTGATTAGTCAGTGCATGAAAGGTTATGGGGTTAAGGCAGGAGAATGGGACAATGAAACAAAGGGCAATGTTTGAACAGCACTTGGTTTAATGTAGGACATGAGCAAAAGAACTCTGGATGAAATAATGCTTACAGAGGCTGGAGATGGGAGACCGACGCTGAGGAAATTGCAATCATTGAGCTATCAAAGGCTTGCATGAAGCTTTGGCAGCAGGTAAAAACTCAGAGGAAACCTTTCATCTTTCCAGTCCGCTGCTCCACGTAGTTCTCTTGTACATCTCAAAAATGTCTGTATCCATTTGCTGGCAATGACACGTCAAGCAACGTATTCAACCGTGGCAAGCTTTCTTGTTCAACTACCCACATTAGTGAGATCCTGGGCACATTGCTGATCCTGAAATAGAGTATGAAAGTGAAAGTGACTTGCTTTCACAGACTCTACAACTCGTGTTCTCAATGTTATTCATTTATTTATTATAGTTTTCCCCTTTATTTATTTGACAATTTGTTGCATTTTTTACATCAGTTGTTTGTCCATATTTGTTGTGTACAGTTTTCCATTGATTCTATTGTGTTTCTTTGTAGTTACTGTGAATGCCCACAAGTAAGTGAATTTCTGAGTAGTAGTCGGTGGAATATATGCACTTTAATCATAAATTTAATCTGAACTTTGAACCTTAAATGATGGCTTCACAATGATGCCCACATTCAACAGATAGAAAAACAAATACTGACAGAGACAAAACCTCATATGAAATTACAATTATAATTGTGAACAAACGGTCTGCTGGAGGAACTCTGTGGGTTGAGTAGCATCGATGGGAGTAAAGGGATTGTCAACATTTCAAGCTGAAGCCAAGCATCAGGAAATTGTAATTGTTTTACAACATGTGTACATATTATTTGGACAAGAGATTATCCATGGTTTAGTGAGTAGCACTCTCTAAGCACAGACAAAGGAAGCTCCAAGCACTATTATAAAAACCTCAGCTCAAAGTTCAGCCCATCACTCTCAGAGTAATGCCGCTGTGCAGCTGAGGTCAGCGTCTCATCTCCGGCCTCCAGTCATTGTGATTGATCCACCGAACAAAAGCCAAGGAGTTCCCCTCAGTATCCTGGTCAATGTTTATCCCTTGGCATCATTTCCAAATGTAGCTTATTTGGGCATTATTTCATAGTTGTCTGTGGGAATCTGTCACTGAGTTCGGATATGGCCCAAGCGCGGAGTGAGAGACACTGAAGCAGGTTGATAGTTCACAGATTTTAATGCGAATAATGTTAAAGGGAAAAGAAAACAATAAACACTAGGCCAAACAGGGCCGTTAACTAAATCTGTCAAATGGAAAATGAAGCCTACACTATGGCCGAAAAGAGCAACAAAGAATAAAACGAATACCGCTGGTCTTCAGAGTCAGTGACTCGACAGTCCAATTTCTCAAGCAAGGTGGAATGCAGGCAGTGAAGCGTTGCTGTGTCCAAGTCTCGACAAATACTATAACAGAATGAATGGAGTTAAATACTATCACAATGAAATAATAATTAGCCAACACGTGCATATTCACAAACACAATTGCTGAATCTGCTGTGCTGCCGAATCCGTGGTTGTGACAGGGCCCCCGTCTCTAGGCATAGACCCTAAGCACCACAGACCTGAGTCTGCTGGAAGTCCCAGATGAGGGACTTGTCCAAGATGTCCTTCAGTGATGCTGGTAGATACATGCCATGGTTTGCACTGCCAATATCGGAGCCAAAGACTTCCATGTTGAGACAGAAACAAGAGCTTTTACAGAGGTAGCTCGACCAAGTGACACCATGAGATGGATCATTCTCAAAATGAGGGCACTCCGATTGGAGCTAATCGGGCATCTGCTTCAACAATAAAATTAGCACAGAATCCCTGAGCCTATCAGAATAAACTTAACAAACTTAAACAGAAAGCACCAGGAACTACATTACAAACAGCAATTCGCTCGAGAAAAACACAAGGAACTCTTAAGCCATTAATAACTGTTGTTAAGCAACAATTTATCAATTCAGGTGCTCTAAAAACCTCAGAGCCCAATGCTCTAGTGCCCTGCACAGGCCTGAAGAAGTCACTACAGCCCCCCCTCCTGATAGCTGGCACCAGACGGCCCAGAAAGATCTGAAAACTCGAGATCCAGGGATGACTCAAGAGACCTGGGGAACTTGAGAAGGAGATGTGGGGAACTCAAGAGGCAGTGAGACATGGGCACCCAGAGACACTCAGAGACCTGGGAACCCCAGTAGACTGAGATCAAGAAACCTCGGGCGGGGCCGAGAGGAAGACTTGGGAGTCCTCAAGATGGGGAAGACATTGAATAAGCCTTGGAAATGATTGGGAAAATAAAAACCTTGGGAACATAGAGAAAAAGTCCTTGGGAAACCTTGAAAACATGAAACTTGAAACCTAGAGTCAAGTCTTGCTCAGTGTTTTATACGCAACACGAGTGAATCTGCAGATGCTGGAAATAAATAAAAACACGAAAGGCTGGCAGAACTCAGCAGACCAGACAGCATCTATGGGAGGAGGTAGTGACGACGTTTTGGGCCGAAACCCTTCATCAGGAGTGAAGTAACATGGGATGGTCGAGGGGGGATAAGAAGTGGGGGGAGGGATGAAGTAGAGAGCTGGGAAGTGATAGGCTGAAGGGAAATGGGCCAGGGGGAAGGTGGAGAATTATGGGAAATAAAAGAGAAAGAAAGGTAGGGCTGGGGGGAGATTATAGTGAGGGGGAAAAAGCGAGAGAAAGAGAACCAGACTAAAATTATAGATATGGATGGGCAGGGGTATCAACGGAGGTCTGTGAGTTGAATGTTCTTGCCGGCAGGTAGGAGGCTATCTAGGCGGGAGATAAGGTATTGCTCCATTGACCTGCGTGTGGCCTCATCTTGACGGTACAGGAGGCCATGGACAGACATGTTGGAGTGGGAGTGGTCTGTGGAATTGAAGTGTGTGGCCACAGGGAGATTCCGCCACTGCTGGAGGACTGAGCGCCGGTGTTCAGCGAAACGGTCTCCCAGTCTGCGGCGGGTCTCCCCAATGTATAAATGGCCACATCGGGAGCACCGGATACAGTATATCACCCCAGTTGACTCGCAGGTGAAGTGGTGCCTCACCTGAAAGGACTGTCTAGGGCCTGGGATGGTGGTGAGGGAAGAAGTGTGGGGGCAGGTTTAGCACTTCTTCCGTTTGCAGGGATGAGTGCCCGGAGGGAGGTCGGTGGGGAGGGATGGGGGGATGAATGGACAAGGGAGTCGCGTAGGGAGCGATCCCTGCGGAAAGCCGAGAGTGGGGGGGAGGGGAAGATGAGTCTGGTGGTGGGATCACGTAGGTGGTGGCGGAAGTTACGGAGGATTATACGTTGGATCTGTGGGCTGGTAGGGTGATAGGTGAGGACCAGGGGGACTCTATCCCTGGTGGGCTGGTGGGGGGATGGGGTGAGGGCAGAGGTGCGTGAAATATGGGAGATGAGATGGAGGGCAGAATTGATAGTGTTTTATATGTCACATTTTTCCCAGGGGCAATTAGGATATACTCTTAATTTTACACATGACAGCATTGACAGGTTTCTTTCATTGCTAAACTAGCTAGTTCTCTGTAGATCCATTTAATTTGCTACATGAAGGTTCAATTTTCCCAGTCTGTACCATGGCTTTCATCAAGGGTTAAAAATACTCTTGATAGGATTACTTTACTTGTGTATTTGCACACTCCAGCCAGGGGTCAGCTTTTGGAGTAGGGCTCTTCCAGAATTTACACTATTGACTTGAATGATGACTTGTTGAATCAGTTGATAAGTTTGCTTGAAGCACTCATTTGTTATGCAGACCTGAGTCATGGGACCACAAAGCTGGGAATCTGGGTACCTGTGACTTGAAAAGCTTGGAATGGATACCGGAGAAACTCAATGTAGATTAGAGAAGCTCAGTATGTAGACTCGGAACTCTCGGAATGCAGAATGCATTTGGAATAAAGGCACCCTCTCCTCAAGCCACCAATGTCAAAACGTCACTGTTCAAACTTCACTGGGTCCATTACTTGGCAAGATCCTTCTGTCACGATGGAGACAGAAACAAGAGTTCATACATAGGAATTCCAATGGAACATTGTTGCCTTGACGAATCACTCTGACCAATGAATCTCATGGCCAAGGTTAGCTGTTCTCTCTCTGCTGGGTCCATCTTTGTGTGGTCGAGACTTGCTGTCACCCGGTTCAGATATGGCCCAAGTGCGGAGTGAGAGACACTGAAGCAGGTCGATAGTTCACAGGCTTTAATGCGAACAATCTTAAAGGGAAAAGAAAACAATAAACACTAGGCCAAATAGGGCCGTTAACTAAAACTCTCAAATGGAAAATGAAGCCCACACTGCGGCTGAAAAGATCAATGAGAATAAAACGAATACCGCTGGTCTTCAGAGTCAGTTGACTCGACAGTCCAATTTCTCAGGCAAGGCAGAATGCAGGCAGCGAAGCGTTGCTGTGTCCAAATCACGACAAATATTACAATGGAATGGAGTTAGATACTGTCACAATGAAATAATAATTAGCTGACATGTGCATATTCACAAGTGCAATTGGCGAATCCGTGGTCGTGACAGAATCTGTTTGTGCCTAAGGTGGCGGAGTAGTGACTGAACTGCAGATTTATTCAATTGACTGTAGTGCATTTGAGATGTCCTGAAGTTATCAAAATGCGACATATATGCAAATTCTTTCAGAAATACATGACCACAGGCAAGAAAATGTCCCTCAGAATGGAACTGGATTTATAACAGTGGCCTCACAACTGGGAGATTACTTGATCATGTTAAGACTGGTTAAGATAGGATGTGGTCCTTTAGAAAAAGGAAGATGGAGAGATCTTAGATGTCTTCAACATTGGGAATTAGCTGGGCAGGATTGGTGTGGACAGAATATTTCCATCGATGTGATATTCCAATGTTAAGAAATATAATTCTAGGCCTGTAATAAAATAAATTAAACAAATAAAGAAACAAGCAGTAATTTCTTTATTTATGAACTGGTTAGATTAAGAAACTACAGATCACAGGCAAATAGCATAGGTACTTTGAGGAAAAAGCAGAGGAGTGGACCAACTGCAGGTAAATGGGATAGATAAATCAATGATCAGCATGGACAAGCTGGGCTGAAGGGCCTTCTCCGATGCAGGACAATGCTACAAGTACATGAGATGAGAAAGAAATGTTGGAAGGCTGAGCGGAGGCAGATGGAACAGGAGGAAGAAATATTGAACCTGTTTATATTCTCCATAATTCAGTGTCATGGGGATGGTCGGGGACATCTTTTCAGAGCCCTAAATCCGTTTGGTGGAACGGCTTCCTGCTGGGCTGTCAGGCATGGAGTTCTACACCCTCATTCTGTTTCACGTGATGCTTCTGTTATTTTAGGCCAACGTCAAAACAGAGAGGGAGAGAGAGCTAATGCTATAATGTACACATCTGCCGAGTGATAAACAGGTCTGCTTTGCTCTAAACTCTCCCTTGCCAGCAGAACACATCCAGTAGCAATATGGTTTTTTCACTTTGCACATAACATTTTCCAGCTCGCGTTTCCATTCTGGGACGTGATGTGAGGTTCCTGAACAGTGCTTTTCTATCCTCACTTCTAACTGTACACAGTTCGTTACCATTTTCAATACAATGTTCCTTTATTTTTAAAGCTGGAGACAACTTTCCAAATGACTTGCAACAACATTAAAGTTTTACTTGCTTTGGCCAAGATAAAAGCTCTTATGCTAACACCAGTGTCAGTAATTTATTGGAGGAATGGTGAGGTTGACTGGGACAATGCCAGCAATGATATTGGTGTACTGAAATGGCCTGCTGCCACTGGTATTGCTCCTTTACAGGCAGATCAGCTACTGAATGGTGCCGCTGAATTCTACTGTATCTGTCTTTCCGATTTCCTTAAACGGCTTCCAACTGGCTCCTGAGTTCAAATGAGGAAAAAGATCTCTTACACTTACATCTCAACAAGCAGCATAGACAGCATATTGGTGAGTCTGTGAGAGTAGATTTCTTCAGGTGCTTTGATTGTAGCGATGGCAGTGAAAATGTAAGCTGGCAGAAATAATTATTACAAGTTGGCATGCACATTATAGAGAATCAGGAGGCCGTGGTCCAGAGGGAGATTATCTGCCTTTCAGCTCCATACCAGCTGCAAGAAGCCACCCAGCCTAATTCCACTTTGTTATTCTGAACTTGTAGCCTAACTACATTGAAGAAGGCCATTCAGCCCATTGCCTGTTCACAGTGTAATCCCATTCTACATTCCTTTTCCGTATAATCTATTTTCCTCAGGTTCGCATCAACTCCACCCCATTCCACTGACTCTATCACAAGGAGCAGCCTACGCTGGCGGATGACCCACTGACCCACGTTGTCTTTGGGATGTGCGAGGAAGCCAGAGTGCCTACAAGAAAACCGATGTGGTCATAGAGACTGTGCCAACTCCACACAGGCAGCACCTGGGGTCATGACTGAACTCGTGTTACTGGGGCTATGAGGCAGTGGCTCTACAGCGGCACCACTGTGGCCTTGTAGGCTACAGCATGTTGGAGCATCAGGCTATGCTGGTGACATTGTAATTTGGGGGAAAATACTGATCTCCAAGAGGGTTGTAGGGATTGGAGGCTTGTGTGCCTCAATGACTCAGAGAGCTATGTTGGCTGGTGTCAGGACTTTATCCTTTGACTCTTGGTAGGATCACCCATGCCAAACAGGTCAAAGGGCAGAGGTCAGACTAAAAGTGGTCCACTGGCCCTCCAGATTCAGGGTGGGGGGTTCATCTCAAGGCTAACAACCCTGAATGGTAAAAATCAAAGGATACGGAACCAGCAATAGAGATTTTCATCAACGTGGCCAGGGACAAACAGGTGAAGGAACTTCATTGCTGCCCTAAACGGGCAGCGGTGTGATGGGCAATGAATAATAATAATAATATACAGTAGTGAATGTGTTAAAACAATCACGGTGCAGTTAAAAGTGAGGAGATAACAGGACCATTCATGAGTCTCATGCAAAGTGTCTTGCTAGTTAGAAGCAGAACTCACAGTTCCAGGGTCCAGTTTCAATCCTGACCTTGGGAGCTATCTGTGTGGAATTATACTGTAGGTTGTCCCTGTGACTTTGTAGGCTTCTGCAACTTACTCCAGTTTCAGTAACTATCTTCAGTACATTAACCTGGCACTGGGTAGGTGGAAAAGAACCAAAATGGAATTAATGGGCACGTGAAAGAGGGAATAGGTTGCATGGGCCAAGTGAAAAGAAGGAAGGGAAAAGGAAATGATAGATTTGCCCTGTCAGGAGCCAAGCATAAATGAAATGTGCTGAATGGTATTTTCTATGTTGTACTAGATGATCTCATCCAGCCACTACCTGAATGGGATGTGAGTTTGTGTCTGCTCCATCTTTTCCGACTGTGAGCTCCAGAATTCCATCATTCTCTGAGTCAAGACAGTTCTCAAATCCATAAATCTATGGCTTGTGAGAAATAGTATCCTTATTCAGGATAGACTAATTTACTCACAAACCATTTTCCAGCAAATGGCTTACTTTAAAATTTTAGCTGTAGCAGTGTAGAAAGCATGATAGCATTTTGAAGACAATGAGGTCCCAACATCCACAGCATGGAGATGACCAAGTAGTCTGTTTTTCGTGATGTTGAGATATTGGCCCCATGCACAGGTTGATGTCCTCTGTTGCTCTTCTTCAAAACAATACATGGGATCCTTTATTTTTGACTCAGAGAATAGACTCATCCTCAGTTTAATATTATCTGAGAAAATATTAGCCCTCGCTCTCTGCTGCTCTGTGTTTTATGCCCAAGCTATTGATACGGGACTTGAATCATTTGATTCAGCTAAGAGAGTTCCCTCTATCCTATGGATGAGGAAAATTCTTTACAGCCATTCCACCCATGTCTCTTCCTGTCTTCAAATAAATATCCTCCAGTGTTCTCTATTCCAACATTTCCGGATTGAAGATTCAAGATTGCTTAATGTCATTTCCAGTACACTAGTGTAAAAGAGAACAAAATAATTGTGACTCTGGATCCGATGCAGCACAAAAAAAGCACAATAAGATAAAGAACACAATAAATATAAATACACAAGAAAGCTTATATGGACAAAGTGATCACATGTCCATAAAGTGATGCTAGGCACGGGGGTGTCTGTACATAAGCTGACTCTGACAGGAAATGATAAAGTAGTGGTGCTGGGTTTGTGATGGGGTGGTTTAGTGGGTGCAGGTGCTGAAGAGCCTTACTGCTTGGGGGAAAGTAACTGTTTTTGAGTCTGGTGGTTCTGGTGTGGATGGTATGCAGCCTCCTCTCTGATAGGAGTGGGATGAGCAGGGTGGAGGGACCTTCGTGTTATTGCTGGCCTTTTCCCAGCACCTTTCTATGTATGCGTCCTTGATGGCAGGTAGGCTGGTGGCGGCGATGCATTGGGTGTTTTGATGGCCCGTTATCGAGCCTTCCCACCTACCGCAGAGGAGTTTCAATTCCATAACACGATGCAGCATGCTAGGATGCTCTCCACTGCACGTCTGTGGAAGGACGTGAATATTGTTGTGCACAGCTCAGTTCTCTTCAGCCTCCTTAGAAAGCAGAGGCATTGGCGAGCTTCCTTGATTGTGTAGGATGTAGATACTGAAGAAACCCTCACCTCTGCCCAATGCTGGCTTTCTGACCAGCTCTTCCAAAGCTGCCTTGGTGTTTCACTCACCTTTCTTTTCCAGACAAGAGGGGTATGTATTGGTGTCAGAGCCCTACTGAAGTCAGGAGAGGATAAAAGGAGATTTGGGCGAGGACGTTCTTTTTGGAATGTGCAGGCACAATAAGTGTCGGCATCCGAGCCTAAACTCAGCTGCAAATAAAAGGAGGCAGGCTCAAGTGGAGCGGCCATTGTTGGAGTGTGCCGGTGATAGAGTGTGAAAGCTTTGGCTGAACAGGCGGAGGCATCGTTAAGAAGAGGCAAGCCTTTTTCTTTTTTGGTATACGGTAGTCAGGATGGAATGCTCCTCCTGACTTCTGTTTTCGGGATACCTGACAATTTCCCTGATGACTACATCTGCAGGAAGTGCACCCAGCCTCAGAGCCTGACTGGCTGAGTGAAGGAGTTGGATGTACTCATGATCATCCAGGAATCTGAAAGTATTAGAGACGAGACTTTTGAAGAGGGGGTCACACCCAGTGTACAGGCTTCGGACAGTAGATGGTGACCACCAGGAGAGGTAAGGGGATTAAAAAGTCAGGGCAGGGTTCCCCTGAGGCTATCCCCTGAGCAACAAGTATACCCCTTTGGATACTGATAGGGGTGGATGGGGCATCAGGCCATGGCAGCAGCAGCCAGGCTGGTGGCCCTGTGGCCAGCTCTGAGGCTCGACAAGGAAGGGTAAAATCAGGCAGTGCAATAGTTATAGGGGGCTCGATAGTTAGAGGGACAGAAAGGAGATTCTGTGGCCGCAAAAGAGACACTAGGATGGTGTAACACACACCAGGTGCTAGGGGAACTCAGCAGGCCAGGCAGCATCTATAGAAAAAAGTACAGTCGATGTTTCAGGTCAAGATCTCAGGCACCTCCTGTTATTTGCCCCTTGAACAGGATCCCACTAAGGAGCACCAGGCCATTGTAGCCCACACCATCGCCAACCTTATTAGCTCTGGGGATCTCCAATCCACTGCCACCATCCTCATAGTTCCCTCACCCTGCACCTCCCATCTCTACCTCCTACCCAAGATCCACATGCCCGCTTGTCCAGGTAGACCCATTGGTTCAGCTTGTTCCTGCCTCACTGAACTCATATCTGCATACCTCGACTCTGTTTTATTCCCCTGATTCATTCTCTTCCTACCTACGTCTGTGACACTTCACACACTGTGGACCTTTCAATGATTTCAAGTTCCCTGGCCTCCATAATTTTCACTATGGATGTCCAGTCCCTATACACCTCCATCCCCCACCAAGAAGGCATCAAAGCTCTCCGTTTCTTTCTGGACACCAGACCCAACCAGTTCCCCTCCACCACCACTCCCCCCCCATCCGGCGGAACATGTCCTACATTTCAATAATTTCTCCTTTGTCTCCTCCCACTTCCTTCAAATAGAAGGTGTAGCCATGGGCACTCGCATGGGTCCCAATTATACCTGCCTTCTTGTCGGCTATATGGAACAGTCTATGTTCCAAGCCTATACTGGCATCACTCCCCCACTGTTCCAATGCTACATTGATAACTGCATTGGTGCTGCTTGCTGCACCCATGCTGAGCTCGTTGACTTCCATCAACTTTGCCTCTAACTTCCACCTTACCCTCCAACTTACCTGGTCCATTTCCAAAATCTCCCTCCCCTTACTCGATCTCATTGTCTCTATCTCTGGAGACATCTTATCCACTGATGTCTATTACAAGTTCACTGACTCTCACAGCTACCTGGACTATACCTCTTCCCACTCTGAACTTGTAAAAATGCCAATCCCTTCTTTCAATTTCTCTGTCTCCACCACATCTGCTCTCAGGAGGAGGCTTATCATTCCAGAACAAAGGAGATATCCTCTTTCTAAGAAAGGGGCTTCCCTTCCTCCGCCATCAACGCTGCCCTCGACCACATCTCTTCCATTTCATGCACATATGCCCTCAACCCATCCTCCCACCACCCTATCAGGGATAGGGTTCCTCTTGTCCTCTCCTACCACCCCACCAGCCTCCATGACCTGCACATAATTCTCTGAAGATTCTGCCATCTCCAACAGGATCCCACTACCAAGCTTATCTTTCCCTCCTCCCCCCAACTTTCTACTTTCTGCAGGGATCACTCCCTATGCAACTCTTTTGTCTATTCATCCCTCCCCACTGATCTCCCTCCTGGCGTTTACCCTTGCAAGCGGAATAAGTGCTGCACCTACCCATACACCTTCTCCCTTACTACCTTTCAAGGCCACAAACAGTCCTTCCAGGTGAGGTGACACTTCATCTGTGAGTCTGTTGCGGTCATATGCTGTGTCCGGTGCTCCCGGTGTGGCCTCCTGTATATCAGTCAATCCACGGCCTCCTCTACTGTCGTGATGAGGCCACATTCAGGTTGGAGGAACAACACCTTATATTCAGTTTGTGTAGCCTCCAACCTGATGACATGAACATTGATTTCTCAAACTTCTGGTAATGCCCCCACCCCCTCACCATTCCCCATCCCCTTTATCGTCTCTCAATGTATCTCCTCGCTTGCCCATTGCCTCCCTCTGGTCCTCCTCTCGCCTTTTCTTTCTTCCATGGCCTTCTGTTCTCTCCTATTGGACTCATCCCTTCTCCAGCTCTGTACCTTTCACCAATCAACTTCACAGTTCTTTACTTCATCCCTTCCCCTCCTGGATTCACCTATTACCTTGTGTTTCTCTCTCCCTTCCCCCACCTTTTAAATCTACTTCTCATCTTTTTTTCTCCAGTCCTGTTGAAGGGTATTGGCCCAAAAAGTCTACTGTACTTTTTTCCACAGATGCTGCCAGGCCTAATGAGTTCCTCCAGCATTTAGTGTTGTTGCTTGGATTTCCAGCATCTGCAGATTTTCTCTTGTTTGTAACTAGGTTGGTGCGTTGCCTCTCGGGTGCTAGGGTCTGTGACATATCGGAGAGGCTACAGGATATTCTCAAGAGGGCAAGGAAACAGCCAAAGGTTGTGGTGCATATTGGCACCAATGACATAGGCAGAAAATGGGAATAAGTCCTATGCAGTGAATATATAGAATTAGGAAAGAGGCTGAAGAGAAGGACCTCCAAAGTTGTAATCTCCAGAATATTCCCTGTGCCATGAGATAGTGCAGGTAGGAATGGGGTGATAGCAGGGATGAATAAGTGGCTGCAGAGATGGTGCAGGGGACAGGGTTTCAAGTTCTTGGATCATTGGAACCTTTTCTGGGGAAGGGGTGGCCTGTACAAGGTGGATGGGTTGTACCTGAACTGGAGGAAACCCAAAATCCTGGCCACAAGGTTTGCTGATGCTACTCAGGGGAGTTTAAACTAGTTTTGCAGGAGGCTGGGAACTAGAGCCCCAGGTCAGTAAGGGAAGGATCATACCAGAAGGTAGTTGTCAGGAAAAGAATTGAAAGGCAAAATCAAAATACCAGGTATGATGGGTCAGATCGTTTAAAGTGTGAATATTTTAATGCCAGGAGTATTAAGGGTAAGGGTGATGAATTTAGAGCATAGATCAGTACATGGAACTAGGATGTTGTAGCCATTACTGAAGCTTGGTTCAGAGAGAGAGCAGGAATGGATGATTAATGTACCAGGTTTTCAAAGTTTTAGGAACAATGGAGGAAGAGTTAAAAGATGGGATGAATTGCTCAACTAATCAGGGACAATATCATAGAGGAGGCAAAATGGAGGGTCAGACACTGAGTCCATTTGGGTGGAACTCAGGATTAGGAAGGATGCAATCACACTGATAGGATTGTTCTGCAGACCCTCTAATAGCCACTGGGACACTGAGGAATGGATATATATTTAGATTAAGGAAATGTGGAAAAATAGCAGGGTTGTTGTCGTGGGGGACTTCAACTTTCCTAATATGAACTGCGCCTTCTTAGTGTAAGGAGGTTAGCTGGGGCTGAATGTGTTAAGTGAATCCAGGAAGGGTTCTTAAATTAGAATTTTGACAGTCCAACAAGAGGAGGAGCCATACTGGACCTGGTGTGGCTAATAAACCTGGCCAGGTGACTGACCTTTCAGTGGATGAACAGTTAAGGTACAGTGACCGCAGCTTCTTATCATTCAGGTTAGCTATAGATAAGGATAGATATAGTCCTTGTGGGAGAGTTTTAAATCTAGTAGAGCAAATTGCAAGGGCATTAGGCAAGAACTAAGAAGCATTTATTAGGAATACCTAATATGGAGCAACTATGGCAAGTCCACATCAGACATGGCGAGGGTGTTTAAAGATCAATTGCACAGAGTACAGGAAAGGAATGTTCCTGTTAGAAGGGAGGACGGAGATCGAAAGATAAGAGAACCTTGGATGTCTGGCAAGGTGATGAATTTAGACAAAAAGGAAAAGAAAAAGTATGTAAAGTTTTGGAAGTTAGGATCAAATGAAGCGCATCAGGAGTATAAATAAGCCAGAAAAGAACTGAAGAAGGGAATTAAGAAAGCCAGGAGAAGTAATGAAAAGTCCTTGGCAAGTAGCATTAAGGTAAATCCCAAGGCACTCTAGACATACATCAAGAGCAAGAGGATAACTGGGGAGGGGAGGGCCACTCAACGATAAAGGGGGGAGCATTTGCCTTTGCAGGGAATGTGAATGAGGTACTTAATGAGTACTTTGCTTCAGTATTTACCAAGGAAAAGGATGTGGAGGACCAGGAGATCAGTGCTGAGTGTATAAATAAGAGAGTGTTGGGCCTCCTAAGGAGTATTAAGGTGCTTAAATCCCCAGGGCCTGATGGGATTTACCCCAAGTTATTGAAGGAGGCAAGAGACAAGACTGCTGGGGCCTTTATCTTTGTGTCCTCTCTAGCCACAGCAGGGGTCCCGGAGGACTGGTGAGTGGCTAATGTTATACCTCTATTCAAGAAGGGAACAAGGGAAACTCCTGGGAACGATAGACTGGTGAGTCTCACGCCAGTTGTAGGGTGATTACTGGAGAAAATTCTTAGGGAAAGGATCTATGAGCATTTGGAAATCCCTGGCCTAATTAGGGAGAGCCAGCGTGGCTTTGTGCGGGGCAGGTCTTTCCTTACCAACTTGATTGAGTATTTTGACAAGGCAATGAGAGGGATTGATGAGAGTTGGGTAGTGGATGTTGTCGACATGGATTTTAGTAAGGTGTTTGACAAAGTACCCCATGGGAGGCTAATCCAGAAAATTAAGATACATGGGATCTGTGATGAATTAGCTGTTTGGATTCAGAACTGGCTTGCGCATAGAAGAGGGTAGTGGTTGAAGGGACTTATTCAAGCTGGAGGTCTGTAATTAGTAGAGTTCCTCTCCAGGATCCATGTTGGGACTTCTGCTGTTTATAATGTAAATAAATGGTCTGGATGAAAATTTATATGTGTGGTTTAGTAAATTTGCAGATTGATAGAGTTGTAGATGGTGTGGAATACTGACAAGGAATACAGCACAATATAGAGCAGCTGCAGATAGGGCTAAGAAATGGCAGATGGAATTTAACCTGGATAAGTGTGAGGTGTTGCACCTCGGAAGGTCCTTAACAATGTTGCTGAGCAGAGAGATCTTGGGATCCAAGTTCATAGCTCCTTGAAAGTGGCCACACAGGTTGGTAAGGTGGTTAAGAAGGCTAATGGAATGCTTGCTTTTATTAGTTGAGGCAGAAAGTTCAAATGTCAAGAGGTTATGTTGCAACTTTATAAAACTCTGTTTAGGACACATCTGGAGTATTGCATACGTTTCTGGGTTGCCCCACTATAGGAATGATGTTGAGGCTTTGGAGAGGGTGCAGAACAGGTTCACTAGGATACTGCCTGGTTTAGAGGGTATAAGCTATCATGAGAGGTTGGATAAACTTGGGTTGTTTTCTCTGGAGTCTCAGAGGCTGAAGGGAGTTCTGATCAATGTTTACAAGATTGTGAGAGGCATAGACTAAGTTGAAGGAGAGTATCTGTTACCCAGAGCTGAAATGTTTAATACCAGAGGGCATGCATGTAGGCTCAAGGGGCATGTGAGGGGTAAGGATGCCTGGAATGCACTGCCTGGTACTGTATGCCGGTAGAGCCAAATTCATTAGGGACTTTTAAGAGATGTTTGGACAGGCACATGGTTGTAAGGAAGGTGGAGGGATATTGACATGGTATAGTGTTTGAGTGCTTTTGATTTATTTTTTATCTGGTCTGGCACAACATTGTGGGCTGAAAGGCCTGTTCCTGTGCTGTACTCTTCTATGTTCTCACATACTTCATAAACTGAAACCAATCCAAATCTCTCTTGTTACGTTCCCCAGTAACCGGGTAGTTTTCCAGCAAAGATAGATGGATCCACCGAAGCCTGATGCTACTATTTTCAAACGTTTTTATTTATAAAGGGGCACAAACGTATGGTTAATACAAAACATTCAGATCATATACATCGTCAAAACTCAATCTAAAGCACAGGTATAGTAATAATCAATCAGAAATAAGCTCTACAGTTGTTTAGGGGTAATGTAGATATATATTGTTTACTGGATATTTAAAAGTCTTTTTGCGGTCACTGCAGTTCCACCAGCTGCCGTCGGTTGTGGTGTCGCGTTGGTGCACTTTTGTTAGAAAGAGAGAGAGAGAGAATGAAACATTTACCCGACAGGTTTTCCAACCTGTAGGAGGTAGTCGGAAGTCTCGTTGGGGAATGGACTCTCATCCGTGGCTTCCCCTGAAGCTAGGCCGTTCTTCCGTGGTGAGGTCGCCAATCCCAGGCAAGGAAAAGACGCACACGAACCCCACCACCGGCTGTCGCTCTCTAAACGCAGTCGCAGGAATTCTCGCGTATCTTCTGGTGCGTCTCGCGCCCCGCCTCGGCAGCCCACCTTTTATCTGGACTGGCAGGGTTGTAGATGTCCATCAGGGTAGGGGGGGGGCGAGGCAATCCTTCCCCTTTCACCCATCTCACATTGCCCTGAGATTTTGCACGTAGGCCAATTCCTTATCCCACAAAGGTGTCTCCCAAGACAATGGCTATGTCCGAGGCTTTTGTCTTGTTGAGCGACCAGCCCACTTTGCCCGAGGGCTTTACACGTGGTTTTCATGAGACAATAGTCAAAGAGTCGCTTTATTCTGCTTCCCGGGGGAACGTGGTCTTCAGCACGTTTCCCTCTCTCTCTTGGGTCATTTGACCCCCCCCCCTTGACTAGGGCTCTTGCGAATCTCACAAAGGAGGGGGCTGGGGTCATAACACTGTGCTGTACTCTTCTATGTTCTCACATACTTCATAAACTGAAACCAATCCAAATCTCTGCTCCCTATCGCCCATTACCCTTACACTCATTCACCTCATGGCTCCCTGTTGTACAGTGGAAGGCATTCAGTCCGATTGCATCATGGCCTGGTATGGGAACTCCAGCACACAGAAATGCAAGAGGCTGCTGAGAGTGGTGGACTTGGCCGATTCCATCATGGATACAGCTCTCCCCACCATCTATGACAACTACTAGAAGTAATACTGTTAGGAAAGCAGCATCCATCATCAGGGATCACCACATCTGGACCATGCCTTCTTCTCAGTACTAGCATCAGGCAGGAGGTATAGGAGCCTGAAGGCCCAGACTTCTAGAGCCAATAGCAGCTTCGTCCTCACTGCCAGCAAGTTCTTGAACCAAACTGAAAATCCCTGACACTGTCCCAGACTATATATTTTTTCCTCTCATCTGGCATTATCCCAGATACTGACACTATCTCGGACTATGTATTTTTTTCTCTCAACATGATAAAAGCAGGCCCAATACAGACCCCTGTGGAGCACCATGAGTCACCAGCAGCTAACCAGAAAGGGCCCCATTTATTCCAATCTTTGCTTCCTGCCAGTTTGCCATTCTTTTATCCAAACTAGTATCTTTCCTGTAATTCCTGTTGAGCAGCTTCATGTGTGGCGCCTTGTCAAAGGCTTTCTGAAAATCCAAGTAAACAAAATCCACTGACTCTCTTTTGTCTATCCTACCTGTTATTTCCTCAGAGTTCCAACAGATTTGTCAGGCAATATTTCCCCTTAAGGAAACTATGCTTTGGTCTATTTTATCAAGTGCCTCCAAGTACCCCAAAACCGCATCCTTAATGATGGACCCCAACATCTTCCCTACCACTGAAGTCAGACTAACTGATCTATAATTTCCTTTCGCCTGCCTTCCTCCCTTCCTAAAGACTGGAGCGATATTTGCAATTTTCCATTCTTCCAGAACCATTCCAGAATTCTTGAAAGATAATTCCTAATGCCTCCACAATTTTAGCCACCTCTTTATGAATGGTGGTATGCAGTCTATCTGATCCAGTTGACTTGCCTACCTTCAGACCTTGCAGTTTCCTTAGCACCTTCTCCTTAATAGGAGCAACTACACTCGAAGTTCGCCACACAACCAGTGATGAGATTTCCTCCCCACAACACAACTGAGTTTCCAAAATGATGACCAATTAACTGATTGATAAGTATAAAGGTCAATCATTCAAGGACACATCACAATTAACAGTGCACTCATGATGTCTCCTCATACGGTGATGAAATGTTTGCAAGTAAATTGTCAAGATCAGAGAACAATTCAACCAATTAATATTGCTAGAGTCTACCAAGTGAAGACTGAAGCAAAATACTTATTAAGTTCATCCATCATTTCTTTGTTCCCCCTTACTACCTCTCCAGCATCATTTTCCATTGGTCTAATATCCACTCTCACCTCTCTTTTACTCTTAATATATCTGAAAAAAATTCTGGTATCCTCTTTTATATTATTGGCTAGCTTTCCTTCAAATTTCATTTTTTCTCTCCTTTTGGCTTTTTTCGTTGCCTTTTATTGGTTTAAAAGCTTCCCAATCCTGTAACCTCCCACTAATTTTTGCAATATTATATGCCATCTCCTTTCTTTTTATGCTGTCTTTGATTCCCCTTGTCATGCACAGTTTTGTCATCCTCCCTTTAGTATACTTCTTTATCTTTCATTCTCTTTGGATCCAGCACTGACCTGGTTTTCCTAATCTATCTGTTAAATGAAATCTCCATGATTATCATCACAGTGTCCTTTTTCCATGCCTTTTATATCTCCTGATGTAACTTGTATCCCAAATTCTGACTACTTTTCGGAGGCCTGTATATAACTTTCATCAGGGTCTATTTACACTTGCAGTTTCTTAACTCTACCCACAAGGATTCTACATATTCTGAACCGAAGTCACCTCTTTCTAAGGATTTGATTTGATTTTTTTACCGATAGAACCACACCACCCCCGCATTCTGCCGACCTGCCTGACCTTTCGATGCAATGTTTGTCTTTGGATGTTGTGCAGTTGGGTCCTGGATTTCCTCATGATGCACCATCAATAACTCTCGGAGACGTGAGTCGAGATAGGCTTTTATTAGCTGGAAGAAAGCACTGTCAGCAGCAAGAGACCACCACACAGCATCCTGGAGAAGTGCCTCAAATCGCCTTTATACAGGGGTCTGTGGGAGGAGCCACAGGAGCAGTCAGTGTGGGGGGGTGTGTCCAGACAGGTATATGTAGTTCACCACATTCACCCCCCCCCTTTGTTTTAAAAGAGAGTCCCCATGGGGCGAAGTTTCTTACAAGTATATTTACAGGTTATGTCTATCAGGTGGTCAAATCTGTCGCTGCGATCTACGTAGCACCGGCTGTGATTGCACAGGTGCCGGTGGTGGTGATTGCACAGGTGCCGGTGGTGGTGATTGCACAGGTGCCGGTGGTGATTGTACAGGTGCCGGTGGTGGTGATTGCACAGGTGCCGGTGGTGATTGTACAGGTGCCGGTGGTGGTGATTGCACAGGTGCCGGTGGTGGTGATTGCACAGGTGCCGGTGGTGGTGATTGCACAGGTGCTGGTGGTGATTGCACAGGTGCCGGTGGTGGTGATTGCACAGGTGCCGGTGGTGGTGATTGCACAGGTGCTGGTGGTGATTGCACAGGTGCCGGTGGTGGTGATTGCACAGGTGCCGGTGGTGGTGATTGCACAGGTGCTGGTGGTGATTGCACAGGTGCCGGTGGTGGTGATTGCACAGGTGCCGGTGGTGATTGCACAGGTGCCGGTGGTGGTGATTGCACAGGTGCCGGTGGTGGTGATTGCACAGGTGCCGGTGGTGATTGCACCGGAGACGGTGGTTGTGCTGGTTCCGGCCTGACTTGAGGTGTCAGCCCATTAGGCGTCAGTAATCCCTCATGCGTGTGCGAGGCGCCCGGTATGGGAGTGTCGTGAGGAGTCTGTGTAGGGCTTGGTGTGCGCGGTGTCAGGTGGGTATACACCTTGGTGGGTACAGGGTTCATAGTTACCGTGGAGTGTTCGGGGTAGTGGTCTGCTGCTCCTGCGGGCGCCAGGTCACAGATGGAGACCGTGTCCTCTTGCCCATCAGGTAAGACCACGTAGGCATACTGGGGGTTCGCATGTAGTAGGTGAACCCTCTCAACCAGCGGGGAGTATTTATTGCTCCGCGCATGTTTCCGGAGCAGCACTGGCCCTGGGGACGTCAGCCAAGCTGGTAGGGTGGTCCCAGTGGCAGACTTCCTGGGAAAAGAAAAGAGGCGCTCATGAGGGGTGGCATTGGTGGACGTACATAACAGGGAGCGGATAGAGTGGAGTGCCTCAGGGAGGACCTCCTGCCATCGAGAGACCGGCAACCCCTTTGACTTAAGGGCTAAAAGTGTGGCCTTCCACACTGTGGCATTCTCCCTCTCCACCTGTCCATTTCCCTGGGGATTATAACTCGTGGTCCGACTAGTAGCAATGCCCCTAGCCAGCAGGTACTGGCGCAGCTCGTCACTCATAAAGGAGGACCCTCTATCACTGTGGATATAGCAGGGATATCCGAACAGAGTGAAGAGCTGGTGCAGGGCTTTTATGACGGACGTGGCAGTGGTGTCGGGGCAGGGGATGGCAAAGGGGAACTGCGAGTACTCGTCGATAATGTTGAGAAAGTAGACATTGCGATCGGTGGAGGGAAGGGGGCCCTTAAAGTCAACACTCAGTTGCTCAAAGGGGCGGGTGGCCTTGATAAGTTGCGCCTTTTCAGGACGGTAGAAGTGCGGTTTGCACTCAGCGCAGACTTGGCAGTCCCTGGTCATCGTCCTGATGTCCTCAAGGGAGTACGGCAGGTTCCGGGCTTTCACGAAATGGTAAAATCGGGTGACCCCCGGGTGGCAAAGATCTGCATGGAGGGCGTATAGCTGGTCGAGCTGCGCGTTGGCACACACTCCCCGGGATAGGGCATCAGGGGGCTCATTGAGCCTTCCAGGCCGGTACAGGATATCATAGCTGTAGGTGGAGAGTTCTATTCTCCACCGCAAAATTTTATCATTTTTGATTTTGCCCCGCTGTTGGTTGCTGAACATGAACGCAACTGAGCGCTGGTCGGTCAGCAAGGTGAACCTTTTGCCGGCGAGATAGTGCCTCCAGTGCCTAATAGCTTCCACTATGGCCTGGGCTTCTTTCTCCACCGCAGAGTGCCGAATTTCAGAGCCTTGAAGTGTACGAGAGAAGAATGCTACTGGCCTGCCTGCCTGATTGAGGGTAGCAGCAAGCGCGAAGTCGGAGGTGTCACTCTCTACTTGGAAGAGAATGGTCTCGTCCACCGCATGCATCGTTGCTTTGGCAATGTCCCCTTTAATGCGGCTGAAGGCCGTGCAGGCCTCGGCAGAGAGGGGAAATGCAGTGGACTTGACCAGGGGGCGGGCCTTGTCTGCGTAGCGAGGGACCCATTGGGCGAAATAGGAAAAGAAGCCCAGGCACCGTCTGAGGGCTCTGAGAGTGGTGGGAAGAGGGAGCTCTAACAGGGGGCGCATATGGTCGGGATCAGGGCCAATGACTCCGTTCTCCACGACATACCCAAGGATAGCAAGTCAGGTGGTTCCGAACACACACTTGTCCCTGTTATAAGTAAGGTTCAGAGCTTTGGCCACTTGGAAAAATCGTTGGAGGTTGGTGTTGTGATCCGGCCAGTTGTGACCGCAGATGGTGATGTTATCCAGATATGGAAATGTGGCCTTCAGTTGGCACTGGTCCACCATCCAGTCCATTTCCCTCTGGAAGACAGAGACACCATTCATGACACCGAATGGGACGCACAGGAAGTGATAGAGCCTGCCGCCTGCCTCGAAGGCGGTGTAGGGGCAGTCCTCTGGGCGGATGGGGAGCTGGTGATAAGTGGATTTCAGATCTATTGTCGAGTACACCTTGTACTGAGCTATCTGGTTGACCATATCCGCGATGCGGGGTAGGGGGTATGCGTCAAGCTGCGTGAACCTATTGATGGTCTGGCTATAGTCCACGACCATCCTATTTTTCTGCCCGGTCCAAACAACAATCACCTGGGCCCTCCAAGGACTTGTGCTTGGCTCAATGATCCCCTCCCTGAGCAGCCGCTGCACCTCTGACTGAATGAAGGCCCTGTCCCCCGCGCTGTACCTCCTGCTTTTAGTTGCCACAGGTTTACAGTCAGGGGTCAGGTTGGCGAACAGCAGTGGGGGAGGGATCTTGAGGGTGGAGAGGCTGCAAGTGGTGTCAGTAGCGCAGTTGTCGGCATGGTGCTGGGTGGGATGTGCGGGTCGGTGTGTGTGTGTGTGGTCAGTAGCGGGGTATATGACGAAGTCCCACAAAACTGAGGATTCCTGACAGTGAGTGGTGGGAGGGGCCCGTCATATGCCATAGTCACACTTTTTAGGTGGCTCTGGAAGTCCAGCCCCAATAGCACAGGCGCGCACAGTTGAGGCATAACCAGTAGCGCAAAGTTCCGATATTCTGTGCCCTGCACCACCAATGTCGCTACACAACCCACCCCCCCCCCCCGGATGTCTGTGGAATGTGACCCAGAAGCCATGGTGACCCTCTGGCTTACCGGCCGTGTCACGAGTCCACAGCGTTGCACCGTGTCCGGGTGAATAAAACTCTCAGTGCTGCCCGTGTCAAACAGGCAGCTAGTCCTGTGCCCCTCCACCAGGATGTCCATCATTGACCTTGCAAGCTGGTGTGGGGCGCTTTGGTCGAGGGTTACGGAGGCCAGAGTTGAATCGCTGTCTTGGTGCCTGGTAAGCACCCTTGGGTTGGAGGCGGGGCGAGGTGGCGCCGACAATGATGCCCGCCTCCATGCCTCGCATGAGGCGGGCAGGCAAGATGGCGGCGACCCCCATGCCTCGCACGCGGCGCTGCTCGACCCCGCTCGTGGTTTAGACTTACAGACCTTGGCGAAATGGCCCTTCTTTCCGCAGCTGGAGCAGGTAGCTTCTCAGGCCGGGCAGCGTTTTCGGGGGTGCTTTTCGAGTCCGCAGAAATAACACTGTGCGGACTTGCGACTGGCAGCAGCTGTGGTTGCTTCGCCGGAGGGTTTCGGGGAGTTCGTGGACTCGCGAGTGGCAGCAGCTGAGGTTGATTGGCCGGGTGGTGGGGTCTGCGGTGTCCACGGGGCCGGCGGGAGATTGCGCTGCTGGACAGCGTCAGCGTTGTGCAGAGCAGCCTCCAGCGTGTCGGCCAGCTCAATCGCCGAGGGTAAGTTAGGATCGGCGTTTTCCAGCAGCCGCTGGCACACGTACACTGACCTGATCCCCATAACGAAGGCGTCTCATACCAGGTGCTCCGCATGCTGTTCCGCCATCAGTCCCCTGCAGTCGCAGGCCTGCAAAAGTGTCTGTAGGGCCCGGACAAACTCAGCGCTCGACTCTCCAGCCTACTGCCACCGCGTCGCTAAGCGATGTCTTGCATAGACGGTGTTCACCTGCCGCAGGTACTGTCTTTTGAGTGCGTCCAGTGCCCCTTGGTATGTCAGCAGGTCCCTGATAAGGGAGTATACCTTCGGACTGACTCTGGAGAGGAGGATTTTGTGCACGATAGCAGGCTGAGTCACGGGAATCTCTTCCAGGTACGATTGGAAGCAAGCAAGCCAGGGTTCAAAGGCAATAGCTGCTTCTGGGGCTTGAGGATCAATGTCCAATTTTTCCGGATGTAAAATACTTTCCATGTTTTAAAATTCCAGCTAATAAAATTGATGCACCATCAATAACTCTCGCAGACGTGAGTCGAGATAGGCTTTTATTAGCTGGAAGAAAGCACCGTCAGCAGCAAGAGACCACCATCCTGGAGACTGAGGGAGGAGCAGTGCCTCCAATTACCTTTATACAGGGGTCTGTGGGAGGAGCTACAGGAGCAGTCAGCGGGGGGGCATGTCCAGACAGGTATATGTAGTTCACCACACCTCACTTGTAGACCCCAGTCAGTTTTGATTGGCAAAGACATCTCCTCCACAATCTCCACCAGCACAGGAGCACCACAGGGATGTGTGGCTAGCCCCCTGCGCTACTTGCTTTACACCCGTGACTGTGTGGCTAAGTACAGCTCGAACTCCATATACAAGTTTGCTGACAACACTACTGTTGTGGGCTGTATCAAAGGGGGTGATGAAAACTTACCTGAGTGGTGTAATAACAGCAACCACTCACTCAATGGCAATAAACCCAAGGGACCGATTGTAGACTTTAGGTGGGGGTAACCAGTGGCCCGTAAGCCAGTAATTATCGGAGGATGGTTCCTTAATAATCATTTCCTCCCCTCCTTCGCAGAATTCAAAGGGGTGTATACTTGTTGTTGAGGGGAGTGTCCACAGGGGAACTCTGCACTAACCACTTACTGCCTTCACACCATAGTCACCCTTCTACTATGTGAAGCCTGAACTCTGGGTTTGACCATGGTCCCGAGTACATTCAGCTCAGCTCCAGTTCTTTGACCTTGTCAGTCAGGGGCTTCATCAGGGAGGCCATTAGGTACCCTGCAATCCCACATTTTACAGGAGGAACTGCCTTAACTACCTCCTTGCCTACACTTCAATCAAATTCAATTCAAGTTTAATTGTCACTCAGCCATTCATGTATACAGCCAAACGAAACAACGTTACTCTGGTGCTAAAGAAAAAAAACACAGTACCAGTAGTCACACTCAGTGCATACAAGATAATAAGCACATATTGTATCACAATCATGCAATAAAAGAGTCCAAACTCAAGCCATCAATCTATAGCTGACCACAACAGAGCTTGTTTTCTGCTAAGCGAATGCTGGGGGGAGGGTGGGGGGGGGGGAGCAACGACTATAGCCTGGACACCGCACCACACCACCTCCAGCACTTGTTATACCTTTGCCTCTCACTTTTTCAGATCTTCTACAAGCAACTAAATGATTCCAAACAACTCAGCACCCTTAGCCTCCCCTGTTCTCACCAAAGCCTATCTACTCTAACACTGGCCCACTCCCACAATGGCCACTCCGCTTGCATCTCACTTAGCCCTTGCTGAGTTACTAATAACCTAAGCAATCTTCCACTTGGCAGACAAATCCTGTCAGGCCCTGGTCACTTTTTAAACCTGGTGTGTAAAGTCCACAAGGAACTACATACAGTATCTGGAAATATCTCTCTAAATCCCTCTGCTTGGCTAATTTCCTTCCACTCTTTGAATTCCCATTACAGCCCATTTTTTTTTATTGTTCAGTCCTAATATATGGTTTAGCATCAAATTTTGGTAGTGTTCCTCAAAGTATTTTACCATGATGCAGATGCAATTAAGTATATGTATAGTACAGTAGCCGCTGATCTAAACCCATTTTGGGATTCTTCCTATGAAAGTGATAGTCTCTTCTCAATGCACTTGACAATGAAAAAAAGGGCTGGCTGCACTTTTCAAGACAAGTGGAACATAGATCAAATTAGTAATGCTAATTCCTCTGCAAGATCCCTAAATACTTACAGTAGCAGAAAGACAGATGGCATATCCTAGGTATCAGTACTTCCAAAGCCTTTTAATCCCTGTTGCAAACATTATTCAGTGCTGACCCTTTCACAGTGCAGTTCCCACAGGCATGGCACAATTTTTAAATCAAGTTTACAGCACAGAAACAGCTCTCTGCCTATGTTTATATTCCACATGAACTTCTTCCCATATTCCTTCATCTCATCTAATCTCATCAGCAA
Organism: Hemitrygon akajei; assembly: GCF_048418815.1. Lineage (NCBI taxonomy): Eukaryota > Metazoa > Chordata > Chondrichthyes > Myliobatiformes > Dasyatidae > Hemitrygon > Hemitrygon akajei. Next base: position 65,380,730 of record NC_133129.1, read on the forward strand.
ACTCTGTTTATCTCAGTCATCCCCTAGTGGAGAAAATTCATATTCTCACCACTTTCAAGGTAAAGAAATTGCTCCAGAATTTCTTAACAGTGGGTATTTTATCTTGTGGCCTCCAGATTTGATCTCCTTGAAGTTCATGGACATGCCATCTGGCAGCGCCACCTATTTGGCATTTTTTGTGCTCTGACCTTCCTCCCATTTTCACTACCCCAAGTTTACATAGTGGTTTACCTGGTTCAACTCCACTCTGGATGCCCTATCAAAAGGTCCATTCATGGAACTATGGGCTCTTGCAGCACAGCAAGCAGTCAACATGGAATGAAACTGCACAGCAAAATAGAAAAATGTTTTTCTGGCAGGTACTTCCCCCGGTGTGCCATTTGCATTTCTATGAAGTTACCAATATTTACCCTGCCCTTTTATCTGATGCCGTTGAATTGCTGTACTGATGTCTTTCAGCTAAACTGAAGCTACAGTACTGTGCAAAAGTCTTAGGCATATGTATATAGCTAGGGTTCCCAAGACTTTTGCACAGTACTGTAGTAATTTTATGAATTGCACTGCACTGCTGCTGCAGCAAAAAAAAAGAATTTCATGGTATATGTGAGTGGTCATAAATCTGCTTCTGATATTGGTCTCGATGTGGACTGAAAGTGGGAATGGGGCTGGGAGAGGGGAATCTTGTTTGGGTAAGGGGAAGAGAGAGGGGAGCGAGTGAGAAGCACCAGTGAGCCAGTCTATAATGATCAATAAACCAATTGTTTAGAATTAAATTACCTTGCCTGGTGCCACAGGGCTGGGTGTGTCAGCACCTGTGCCACCCCTCATCCCTGGCACTCCTTCCCTGCCACCTGTCCCACACCCCTCCTGCGGCACTCCACCCCCAACATTCCCAACATTCTTTGCTCCTGCCAGACTTATAAACTCGCTCTCTACTTTACATTGACAAATATAATTGCACCAGAGTCTTAGGCACCCTAGCTATATACAGTATATGTACCTAAGGCTTCTGCACAGTACTGTAAGCAATCCCACTGATTGGCCCTCCCCTCTAATCCCGTCAAGTTTGAGCCTCTGCTTACTGCGACTTTTCACCAAGTAAAGATGACTTCAGATAGGAGAAGTGCTGAAGCATTAATTCTGAAAGCTGGGCTCTTCGCCAGTCATTGGAGTCTGTACAAATCTCTTCATTAATTGCTCCACCCTCCACCATTATCTTTCATCTGTTTGTTTTTCAGCTCAACCAGTTGGGATTTTCAAGAGTTTCTAGATCTAAAAGATTATAACTGTGATTGTTCACAAATATTTAATGAAGAGTTTCAAAAGAAATATTTCTCGCTTCGACTTCAGGTAAGATGGCGATCGCTTAGCTGCTCCGAACTTTTGTTCCGTTACTGTCGCTACCTTTGCACTAAATGTCTCCATTTTATAAAGCTTAGATAGGAATTATTTCGGTATCTCTTACTTGCCTGTGAATATATCTAACCTACAATGTCTAGCAAGAGTTCTAAATCCGGGAGAAAAGAAACTACGACTTTGTCGGGCGTGATGATGGAGGCGCTTGCAAATCTCCGAGACGAAATCTTAAAGCAAATTAAAACCGCTTTCAAACAGTTAGAAGAGAAACTGGATCGGATCAACGATAAAGTGGACAAACATGCTGAACACTTATCTCGCATCGATTCGACTTCTGAAGCTTTAGAAAGTCGGGTTCGATACTTGGAGACTCTCTGTTCCAGCTTAGAGGAAAAATCAAATAAACTTCTTTCCAAAATGGTGGACCTCGAAAATCGCAGCAGACGCTGCAACATCAGAATTCTGGGATTACCAGAGGCAACTGAGAAGGGGTCAACCGTGAAGTTTTTCGCCGAGTTTCTCTGTGAGATATTCGGGAAGGATCTGCTTCCAAACCCGCCCGAGCTCGAACGGGCACACAGAGTTAATGTACCTCCCGGAATTCTGGGCACCCGTCCGCGACCAGTAATCTTGTGTTTCCATCAATACCAGGTAAAACACAGTCTGATTGTGGAGGCACGTCGCAGAGGCTCTTTTTCTTTCCAGGATACAACCATTCGCTTTGTGGAAGATTTTGCACCCCAGACTTTAAAGATGCGCGCTGAGTATAAAGGCGTAATGAAAGTGCTTTTTGATCGTGGTTTCAAACCTTCCTTTCGTAATCTTGCTGACCTAAGAATCAAGTTTAATACCGGGGAATTCAAGTGGTTCAAATCAGCGAGGGAAGCCGAAGCGTTTGTGGCAAGTCTTCCGGCTATCCAGTCATCTTCGGAATCTGATCGGACTTCCTAAAATGGTGGATAAGTACTCCTCGTAGTAAAATCACTTTCTCTGGACTCGGAATTCACTTGAATCACTCAGACATTATTCACTGAAACTCTAAAGGCTGTTGACAATCTCTCCCGGGATTTGGTGTGTGTGTAATCTATTTTCACCTCTGTATAACTTTACCTGCAGAGTTCTACAACTAAATCTAACTTGTTTTGGAGGTTTGAAGTCTTTAGTGAAGGCCTCCCTGTTTGTCGGTTCAACTGCTGATTTATTTTTCCTTTGTTTTAAATACTTATTTATTTTATCTTTTTCTTTTCTTCACCCCCTTTTTTTTCCATTCTCTGAATGTTTTTTTCTCCCTTCTCGGTAAAAGGTTGATAAATACTCGTCTTGAATTTACAATTTTCCCCTTCCTCTTTTTTTTCTTTTTCCTTCTTACCTTTTTTTCCCCTTTCTCTTACTTTATCCTTCTATAATATTTCGCGGGTAGATTAGTTTTGGTTTTCTTCCGATTTTCTCTGTATTAAGTTGTATATCTCGGCAGAAGGTGTTCTAATCTGTAGTTATGTTTCCTAGTGCATAAACTAGTTACTGTTTGTTATAGCATTTATACGGAACTGCTGTCAATGACACAGATCTGGAAGTTGTATTTGGGTTAATTTCTTTGGTAGAGCTAGCTACTTGTTTTGGTAGCCGTCTAGTTTTGGGTTGTGTGGGTGGGGTGGATTTTCCAGTTCCAACATTTCTTTATTGGTTAGGACATGTTTATATTTTGACCTTACGAATCTATGTTTACATCTCTGCTCCCAGACTGCTATTGTACTGCTTGATTTTTTATATGCCTGCTGCCTTTTATGCATTAGTAATTGATAATGGCTAGTGCACTTAAATTTGTGAGCTGGAATGTAAAGGGACTGAACCACCCTGTTAAAAGGAGGAAGGTATTCTCACATATTAATCAACTCAAAGCTGACATTGCTTTCCTCCAAGAAACTCATATTCGTTCATTATTCAGTTCTCAATTCAGATTTAAAGTTCCATAAGATCTGGGGGCCTTTTATCGAGTACTTTCATAACCTTCCTCTTGACTAGGGTTTTTTTTTTTCTTTTCTTTTCGGTCCCTTGCTTTCAGCTCCCTTTCTTTTCTGGTAGTAGGCATTATTATCCTCTGTTGCTAAGCGTATTCACAGTCTGGGAGTTTGACTGTCCGGACTTATACTCTCTATATTGTGTGGTGGTTGGTCTGGAATTGTTGTTTTTTTTCTTGTGTTGTGGGGATTGGGGAGGACACTAAGCTCACTTGTCTTTAATTTAGGTGCTTTTTTGTTAAATTCTCTTCCTCCGTAGCATATTGATATTGTATGCTTAACCTTGCTCTGTATTAATGCTCCTCATTGGGATTTGGGGTTTTTAATTTTGTAAAATGTTTTGAAAAACTAATAAAAAAATTAAAAAAAAAAGAAATATTTCTCGCTTCATAGTCTGCACTCAGAGGCCACTTTGTCAGGTGCATCTGCTTCTGCTTATTGATACAAATACCCTATCAGCCAATCGTGTGGCAGCAGCTAATTATATAAAAGCATGCAGGCATGGTTAAGAGGTTCAGTTCAACATGCACAAAATGATGGAGGAACTCAGCAGATCAGGCAGCATCTATGAAAATGGATAAACAGTCAATGTTCTTGGCTGAGACCCTTCATCAGGACTGGAAAGTGAGGGAGGAAGATGCCAGAATAAAAAGCTGGGGGGAGGGGAAAGAGGACAAGTTAGAAGGTGATGGGGAAGCTAGGTGAGTGGGAAAGGTAAAGGGCCGGACAGAAAGGAATCTGTTAGGAGAAGAGAGTGGACCATGGGAGAAAGGGAAGAAGGAGGGTCACCGGGGAGATGAGGAGAAGAGGTAAGAGTCCAGAGTGGGGAACGAAAGAAGAGGGAAGGGGGAGGGAAAGACAAAAAAGAGAGAAAAATGGAGAAATCAATGTTCATGCCATCAGGTTGGAAGCTACCTCGACAGAATATGAGGTGTTGCTCCTCCACCCTGAGAGTGGCCTCATTGTGGCACGAGAGGAGGCCATGAACTGAAATGCTGGGTCAGGAATGGGGATAGGAATCAAAATAGGTGGTCACCGGGAAATTGTGTTTTGGTCAGATGGAGCAGAGCTGTTTGACAAAGTGGTCCCCAAATTTATGTCGGGTCTCACCAATGTAGAGGAGGCTGCTTGGGGAGCACAGGGTGGAGTAAATGACCCGAAGAGATTTGCAGATAAAGTGTTGCCTCACCCCGAAGGACTATTTGGGGCCCTGAATGGAGGTGAAGGAGGAGGTCAAAGGGAAAGTGTAGTAATTCCCTCGCTTCCAGGAGCATATGCTAGAAGGGAGATTAGTGGGGAGGGGTAAATGGATAAGAGAATCATGGAGGGAGTGAACACTGTGAAAAGCGGAGAGTGGGTTGGGGGGAGGGTAAAAATGTGTTTCTCGGTAGAAGGAAGATGAGGGAAATTGTGGAGAACGATGTGTTGGATGTGGAGGCTCATGAGGTGGTAGTGAGTACAAGAGGAGCTATCCCTGTTAAGATGGTGGGAAGATGAGGTAAGCATGCATGTCCAGGAAATGGAAGAGATGCAGATGGGGGCAGCCTCAATGGTGGAGGAAGGTAAACCCCGTTGTTTGTAGAAGAAGGACATCTCTGAAGTCCTGGAAAGGAAAGCTTCGTCCTAGGAACAGATGAGGTCGAGACAAAGGAACTGAGAAAAAGGAATAGCATTTTTACAGGAGACAGGGTGTGAAGTGATATAAGATATAGGTGCAGAATTAGACCATTTAGCTCTTAGAGTCTGCTCCGCCATTTCATCAAGGCCGATCCAATTTATATTGGATAACTATAGGAAACTATAGTTTCCCTTCTTCTGCCTCTCTCCCTTTTTGAAGAGTGGGGTGACATTTTCAATTTTCTAGTCTTCCGGAACCATTCTAGAATCTAGACCCGGATTCTAGCCTCCATGATCTCTTCAGCCACCTCTTTCAGACCTCTGGGGTGTTCACCATCTGGTCCAAGTGACTTAACTACCTTCACACCTTTCAGTTTCCCAAGAGCCTTCTCTCTATTTATGGTAATTTCACACACTTTATGTCCCCTGACACCTGGAACTTACACCATACTGCTAGTGTCTTCCACAGTGAAAACTGATGCAAAATACTTATTTCAGTTCATCCGCCATTTTGTTGTTCCCCATTACTAGCTCTCCAGCATCATTTTCCAGTGGTCTAATATCCACTCTCGCCTCTCTTTTATACTTTATGTAACTAAAGAAACTTTTGGTATCCTCTCTAGTATTATAAGCTAGCTTAATTTCATATTCCATCTTTACCTTCTTAATGACATTTTTAGTTGCCTTCAGTTTGTTCTTATAAGCTTCCCAATCCTTTAACTTTCCACTAATTTTTGCTCAACTATATGCCTTTTCTTTGGTTTTTATGTTGGCTTTGACTTCTCTTGTTTGCCACAATTATGTCTTTTTTTCTTTAGAATGGTATTTTCCAACTGTTTTTAGCCCAACTTAAATCAACTTCATACTTGCCAACACCCCTCTTAGTCACAATATACTTTCCGGTGCCCCCATAGTGTAAACACATGTCTACCATGTGCTAATATGAGAAAAATGATTATAGACAATAGACAATAGGTGCAGAAGTAGACCATTTGGCCTTTCGAGCCTGCACCGCCATTCTGAGATCATGGCTGATCATCTACTATCAATACCCGGTTCCTGCCTTGTCCTCATATCCCTTGATTCCCCTATCCATAAGATACCTATCTAGTTCCTTCTTGAAAGCATCCAGAGAATTGGCCTCCACTGCCTTCTGAGGCAGTGCATTCCAGACCCCCACAACTCTCTGGGAGAAGAAGTTTTCCCTTAACTCTGTCCTAAATGACCTACCCCTTATTCTCAAACCATGCCCTCTGGTACTGGACTCTCCCAGCATCTGGAACATATTTCCTGCTTCTATCTTGTCCAATCCCTTAATAATCTTATATGTTGCAATCAGATCCCCTCTCAATCTCCTTAATTCCAGCGTGTACAAGCCCAGTCTCTCTAACCTCTCTGCGTAAGACAGTCCGGACATCCCAGGAATTAACCTTGTGAATCTACGCTGCACTTCCTCTACAGCCAGGATGTCCTTCCCTAACCCTGGAGACCAAAACTGTACACAATACTCCAGGTGTGGACTCACCAGGGCTCTGTACAAATGCAAGAGGATTTCCTTGTTCTTGTACTCAATTCCCTTTGTAATAAAGGCCAACATTCCATTAGCCTTCTTCACTGCCTGCTGCACTTGCTCATTCACCTTCAGTGACTGATGAACAAGGACCCCAAGATCTCTTTGTATTACTCCCTTACCCAACTCTATACTGTTCAGATAATAATCTGCCTTTCTGTTCTTACTCCCAAAGTGGATAACCTCACACTTATTCACATTAAACGTCATCTGCCAAGTACCTGCCCACTCACTCAGCCTATCCAAGTCACCCTGAATTCTCCCAACATCCTCATCACATGTCACACTGCCACCCAGCTTGGTATCATCAGCAAACTTGCTGATGTTATTCTCAATGCCTTCATCTAAATTGTTGATGTAAATCGTAAACAGCTGTGGTCCCAATACCGAGCCCTGTGGCACCCCACTAGTCACCACCTGCCATTCTGAGAAACACCCATTCACCGCTACCCTTTGCTTTCTATCTGCCAACCAGTTTTCTCTCCATGTCAATGTCTTCCCCCCAATGCCATGAGCTTCGATTTTACCCACCAATCTCCTATGTGGGACCTTATCAAATGCCTTCTGAAAATCGAGGTACACTACATCCACTGGATCTCCCTTGTCTAACTTCCTGGTTACATCCTCGAAAAACTCCAATAGATTAGTCAAGCATGATTTACCCTTGGTAAATCCATGCTGGCTCGGCTCAATCCTATCACTGCTATCTAGAAATGCCACTATTTCATCTTTAATAATGGACTCTAGCATCTTCCCCACTACTGATGTTAGGCTGACAGGTTGATAGTTCTCTGTTTTCTCCCTCCCTCCTTTCTTAAAAAGTGGGATAACATTAGCCATTCTCCAATCCTCAGGAACTGATCCTGAATCTAAGGAACATTGGAAAATGATTACCAATGCATCCGCAATTTCCAGGGCCACCTCCTTTAGTACCCTAGGATGCGGACCATCTGGACCTGGGGATTTGTCAGCCTTCAGTCCCATCAGTCTACTCATCACCGTTTCCTTCCTAATGTCAATCTGTTTCATTTCCTCTGTTACCCTATGTCCTTGGCCCATCCATACATCTGGGAGATTGCTTGTGTCTTCCCTAATGAAGACAGATCCAAAGTACTTATTAAATTCTTCTGCCATTTCTCTGTTTCCCATAACAATTTCACCCAATTCATTCTTCAAGGGCCCAACTTTGTTCTTAACTATCTTCTTTCTCTTCACATACCTAAAAAAGCTTTTGCTATCCTCCTTTATATTCCTTGCTAGCTTGCGTTTGTACCTCATTTTTTCTCCCCATATTGCCTTTTTAGTTAAGTTCTGTTGTTCCTTAAAAATTTCCCAATCATCTGTCCTCCCACTCACCTTAGCTCTGTCATACTTCCTTTTTTTAATGCTATGCAATTTCTGACTTCCTTTGTCAACCACTGTGGCCCCTTTCCCCCCTTTGAATCCTTCCTTCTCCGGGGAATGAACTGATTTTGCACCTTGTGCATTATTCCCAAGAATACCTGCTATTGCTGTTCCACTGTCTTTTCTGCTAGGATATCCGTCCAATCAACTTTGGCCAGCTCCTCCCTCATGGCTCCATAGTCTCCTTTGTTCAACTGCAACACTGACACCTCCGATCTGCCCTTATCCTTCTCAAATTGCAGATAAAAACTTATCATATTATGGTCACTACCTCCTAATGGCTCCTTTACTTCAAGATCGCTTATCAAATCCTGTTCATTACACAACACTAAATCCAGAATAGCCTTGTCCCTGGTCAGCTCTCGTACAAGCTGCTCCAAGAATGCATCCCGTAGGCACTCTACAAACTCCCTATCCTGGGGTCCAGCACCAACCTGATACTCCCAGTTCACCTGCATGTTGAAATCCCCCATAACTACTGCAACATTACCTTTGCCACATGCCAATGTTAACTCCCTATTCAACTTGCACCCAATATCCATACTACTGTTTGGTGGCCTGTAGACAACACCCATTAGGGTCTTTTTGCCCTTACTGTTCCTCAGTTCTATCCACACAGACTCTACTTCTCCTGATCCTATGTCCCCCTTGCAAAGGACTGAATCTCATTCCTCACCAACAGGGCCACCCCACCCCCTCTGCCCACATTTCTGTCCCTACGATAGCACGTATACCCTTGTACATTCATTTCCCAGGTCTGACCTCCCTGCAGCCATGTCTCCGTTATCCCAACAACATCATAGTTACCCATTCGCACCTGAGCTTCAAGCTCATCCGCCTTATTTCTGACACTTCATGCATTCAGATATAGAATTTTTAGCCCATTTCTCATCTCTCTGTTTAAATCGCTGCCTATTGTGCTTAACCCAGCTCCCCGAACTCCCATTGGACTATACGCCCCTTGAATTTTGTTGTCCTTCCTAAATTTACTTATTCTTTCTGCACATTTAACTCCATGTTCTGTCAGACCATCCCTCTGTACATGTGTCCTCCTTATCACTTGTTCCGCCTCACCTTTCTCTACTACACACTTAATATTCCGGAACCGTGTAGTCCCCACCTGTCCTTTATTCTTCATCTCGCTATCCTCTCTTGCATTCTGGATCCCTGCCCCCTGCAAATTTAGTTTAAACCCCCCCCCGAGAAGCACTAGCAAACTTCCCTGCAAGAATGTTAGTACCGCTCCAATTCTGCTTAAAATTTTTATATGTCCTTAACCTAGCTTGCACAATACCTGTGCACTGCACAGCAGCTTCAATATCAATGTGATCCATGAGCCTGAAGGTTTTAAGCAAGATTTGAAATACCTGCTTCAAGTTGTTGCAGCAAAAGCCTTAAGTCCCCATATGTAACAATGACCAAGAGGTTTCTGTTTTTTGTGACTATGTAGTTCACTGCACTGAAGCCTCTTTCAACAGAATAGGAGGATGAAAATGCAATAAAGAGCAGTTTGACTCTTCTGCAAGGTCCAGGAAAATTTGTATGATAGTGTCACCACATACCACAAAAGCTGACATTTTTGAAAAGCATTTTTGCTTCTTCATCATTTTGAATTTTGTCTCTTGTTGACTTTGACCAAAAATTCAACCACAGTGTCAAAAAGATCAAGAAACGTATTAAACAGCAGCCTTTTGTCAGCCAATGCACATCTGTGTGAAGAAGCAAATGTATTGAAACTCTTCATCATTACCTTGCATAACTGGTGAAATATTTATTGGATGAGCTTTAATTTTGTTTATTGCAGATTTTACAAGTTATGCTTGAAAAAATTCTCTGGCTAAGGTTTTTGGCTGCGAGATGTTGATGATGAATTACACAATGGATTGCAAACAGACTTGGAATTTCTTTTTTCATAAATGTCACTAAATCAGCATGGCGACCTTTCATATATGGTGCTCCATCTGTTGCACAAGAAATCATGTTCCTAATTGAAATACTTTTATCCTCAATATACATTTTGAGCTCATCGTAGGTTGATTCTCTTATTGATATTCATTTTTAACTTTTTACAAAAGAGAATCTCTTCAAAAAATTTTCCATTTTTGATAACATGTATATATGCCATTAGCAATGCTTTATTGATTTGTACAGTTGACTTCTGTTTTTTTGTAGATCTGTGCATAGTTGATATTCAATGTCTTCACTCATTTCATCAATACAAGGAGCTACAGAGTTCAGAGGAATTGATTTTCAAATTCTGCTATCCATTTTGATAACAGTGCTGACTACTTCTGATATAGCAGGCATTATTCATCTTTCACCAATTTTGTGAGAGTTTCCACATTTTGCTATCATTTTAGAAATGTTAGAAGAAGCAATGAGACCATTATCAAGGTCATTTTAGCTTTCTTGACAAATGGCTCAACGGTGCAACACTTTTCAAATGCTTCTTTCATCTTCTGGAACTGATTAGTACCTTAAGTAGCCTTTTCAGGGTGTCTTTTACAGAAGTGTTCCTGCAATCTTGATAGTTTCATGTCTTCATTAGACAATATCGTACTACAAATAAGTCACGTGGGGTATCTGATGATCTGCCAGGAACAGAATAAAACCATACTCCATGCATGTAACATTGCACTGACGCACCTTCTTAGCAGGATTAGAATTCAAGGCTTCACTGCCTTCAGACTCAGAGAGATCACGCCAAACATATTTATCCATCAACAACAGGGCTAAATTAAAATTGCCTGTTGGATGTTGATGACAGCAACGAGCTGACACAGAGGAAACAATGGTAGCAGCATGCACAGGAACACGAGGTGAAGATGAAGACAATCACAACAGTGTAAATTACATTGACAAGGATTCAGATTGGAATTTGAATGTCAGTAGGGGATAGAGTTGGTGTTCGGCAAGCTACCTTTTTACTATTCCAGTTAGTGTGGTTGACCAATCACGTAAGGTCTCATAATACCTAAAGATAGTTCTTGACCATGTATATGAAGCCGAGGTCACTTTGAAAAGCTTAAGACACATTGTGATGACGAGTACTCACAGCTTGCAGAGCTATGGTTCTTCCATAGCTTAATAATAAGATTATTAAGGGATTGGACACGCTGGAGGCAGGAAGCATGTTCCCACTGATGGGTGAGTCCAGAAATAGAGGCCACAGTTTAAGAATAAGGGGTAGGCCATTTAGAACAGAGATGCGGAAATACTTTTTCACCCAGAGAGTGGTGGATATGTGGAATGCTCTGCCCCAGAAGGCAGTGGAGGCCAAGTCTCTGGATGCATTCAAGAGAGAGTTAGATAGAACTCTTATAGATAGCGGGGTCGAGGGATATGGGGAGAAGGCAGGAACGGGGTACTGATTGTGTATGATCAGCCATGATCTCAGTGAATGGCGGTGCTGGCTAGAAGGGCTGAATGGCCTACTCCTGCACCTACTGTCTATTGTCTATTGTCCTGTGTTCCAGTGCCTCATCCTTTTTTTTGGGAAGTGTCCGCTCTACTAATGGTCAGTCAGGTTTCCTGCCTCAAGTTAACGTGCTGCTTACAGTACCCACCACCCTCCCTCCAAGGACTTCTGTTTCTCCTAATACCCCTTAGGACATCACTTCCTGTTAGGAATTTCTACTTTAGAATACTTCCTCCTCTTTGGGATGTATATATCCTGTGTCTTCCAAAGTGTTTCCAGAAATTCCAGCCATTGCTGTCTGCTAGTATTCTTTCTGGCCAAAGATTGGGAAAATATGCATCAATATCTATTGAAACAGCCATGGAAATCTCATGCCTCTGTAATTCCCTTTACTCCACTGTAATACTGATACATCTGACTTTAGCTTCTCCTTCCCAAATTTGAGGGTGGAGTTGATTGTATTATGATCACTTGCCACAAGGGTTCTTTTACCTTAAGGTCTCTAATCAATTCTAGTTCACTGCACAACACCCAATCCAGAATAGCTGATCCTCCAGTGGGCTCAACTAGGAGCTGTTTTAAAAAGCCATTTCGTAGGCACTCTAGAAATTCCTCCTCCTGTAGTCCAGCTCCAACCCGATTTTCCCAATCTATCTGCATATTGAAGTAGATTGGGAAAATATGCTTCAGTATCTATTGAAACAGCCATGGAAATCGATTGGTTTATCAAAGATGTAGGTAGTCAGTGTGTCTCCAGAGATGGAGACAGAGAGATCGAGAAAGGGGAGAGAGGTGTCAGAAAAGGACCAAGTGAAGTTAAGGGCATGATAGAAGTTTGATGCAAAGTGAAGGAGCCCCAGTGTAGTCATGAATTTAGTGCAGAAGCAGTGGGGGAGAATTATCAGGGAAGGCTTGGAGCATGGACTGTCCCACGTGTCCAACAAAAAGGCAGGCATAGCTGGGGCCCATTCAGGTACCCATGGCCACCCCTTGAGTTTGGAGGAAGTGGGAGGTACTGAAGAAGTAATTGTTGAGTGTAAGGACCAGATCTGCCAGATGGAGGAGGGTGGTGGTGGAAGGGAAATGGTTGGTTCTTTTGTTGTGAAGGAAGTGAAGAGCTTTAAAACCTTCTTAATGGAGGATAGAAGTGTATGGGGACTGGATATCTATGGAGAAAATGAGGTGACCAGGTCCAGGGATTTGAAAGTTATTGAGGAGCGAGAGAATGTGAAGTGTCTTGGATGTTGGTGGGAAGGGACTGAACCAAAGGGGATAGAATAGAGTGAAGGTATGCAGTCACGTTTGATGGCACAGGAGCAAGCAGAGACAATAGGTCTACTTGGGGAGTTAGGGTTGTGTATCTTGGGTAGGAGGTAGAAGTGAGCAGTGCAGGGTAAGGGAACTATGAGTTTGGTGGCAGTGGATGGGCGATCTCCAGACTTGATGAAGTTAGTGATCGGAATCAGAATCAGAATTATTGTCACCGGTATGTGACGTGAAATTTGTTAACTTAGCAGCAGTGGTTCAATGCAATACATAATCTAGCAGAGAAAAATAATAATAAATAAACAAGTAAATCAATTACATATATTGAATAGATTTTAAAAAGTACAAAAACAGAAATACTGTATATTAAAAAAAAGTGAGATAGTGTCCAAAGATTCAATGTCCATTCAGGAATCAGATGGCAGAGGGGAAGAAGCTGTTCCTGGATCACCGAATGTGTGCCTTCAGGCTTCTGATTGTAACAGTGAGAAAAGGGCATGCCCAGGGTGCTGGAGGTCCTTAATAATGGATGCTGCCTTTCTGAGACACCGCTCCCTAAAGATGTCCTGGGTACTTTGTAGGCTAGTACCCAAGATGGAGCTGACTAGATTTACAATCTTCTGCCGTTTCTTTCGGTCCTGTGCAGTAGCCCCTCCATACCAGACAATGATGCAGCCTGTCAGAATGCTCTCCATGGTACAACTATAGAAGTTTTTGAGTGTATTTGTTGACATGCCAAAGCTCTTCAAACTCCTATTAAAGTATAGCCGCTGTCTTGGCTTCTTTATGACTACATCGATATGTTGGGACCAGGTTAGATCCTCAGAGATCTTGACACCCAGGAACTTGAAGCTGCTCACTCTCTCCACTTCTGATCCCTCTATGAGGATTGGTATGTATTCCTTCGTCTTACCCTTCCTGAAGTCCACAATCAGCTCTTTCGTCTTACTGACGTTGACTGCCAGGTTGTTGCTGCAGCACCATTCCACTAGTTGGCATATCTCACTCCTGTACGTCCTCTCGTCACCACCTGAGATTCTACCAACAATGGTTGTGTCATCAGCAAATTTATAGATGGTATTTGAGCTATGCCTAGCCACACAGTCATGTGTATATAGAGAGTAGAGCACACACCCCTGTGCTTAGGTGCGTCAGTGTTGATCGTCAGCGAGGAGGATATGTTATCACCAATCTGCATAGATCATAGTCTTCTGGTTAGGAAGTCGAGGATCCAATTGCAGAGGGAGGTAGAGAAGCCCAGGTTCTGCAAGTCTCAATCAGGATTGTGGGAATTATGGTATTAAATGCTGAGCTATAGTCGATGAACAGCATCCTGACGTAGGTGTTTGTGTTGTCCAGGTGGTCTAAAATCGAGTGGAAAGCCAATGAGATTGTGTCTGCCATTGACTTATTGTGGCAATAGGCAAATTGCAATGGGTCGAGGTCCTTGCTGAGGAATGAGTTCAGTCTCATCATGACCAAACTCTCAAAGCATTTCATCACTGTTGACGTGAGTGCTACCGGGCGATAGTGCTTAAGCCAGCCCACATTATTCTTCTTAGGCACTGGTATAATTGTTGCCTTTTTAAAGCAAGTGGGAACTTCTGCCCATAGCAGTGAGAGGTTGAAAATGTCCTTGAATAGTTGGTTGGCACAGGTTTTCAGAGCCTTACCAGGTACTCCATTGGGTCCTACCGCCTTGCGAGGGTTCACTCTCTTTAAAGACAGCTTAACATCGGTCTCTGAGACGGAGATCAGAGGGTCAGCAGATGCAGCAGGGTGCAGGAAATATTGGGCTGATGGTCTGGAGTGAGGTTCTCTTCAAGGGGTAGGAATGAGGTGGTGGCTGGCCTCAGCATGGTAGAGGTCGGTCTGCTACACGAAAACAGCACTCCCTTTGTCAGTGGGTTTGATAGTAAGGATGGGATTGGTGCAGGGAGAGTGGAGGGTAGTGTGTTCAGAGGGGGTAAGTTTCGAGGAGGAGAGACGAATGCTGATATCAAGTCAGTTGATGTCTCCAGCCCTCTTCCTCTTCTGGGACACCCCACTCCGGTTCTCTGCCTGCAATTTAGGATGAAAAGATTCAGACAAGGCAGGAGGGCTGGAGACAGAAGGGGTCATTGGTTGAGGTGGGGAAAGCTTGGCTAAGAAGCAGGCTCAGAGAGAGAGGCAGTAGAAGACCTCAGTATTGTAGCAGGCGTGGGACTCACTGATGTGTGGGCGAAAGGTGACAAAGGTAAGAGCAGGGGTGAGGGTTGGGGTATTTAGGGAAGGTGGGGGCAGATAGAAGACGGAGGTTTTGAGAACCCAAGAGGTGATGGTGGACCCAGGGTTGGAGAATGGTGATGGGGAAGGGGAGCTTGGGATTCTAGTGGCAGCGAAGAACATCTCAACTTGGAGGAAGTGGCAGCTGAGGTTGGGGCTGAAGCCAATCCAGGGTCCATGTAATTTGTGTCTGAAGATGTCCTGGGTCGTTGGTACTGGAGTTGGGTATGGTGGGATCCACAGTCTGGAGATGCCCAGGGCCATTGGAGCTGGAGTTGGCAACAGTTGCATTCACAGTCTGGATTCAGATCAAACATCACAAGAGAAAGAAATGTGATCTAAGTGACTTTGACCATGGAATGATAGTTGGAGCCAGACAGGGTAGTTTGACTATCTCAGAAACTACTAATCACCTGGGGTTTTCACACACAACAGTCTCTAGAGTTTATAGAGAGTGGCAGTTCTGTGGGTGAAAATACTTTGTTACTGAGAAAGGTGAGGGTAGAATGGCCAGACTAGTTCAAGTTGACAGTAACTCAAAAAACCGCGTGTTACAACAGTGATATACAGAAGAGCATGTCTGAATGCACAATATGTTGAACCTTGAAGTGGATGGGCTACAGCAGCAGAAGACCATGAAGATACGTACATTCAGTGGCCGCTATTAGTTACAGGAGGTACTTAATAAAGTAGCCGTTGAGTGTATTTCTCCCTTCATAGATGCTGCCTAACCAAACTGAAAGCTTCTAGCATTTTCTGTTTCTATCAGCATTTAACTATCTCCCTATTTCTCACACTATCTCCATATTCATTTCTAGCCCCTGTTGGTACCTCCACTTAACTACCTACTGCCTACATCCCAATTTCCATCTCCACTCATTCAGCAATTATTTGGATCAATTGTGATATTAACATTTAATATATCAGTCCATTTTCTCTGCATAGAATATCCACTCAAATTAGGATGTGAGGATTAAATAAGAAAGACAGATCACCCATTTATCTCGTGTCATGGAAACCTAGTTTTATCAGAATTGGCAATCTTTGTGTCCCCTTTGCTTTTAACCATGAATATTTGTTTCTGCTTAGATCTTAATCTAACTATTTTTAAACAGAAGTATCAACTTGGTCAAATGTAAGTGCATGAGAGGAAGATATTAAGAGTATTGCAACAAGGCAGCTGGGAGATATTAATAAATTCCTATGAAATAAAAAGATTCACATGCACAAACATGTGCGTGTGGGCACACACATACACGTGCACACCCACACACTTACACACATGCATATACAGTATAAAGAAGCGTGCAGGAATCAATGAGAGGTAGGAAACACACATGACCCCCGATAGATGCAGTCGTTCTGAAGACTGATAGAGCAAATAAAAGATTATTCCACACACTGGATGTGTTTGCCTTACCCCGACATATCAGATGCTTCATTGTATAACATTGTTCCATTCTGCCAAATCTTTTTGGAACTGCTCCAACAATGATCATTCTGCATTGCAATCAGGCTATTCTTGTTCTGGCTTTTTTTTTTGGTGATGTTTACAGTTTTGCTAAAAACCAAAGGAAGACACTATTTTTCCTCTCTCTGGAATGTATAAATTAAGTTGAAAATAAGTACATTTGGTTTAGCTATCCATTGAAAGAATATCCGTCACACAGAAAAACATTATTCAGCCTATCTTAGTCCAGACCATTTTCTGTGCTCAGTGTAAGTCTCCCTCCACCCTCTCATCTCATTCTATCAACTTATTCATGCCATTTCTTTTGCCTCCGTGTATTTATTACCATTCCATATAAATGCTGGTCCACCCACGTGTTTTAATCACCCCCTGTGTGAGTTAACTCAACATTCTCATCACTCTCTACATAAAGAATTTTTTAAAAATTCCCTGATGGATTCATTAACTGTTATCTTATATCAAGTAACACAATGTTGGATCAGGTAGTGCTGCTTCTTCACTGCTTCTGTGACCTGTGCTGGAACCAATTACAAACTATGCGTGGCTTACACCTTCTCTTTGTGACTGTGTGGGTTTATCCTAGCAAAGGTGTTGGTAGATTCGTTGGCTGGTGTAGGAGGGTGTGAGAATCGTGACAGGAAGTGATTTATGTAGAAATGAATGGGGAAAGGGGATTGTTGGAATTCCTCAGATCCTCGGAGAGCTGTCACAGACTAACCAGGTTTATGGCTTCCTTCTACATCGTAAGGAACTATGATACCAATAGTCCCTGATCTTAGAATCATTTTCTTTTATGTTGACCCTGTCACACCCTTCCATAATTTGGAAGGTCTGTTGGATTAGCCCAGGCCAATGATCTGCATTTTGGTCAGTTTTTCTTGCAAAGTATAACCTCTCATTTGATTGTGGTAAGATTTTAAACCTCCAGTGCCTTCCTCATAACTGTGTTTTACACTCATCACTTGAGTGGAATGAGTTGGAGATTGCAAGTATTGAAATAAGCACGGAGATCTGATATGTCCCATTCTGATATGTCTATCCATGGCCTCCTCTACTGTCAAGATGAAGCCACACTCAGGTTGGAGGAACAACACCTTATATACCGGCTGGATAGCCTCCAACCTGATTTCATGAACATTGACCTCTCTAACTTCTGTTAATGCCCCTTCTCCCCTTCTTACCCCATCCCTGACATATTAAGTTGTTTGTTTTTTTCTCTCTCTCTGCCCAACACTCTGCCTGTTCTCCATCTCCCTCTGGTGCTCCCCTCCCCCTTTCTTTCTCCCTAGGCCTCCCGTCCCATGATCCTTTCCCTTCTCCAGCTTGGTATCACTTTCTCCAATCACCTTTCCAGCTCTTAGCTTCATCCCACCCCCTCCGGTCTTCTCCTATCATTTCGCATTTCCCCTCCCCCCACTACTTTCAAATCTTTTAGTATCTTTCCTTTCGGTTAGTCCTGATAAAGGGTCTCGGCCCGAAACATCAACAGTGCTTCTTCCTATAGATGCTGCCTGGCCTGCTGCGTTCCACCAGCATTTTGTGTGTGTTGTACGGAGATTTGGAACTTGCCTTCCACGATATGCTGCTGCTTTTGAGAATGAGTGCCCACCACATATCAAAGCAACAGTGTGAATGTGGGACACCAGCTAGTTGCCAGGTAGTTCAATTGGTAGCACCCACAAACTGTGTCATTTGGAGCCACTTAACCTGAAAAAAGACCCATCAGCTTAATTGGTCCATGCTGAATAAGGTGACCATCCAAGCTGGTATCAGTTGCCTGTGTTAGGCCCACACTCCTCTCAAATTTGAACAAATCCTGTATCTGTCCAACCATCTTTTAAAAGTTATTATTATAAAAATTATTATTTTAAGTGGTCTCAAACACTTCCTCTGCACCGTCCTATGTATGGCGACGAAACATTTGCAAGTAAATTGCAACAATCGGAGAGCAACTCAGTCCAATCATTGACTGCCCTAGCTTCACATTTTCAGAATTATTTCCAACCACTCTATGTGTAAAAATTTGCCACTCAAGTTATTCTTAAATCCTTCCCCCCTCATCTGAAACCTGTGCCTTCTTATTGTTGGCTCCTCAACCCTGGGAAAAAGACGGTGTGCACAACTTCAAAAGGACACCACCTCCAAAAATATCTTTACCTTCCTCAAACTCTCCGCTTTCTGCAGTGATGGTGATTCTCTTGCAAGCAGCCAAAGTGCGACACCTGCCCCTTCACCCCCTCCCTCACCTCCATTCAGGGCCCCAAACAGTCCTTCCAGGTGAGGCAACACTTTACCTGCGAATCTGTTGAGGTCATTTATTGTATCCAGTGCTCCCAATGTGCCTTCTGCTGTATTGGTGAGACCCAATATAGAATGGGGAAACGCTTTGTTGAACATATCAGCTCCATCCACAAAATACACAACTTCCCAGTGGCCAATGATTTCAATTCCTATACCCATTCCCATCCAACATGTCATTCAATGGCCTTTTCTTCTGCTATAATAGGATCACTTTCAGGCAAGTTGGAGGAGCAATACCCCATATTCCATCTAGGTAGCCTCCAAACTGATGGTAAAAACATTGATCTCTCCCACTTCCAGTAATTTGCACCCCACCCCTTCTGTCTTTTTCATTTCCCCACTCTGCCCTCTTATCTCATCTCCTCACATGCCTATCACCTCATCCTGATGCCCCTTCTCCTTCCCTATCTCCCATAATCCACTCTCCTCGCCTATCAGATTCCTTCTTCTGCAACCCTTTGCCTTTTTCACTTGTCACCTCCAAGTTTCTTACTTCCCCACCTCCCCCACCCAGCTGTCTTCATCTATCACCCTCTAGCTTGTCTTCCTTCGCCAACCCCCACGTTCTTATTCTGGAATCTTCCCCATTTCTTTCCAGTCCTGATGAAGGGCCTCAGCACAAAACACCAACTGTATACTCATCTCCATAGATGCTGCCCGACCTGCTGAGTTCCTCCTCCGTTTTGTGTGCGGTGCTCTGACTCTGTAGCTTCAAAGACTTGAGTACAAAACATTGGTCTGACATCATTGTGCAATTCTACATTGATAGACCTTTCAGTCCAAGGAGACTATGCCAACTATCAAGCATTCATTCACACTAATTCTCCACTGATCCCATTTAGTTCTCTCTACATTCCCATCAATCCTTCTAGAATCTACCACTCATCACAGAATCTACACATTAAGGCCAGTTTACTATGATGAATAGATCTATGAACCCAGGCAACCAAGACCAGATTAATTTTCTGGGGTGTTCTAGATAATTCTTATTCTTCAATCGCATCATAGAAGAACCAATGGTCTAATCATTACCACATTGTCATTTGTGGGAACCTATTGAGTGTAAGGTTGCATCACTATCTGGTGTAACAATCACTTCGGCTAGCGGCTTAATATAGGGGGTACTAGCCCAGCCAGACTTTAGAAATCTTGTTTGTGTGGATGATGAGCGATGTGTCCCCTATTACAAATCAGTACCACAAAATAACAAACGGTACACAATACTGTACGTGATTAAACGATTGAGCTTAATAATTCTTACTTTGACTATATGTTTAGTAAAGAAAACAAAAAAGAAAAAAGGCCCATTCTCATGAAACAGTTTATTACGCAAGGTTGGAGCTCACTGATAAGGCCATTCGTCCACCATCAACCTCCTCTTCCTCTGAAGCTCCCAATTGATCCACCACTCGCTCCTGCCCCTCCTTTCCCTCTGCCTTCATAGTGATGGCAAACTGACACATGGCCTTCACCCCCAGGACAGGAACGCTGTCCCACTCCTTGTCCCTGACCAGTCTCTCATGCGCTCTTTGGGACAAAGCATCAGCATCAATGTTCCTGCTTCCTGGCCAGGACTTCAGGCTGAAATCACAGGCAGACGGTGCTGCCAACCACCGGTAGCCTGTGGCATCCAGTTTCGCCGAATCAAAATATAAGTTAGGGGGTTGTTGTCCATTCTTACCTCAAACTTGGCCCCGTAGAGGTATTCACTCAGTTATCTGCCACAGCCCATTTCAACGCCAGGAAATCCAACTTGTGCATGGGATAGTTTTTCTTGGAGGGCAACAGACTCTGGCTGACAAACACAACAGGCCTTAACCTGGTGTCCTGATCCTGATACAGGACACCCCCAAACTCTCTCGGCTGGCATCTGTGTGCAGTACATACGGCAAATGGGGGTCTGCAAAAGCCCGCCTGAGTCAGCAGTTTCTTCAGCGACTGAAAGGCCTCCTCACATTTTGCATCCCTCCTCGGTCCAAAGGGCTCTGATGGGCTAAGATACTCTCCATCCTCCTGTCCTTTCCTCTCCCTCCCTTTCTTCCCCAAGGGAGGGTAACCACACAGAAGCTGATTCAACGGGTGACTCACTTTCACGTAGCTCTTCACGAACCTCCGATAGTAACCACGGAATCTGAGGAACGAGCACAGAGCACTCACAATCTGGGGTCTTGGCCAAGTGGTCACTGCTTCTATCTTAGCTGGATTGTTAGCTACCCCATTCCATGAGACTATGTGCCCAACCTAGCCAACAGACGCCTGGCAGAACTGGCACTTGTCTAGGGAAGGTTTTAACCCTTCAGCTTTCGGGTGGCCCAGCACCTTCAGCAGCCTCACTTCATGCTCTTCCAAGGTGGATCCAAATACTATGAGGTCATCCAGATATACCAATACCTCAAGCAAGTTCATATCCCCCATCGTCTTCTCCATGTCCCGCTAAAAGCAAGTTCATATCCCCCATCGTCTTCTCCATGACCCGCTAGAAGCAAATTCATATCCCCCATCGTCTTCTCCATGTCCCGCTAAAAGCAAGTTCATATCCCCCATCGTCTTCTCCATGACCTGCTAGAAGCAAATTCATATCCCCCATTGTCTTCTCCATGTCCTGCTAAAAGCAAGTTCATATCCCCCATCGTCTTCTCCATGACCCGCTCGAAGCAAGTTCATATCCCCCGTCGTCTTCTCCATGTCCCGCTAAAAGCAAGTTCATATCCCCCACCGTCTTCTCCATGTCCCGCTAAAAGCAAGTTCATATTCCCCACCGTCTTCTCCATGTCCCGCTAGAAGCAAGTTCATATCCCCCATCGTCTTCTCCATGACCCGCTCAAAGCAAGTTCATATCCCCCATCGTCTTCTCCATGACCCACTGGAAGCAAATTCATATCCCCCATCGTCTTCTCCATGACCCGCTAGAAGCAAATTCATATCCCCCATTGTCTTCTCCATGACCCGCTAGAAGCAAATTCATATCCCCCATCGTCTTCTCCATGACGCGCTCAAAGCAAGTTCATATCCCCCATCGTCTTCTCCATGACCCGCTAGAAGCAAATTCATATCCCCCATCGTCTTCTCCATGACCCGCTAGAAGCAAATTCATATCCCCCATCGTCTTCTCCATGACCCGCTAGAAGCAAATTCATATCCCCCATCGTCTTTTCCATGACCCGCTCAAAGCAAGTTCATATCCCCCATCGTCTTCTCCATGACCCGCTAGAAGCAAATTCATATCCCCCATCGTCTTCTCCATGACCCGCTCAAAGCAAATTCATATCCCCCATCATCTTCTCCATGACCCGCTAGAAGCAAGTTCATATCCCCCATCGTCTTCTCCATGACCCGCTAGAAGCAAATTCATATCCCCCATCGTCTTCTCCATGACCCGCTCAAAGCAAATTCATATCCCCCATCATCTTCTCCATGACCCGCTAGAAGCAAGTTCATATCCCCCGTCGTCTTCTCCATGACCCACTGGAAGGTTGCAGGAGCTCCTGCGATGCTCTGGGCATCCTTTCAAACTGGAAAAACCCCAGAGGACATATAAATGCCATTTTCTCTCTGTCGTCTTTGCCATCTTCAACCTACATTGAACTTGTCAGTGGAAAAGACACCTTTCAGCTTCAACATCTTCTCTACCAGCCTCTTCTTCCAACCCGCAGGAACCAGGGAGTCCCCGAAGTTGAATGACTCAGCGATCAACTTTCCCCCTTTTCCAATAGTTTCTCCCTGGCTTATCTCACAGGGACACTAGACATTACTGTCACCAGGAACAGATGCGCCAGGGGCATTCCCCGCTTGAAGGTGACTTCCCTCTTCATAGTGTTCCTGACAATCACTGCCAACCTGCTCACCTGTACCAACGAGGGCTTCTGGAATTCGGGCCTCACCAGTACCCCAGCAGGAAATCTCTACTCCCCCTCGTGGTCTTCCAGAGTGTCCACTAAGAGGGCCCTGCCCTCAGGCACTCTGGGAAATTTGGGTGTCTCCATCACTCTCGCTACTTCCCTGGGCCGTACTACGATTGGCTTCGACTGGGTGAACCACACAGTCCCTCGTCTAAATTTGGTATCCAGCCCAATGAAGCTATGCACTTCCTCAAAAGCAGCTTGGAACACTGGGTGCACAGACAATGTTCCCAGAAAGCTCTTGCCAGCCTTCTCTTTGCAGGCCCCCATGAGCCGCCTCACAAGAGGGGTGTTGGTCCCCTCCAGGATTGAAACGCTGCCTTTCTCCACAGGGTCCGGACAAACCAGCACTAATGTATCAAGGACCTCAGACACTCCCACATCGGCCTCCGAGAACTCCAACTTCACTGATAAATAGCTGTCGTACAGATAATCACCAGCACTAAGCCCCCAGATCTCCAGTGCACTGAATGGGGTCAATGGTAAATACTTCAGATACCGGTTGTAAAACGAACTGTACAACAACATGACCTGTGACCTGGTGTCGAGTATGGCTTTAGCATAAATACCCTCTATCTGTCGCGACACACTGGAGCGTGGCCCCACTAAGCCTTCAGGAATTGGGCCTTTCCCTTTGGGGGTTCCTTTGCTGGGAACGTGCTCCCCAAGAGACACCTCACTGTGTCTCCTCTAAGTTTTCCCACCGACTCTCCCTGCTGAGGTACCCGGGGGCTCACTCTCCGTCTGGTGTGACACCCGCTGCCAGCAGCCCTCCGCATTGTTCGTCCCCTTGGGGAATCCGCCCCCCCCCATCAGCTCCATCATATGGGGGGGGGGGGGTCACACCCGCTGACAACAGCTGACATATCTCTGTTCTCAACTCTGCCACTATCTCCTCTCCCGCTACCCGGGGTAGGCTATCTGTGGTCACTTCACCGCAAGGGACTACTACCGAGGATTATACCCTGCTGACGGAGTCCTCCCGCGCCTCTAATGCATTCTCCTCTTCCCATACCTCTCTGATCAGCTCAACAAAAGATGGGGGGGGAGAAATATCTTACAAGACTGTTGGAGACCCCAAGCAATCCGGTCGTGGGACTGGGTGCCCCTGGCTATCTGGTCCATTCTTAACTGATGCACCTCAGCCGCCTGAATGACCCCTCCGCGCTGCAAGCAATTTAGCTACCTCTATAGGCAAAAAATAAAAGCAGAAAGCTTCTCCCCCTTCTCCTGACACATGTTCTGAAACCCCACCATGAGCTCCATTGGGCTTACTGTTGGGCCAAAAGAGCTTTCTAGGGCTCGCAGGTAATCGCTCACGGTTGCTAAGGGATACTTCAACCTGACGGCTCTCACAATGTCAGCGGTCCGCCCATTCAAACTTTCAACCAATCTCTGTCACTTTACGTCATCGGAGCACTGCTATTCATCGAACAACTGAGAGGTCTGCTTTGCCCAAGTCTCATACTCCTCCTCCCCTTTAGGGGTTGGCATTATTCCAGAGAATAAGTGGAGCCCACCATAGCAGGGACTTTGAAACTAATTTTTCCATTTATTTGTCAGAGAGGTAAGGGCAGACACTAACTCAGAATTCTCTCTCTTCACTGGAGGACGAGGACATTCCAAATCTGACCACTCCTTCCCCTCTCACCTCAGAAACTATTAAACCCTGTCTTTGAAATCTCTGACCCCAGCTATCGCTACATCAGCACTGGTCTGCATTAAAACGAGAGCTGCACCCGCCATTTTATCAAACCTCTGCTCACAATCACAACTTTAACAGTACATAACAGGCGAATTAACAATTCATCCGGAGTGTGAATATCTACCCTACTCAGGGTAATCACACAGCATCCAACAGAATCAATCCCGAACGTGGCCCCAACAATTGTAACTCTCGCTTTGGTTGGCGGCTTAATATAGAAGATGATGGCCCCTGGCCCGGCCAAACATTAGAAATTTGGTTTGGGTGGATGTTGCATGATGTGTCCCCCTGTTACAAATCAATGTCACGGAATAACAAACAGTACACAATATGCGATTAAATGATTGAACTTTATAATTCTTAATCTGACTATATGATTAGTAAAGAAAACAAAAAAGAAAAAGAGCCCGTTCTCATGAAACAGTCTATTGCACAAGGTTGGAGCTCACTGATAAGACCGATCGTCCACCATCGACCTCCTCTGATTGCCGCTGACCTTCGGACCCTCGCTCCCAGTCCACTCTGTCCGGTAGTCTACCAACTCTGCTCCCCTCATCTCTTCCTGGTATAAAACCCCCGAAATCCCGGCTCCCAGACACACAAGAAAGAACAACATCCTGCTCATTGGCTAGCATGCCCTGTTATCTCTAGTCACAACTCAAACGTCGCTGCTACAGAGAAACCATTACCTCAGCAGTAGGCCATTCCAGAGAAGCCATTACATTAGCAGTGAAACCTTACAGCGGGTAACACTGGTGTGGGGGGTCTACTGCACAGGATCAAAAGAAGCTAAAGAAAATTTAAAGATAGCTCCATCGTGGGTCCTAGCCTCTGTATTATCCAGGACATCTTCAAGGAGCGGTGCCTCAGAAAGGTGGTGTCCATTAAGGACCCCCATCACCCGAGGACATGCCATCTTCTCACTGTTACCATCAGGGAGGAGGTACAGAAGCCTGAAGACACAGAATCAGTGATTCAGAAACAGCTTCTTCCCCTCTGCTATTCGATTTCTGAATTGACATTGAACCCTTAAGCACTACCTCACTTCTTAAAAAAATAATTTCTGTTTTTGTACTATGTTTAATTTGTCTGCCTAATATGTCTATATATGCTTACAGTAGTCCATTTATTTATATTTTCTCTATTTGTCATGTATTTCATTGCAATGCTGCTGCCAAGTTAACAAATTCCACGACATATGCTAGTGATATTAAACCTGAGTTTGGATTCAGATTCTGATTCTGATAAATAAAATGAAATATGAGGTTTTTCCCTATATTTCAAAATCGATTATATTTCAAAAGTACTAAGTATTTGAGGTATTGTGACATTGTGAAAGGTAGCTGAAATCAAGACCCAGTGAGTGTGTGTCTTCAGGCTTCTGTACCTCCTTCCTGACAGTAATCCATGGACCTAGCTTTGGACTTCTGAGGGTAGTTATTTCACGTTTCTCATGTCTCTCTGATTGCTGACCATAAAATCTATGACTGCATAACGTAAACACAGAGATTGCTGGAAACACAGCCACTGTGGAAACAGAATATTTCAGCTTAACTGGTTTTTACCAGAACAGGGAGAGACAGATTTGTTCAAAAATGGATGAAATGAATATGGAGACAGGAGGAAAAAGCCAAAGAGAATGCTTGCAACAGGATGAAAAGCAGCAGGTATTAAATAGCAAAAGAGATAGTTGTACAAATGTTGATTCTTGCTTCTTGAACAAGATTTCAAAATTTGACAGCAGCATTTTAAAATTATTTTTACAGCTTGTAATTGGCACAACCAACATTTATTGTCCACCTCAATTTGTCCTTGAAAAGGTGATGATGAGCAAGCGCAAATCCCTGCAAGTGCAAATGCTATAACTGTCCCCACACCTCCCTCCCTCACCACCATTCCGGGCCCCAGACAGTCCTTCCAGGTGAGGCAACACTTCACCTGCAAATCTGCTGGAGTTGTCTATTGCATCCGGTGCTCCCGGTACGGCCTCCTCTACATCGGCGAGACCCGACGCAGATTGGGGGACCGCTTCGTCGAGCACCTACACAATAGACAGGACCTCCCGGTTGCCACCCACTTCAACTCTGCCTCTCATTCCCATCTAGATATGTCCATACATGGCCTCCTCTACTGCCATGATGAGACCAAACTCAGGTTGGAGAAGCAGCACCTCATCTACCGTCTGGGTAGCCTCCAGCCTGGTGGTAGGAACATTGAATTCTCCAATTTCCAGTAATTCCCTCCCCCTTCCCCTTCCCCTATCCCAGGTCCCTCTCTGCCTCTCTCCCCTTTCAACTTTCAGCTTCTTTATCTCTACAGTTCTTTCATGCTTATCCCCTCCCCCTCCCCCTTTATCTTTCCTCTGATTGGTTTTCCACCTGACACCTCTAGGCCCTACCCCCTCCCCTATCTCTATTACTGGGCTTCGGCCCTCTCTTCCCCCCCATTCCTGATGAAGGGTCTCAGCCCGAAACGTTGGCTACTCTTTTCTCACAGATGCTGCCTTACCTGCTGAGTTCTTCCAGCGTCGTGTACGTATTCTTTGATCCACAGCATCTGCAGTTGCATTTTTGTGTGATGATGAGCAGCTTTCTGGAACTGTGACAGATGCTCCCATTGTGCACCTAGAGAGGTGGTTTCCAAGATTTAGCCCAATAACTAGGAACTATAAAGGGTGGTTTTCTTCCAAGTGGGGATGGTGTTCACTTGGAGACGTGATGCTCCTGTGTGGTTCCTCTAAGTGGTCGAGTCACAATATGGGAAAAGAGGGCAGAGGGAATGTTTCACGGAAAGACTGGGTACACCTACTTGTTAATGCAAATATCAAATCAGCCAATCATGTGGCAGTAACTCAATGCCAACATGATCATGAATTTCAAACACGAGGAAATCTGCAGATGCTGGAAATTCAAGCAACACACACAAAATGCTGGTGGAACACAGCAGGGCAGGGAGCATCTATAGGGAGAAGCGCTGTCGACGTTTCAGTCCTGACGAAGGGTCTCGGCCCGAAACATCGACAACACTTCTCCCTATAGATGCTGCCTGGCCTGCTGTGTTCCACCAGCCTTTTGTGTGTGATGATCATGAACTTCATCTGTTGTTCAGACCAACCATCAGAATGGGGAAGAAATATGATCTAAGTGACTTTGACTCTGGAATAATTGTTGGTTTGAATATCTTAGAAACTGCTGATCTCCTGAGATTTTCACACACAGCAGTCTCTAGAGTTTACAGAGAATAGTTTGAAAAACAAAAAAATCCAGTGAGCAGCAGTTCTGAGGGCGAAAACAACTTGTTGATAAGAAAGGTCAGAGGAGAATGGCCAGACTGGTTCAAGCTGACAGGAAGACTCAAAGAGTGGTGCACAGAAGAGCAGCCTTGCATACAGGACATGTGAAACCTTTAAGCAGATGTGCTATAGCAGCAGAAGACCACAAACATACCTTAGTTTGACACAGGAGGTGCATAATAAAGTGGCCACTGAGTGGACATTGTTCTGGCGTCTGTTAAAATTCAAAAGTTGGCTATGGGATAATATTTTATTAGAATTATATTAAGGTTAAATTATCAACATCAAAGATTAATTT
This sequence comes from Hemitrygon akajei, assembly GCF_048418815.1. NCBI lineage: Eukaryota > Metazoa > Chordata > Chondrichthyes > Myliobatiformes > Dasyatidae > Hemitrygon > Hemitrygon akajei. The sequence goes on from NC_133129.1 coordinate 65,408,610, forward strand.
GATTCACCTTACTGTCACTGAGCTGCACAATTCCCCTTATTTCACAGTAGGAACTGAAATAATCACACAGCATATCCCCATGCCGCATGGTGAATTACTGACTTGAGGCTGGGAAGATTTATTAGCTGAGCTAAGATTACGTTTTAGTCATCAAGGTGAGCTGTCAATTAAGAACAGGTATTTGCATTCCTAGATTTCAGTTTGCTATCACCAATGTGTTTTTTCACTCATTTTGGCCTCTAGTACAGTGCCTATAAAAAGTAATCACTCCCCCACCCCCCGGATGTTTTGATGTTTTATTGTTTTACAGCATTGAATCACAGTGGATCTAATTTGGCTTTGTTTGAAACTGATCGGCAGAAGGAGACTCTTTCGGGTCAAAGTGAAAACAGATCTCTACAGAGTGATGTAATTTAACTACAAGTATAAAACACAAAATAATTGGTTGCATAAGTATTCACCCCCCCCCCCCCCGCTCTTTAAAATGACACACCAAATCAACACTGGTACATCCAATTGGATTTAGAAGTCACATAATTAGTTAAATGGAGATCACCTGTGTGCAGTCAAGGTGTTTCAATTGATTGCAGTAAAAATACACCTGTATCTGGAAGGTCCAGCTGCTGGTGAGTCAATATGTGGGCAAAAACTACGGTATGAAGGCAAAAGAAACTCTGCAACAATATTATTAAAAAACTCGTCAAGAGATGGATACAAGAAAATTTCCAAGTCACTGAGTATCCCTTGGAGTACAGTTAAGTCAATCATCAAGACATGGAAAGAATATGGCTCAGCTGTAAATCTGCCTCGAACAGGCCGTCCTCAAAAACTGAGTGACTATGCAAGACCATGCGTGAAGGAAGCCACTAAGAGACCTATGGTAATTCTGGAGGAGTTACAAGCTTCAGTGGCTGAGACGGGAAAGACTGCGCATACAACAATTGTTGTCCACGTGCTTCCCCAGTCAGAGCTTTATGGGAATGTGGCAAAGGGAAAGCCACTGTTGAAAAAATTCACATGAAATCTCAGCTAGAGTTTGTCAGAAGGCATGTGGGAAACTTGAAGTCACTTGGAAGAAGATTCTATGGTCTGATGAAACCAAAGTTGAGGTTTTGGCCATCAGACTAAATGCTATGTTTGGCGTAAGCCAAACTGTGCACACCATCCCTTCCGTGAAGCATGGTGGTGGCTGCATCGTGCTGTGGGGATGCTTCACTGCAGCAGGCCCTGGAAGGCTTGTCATAGCAGAGGGCAAGAAGTCCTGGAGGAAAACCTGATGCAGTCTGCAAGAGAACTGCAACTTGGGAGAAGATCTGTTTTCTAGCAAGACAATGACCCCAAGCATAAAGCCAAAGCTACACAGGAATGGCTTAAAAACAACAAAGTTAATCTGCTGGAGTGACCAAGTTAGAGTCCAGCTCTCAATCCAATTGAGAATTTGTGATTGGACTTGAAAATAACTTCACTCATGATCCCCATGTCGTCTGACAGAGCTTGAGTGGTTTTGTAAAGATGAATGGGGAAAAATTGCAGTGTCCAGGTGTGCAAAGCTGATAGAGACCTATCCGCACAGACTCAAGGCTGTAATTGCTGTCAAAGGTGCATCTACTAAATATTGACTTGAAGGGGGTGAATACTTATGCAATCAATTATTTTGTGTTTTATATTTGCTTAATGCCCTGGGAAAGGTTTCACTGCTAATGTAATGGTTTCTCTGTAGCATCAGTGTTTGAGTTATGACTGGAGATAACAGGGGCTTTGGAATGTGTACCGTCCAATGAGGAGAGTGGTTTCTCTTTCTTGTGTGCCCAAGAGCGAGGTATTTGGGGACTTTTGTTCGGTGGAAGATGGAGAGAGAAGACGTCTGAACAGAGAGGTCGTAGGGTGCAGGATGGAGTGGGGCCGTGAGTCGATGCCGCTGGGGAGAAATAGATGGAGGACTAACGGACAGGAAACCGTGAGCTGCAACGTGCGCATTAGACTGTTTCATTACAATGGGCCCACTTCGTTTTGTTTTCTTTACTAACCCTCTAGTCAAAGTAAGAATTATAAAGCTAAATTGTTTAATTGCATATGGTGTATTGTTTGCTATTTCTTGGTACTGATTTGTAACAGGTAACACATCACACAGCATCCACACAGACAGGAGGTTTCACATGTTTGGTGGGGTCAGAGAACGTCTTCACTAGAATAACGCCGCTGGCCATACCTGAAGGTTACATTTGTAATTAATTTAGATCACTTTGTAGAGATCTTGTTTCACTTTGACATAAAAGAGTCTTTTTCTGTTGATCAGTGTCAAAAAAGCCAAATTAAACCCACTGTGATTCAATGTTGGAAAGCAATAAGACATGAAAACTTCCAAGGTCTGGGAGTGAATACTTTATATAGGCACGTAACTCCAGATCCACAACAATACGTTTCCCCATTAACCCCTTCTAAATGGTCCAGAAAACCACTTGTTCAAAAGCAATTAGGAATGAGAATATAAGACCAAAGGCCAGAAGATATAACAGAATTAGGCCATTTTGTCCATTGAATCTGCTCTGCCATTTCATCCAGGCTGATCCATTTCCCTCTCGGCCCCAATATCTGCCTTCTGCCCATATCCCTTCATACCCTGACTATCCAACAATCTATCAATCTCTGCCTTAAATATACCCAATGCCTTGGCCTCCACAGCTGCCTGTAGCAACAAATTCCACAGATTTGTCATATAATGTTGATTTTCTTGTTAATGGCCATAAACCATGAATAAAAAAACAAAAAAATGTCTGCAGATTCTGGAAATCCAAAGCAAAACAAAATGCTGGAGGAGCTCAGCAGATCAGGCAGCATCCATGAAAAGGAATAAACAGTTGATGCTTTGGGCTGAGACAATTCTTCAGGACTCAGAAGAAAAGAGGGATGATGCCAGAGTAAGAAGGTGATAGATGAAGCCAGGAGAGTGGGGAAGGTCAAGGGCTGGAGAAGAAAGAATCTGATAGGAGAGGAGAGTGGACCAGAGGAGAAAGGGAAGGAGGAAGGGACACACAGGGAAATTATAGGCAGATGAGAAGAAGTAAAAAGTCAGAGTGGGAAATAGAAGAAGAGAGGTGGGTGGAATTTGTTTACCAGAAGGAGAAAGCAATATTCACACCATCGGGTTGGAGGGTATACAGACAGAGTGTAAGATGTTGCTCCTCCTTCCTGAAGGTGACCTCACCTTGGCACAAGAAGAGGCCATGGATCAACACATTGAAATGGGAAGTGGAATCAGAATTAACATGTTTGTCCACCAGGAAGTCCCACTTATGGCAGATTGTGCAGAGGTACTCAACAAAGCGGTCTCTCAATTAATGACAGGTAATTTAGAGGAGCAGCGGACACAATTGGTAACCCCAGCAGATTCACAGATGAAGGGTTGCCTCACCTGGAAGGACTGTTTAGGGCACTGAATGGAGGTGAGGGAGAAGGTGAATGAGCAGGTGTAATATCTAGCCTGCTTGCAGTGATAAGTGCCAGGAGGAAGTTTAGTGGGGAGGGATGAACGTACAAGGGAATCACGGAGAGAGTGATCCCTGTGGAAAGCGGAGAGAGTGGAAGAGGTAAAGGGATGTTTAGTGGTAGGATCCCTTTGGAGATGGTGGAAGTTATGGAGAATAATGTGTTGGATTCATGATGATTTCCTTGGGAGTGTTGAAAAATTGCTGACATTGTTATGTATGTATTAGGCTTGCTTTGCAAGCACGCGAACTTCTGAGAATTAGAATACTCCATCATCCTTCTATGCGCCATTATCGAAATATAACATTGAAAGTGACCAACTAATAGCACCAATTTCGGTTTAGGAAGGAACAGATCCTTCTTGTTCTTTAAAGCTTTAAAACTTCCAAATGTTACAGAAACTTCAGCTCCAAGGATTTCATCTTGGTTATTCTGCACTTACTTAAATTCATTGAATACTAGCATTAGGGAAAGGTCTACATGATTGCTCTGGAACCCATGAAGCTTGCTGGGCCAAGGTGGGTGTTGCTGTGAGTTAAGAGTGATTTATAGGCCAGACAAAGGAAGGATGGTAGATTGCATCCACTGTAGCAGGTGATCTTATAAAGCAAGCCCATAGTTTCATGAGCAAACACGAGGAAATCTGCAGATGCTGGAAATTCAAACAACACACACAAAATGCAGGTGGAACACAGCAGGAAAGCAGCATCTATAGGAAAAAGCACTGTCGACGTTTCGGGCCGAGACCCTTCGTCAGGACTAACTGAAAGGAAAGATACTAAGAGATTTGAAAGTAGTGGGGGGAGGGGGAAATGCAAAATGATAGGAGAAGACCGGAGGGGGTGGGAGGAAGCTAAGAGCCAGAAAGGTGATTGGCAAAAGTGATACAGAGCTGGAGAAGGGAAAGGATCATGGGACGGGAGGCCTCGGGAGAAAGAAAGGTGGAGGGGGGAGCACCAGAGGGAGATGGAGAACAGGCAGAGTGATAGGCAGAGAGAGAGAGAGAGAAAAACAAACAACCAAATATTGTCAGGGATGGGGTAAGAAGGGGAGGAGGGGCATTAACGGAAGTTAGAGAAGTCAATGTTCAAAGTTTCATGTTCACTATTACTGTGGCAAGCATTCTACGTTCAGTTTATCAAATGACCTGAACTCATGTCTCCGAGTCCGTAAGTCCATAAGAATAGAAGCAGAATTAGGCCATTTGGCCCATCGAGTCTGCTGCACCATTCAATCATGGCTGATCTGTTTTTCCCATCCTCAACTCCATCCCCCAGACTTCTCCCCATAACCTTTGATGCCCTGTCCAATCAAGAACCTATCAACCTCTGCCTTAATACACCTAAAGATTTGGCCTCCACAGCTGCCTGTGGTAAGAAATTCCATAAATTCACCACCCTCAAAGTCAGCAGTTCAGATTACTGGTTTCTGAGTTTCAATACTTATTACAGTACTAAACTGTACTATTCAGCCCATTGAGTCAATGTTAAGACCTAGCAGAGAAATCTCATCCCTCCCATTTCTGCTCTCACTTTCCTGTTCTTCTTGTAACTTACTTTCACTCTTATCCTCTCTTTCCTTCTCTTGCCATTTACCTACAGTAAGGAATAATTTAAAACTACTTAACCTCCTTTGTTTGGATATTGGTGGAAATTGGAACACCTGTGGGAAACTGACGTGGTCACAGGGAGAACATGGAAAATCTACATGAAGTTTCCAAGGATGGAATCAATCCAGGGTCCCGGAGGCCACTGGGCTACGGTAGTGAATATCTTGTCATTGTGCTGTCCTGGTAAGAATGGGTATCAAAGCAGCAAATACCTTCTCCAAAGCTGATTGTTTTACCTAAAGAAAATGTTGAGATGCGTCTGCAATAAACTGACTTTTACATGCGGTGAATATTTATCGGATACAATATGGAGGGATCAAAAATATTCATGATGAAGTAGAGCTGGGTTTAGCAGCATGCAGGCAGATTGCAGTTGATGTTGTGAGGAGCAGTTTCTGATTGGTGGAGGGAAAGGTGGTAGGGTTGGATCTTAGGGGTAAGGTGCTAGAGGCAGAAGGAACTGTCCAACACAAGAGGTGCTGGCGGAACTCAACGGGTCGGGCAGCATCTGCAGAGGGAGATGAGCATTTGGGTTGAGATCCTTTGTCTTCTGGCTAGTTAAGGGTGAATTAAGTGAGAGCAATTGGGCCCGCCTGGGTAATGATTTGGAGGTATTAAGAAATTTATTGCGATTAACCATGTAGAAAGCTACTGCAGGCCAAGAATCATGAGCACAGTTGACATCACCATCTCAGAGGGTCAATCTGATTGGAAGAATAAACCATGGTGTCCTGGCAAGGGGAAACATATGTTAAAAGGGGTTAGAAATATCGGAGAAGTAAGCCAGCTGAATTAAAAAATGACGGTTTTTGAGTCAGTGTGATTGTGGCAGGTAGTGACATCAATGACAAAGTAATCCTAAAGGAACAGGGTAAGTATAAAGCTAACAAAACATTGGCCTAACCAATCAGGCCCAGCTGTGTGCTGAAAATTTCTGGGGAATTGGTGAACATGATCATTTGGAAGAATTCCACAAGTTTTCCTCATTGTTTTGAATTCCTCGATTGGTGAAAACAAGCTCATACAACATTATAAGGGTTTTCAGAGCAACTGCAACAGCCAATGCCTTTGGATACTTGGTTTATTTTTTCAACATCTGTATTTTCAATGTGTTTTTAAGGCTCCAGATACACCAATAAATCTCTAATGCATAAATGCATATGAATATTTATCGACTGGTGTAAAATCAGTTTATTCCTTGTAGCACTGCCTCGCAACCATTTGCAACTGGAACGCAGGCCCATCTGATAAGGATTTAAACAGTTTTCCTTAATGCAGCCACACAAACTGACAACTGGTAGAAGTATAGGGAGAAGAAAACATTTTACAATAGGCTTAAAAGCGTTAACATCAAAAGACATTCCTTCACATATTTCCTAGACATTTCAACTTCCAGCAGTGTTATGTCTAGAAGAAAGACAAAGAAGAAACAACAATATAGTTTGGAAAAGAACTGCAAACTTGGCTTGCGTTGCATTAGGATGACAATATTGAGTTCATATTGTCCGGTACAACCTGACCTCAAATACCTGCTCTATATTGGGTAATGTTTCCCAATCAGTAACTCTACTCCCCCCTTATAATGTGAGATTGCACAAAAAATATCAGCTGCAGTCTTTTAAAAATTTTTCTTTAGGTGTGTATATTATATATTCAGCAATTAGTACCATCCCTAAATATCCTTTAGACACTGACGATGAGCTATCTTTTGACCTGCTGCTGTCCTTCTGATGAAAGGCCTCCGTTGACATGGTTTGGGGGTGAAGATCCAGGATTTAACATAGAAACATAGAAAACCTACAGCACAATACAGGCCCTTCAGCCCACAATGCTGTGCTGAACACACGTACTTTAGAACTTACCTAGGGTTAGCCATAGCCCTCTATTTTTCTAAGCTCCAATACAGGGTGGTAGCATGCTGCAGATGTAGTCCATGAACAGCCTCTCAAAGCATTATTATTGAGGTGAGTGTGACAGGACACCAGTCGTTCAGACATGGTCTTTTTAGGTACAGGAACAATGGTGGATGTTTTGAAGCAGGAGGGCACTGTACACTGGGAGAGGGAGAGATTATAAACGGCTGTAAACACACCTGCCAGTTGTGCCATGCACACTCTGAGTACCCGCCCTAGAATTCAGTCTGGTCCCGCAGCCTTGCTACTGTCCATTCATTGGAAATATCTCAGAGACGACCGAGCTGCAGGTCACATCAGCAGCTCTCCTCAGGGGCTCAGTGTTGGCAGCATCGAGTGAGCGTAAATAAGATATAGCTCATCTGTGAGAGAGGCCGCGATGTTGACAGCACCACTGTGCTTAGCTTTGAAGTCTGGATGGTGTGCAGACCCTGCCGTAAGCTGCAAGTGTTGTTGTTATTTGTGTATGTTATTTGATAAAGAAGAATGCTGGAAATCTGAAATTAAAACAAAAATCGCTGGAAACACTCAGCAGCTCAGGTAGCGTCTGTGAAAGAGAATTAGCTCAATTTTAAGTTTGAAGACCCTTCATCGGTTCTGATGAACTGCCTTTGACCTGAAATGTTAACTCTAATTTTCTTTCCATAGATCAGCTGAATTCTTCCAGCATCTTCTGTGTTTGTTACCTGGTAAAATGTTAGCATACTCCCTGCTATTTTTTGTTTTGGCAAGGCAATTTGTCTGTTGAAAAATTGAGGAAGATTTTATGATGGACAGGCAGCGCTTCATTGAATCAAGGGCCTCAAGCTTCCATTGTCATTCAATGTACTGACCTTGAACCTCTTGCCAGTCACTGCTCAGGTTTCCATTTGCTCCCCACTTACTGCATGTCTCCTCACTTCTACTGCTCTCCATTTCAACAAAGCCTATTTCTTTTTACCTGCCTTCCTGAACGTTTCAGCAGATAGTTCAATGAAGTTCAAAGTCAAAATTTATTATCAGAGTACATACATGTCACCATATACAACCACAAGAATTTTTTTCCTGCGGGCATACTTCGCAAATCTATGGAACAGTTCCCGTAAGCGGGATCAATAACAACAAACTTTGCAAATACAAACATAAATAAATAGCAGTAAATAACGAGAGCATGAAATCACAAGATAGAGAGTCCTTAAAGTGAGGCCATCAGTTGTGGGAACTCTAGAGATAGAATGAGTGTAGTTATTCCTTTTTGTTCAAGAGCTTGATGGTTGAGGGGTAGTAAATGTTCTTGAACCTTGTTCAATGAGATGTGGAAAGTCAGGATAACTGAAGAGTAAAGATATTTACTTCTCCAGCATAGTTTATAACCCTCTGGGTTGTGCCAATCTGCTTTACAAGTAAACCTCAGAGGTTCAATCACCATTGTAATGTATGGAACATGGCAGGCATAATGCATTGAGTAAGCTCCTGCTAGCACCAAAACAATAATGACCAGCATAGAGGGATAAATACAAATGCAGACTGCTGGGATAACCTATCTACTCTTCTTCCAAATTGTGCTAATAGATTTCATGACCAAGGGAGAGAGCAGACAGGGTCTTGGTTAGATGTCTCAGACAGGAGGTCCTAAGGAGCAGTCCTCTCTTGAACTGGGATGGAGAACTAGATGATTCTTTTTCTTTTGCTCAAGTTTTTGAGCAGGAATCAAACCCAGATCTTTCTTTTGAAGGAAGCAAGCTCAGTTGGTTTGGAGTTGTAGTTGGGACAAGTTACAGATGATTAGCTGCACCAATTAGACAGAGGGATTTTGCAGATGCCGGAAATCTTAAGCAACACACACAAATGTTGGAGTCAGTCAGCAAGTGAGGAAGCATCTATGGAGTGGAATAAACAGTCAATGTATTTGGCTGAGGCCACCAGGACTGGAGGGGAAGGGGACTGAAGCTTCCTTTGGTTTCTGCCCCCTTCATTTACTGATGGACATTGGCCTGAAACAGCCACTGTGTATTCCCTTCTATAGTTGCTGCTTGACTTGCTAAGTTCCTTCAACATTTTGTGTCTGTTGCTCACTTATAGAGGGGTGGGTGAAAAGCAAAAAATAGGAATTATAGCATATGGGTCTCCCAAAACTGAACTTTTAACTTACAGATGTCTGATATTGGTTCAAAGTGCTCCTTCTTTTGAAGATATTTACTCCCTGGATTGGGTTTCCTTTAGCGTTGTGCTATCCTTGATCAAAGTAAAGGACATAACAATCAGGATACTTAGCAGTAATGAAAGAAGAGCAGTAAACAGTATCCTCATCAGTCTTGGTCTCCCTCCTGGGTCATCAGACAACCTTCACATGGCACATCCAGCTATGGAGTTTTTTTTAGCGTGGCATCAATGGCATCAGCACTGGACTCTGGAGCGAAGGCTCCCGAGTTCAAACCCAAGTCGAGCCACCGCCGAGCACGCTTTCCATCCATGCCGGGTTGAGCGTTGAGCTAGCGACTCGGCCTTGTAAAAAGTACAAGGGTCGAGTCAGGAACGTTCATACCGTGACCCGGTTAATTTGAAGGAAGATCAATCCTGACACCACGCACCAGACAAGAATGACTGACTGTTTGGTGTGACACGCAAATAAAAAGCAGCTATGGAGTAAAAATGTGCCAGAGATGCTGTATTATTGGAAAAATGATCCCTTGGGTGTTAGGCTGATTGGATTGAGAACATTTTGTTACAGTTATGCAAGGGAGAGCTTTTCAAGCAGGAGTCACTCACAGTGGCAGTTCTTGCGTATAACTTCAGCAGTGATGCTCAAAGGCTACTTGATCACAGTCAGATATTGCAAAAAATTATATATAATGGTAAAACTTAATAGGCATTCAACGTTTAATTTTGCCACAAACAATTCTGATGGCGTAAAGCGAATATCCCAATTGCCTTTATTGTCATGTTTTCACAGAATCCGAATGCTGCCGTTTGATTAAATGCTGACTTCATATTCGTGCTGGACCTTCCCATCCTGCCTTACGATTACCATGGCAGTCTAACTGCAGTGATTCTGTCATCTGTTGTGTTCTTTCCTTAAATTATTCAAACTCAGATTTACATTAATTGTAGGATTATTGCATAATTCCACCATACTGTGAGTACTTTGAATGATCCTCTGACCTCATAAGTTGTCACCTAATGCTGTGCTGTACCATCAAATGCCTAGATCTACAGGGCATTCAGTTGATCTGAACAGGGTGTGGCTTACACTGGTACAGTTGCCTGTGGACTATGGAGTGGTTAGCACAATGCTTTACAGTACAGGTGACCTAGGTTCAATTCCTGATACTGCCTGTTAGGAGTTTGTATGTTCTCCCCATGACTGTGTGGGTTTCCTTCGGGTTACTGTAGATATCCCTCGTGCATAGGTGAGTGGAGGAATCTGGAGGGAATTGTTGAAAGGATAAAATGGGATTATTGTGATCGTCAGTGCTTGGGGTGGACAATGGACTGTTTCTATGCTTATGGATTTTAACGTGCATCCGGGAGTATAAATGCTGCCCATAACTAACCAGAACCAAGATTGTGCAAGTCCACCCTCCCACTCCAACCACACATACAAACAGAAAAATATGGTATAATCCTTTGACCTGGAAAATCTACAGAAAAACATTGGGGTTTTGTTGGTTAGAGATTTCCTCTTTTACATGGTAGACTCCTTAAATTTTTAATAGCTTTTCAAATTGTTGGTCAGCAACTAATGAAAAATGATCTTGGTTGTTCTGATATCAAAACCAAATGTAAATACATCCTAAGAACGTTGGTCAAATGCAAATGGTTGAGGCCGTGAGGATGGGATATGCTGACCTTGCAGTCAACTAAACATCTTTAAATGACCCCATCACTCCTCACGTCAAAGATGCAGCTGAAATTCTATACTACATCTTTTCATGATAAACTGTCCCTTGGATAGCTTTTGACAAGTAGAATTGTGAAGTGATAGGTTACAATATTCAAGGCATTAGTGCTGAAATATGAAGACTATGCAGCTTACATCCCTATTGTATAGTAAATTCAGTAAGTAATGAATATGGGCTGTAAAGTTCAGGTGAACATGTGGAACATATTTGTTATCCCAATGTTAAACCAATGTGTTTTCTATTTACCAGGCATTCATGGTACAGTAAAAATATTTTAAATCATCAGTTACATGTTCATTGGAATGAATTTCTTTTGGCAGGATGTATGGCCAAGTGTAACTTTACTCACTACTGTGGATTCAGGATGGAAAAAATGATGCGTGAGTTTTGGGGAATGGTTATCACCCTGAAAGATGAAATTTATATTCATCGCCACAGTTGCTGTTTGACCTGCTGAGTGTTTCCAATGTCTCTGGCTTTAATTTGACTGAGGTTTTCTTTTTTTTCCTAGGATAGTTCAAATTACAGCAAATTAAATATTTTTTGCAATGTAGTCGTTGTTATAATGTAGGAAACAGTAGTCAAGTTGCACAGCCATTACAACATTGTCAGCTAACATGTGTTGAGGAAGTTGAATGAAGAATAAAGACTATAAGACATAGGAGCAGAATAAGGCCATTTGACCTATCAAGTCTGCTTCACTATTCCATCATAGCTTATTTATTAATCCTCTCAAACTCCTGCCTTTTCCCTGAAACTTTAACGCTCTTACTAATCAAGAACTTATCAACCTCTGCTTTAAATATAGACAATGACTTGCCTCCATAGCCATCTGTCGCAATAAAATGCACAGATTTATCGTCCTCTGGAGAAAGAAATTGCTCCTCATTTCTGTTCTAAAGGGGTGTCCATATATTCTGAGACTATGTGCTCTAGTCCTAGACTTCCCCATTATAGGAAACATACTCTCCATGTCCAGTCTATCTAGGCCTTTCAATAGTCAATAGGTTTCAATGAGAACCTCCCTCCCCCCCCCAACATTCTTCTAAATTCCAGTGAGTACAGGCCAAGAGCCAGCAAGTGCTCCTCATATTGCCTTTGGTTCTTTTTTAGAATAGTTCTAGGGAATTGTTTACATCCTAAGGAAACATTGGGCATGTGTGCAGGAGTTAGATGAAGAGGTGGGTAGAACAACACAGGTATTGGAGGACAATATTGCACACCAGAACAGATACACAGACAAAGAGGGCAATTAACATTAGGAGCCTATTTGTGCTCTTGGTGGGCTTCCCAGTACTATAGCTATAGGGAGTAAAGCCCATTCAGTTCCCATTTCCCCATGCCCTTCTTCCAAAACTTTAATTATGACCTGAAAAAGAACAGAGATAAGTAAGAACTCCTTTGATGAAGCAAAGGTATCTGATAGGGTGTTCCTATTGAAGTTAAAGCTGGAGAAAGGATCTTTAAAGGCCTACCTTGAATTGAATGCATAATGCATTGGTCTTACTCATTCAATGTTGCACTAATGTTCTCGCATGTTCTCCAGCTCATTGCGAGTTTGGAACTGTGACTGAGTTGTTATGGGAATGATGGCAAGAGGCAGTGCAATAAAGGCAAAGGTCAAAGCACCTCTCACTTCTCCCATATTACTCTTTTCAAACTAATCCTTTCAGAACAGAACTCAGTGACAGCTTCATGTCTCCACATGTTGGAAGGAAAAAAATCATTAGTGAGGTCTCATGAGTTTGAAATCTCAGGTGGTGTTGGCCACCACAGAAGGGCTGTGAGCAGCATGACCCTTGCAGGGTTGTAGACACGGGGACTGTATTGTGTACCTGTCGGGATGATTTGCTGTTGCCAAGGAGCCTGTACAAGGTAGTGTTATACAAAGTTAGCTGAATGTCCCACCACTTCCTACTTCATCCATGTCAAAGCTATTTCTTTCCCTTGCTCTCCTGGGTGATCCATGTTCATTTGTTGGTTGCCATTTGGCCTTTTCGCTTCCACCAAGAACTAAGATATGAGTGGGAGACCATGAAAAGCCAGGCTTGGCAGCATGCGGGGTTGCTTTGTTTTGGGGGAGCATGCAAGGTGGGAAGTTAATGTTGCATGTGGTTGTCAAATGGTTGATGGGTAGAAGAGAACCTTGCATTAACCAATGCTGATGCGTCATCTTCATTGGAATAGTCTCTACAATCTGTCTTGTTCCTTTGACAGGTCCAAATCTCACTCTTGTCCAGGATCATGTGAGGCACATCACATCATGACCAGCCTGGGACCCTAGCTTGTGTACCTCCAGATCTGATCATCAGAAGCATGTCAACATGTTGATGGTGCCTCAATGCCTGTCACCTGGTTTTTGCTGTTGTGTCTCTGGATGATTGGTTGGGATCCTTAAGATGTCATCAACCATGTTTTAAGTGGGTATCCCATGCCTTAAAAGCATCCAGCCAGCACAGGTCCTCCCCAGGTTATGGCAGTGCTTTGTTCTGTGAACTGTTTATAACCCGGACAGTTCACAAGTCGAAAAGGTGTCCACAAGCTGAGTTCTCACATGGCAGAAGATGCCTATGGTAACTCCATGTGGTTGGTCTCCCAAATGCTCCATCATGTGTATTGACTGCACATAAGTCGGACGTTCATAACCAGGGGATGACCTGTATGTCTAGATCAGGGCCAAAGTCACCACAGCAACTTCCCTGAAAGCTTTGGCATTCCTTCATGAATTTCTTACTTTGGTGCAAGACAGATGCTCAATTACAGAAGCTTTAGAAAAAAAAAAAATAGTGTTGCTTATCATCCCTGAACAAGCTGGCAATTTTAGAATGTGGTCAGAAGTCAAACATCTGATTGCCAAACTGGTATGGACCACTATTTCCTTCCATGATGTTTCTGGTGAACTAGTAAACCTTAAATGATAACAGTGGCTGGCATTTATAAATCTAGCTTTTATTTTCAGATTTATTTCATTATATGAACTTATACTTCCCAGTTCCTATGATGGTGCCTCCCATTCAATAATTCTGCTCTCCAGACACCAATTCAGTAAATTAACCAAAATCCTGTGGTTTACCAGTATATTCTTCAGTTTTCAAGCACTCATACTTATCATAGTTGCTATATGGGAACACTTGCTGGTTCCCTGCAGGAAGCTATTCACAGCTGAACATCACAGGGTGTCGATGCAATTCTCCCTTAAACTAGCCACCTATTCTTGGTCTTCAATGTTTAGATGCCACCAAGTGTGAGATCTGGCAAAAATCTTTAGCACAGCTCTAGAAGGGTGCAGGAACAATAAAAAAAAAAGAGAGTGGTGGTGATTTTGACATCCCAGCAGAAGATGGGCATCAGAAATTCTTGTTGATATGCTTCACACACTTTCCAGCTTAATGATGTCCTTTCTATGATAGGGTAACCAGAACTCTACACAATACTCCAGGTGCAGCCTCACCAGTATCTTGTATAGTTTGGAAGATTGTGTTGGATTAGCCCAGGTAAGTGATTGAAGTTCATTGTGTAGGTGGTCCACAATAAGGAGTGAATGTTTCAGTCAGGTGAACTAACAAGTCCTGGATGGTGATGACTATCTTGAGTGTTGTTGAATGTGCACAGAGAAGTGGAGAGTATTCTATCGTGCTCTGCACTGTGACAAAGAAATGTGTGCAAAAGGCTGCAGTAAAAATAAATCTCCCGGTTACCATGACACTTCCAACTTGGGCTGTGAACTTAGAGATTGTGAATTTTGTATGAAAAGTAGGAATGGTATGGCGGAAATTAGCTGCAGCTTTTTTTTATATAGCTTTGAGTTGTGGCTATTTTGTGTTAGGACAACAGTCCTAATTTTAATATGGAAAAGGTGACGATGAGTCTGCAGATGTCTGCAGGCTAAACCTTCTCTACAGTGGCAAAGGGCATTATGTGTATGGTTCAGTGGTGCCAAGGTCACTATTAATGATGCTGACTGTTGTTTTTATAATCTGGAATTGTTTATAAAACTGTACTTAAATTCTCCATTTGACTTGAAGTGATCTGAACTCACAGCTGTGTATCATTAGTCCTGGAATGTAGCTAATACAAAGCTCAGATATTAATATAGAATTGTCAGGAATAATTTTAATTAAAGATCACTGGTTCTCCTCTCACTACCTTGGGTGGGACAGAGTGTCTTGCAATGTCAGAAACCTGGGCTCAGTCCTGACCTCTGGTGTTGTCCTTGCGAGAAGTTGAATTGTAGAATCTGGGGTGAAGGGAGAATAAGGTGGATTAATGTAGGCTAGGCATAAATGGCTTAATGGTCAGTCACTAGCATGGTGAGCCACAAGACCCATTTCCTCCCTGTTTGACTTTATGACTATCTTGGGATGAAGTCACCCCAAAATCCAAACCTGTGCTCCCAGTGTGTTTCTGAGTCAATACTGCATTTTCAGACGAAGGGCTAAACTGAGACTTGTTTGATTTCTTTGGTGGATGTGGGAGATCTCACGGCATTATTTTGAAGGAATACTTCTAAGCAGCCTCGCCCAGTTTTATTAAAACAAACAATGCAATCACCTTGGAAGCTTGCTTTGTATAACAATGAGTCAGATGCATTTGCAGCTATCTTTAACCAGATGCCTTGAATGGGTAATATATCATGGCTCCATCTGTTCAAAGGCCAGCTTTTGATCAAGCCATTTAATGCTAAGATGTGAAGTAACAAACTCTTTTCACCATCTATGGGATGTAAGTCAGAAGCTGACGGAATAATTGTCTGGATAAGACCTGCTCAAATACACGTGAAACTCCACATAATTCTGAACAAGAGTAGCTCACACAAAATGCTGCAGCAACTCAGCAGGTCCAACATCAGCTATGGAAATGAATAAACAGCCGATGTTTTGGGCTAAGACCCTTCTTCAGGACTGGAAAGGAAAGGAGGAGGATGCCAGAATAAAAGGGTGGGGGAAGGGGAAGGAGGACTACTATAAGGCGTTAGGTGAAGCCTTGGGAAAGGAAAGGGTCTTGAGAAGAAGGAACCTGATAGCTGAGGAAAGTGGACCATAGGAGAAAAGGAAGAAAGAGGTGCACCAGGAGGAGGCGATAGGTAGGTGAAAAGAGGTAAGAGGCCAGAGTGGGGAATAGAAGAATGGGGAAAGGGGAGGGGAAAATATTACTGGAACAAGAAATCTATGTTCATGCCAACAGGTTGGAAGCTACCTAGACAGAATGTGAGGTGTTGCTCTTCCACCCTGAGAGTGGCCTCATCATAGCAAAAGAGGAGGCCATGGATTGACATGTTGGAATGGGAATGGGGATAGAAATTAAAATGGTTTACCATTGAGAAATTACGCTTCTGGCAGATGGAGTGGAGGTGTTTGACAACGTGGTTACCCAATTTACATTGGGTCTTACCAGTGCTGAGGATGCCACATCAGGAACAAAGAATATAATGGATGACTCCAACAGATTCACAGGTGAAGTATTGCCTGGCCTGGGAGGACAGCTTGGTGCCCTGAGCTGGGGTATGGGAGGAGGTGAATGAGCTAGTGTAGCATTTCTGTCATTTGCAGGGTTATGTGCCAGGAGGAAGATTAGTCAGGAAGAATGAATGGACAGGCAGTCACAGAGGGAGAGATCTCCATGGAAAGCAGAGAGTGGTGGGGGGAGGGAGGTAAAGTTGTGTTTGGTGGTTGGATACCATTGAAATGGCAGAAGTTACAGGGAATGGTGTTTGATGCAGAGGCTCATGGGGTGGCAGGTGAGGACAAGAGGAACTCTTATCACTGTTAAGGCGATGGGAAGATGGGGTGAGTGCAGACATCTGGGAAATGGAGGAGATGTGACTGAGGGCAGCATCAATGGCGAAGGAAGGGAATCCCCATTCCTTGAAGAAAGGACATCTTTGATATCCTAGAAAGGAAACCCCAATATTGGGAACAGATGCAGTGGAGACAAAGGAACTGAGAAGAAAGAATAGTATCTTAAATGAAACAGGATGGGAAGAGGTCTGGTCACAATAGACGTGGGAATCAGTAGGCTTATGAAAGATTTTGTAGACACTGTAGTGATCGAACAAGGGGAGGGAGGTGTCTGAAATGGTCTATGTGAATTTAAGGGCAGGGTGGAAGTTGGAGATAACATTGATGAAATTGATGAGCTCGATTCTGTACAAAGTAGCCTGTTTGATTGACATCTAATCAGTCCTTTGTTCCACCTTTGGTACAATGTATGCTGTCCACAGAATATATTAGAGTGGTTCATCAGCTAAAATTGACAACTCCTCTGGCACCAAAAAGAACCAAAGAAAAAGGAGAAAGCCTGCAGGTTCAACTCCATCAGATGCCTTTCTGACCTGAAGTACTATTTTTTTCATCATCGTTAAATCCTTGAACTTCCTACCTATGAATACTTTATCAGAAGGACACTGCTAACTTGAGAGGTCACCATCCTCTCAATGGAAAGAACAATAAATGCTGACCTTGCATATCCAAGAAATAGATTTAAGAAAAATTATGTTCTCTTTGTTAAAACAAGAATAATTCCAAATGCAACACTCCTTTGGAACAGGACTGGATTTTAATACTTAAGTCTCTGGAGTTAGCGAGTCATAGGTGTCTGGTTCTTATTGCTGATGAATTGCTTTGTGGTTGCAGACTCACTGAAACCTGCTCTTTATCCCTAATCCTCAGTGAACAGCTTGACGATAAGCCAAGGCTGAGAAAAAGGATTCATGCTCCTTTCAAATGGACTAAATTGCAATTCCCCACCAGAGCAAACAAGTGATCCGTATTTTAGTGGGATCATCAGCAAGTTGTATTTACCATTCACATCTTCTTGTAAATCTGTTCTTGGCAGATTGGCACATGGGTGGCACATTGGCAAGTCTAGAATTAGGCCTCATACTTGGCTTCCGATTGCACAGAAAACTGAAGTGACACAGATGAGAATACAAAAATAGACAAAAGCATTTCAAAAGTGTGGGCACACAACACCCACGTTAAAGCCACGTTCATTGTGGTGTAGAGTGACTTCCTATCCAGTTTGTTATTGGCCAACTTACTTTTGAGTGTGTCTGGGAATTTCCAAAAAGTGTACGTTGGATACAAGTCTCTTCTGCTGACTTGCATTTTCTATTAAAAAATACAAAACCATAATAAACCCACTGGTATGGCCTTTACTGGAGTACTGTAGCCACTTCTGGGCACTGTCCTTTAAGAAGGATGTTGAGGTTTTGGCAAGGATACAGAGGAGATTTGCTCAAGGCGGGCCAGAGATGAGAGAACAATGGTTACTTGGAAGAAAGTAGAGAGGCTGGGATCCTTCACTTGAAGGGAGATTACTAAGGGATGATTTAATTGAGGCTAAAATCATGAGGAGTTTGATAAATGAGAACCTCTCTCAGATAGCAGATGAGTCCCTGAGCAAACATTTTGGTTTAAGATGAACAACAAAAGAACTACAGGCAATATGGGGAAATCAAAGCAACTGAGCAGTTGTGATAGGGAATGAGTTTTCTGGAATGCCTACTAGAAGCAGTTTGCAAAAAAAAACTTTCAAGAAGGAATTGGATAATTCTTTGAAGGACCAATTTTGCAAGGCAGAGGGTGAAGGAATAGACAAGAGGCGCAGTAAACTATTGGTAAAGACATGAGAATAACACAATTGCCCAAAAGGTTCATGTATCTGATGAAATTCATGTTTTATTAAACTTGACATTTCTCATTAAACCTTTTGCTGTAAGTCAGTGATGGAAGCTGTATAGCATCCTCAGCAGAGCAGTTGAGAACCAAGTGAACTTGGAACTAGTCATTTTGTTTGTTACAGAAATGCATCGAGCAATGTGAGTACAATGGACACTCAATGGCCAATCACAGTATGGCGCTGCCCCTACTACTACTTGTTAAGTGGTTTGTACATTGATAATAGTGATCAGTATTCACACATTGGCCCATAATTTGGTGATGATATAGCAATGTTGAAGTGTGAGTTGTAGGGAGTAGATGTTTTAATATGACTATCATCATCAATCTCCATTTTGCTTACTGTGGTGAACTACATATACCTGTCTGGACACGCCCCCCCCCCCCCCCCACTGACTGCTCCTGTGGCTCCTCCCACAGACCGTGGCTCCTCCCACAGAGCCCGGTATAAAGGCGATTGGAGGCACTGCTCCTTCCTCAGACTCCAGGATGTTGTGTGGTGGTCGCTTGCTGCTTGTGCTTTCTTCCAGCCAATAAAAGCCTACCTTAACCCACGTCTCGGAGTTATTGATGGTGCATCACTTACATTCTGAAATCCATGCAATCAACCTTTAGTTCAGTGTTAAACAATCTTTTTGTCTCTCCTTTTTACCTCTTCATATTTTTAGTATATGTTTATAAAAAGATCAGATTATTAAGACTTAAATAGCAGCCTGTCATTTTAATATACATGAAAAATTTTCAATTCCAGGAAATGCTTCCAAATTCAATTTCTTATGTCTTTTTTTAATAGCACAACTGTATTATGTCAGCACACAACCTTTTTTCCTCTCTAGAAATGATATCTCACCAAAATAGGTTTGTTTCAATTAAAGTCCAGTGGTTCCATGAGAATTGCAGAAGAGCATTCCGTGCATTAACTTGAAGTTTTCATGGTTTTACTTTGGCTGAGTTTCAACATAACTCAGAATTTGTCCCTAAGTATTACTTTCTCGTGCTGCAAAAGTTAACTCTCTGGTGCCAGCAGAAGCTATGAACAGGACTGTTTTTTCTCTGACAAACAGAATGAATATTTAAAACAGTTTCCAAAATGAGGACATTCGGGAGATATAATATCCATGATATGATATCTTCCATGATATCAGGCTGTCCCACTATTCTCCACAGGGGACTCACTTTGAAGCACAATCCTTGTAATATATAAAATATGGCAGTCAAATGAAGTTTGGCCCTCACAAACTGGAATGTGATAAAGACAACTCTGCTATTTTAAATGTATTTTTTCATGGGATGTGGTATTACTTCCTATCCAACTATAACTGTGTCCAAGGGACTTTTGACACTCAAAAGTATAATTGTTGTCTGAAGACAGAAATAGGCCAGACAGGTTTAGCAATGTGGAATTTCTTCTCTGAAGAATGTTGGTGAACCAATGTGATGTAGCTTTAGTGGAGACTGACCAGGTCATATGCCCAGCTTTTGCTGGAGTATTCCAGGAGATGCTGGTTCTTCTTCCATTGTCAAATATTGCTTAGCTGCAGAGATGGCTGAAGATGAGCTCTGATGCCAGCACATCTAATCTCCTTGCCCATCAGCTTAAAGCTGGTATAAGTGCTATAGCTCCATTCATTTGACTGGGGCCATCCATCTTGGAAAGGTCAGTGCAGTGAAGTGTTTTTAAAATTTATATAATGTCAGTAATATTTTCCAGAACTTGAGTGTTTTTAATTCTATTTATTACCTTTAAATGCTTTTATTTCATTAAAAATATTATTGAAATCTTTTTGAACATTCTGCTGTCATTACAGACATTAAAACCTGCCCACTTTACATAAGGTCTCCATTACAGTTGGACCCACATGGCACCAAAAAGGCATTGTATTTGCAGGAATAGCATGATCACCAAGTATACAGGTGGCTGCGTGGTATGACCGCAGTCAAGCCTGTAGACATTTTATTCAGGTAGTCAGTCATCTGAAAGATGGTGTCTTTGATAGTTAAGTATTCTTTCATTACTGAGATAAATAAACACTAGATTTCCTTCCCTAAATGGGTTCTGTACCACACAGACCTGAAAGACATTATATTTAATCCACGCCCGGTTATCATTTTACATATTATCTTGGAAATGAGAGGTTTTATAATTGGTTTCACTTTTATAAGGCAAAAGGAAAAACTGCCAGGACAGTTCAAAGTAAATTTATTATCAAAGTACATATATGTCACCATATATGACCCTGAGTTTCATTTTCTTGTGGGTATTCACAGTGAATACAAATAAACACAATAGAATCAATGAAAACTGCACACAAGACAAACAACCAATGTGCAAAAAATGAACTGCAAATACAAAAAGAGAAAATAAATAAATAAGCAATAAATATCAATAACATGAGGTGAAGAGTCTTTGAAAGCGAGTCCATAGCTTATGGGAACAGTTCAGTTTTGGGTGAGTGAAGTTGAGTGAAATTATTCCCTTTGGTTCAAGAGCCTAATGGTTAAGACCATAAGATGACAAGAAATAGGAGCAGAAGTAGGCCATTCAGCCCATCGAATCTGCTCCGCCATTCAATCATGGGCTGATTCAATTCTTCCAGTCATCCCCACTCCCCTACCTTCTCCCCATAACCTTTGATGCCCTGGCTAATCAAGAACTTATCTATGTCTGCCTTAAATACACCCAATGACTTGACCTCCACAGCCGCTCATGGCAACAAATTCCACGGGTTTACCACCCTCTGACTCTGCATCTCTGTTCTAAATGGACACCCTTCAATCCTGATGTTGTGCCCTCTTGTCCTAGAATCCCCACCATGGGAAATAACTTTGCCATAACCAATCTGTTCAGGCCTTTTAACATTCAGAATGTTTCTATGAGATTCTGCCTCATTCTCCTGATCTCCAGGGAATACAGCCCAGACATTCCTCATACGGTAACCCTTTCATTCCCGGAATCATTCTCATGAATTTTCTCTGAACCCTCTCTAACGTCAGTATATCCTTTCTAAAATAAGGAGCCCAAAACTGCACACAATACTCCAAGTGTGGTCTCATGAGTGCCTTACAGAGCCTCAACATCACATCCCTGCTCTTATATTCTATACCTCTAGAAATGAATGCCAACATTGCATTCGCCTTCTTCAGCACCGACTCAACCTGGAGGTTAACCTTTAGGGTATCCTGCACAAGGACACCCAAGTCACTTTGCACCACTGCATTTTGAATTCTCTCCCCATCTAAATAATAGTCTGCCCATTTATTTCTTTCACCAAAGCGCTTGAAAAATGGTGCAAGGGGGAGGGATTCAAATTTCTGGGGCATTGGAACCAGTTCTGGGGGAGGTGGGACTAGAATAAACAGGACAGTCTGCACCTGGGCTGGACTGGAACCAATATCCTAGGGGGAGCGTTTGCTACTGCTGTTCAGGAGGCTTTAAACTAATGTGGCAGGGGGATGGGAACAAGTGCAGAGAGACAGAGGGGTGTAAAATGAGGGTAGAAGCAAAAAGTAGTAAGGTGAAAAGTAAAAATGGCAGGCAGGCAAATCCAGGGCAAAACGCAAAAAGAGCCACTTTTTAACATAATTGTAAAAGGGCTAAGAGTGTTGTAAAAACAAGCCTGAAGGCTTTGTGTGTCAATGCGAGGAGTGTTCATAACAAGGTGGATGAATTGAATGTGCAGATAGTTATTAATGAATATGATATAGTTGGGATCACAGAGACATGGCTCCAGGGTGACCAAGGATGGGAGCTCAACATCCAGGGATATTCAATATTCAGGAGGGATAGACAGGAAAGAAAAGGAGGTGGGGTAGCATTGCTGGTTAGAGAGGAGATTAACGCAATAGAAAGGAAGGAAATTAGCCTGGAGGATGTGGAGTCGATATGGGTAGAGCTGCATAACACTAAGGGGCAGAAAATGCTGGTGGGAGTTGTGTACAGGCCACCTAACAGTAGTAGTGAGGTTGGGGATGGCATTAAACAGGGAATTAGAAATGTGTGCAATAAAGGAACAGTAGTTATAATGGGTGACATCAATCTACATATAGATTGGGTGAACCAAATTGGTAAGGGTGCTGAGGAAGAGGATTTCTTAGAATGTATGCGGGATGGTTTTCTGAACCAACATGTCGAGGAACCAACTAGAGAGCAGGCCATTCTAGATTGGGTATTGAGCAATGAGGAAGGGTTAGTTAGCAATCTTGTCGTGCGAGGCCCCTTGGGTAAGAGTGACCATAATATGGTGGAATTTTTCATTAAGATGGAGAGTGACATAGTTAATTCAGAAACAAAGGTTCTGAACTTAAAGAAGGGTAACTTTGAAGGTATGAGACATGAATTAGCTAAGATAGACTGGCAAATGATACTTAAAGGGTTGACGGTGGATATGCAATGGCAAGCATTTAAAGATCGCATGGATGAACTACAACAATTGTTCATCCCAGTTTGGCAAAAGAATAAACCAGGGAAGGTAGTGCACCTGTGGCTGACAAGGGAAATTAGGGATAGTATCAAGTCCAAAGAAGAAACATATAAATTAGCAAAAAAAAGCGGCACACCTGAGAACTGGGAGAAATTCAGAGACCAGTAGTGGAGAACAAAGGGCTTAATTAGGAAAGGGAAAAAAGATTATGAGAGAAAGCTGACAGGGAACATAAAAACTGACTGTAAAAGCTTTTATAGATATGTGAAAAGAAAAAGATTGGTCAAGACAAATGTAGGTCCTTTACAGTCAGAAACAGATGAATTGATCATAGGGAACAAAGACATGGCAGACTAATTGAATAACTACTTTGGTTCTGTCTTCACTAAGGAGGACATAAATAGTCTTCCGGAAATAGTAAGGGACCGAGGGTCTAGTGAGATGGAGGAACTGAGGGAAATACATGTTAGTAGGGAAGTGGTGTTAGGTAAATTGAAGGGATTAAAGGCAGATAAATCCCCAGGGGCGGATGGTCTGCATCCCAGAGTGCTTAAGGAAGTAGCCCAAGAAATAGTGGATGCATTAGTGATAATTTTTCAAAACTCCTTAGATTCTGGATTAGTTCCTGAGGATTGGAGGGTGGCTAATGTAACCCCACTTTTTAAAAAAGGAGGGAGAGAGAAACTGGGGAATTATAGACTGGTTAGTCTGACATCGGTGGTGGGGAAAATGCTAGACTCAGTTATCAAAGATGTGATAACAGCACATTTGGAAAGAAGTGAAATCATCTGACAAAGTCATCATGGATTTGTGAAAGGAAAATCATGTCTGACAAATCTTATAGAATTTTTTGAAGATGTAACTAGTAGAGTGGATGGGGAGAGCCAGTGGATGTGGTATATTTAGATTTTCAAAAGGCTTTTGACAAGGTCCCACACAGGAGATTAGTGTGCAAACTTAAAGCACACGGTATTGGGGGTATGGTATTGATGTGGATATAGAATTGGTTGGCAAACAGGAAGCAAAGAGTGGGAGTAAACGAGACCTTTTCAGAATGGCAAGCAGTGACTAGTAGGGTACTGCAAGGCTCAGTGCTGGGACCCCAGTTGTTTACAATATATATTAATGATTTAGACGAGGGAATTAAATGCAGCATCTCCAAGTTTGCAGATGACACGAAGCTGGGTGGTGATGTTAGCTGTGAGGAGGATGCTAAGAGGATGCAGGTTGACTTGGATAGGTTAGGTGAGTGGGCAAATTCATGGCAGATGTAATTTAATGTGGATAAATGTGAGGTTATCCACTTTGTTTGCAAGAACAGGAAAACAGATTATTATCTGAACGGAGGCTGATTAGGAAAAGGGGAGATGCAACGAGACCTGGGTGTCATTGTACACCAGTCATTGAAGGTGGGCATGCAGGTACAACAGGGAGTGAAAAAGGCAAATGGTATGTTGGCATTCATAGCAAAAGGATTTGAGTACAGGAGCAGGGAGGTTCTACTGCAGTTGTACAAGGCCTTGGTGAGACCGCACCTAGAATTTTGTGTGTAGTTTTGGTCCCCTAATCTGTGGAAAGCCATTCTTGCCATAGAGGGAGTACAGAGAAGGTTCACCAGATTGATTCCTGGGATGGCAGGACTTTCATATGAAGAAAGACTGGATCGACTAGGCTTATACTCACTGGAATTTAGAAGATTGAGGGGTGATCTTATTGAAACGTATAAAATTCTAAAGGGATTGGACAGGCTAGATGCAGGAAGATTGTTTCCGATGTTGGGGAAGTCGAGAACGAGGGATCACAGTTTAAGGATAAAGGGGAAGCCTTTTAGGACCGAGATGAGGAAAAACTTCTTCACACAGAGAGTGGTGAATCTGTGGAATTCTCTGCCACAGGAAACAGTTGAGGCCGGTTCATTGGCTATATTTAAGAGGAAGTTAGATATGGCCCTTGTGGCTAAAGGGATCAGGGGGTATGGAGAGAAAGCAGGTACAGGGTTCTGAGTTGGATGATCAGCCATGATCATACTGAATGGCGGTGCAGGCTCAAAGGGCCGAATGGCCTACTCCTGCACCTATTTTCTATGTTTCTATGACCATACACTTTCCAACATTGTATTTCATTTGCCACTTTTTTGCTCATTCCCCTCAACTATCTAAGTCTCTCTGCAGACTGTTTCTTCAACACTACCCGCTCCTCCACCTATTTTTGTGTCATCAGCAACTTTATCCACAAATCCTTTAATCCCACAGTCCAAATCATTGACATACATTGTAAAAAGCAGTGGTCCCAACATTGACCCCTATGGAGCTCCACTGCTAACCAGCAGCCTGCCAGAATAGGATCCCTTTATTCCTACTCTCTGTTTTCTGCCGATCAGACAATACTCCACCCATGTTAGTAACTTCCCTGTAATTCCATGGGCTCTTATCTTGCTAAGCAGTCTCACATGTGGCACCTTGTCAAAGGTCTTCTGAAAATCCAAGTACACCACATCTACTGCATCTCCTTTGTTTACCCTGCTTGTAATTTCCTCAAAAAATTGTAGTAGGTTAGTCAGGCAAGGTTTTCCTTTCAGGAAACCATGCTGACTTTGGCCTATCTTGTCATGTGCCTCCAGGTACTCTGTAATCTCATCCCTAACATCGATTCCAACAACTTCCCTACCATTGATGTCAGGCTAACAGGTCTATAGTTTCTTTTCTGCTGCCTCCCAGCCTTCTTAAATAGCGGAGTAACATTTGCAATTTTCCAGTCAGCCGGTACAATGCTAGAATCTATCAATTCTCGAAAAATCATTGTTAATGCCTCCACAATCTACTTCCTTCAGAATTCAAGGATGCATTCCAACAGGTCCAGGAGATTATCCACCCTCAGACCATTAAGCTTCCTAAGTACCTTATCAGTTGTAATTTTCACTGCACATACTTCACTTCCCTGACACTCTTGAGTGTCCAGTATACTGCAGATGTCTTCCATTGTGAAGACTGATGCAAAATATGCATTCATTTCCTCTGTCATCTCTACATTTCTCATTACAATATCTCCAGTGTCATTTTCTATTGGTCCTATATCTACCCTCAACTCTCCTTTATATATTTAAAAAAGCTTTTAGTATCTTATTTGATATTAGTCACCAGCTTCCTTTCATAATTCACCTTTTCCTTCCTATTGACCTTCTTAGTTTCCTTCTGCAAGTTATTAAAGCTCCCCAAATCTCTATCTTCCCACCAGCTTTGGCTTCCTTGTATGTCCTCTCTTTTGCTGTTACTTTGGCTCTGACTTTACTTGTCAGCCATGGTAGTGTCCTGCTTCCATTCAAAAATTTCTTCTTATTTGGAATATATCTGCCTTGCACTTCTCTCATTTTTTTTACAGAAACTCCAGTCATTGACGTTGTGCTGTCCTTCCTGTTAGTGTCCCTTTCCAGTCAACTTTGGCCAGTTCCCCTCTCATGTAATTTCCCCTCTCTTTGTAATTTCCTTTATTCCACTGAAATACCGACACATTGGAATTTAGTTTCTCCTTCTTAAATTTTAAAGTGAATTTGATCATATTGTGATCACTGTTCCCTAAGGGTTCCTTAACTTTAAGCTCTCTTATCACCTCCGAATCATTGCACAACACTCAATCCAGCACAGCTGATCCCATAGTGGGCTCAACAACAAGCTGTTCTAAAAAGCCATCCCATAGATATTCTACAAATTCTCTCTCTTGAGGTCCAGTACTGACCTGGTTCTCCCAATCCACTTTCATGTTACAATCCCCAATGATTATCATGAGGTTGCCCTTCTGACAGCCCTTTTCTATATCCTGCTGTAATTTGTAATCCACATCCCAGCTGCTGTTTGGAGGCCTGTATAAACTGCCATTAGGGTCCTTTTACCCTTGCGATTTCTTAACTCAACCCATAGAGACTCTACACCTTCCCATTCTATGTCATCCCTTTCTAATGTTTTAATGTTATTTCTTATACACAGAGCCACACCACCTCCTCTGCCTTCTAACCTATCTTTCTGATACACCGTATATCCTTGGATGTTCAGCTCCCAATGGCAGCCATCCTTTAGCTAAGTTTCAGAGATGGCCATGTCATACTTGCCAATCTGCAGCTGAACTTCAAGATCATCCATAGTTATTAAGGGATAATAACTTCCTGAACCTGGTGATGTGAGTCCTGAGGCTCTTGTACCACCTTCTTGATGGCAACAGTGAGAAGAGAGCCTGGTATTGGATGGTGGGGGTCCTTGATGATGGGCGCTGCTTTCCTGCAACATCACTCCTTGTAGACGTGCTCAATAGTGGCTGATCACATTCAAAAACCATAGCACTTAGCTTGGACCTGATGCCAGGAAGAAAATGAAGGAAAGCAGGAGAAAAGGAAAGAGTGAAGAAAGGAAAGAGGAAGGGAAATAAAGCAGGAAAGAAAGACTTGTATTTCTATAGATAGTTTCACAACCTCAAGATGTTAGCAGCTGAATACTTTTTAAAAAGTATTCACTTTATTTTTAATGTAGAAAACACAGCAGTCAATATGTATTTGACAGAATATCAACCGGATAAATGACCTGACAGTTTGTTTTGAACAGTTGTTGGTTAAAAGTAAAAGACAAAATAATTGTAGTACATTACTTTTAATTCTGACATAGGATGACTGGTGCATGGCTACAAAAAGGTAGAAATAATTTTGCATTGATGATCAGTAGATGAACTGGATGTCTAGGTAAACTGGCAGAAATAGAAAACAGAGCACCGCTTCAATAAGCTTTGCAATTACAAATAGAGATAGAACTTGACAGGCTAAATATATGTTGGTTGTAGCCAGGGGTTGCAGTCTTAGAATCTGAAGTAAGACATTCAGAACTGAGTAATAGAATTATACCCCACAATGAAACAAGCCCTTCAGCACAACTCACCTAAGCATACCAAGTAGCCTATCTGAACTATTCCACTTGCCTGCTCTAAACCTTTCCTGTCCAAGTGTATACCCAGCTCTACCACCTCCTCTCACAGCTCGTTTCACATCCCCACCACCTTCTGGGTAACAAGCCTCCCCCTCAGACCCCCTTTCTCTCCTCTCACCTTAAACTCGTGCTCTAATCTGTGAAGGAGAACTGTAAACACCACCCTGACTATATCCTAGATGGGAAAAAATTCTTCACTGGAGGGCGGTGAACCTATGGGATTCTCTACCACAAGGCTGTGGAGACCATGCAGCTGAATATATTTAATAAGTAAACAGAGAAAGTTTAGAGACATGGGGAGAGAGCAAAAACATGGTACTGAAGTATGAATGACAATGTTTGTTCAAAGGGCCAAATAGTTTATATCTTTCTGCTCCTACATTCCTACATTTCCTATGGTGCTAGTGGATTTTTTTCATAAATATAGAAGAAAAGCTAAAGTCCATTATCTTCATAGGATGAGCCTTCTCTCTCACCCAGATTCCCAAAATTCACCCTCTGTGGGTGTGACACAATCTGAAGTTCTGTTACCAATATCCTGATTCAGACACAATCCCATAAGACATAGGAGCAGAATTAGGCCATTCAGCCCATCGAGTCTTCTCCACCATTCCATCATGGCTGATTTATTATCCCTATCATCACTATTGTCCTGCATTCTCCTTGGAACCTTTGACGCCCTGACTAATCAAGAACCTATCAACCTCTGCTTTAAAAATACCCAATGTTTTGGCCTGCACCACCATCTGTGGCAACAAATTCCACAGATTCAGCATCCTCTTAAATCCCTCCTTTTCTTTTTTATAAAGAGACACCCCTCTTTTCTGAGATTGTGCCCTCTGGTCCTAGACTCCCCTGTTATAGGAAACATCCTCTCCATGTCCAATATTTCATAAGTTGCAATGAGATCCCTCCTCATTCTTCTAAACTCCAACAATTACAGCCCCAGAGTTATCAAACTCTCCTCATACATTAACCCTTTAATTCCCAGGAACATGCTTATAAACCTCCCCTGGAGCTCTCCAATGCCTGCACATCTTCTCTTAGATAAGGGGCCCAAATCTGCTCACAATATTCCAAATATAGTCTGAACAATCCCTTATAAAGCTTCAGTATTTTATATTCTAGTCCTCTTGAAATGAATGCTAACATTGTATTTTGACCACTAACTTAACTTGCAAGTTAATCTTTAGGGAATTCCACACAAAGATCCCAAGTCCCTTTGCAGCTCTGATTTTCGAATTTGCTCCCCATTTAAAAAATAGTCTGCACCTTTATCCCTTCTACCAAAGCACATGACCATACAGTTCCCTACTCTATATTCCATCTCCCACCCCTTTGCCCATTCTCCTAATATAAGTCCTTCTGCAGACTCCCTGCTTCTTAACATTACCTTTGTATCATCCACAAACTTAGCCACAAAGCTGCCAATTCTGTCATCCAAATCAATGATGCACAGTATAAAATGGGGAAAAAAAGCAGTTGCAACAATGAACCTTCTGGAACAGCAATAGTCACCGGCAGCTAATGAGAAAATCTCCCTTTCTTCCCTCTCTTTGCCTCCTGGTGATCAGCAATCTTCTATCCATGCTGGTATCTCTTCTGTAATACCATGGGCTCTTTACTTGCTCAGCAGCTTCACGAGTGGCACTCTGCCTTCTGAAAATCTAAGTAATGAACATTTACCTACTCTCTTTAGCCTATCTTGCTTGTTAATTTCTCAAAGATTTCTCACAGATTTGTCAGGCAAGGTTTCCTCTGAAGGAAACCGTGCTAACTTTGGCTTATTTTATCATGAACCCTCATCTTTGCTAATGGACTCCAACATATTACCAACCACTGAAGTTAGGTTAATTGGCCTATAATTTCTTGGCTTTTGCCTCCCTCCCTTGTTAAAGAGTGGAGTGACGTTTGCAATTTTCCAGTCCTCTGGAACCATTCCAGAATGTTTCTTGAAAAAATCCCGTTCAACCATAACCTGCGTGCTTGCTGAAACAGGTTGCTTTCTAGTCCAGCGAGAACTCAAAATTAAAATTGCCATCTTTTAATTTAATCTTTTACCTAGACACTCCCTAGATCTGCAATGTTTTTATTAGTTGTAAAGTGCCTAAGACTTATGTCCTAAGACTCGACAGAGAATGCAAGTACTCCTTCTTTTCAGATATTAGGGGAGTCCACCAACAATGAGATTGGAGCTGTTATTCTCTGAGTATGAATCAGCTCCTCTCCAGCTCTTTTGGATCAGCAAACTAAGGAGCCTGTGCCAGATAAGAATCACCTTTGACTTGGGAAACATTGCTCCTTCAAGTCTACAGTCTCTTCCATGATGATGAACTTTGGGAGGATTTGGGACTTTCTATTGATGTCTTTGCATAATTTACCCTCATTTAGAAAGCATGCATACATACTGTTTGCGTGAACAGATATTATACCTGCGGCCAAGAGCGAATTAACAGACTACAGTACGTAGATCGAGGTCACACCATGAATGTCCCTGCAAGATCTCTGAATAAGATGACATATTTAAGCAGATAACTGGCTTTAATTTGTGAAATGGCTATTCCATATTATTATCATTGTGATTTATAAGATTGTTTAAAATATGTTGTCTTATTGTGTTAAAAGATTTGGAAGGGGTTCAGTTGCCTACTATAAGCCATCTCTATTCTTCCGATTCTGCTCAGGTAGCCCTGGATACCTGATTTAATCATTTCACCCTCAGCTTCCAAGGTGCTGAACTCTGCCTTTCCTCCTGTAAGTTTTTTTTTAAATTTCCACATCTTTGATCATGGCTTTTGTCCCAATATCTCTGTAAAGGCTTGGTGTCTGATTCTATTTAGAGTTACAGAGCAATACAGCATAGCAACGGGCCTTTCAGTCCAAGGTAACCACACCATCCTCCCTCCTCGTCCCAGTTGCCCACCTTTGGCCAAACCTGGAAGACCCTCCCTTCAATATAACTACCCAAATGTCTCTGACATTTTACAGTTGTACCCACCCCAACCACTCCCATTGGCAGCTCATCTCAAATACTCACTATGCTCTGTGTAAGGAAATTACCTCTTAGATCTCTTTTAAATCTCTTCCACTCTAATGTTGCATCTGATCATCTAACTTTATACTCCCCAACCATGGGGAAAAGACATGACCATTCACCTTATCCGTTCCCATCATGATTTTACAAGCTTCTCTGAGGTCACTCCTCATTCTCCTTTGCGAATGACGAGGCCTGGGCTGAAGTGCAAGTTTTTGTTGAGGAAGGGCACGAAGACTAGGCAAATTAAGTAGTTCAGTCAATGCTTTTGTTTGAAGAAATTGTTTTCTATAAGAAGTATTTGTGGTGACATGCCAAGAATTAGTGGGTCATTCAGTGAAGGCAGCTGAAATCCTTTCAATTCCTCTCCTACAGTAGGTCAACACATTATAAACAATCTTAGAATTCATGAGGAAAATGATATGGAATGGCCAAATAAAAGCTATTTTATCTGTTTAAATGTGTGATCTCATTCAGAGGGATCTTGCAAGAACACTTCCTTATGAGGTGACAGTGGCAAAGAGCTAACTCCATCTATGTTCTGATGCCTATTAAGATCCTTTTTGCTGGAAAAGGATGCCTACCAATAAACGTGGATGTGTACTTTTTGATTAACTGAAGATCGAAACATAGAAATCCTACAGCACATACAGGCCCTTCAGCCCACAAAGTTGTGGTGAACATCTCCCTACCTTAGAAATTACTAGGCACTCTATTTTACTAAGCTTCCATGTACCTGTCCAGGAGTCTCTTAAAAGACCCTATCATATCCGCTTCCACCACCGTTGCTAGCAGCCCATTCCACGCACTCACCACTCTCTGAGTAAAAAACTTACCCCTGACATCTCCTCTGTACCTACTCCCCAGCACCTTAAACCCGTGTCCTCTTGCGGCAACCATTTCAGCCCTGGGAAAAAGCCTCTGACTTCAAGCTTGAAGGCTTTGTGTGTCAATGCGAGGAGCATTCATAACAAGGTGGATGAATTGAATGTGCAGATAGTTATTAATGAATATGATATAGTTGGGTTCACAGAGACATGGCTCCAGGGTGACCAAGGATGGGAGCTCAACATCCAGGGATATACAATATTCAGGAGGGATAGACAGGAAAGAAAAGGAGGTGGGGTAGCATTGCTGGTTAGAGAGGAGATTAACGCAATAGAAAGGAAGGACATTAGCCTGGAGGATGTGGAGTCGATATGGGTAGAGCTGCTTAACACTAAGAGGCAGAAAACGCTGGTGGGAGTTGTGTACAGGCCACCTAACAGTAGTAGTGAGGTTGGGGATGGCATTAAACAGGGAATTAGAAATGCGTGCATTAAAGGAACAGTAGTTATAATGGGTGACTTCAATCTACATATAGATTGGGTGAACCAAATTGGTAAGGGTACTGAGGAAGAGGATTTCTTGGAATGTATGCGGGATGGTTTTCTGAACCAACATGTCGAGGAACCAACTAGAGAGCAGACCATTCTAGATTGGGTATTGAGCAATGAGGGAGGGTTAGTTAGCAATCTTGTCGTGCGAGGCCCCTTGGGTAAGAGTGACCATAATATGGTGGAATTTTTTATTAAGATGGAGAGTGACATAGTTAATTCTGAAACAAAGGTTCTGAACTTAAAGAAGGGAACTTTGAAGGTATGAGACGTGATTTAGTTAAGACAGTGGATATGCAATGGCAAGCATTTAAAGATCGCATGGATAAACTACAACAATTGTTCATCCCAGTTTGGCAAAAGAATAAACCAGGGAAGGTAGTGCACCTGTGGCTGACAAGGGAAATTAGGGATAGTATCAAGTCCAAAGAAGAAACATATAAATTAGCAAAAAAAGGTGGCACACCTGAGGACTGGGAGAAATTCAGAGACCAGCAGAGGAGGACAAAGGGCTTAATTAGGAAAGGGAAAAAAGATTATGAGAGAAAGCTGACAGGGAACATAAAAACTGACTGTAAAAGCTTTTATAGATATGTGAAAAGAAAAAGATTGGTCAAGACAAATGTAGGTCCTTTACAGTCAGAAACAGATGAATTGATCATAGGGAACAAAGACATGGCAGACTAATTGAATAACTACTTTGGTTCTGTCTTCACTAAGGAGGACATAAATAATCTTCCGGAAATAGTAAGGGACTGAGGGTCTAGTAAGATGGAGGAACTGAGGGAAATACATGTTGGTAGGGAAGTGGTGTTAGGTAAATTGAAGGGATTAAAGGCAGATAAATCCCCAGGGCCAGATGGTCTGCATCCCAGAGTGCTTAAGGAAGTAGCCCAAGAAATAGTTGATGCATTAGTGATAATTTTTCAAAACTCCTTAGATTCTGGATTAGTTCCTGAGGATTGGAAGGTGGCTAATGTAACCCCACTTTTTAAAAAAGGAGGGAGAGAGAAACCGGGGAATTATAGACTGGTTAGTCTGACATCGGTAGTGGGGAAAATGCTAGAGTCGGTTATCAAAGATGTGATAACAGCACATTTGGAAAGAGGTGAAATCATCCAACAAAGTCAGCATGGATTTGTGAAAGGAAAATCATGCCTGACGAATCTTATAGAATTTTTTGAAGATGTAACTAGTAGAGTGGATAGGGGAGAGCCAGTGGATGTGGTATATTTAGATTTTCAAAAGGTTTTTGACAAGATCCCACACAGGAGATTAGTGTGCAAACTTAAAGCACACGGTATTGGAGGTATGGTATTGATGTGGATAGAGAATTGGTTGGCAGACAGGAAGCAAAGAGTGGGAGTAAATGGGACCTTTTCAGAATTGCAGGCAGTGACTAGTGGGATACCGCAGGGCTCAGTGCTGGGACCCCAGTTGTTTACAATATATATTAATGATTTAGACGAGGGAATTAAATGCAGCATCTCCAAGTTTGCAGATGACACGAAGCTGGGCGGCGGTGTTAGCTGTGAGGAGGATGCTAAGAAGATGCAGGGTGACTTGGATAGGTTAGGTGAGTGGGCAAATTCATGGCAGATGCAATTTAATGTGGATAAATGTGAGGTTATCCACTTTGGTTGCAAGAACAGGAAAACAGATTATTATCTGAACGGTGGCCGATTAGGAAAGGGGAGGTGCAACGAGACCTGGGTGTCATTGTACACCAGTCATTGAAGGTGGGCATGCAGGTACAGCAGGCGGTGAAAAAGGCAAATGGTATGTTGGCATTCATAGCAAAAGGATTTGAGTTCAGGAGCCGGGAGGTTTTACTACAGTTGTACAAGGCCTTGGTGAGACCGCACCTAGAGTATTGTGTGTAGTTTTGGTCCCCTAATCTGAGGAAAGACATTCTTGCCATAGAGGGAGTACAAGGAAGGTTCACCAGATTGATTCCTGGGATGGCAGGACTTTCATATGAAGAAAGACTGGATCGACTAGGCTTATACTCACTGGAATTTAGAAGATTGAGGGGGGATCTTATTGAAACATATAAAATGCTAAAGGGATTGGACAGGCTAGATGCAGGAAGATTGTTTCCAATGTTGGGGAAGTCCAGAACGAGGGGTCACAGTTTAAGGATAAAGGGGAAGCCTTTTAGGACCGAGATGAGGAAAAACTTCTTCACACAGAGAGTGGTGAATCTGTGGAATTCTCTGCCACAGGAAACAGTTGAGGCCGGTTCATTGGCTATATTTAAGAGGAAGTTAGATATGGCCCTTGTGGCTAAAGGGATCGGGAGTATGGAGAGAGTAGATACAGGGTTCTGAGTTGGATGATCAGCCATGATCATACTGAATGGCGGTGCAGGTTCGAAGGACCGAATGGCCTACTCCTGCACCTACTTTCTATGTTTCTATGTTCACATGAACAATGTCTCTCATCATCTTATACACCTCTATCGGGTCACCTCTCATCCTCCATCGCTCCAAAGAGAAAAGGCCGAGTTCACTCAACCTATTCTCATAAGGAATGCGCCCCCCCATCCAGGCAACATCCTTGTAAATCTCCTCTGCACCCTTTCTATGGCTTCCACATCCTTCCTATAGTGAGGCAACCAGAACTGAGCACAGGTGGGGTCTGACCAGGGACCCCACCAAGTGGGGTCTGACCAGGGTCCTATATAGCTGCAACATTACTTCTCGGCTCCTAAATTCAATTCCACGATTGATGAAGAACAATACACCGTACGCCTTCTTAACCACAAAGTCAACCTGCGCAGCAGCTTTGAGTGTCCTATGGACTCGGACCCCAAGATCCCTCTGATCCTCCACACTGCCGAGTCTTACAATTACTATATTCTGCCATCATATCTGACCTACCAAAATGAACCACTTTACACTTATCTGGGTTGAACTCCATCTGCCACTTCTCAGCCCAGTTTTGCATCCTATCAATATCCTGCTGTAAACTCTGACAGCCCTCCACACTATCCACAATATCTCCAACCTTTGTGTCATCAGCAAACTTACTAATCCAACCCTCCACTTCCTCATCCAGGTCATTTATAAAAATCACGAAGAGTAAGGGTCCCAGAACAGATTACTGAGGCACCCCACTGGTGACCGACCTCCATGCAGAATATGACCTGTCTACAGCCATTCTTTGCCTTCTGTGGGCAAGCCAGTTCTGGATCTACAAAGCAATGTCCCCCTGGATCCCATGCCTCCTTACTTTCTCAATAAGCCTTGCATGGGGTACCTTATCAAATGCCTTGCTGAAATCCATATACACTACATCTACTGCTCTTCCTTCAGCGATGTGTTTAGTCACATCCTCAAAAAATTCAATCAGGATTGTAAGGCACGACCTGCCCTTGACAAAGCCATGCTGAATATTCCTAATCATATTATACCTCTCCAAATGTTCATAAATCCTGCCTTTCAGGATCTTCTCCATCAACTTACGAACCACTGAGGTAAGACTCACTGGTCTATAATTTCCTGGGCTATATCTACTCCATTTCTTAAATAAAGGAACAACATCCGCAACCCTCAAATCCTCCGGAACCTCTCTTGTCCCCATTGATGTTCCAAAGATAATCACCAGAGGCTCAGCAGTCTCCTTCCTCACCTCCCACAGTAGCCTAGGGTACATCTCATCCAGTCCCAGTGACTTATCCAACTTCATGCTTTCCAAAAGCTCCAGCACATCCTCTTTCTTAATATCCACATGCTTGAGCTTTTCAGTCTGCTGCAAATCATCACTACAATCACCAAGATCCTTTCCCATAGTGAATACTGAAGTAAAGTATTCATTAAGTACCTCTGCTATTTCCTCCGGTTCCATACACACTTTTCTACTGTCACACTTGATAGTTCCTATTCTTTCATGACTTATTCTTTTGTTCTTCACGTACTTGTAGAATGCCTTGGGGTTTTCCTTAATCCTGCTCGCCAAGGCCTTCTCATGGCCCCTTCTGGCTCTCCTAATTTCCTTCTTAAGCTCCTTCCTATTAGCTTATAATCTTCTAGATCTCTAACATTACCTAGCTCTCTGAACCTTTTGTAAGATTTTTTTCTTCTTGACTAGATTTATTACAGCCTTTGTACACTGTGGTTCCTGTACCCTATCATAACTTCCCTGTCTCATTAGAACGTATCTATACAGAACTCCACACAAATATCTCCTGAATATTTGCCACATTTCTTCTGTACTTTTCCCTGAGAACATGTTTTCAATTTAAGCCAACAATTTCCCGCCTGATAGCCTCATAATTCCCCTTACTGCAATTAAACACTTTTCTAACTTGCCTGTTCTATCTCTCTCCAATGCTATTGTAAAGGAGACAGAATTAAGATCACTATCTCCAAAATGCTCTCCCACTGAGAGATCTGACACCTGACCAGGTTCATTTCCCAATATCAAGATAAAATAAGGAAAGAAATCCAATAGACGGGCCATGATCCTCCAAAGTTTATATTCCTAAAAAATATAGTGGATCTATAAAATTCCTGACTGTGGGATAATTTTTACACTTTACTCTCTTTGATTCTATTAGACATAAGTGAGAGAAGAGCTCCAGGTACAGCAGGTTAGTATCTGTGATACTTCTAACATCTGAAAATAGCAATTTATTTACATTTAACCAATCCACGGCAATCACAGGAATTCTGTAGCATTTTACAGGCAATAAGGTACCTTTTAAATATGATCATTGTGGTAATATTGGAAACATGGCGGTCTCTTCACGTACAGCATTATCCCGCAAAAACACCACTATTACGACTAGATAATCTTCTTGGCTACGGAGTACATTGATGTGTACAGAGATTATATAAAGTATTACATAAGTGCAGGTTTATCCCTTTTGCTTCTGGTTGTGCCAACTGGGGAATACATAAGATATTGTCATGGTATCATTTTCATCATATAAGATGCCAGTTCAATGCTTTGCCCAAATATTGGCACCTGTCGAAAGTGAAGCTGTCCCACACTGCAGCATCAGCCTAGATTTTGTGCTTAGGTCTCGGTGAACGTTGAATCCACGATCATGTGAACCTGAGGCAAAGACACAACTCAAATGCAGCATGGACTGAGTGGTCGAGTTACCTTAATAATCCACCTGGTCCCATGAGCTAAGCAATTAACCCTTCATCCCACCTTGGTTCTCTTTGCACCACTGTTCCAACTAATACATATACTGAGCAGCTTGATGATCAGAATCCTAGAAGGGCACAATCAAGAATTCTTCAACTCAGTTGTTTCCCACTGTCCCTTCTCCAAGTTAGTAACTGTTCTAGTTCTACTCAGCTTTTGAGAACAAACTGGTTCTCCTATGTGATCCCAGGGGGAGTGCTACAGGCCCAAAGGTCCCATCTTCTCTCTTTGGTGGTGGAAAACATCTTAATAATCACTATTCATAGAAAATTCTCTGAATTATTATTCATTACATTGACATTGGGTAACTCATCCTTCTGGTAATAGAGCAG
The DNA here is from genome assembly GCF_048418815.1 of Hemitrygon akajei. Taxonomy (NCBI): domain Eukaryota; kingdom Metazoa; phylum Chordata; class Chondrichthyes; order Myliobatiformes; family Dasyatidae; genus Hemitrygon; species Hemitrygon akajei. The sequence continues at coordinate 65,446,465 of NC_133129.1, forward strand.
CAAAGGATATTGTACAGGAAGAACAAGGTAGCATGCTCACAGCATTGTAACGTCACACTTGTTAACATGCAACCAAAGTGATATCACAATTACAAAGTTTGGCAGATTTGGGATGTTAACAGAAAATGTTGTTGATACTCAGTAAATCAGTATCTGTGAAAAGAGGAACAGAATAAATGCATTGGGTCAATGACACTTCATTACACCCCTGGTACCTTGCTGTGTGCAAATTGTGTGTTGCATTTCTTACCTTTCATATGGCACTTTATTGGCTGTAAAGTAGATTGGGATGTTCTCAGTTTATGAAAAATGCTTTGGACATTGAAGCCTTTCTTACTTTTTCCTATTCAGAAATATTGGCAACCAACTAACAGATTGAGCTCTCCATGGTCCATTTAGCAAGCTGTTTCCTATCCCTCTTTTTCCTGGCATTACTCAAGTATTCACATATTTCATTTTGGATTAGCTCAGGTCACACAGCTGTATTTCCATGTCTGCTTCATTACTCTGTTGATACATCTGTCTTTCTTGTCTGTCTAAGATATACGAACATATTCCATACACCTCAATGCCCTAGCACCCTTTAAAATTATAACCTAAATTGTCAGATTTCTGATGATAGCTGGAATAAAATTCTTGAACGGGTTAATAAATCATCCTTCTGTGCTCGTCATTCTCTTCTACAATTTAAAGTGGTTCATAGAGCTTACATTTCTAAACAGAAGCTGTCCAGTTTTTATCTGAATGTTTCTCCATTTTGTAATAAATGTAACTCTGCTGATGCCTCTTTAATTCATATGTTTTGGTTTTGCCCTAAAATTGAAAAGTTTTGGCGGGAAGTATTCCATACCTTCTCACAACTTTTTAGGGTCCAATTTGACCCAAATCCCCTTACTGCCTTGTTTGGTATTATTGCAGATGAAGATATAACTTTAAATACTTCTAACTTACAGGTTTTAGTTTTTACCTCTCTTTTAGCAAGGAGAGCAATCTTGCTTAAATGGAAGGAGTCTACCCCTCCTACACATCTTCAATGGCTACGTGATATTATGTCTTATTTAAATTTAGAAAAGATCTGCTGCTCAGTCTTAAATTCAAAACAATCTATTTATGATATCTGCGGACCTTTCCTAAATTACTTTTCCAATTTATAAAGTTTAACAGTGCACAGACTTTTATGTATATTTTTATCTTCTCTTCTTAAGCGAATATGTTTTCTTTTCTAATTTATCCATTATCATCCATCAGCTTTTTTCTTTGGTAGTTGGTAGGGGGTTGACTTTTTTATATACATTTTTTTATGATGTATGACCTATCTTTACATTTTTGATTACAGAGTGGTATACCTTTATGTGTTATGCTATAACATTTTGATCAATTTTATCACAATATATGAATGTACATGAGTTATGTTGAGATGTATCTATGTGTTGCACTCTGTAAACCTTGTTTTTTTTCTTCTGAATAATATTTAAAAAACAAGAACGATACTCATATCACTCATAGTTATAGTGCAATACAGCATGGACACCAGCCCTTCATCTCAGCTAGTCTATGCTAACTACGTTGTCTACTGAGCTTGTCCCAAATTCCTGTGTTCCACCTGTACCCCTCCATCTACCTATCCAAAGTGCTTCTCTATGTGATACTTTTGCATCTGCCTCAACCACATCTTCTAGAAACACATTCTATATACTCACCATTCTCCATGGAAAAAGTTGCATCTCAGCTTCCTTTTAAACCTTACTCTTCTCACCTAAATCTATGCCCCCTAGTTTTGCCTTTTCCAAGACCTTTACTGCCACCTTATTTATGCCTCTCATAATTTTAATACTTCTATAACTTTTCCCACCCCACTCTCCTACATTCTAAGGAATAAAGACCTAGCCTGACCAGCCTCTCCCTATAACTCAGGCCCTCTCATCTAGCAACATCCCCATAAGTCTTTTCTGCACTATATGCATCTTTCCTATAATAGGTGAGCAAAACTGTATACAGTACTCTAAGCATGGCCTCACCAAAAACTTATACAACTGTAACATAATGTTCTAACTCTTATACTCAATGCTCTGATTGATGGAGGCCAGCTTTCTAAATACCTTTTTCTCCAACCTATTTACTGTGATGCTGCTTGCAACAAATGATGCACTTGTACTGCTAGGTCCCTCTGTTCCTCCAACTGAAGATCCCAATCAGTTCTCTCCACTGAACAAATTATCATCTGCTAAATGTTTGCCTATTTCACACTCGGTACATATCCTTACATAGTCTGCTAAAAACCTCCTGAAATCCACTGTTCAAAGTTTTGTGACAACTACAACCTCAAATTAGGAAATAATAATGGAAATATTCATCAGCTCAGGCAACATCAGTGAAGAGAGAAACATGGTTAATGTTCCATGCTGAAGACTCTTTATCAGTGCTAGAAACAGTCAGAAAACCAATAAGTGTTAAACTACAAAGAAGAGGGAATGGTGATGCTGAGATATATCCTAGGATGCACTGGGACACACAATCAGTGATGTAACTTGGGGTTATCGGATGTTCTGGGTCTTTCAGCATCTGACACTCTCATCCAGGTGACCCAGCCAGGGATGATCAAGCCCTGACTAGTGTCCCAAGAACATTGGTTTATGGGTCACACCTCTTGATCTAGTCATCTGGAGGCTCACTCATCAGCTTTTGTGATGGTCCTGGTGGCAGTTTTCTTTGTAGCCCCCGTAATGCCAAGGAGAGAGTAGGTTCTGCACAGTGAACAGTCAGAAAAACCTCTACAGCACACCTCAATAGGTTCACATTGTTCCCTCTAACAACTGCTGGTATTTGGGTTTCTTATGTTCAAATGCCTCCTCAATCCTATCTTCCCAAGGAACTGTCGGACCTATCATGACCACCTGCTTCGAGGTTTCTGACAGAATGACCATGCCAGGCGTCAGGGATGATGATGCAATGAAGTCAGAGAGAACAAAGGGAATGTCTATGTTAGGACTGGGATAAACTGAGACTGTCTAGAGTAGATGTAAATAGAAAGAGATGAATGAGAACAGATGAGAGAAAAAGAGGAAGAAAAATGGAATCTCGTGGATAGGGTGGTGAAGAAAGCTTTTGGTATGCTGGCTTTTATAAATCAGAGCATTGAGTATAGGAGTTGGGATGTAATGTTAAAATTGTACAAGGCATTGGTAAGGCCGAATTTGGAGTATTGTGTACAGTTCTGGTCACTGAATTATAGGAAAGATGTCAACAAAATAGAGAGAGTACAGAGAAGATTTACTAGAATGTTACCTGGGTTTCAGCACCTAAGTTACAGGGAAAGGTTGAACAAGTTAGGTCTTTATTCTTTGGAGCATAGAATGTTGAGGGGGGACTTGATAGAGGTATTTAAAATTATGAGGGGGATAGATGGAGTTGATGTGGATAGGCTTTTTCCATTGAGAGTAGGGAAGATTCAAACAAGAGGACATGATTTGGGAGTTAGGGGGCAAAAGTTTAAGGGTAACACGAGGGGGTATTTCTTTACTCAGAGAGTGGTAGCTGTGTGGAGCGAGCTTCCAGTAGAAGTGGTAGAGGCAGGTTCAGTATTGTCATTTAAAGTAAAATTGGATAGGTATATGGACAGGAAAGGAATGGAGGGTTATAGGCTGAGTGCGGGCCAGTGGGACTAGGGAAGAGTAAGCATTTGGCACGGACTAGAAGGGCCAAGATGGCCTGTTTCCATGCTGTAATTGTTATATGGTTAAGAAAGCAGTGGGGGGATGTCACGTGATGATGTAGGATCGAGACGCTGGAACCCAGCTCTCCCGTAAAAAGTTAATAAATTAATGTTTAAGTGAAGAAAAGTTAGTCAATACTTTCTAAAAGTTACTTATAAACTACTCCAGATTGTTTCAAGCTATGCCTCAAAAACAGAAGATGAAGAAAACTAATACCGGGAAGACAACGCAAGTTGAAGCAGGAGCAAGGCCCACGTCTACCAAAGAACCGCGGTCTCAGGTACATTATACCACCGGCGATATGGAACAGAAAACTGCGGCAACATCGGCCATTTCTAAAGGAAAAGACCAACGTGAACTGCGCAAACGCGAAGGAAGGAGCATGCGCAAACGGGAGTAACCAGAACTACAAAGCCCAGTTACGACTGCAACTGAAAGTGATAGTGAATCTGAGGGAGAGTCAGATTCTCTGGAAAGATCAGACGAAGAGGGAGATAAAAGTTCTTCTGGAAATATAGAAAAGACTTTGAGGCAAATAATGCGTAAATTAGACGCATTAAAAGTAATTAAAAGTAATCAAAAAGTACTCAAAAAAAAGATAAATATGGAGATTATGCTTGATAAAATGACAAAGAGACAGGAAAAAATGGAAAAGAGAATTATGGACTTGGAAACTAAAACGGAAGACATGGTTGAAAGAATGGACAAAATGGAAAATGAAAATCCTGCTTGGACATCAGAAAGAAAACAATTTATGGAAAAAATTGATAAGCTTGAAAATTTTAGTAGACGAAATAATATTAAAATTGTTGGACTTAAAGAAGATATAGAAGGAGAAGGTCCAATAAAAATTTTTCAAAAATGGATCCCTGAAAAATTGGAAATGGAAAGAGAAACTCCAATTGAGATTGAAAAGGCTCATAGACCCTTAAGGTCAAGACCTCAAGCTGATCAAAATCCACGATCAATTTTGATAAAATGCTTAAGATACCAAGATAAAGAAAAGATCCTGAAGGCGGCTGTCCAAAGTGCCAAAAATAGAAACGGGCCATTGATGATAGAAGGGAAACCAGTTCTTTTTTATCCTGATATAAGTTACAACCTTTTGAAGAGAAAGAAGGAATTTAACCCAGCGAAAAAAGCCTTATGGGAAAAGGGTTATAAATTTACAATGCGTCACCCAGCAACACTGATAATTTTTTTGGAGGAGGGAAAAAGATTTTTTTCCGATTATCGAAAAGCGGAGGAGTTCGCACAAAAACTTTCATCTATTGACTAATTACACATAGAGGCTTCCAAACATAATGGATTAAAGATGAAGATAGAGTCAGCGAACAGAACTGATGGACATTTATGGATATTATAGAGGAGAAAAGCAAAATTTTAGAAATACTAATTGAGAATAGTATTTTTTTCTTCTTATATATATATACTTTTTTATGTTGCGGGGGGGGGGGGGGCTGGGGAGCTTTGGATCGGTTACTGCCATGACCCGTACAACAGAGGGGGGTAATGTTGTGTTTTTTTTTTCACAACATTAGTAAGGGGGTATTTTGTTTTTTTCTTTATATTCTATTTTTCTTCTATCTTTTTGCCTGGATGATTGGTGGGGACACACATAGCAACATGGAGATTTTTATAAAGATTTCCCAGGATACCACGAAAGTTGAAAGATTAGGTATTATTATAGATTGGAGTAATATAATTTAAAAAAAAGACTAATCTACTGAATTTTTAAAGTTTTAATGTTAATGGGCTTAATGGGCCAGTAAAAAGAAAAAGAATTTTAACATACATTAAAAAAATGAAAACAGATATAGCTTTTTTACAAGAAACTCATTTAACAGACATAGAACATCAGAAATTAAAAAGAGACTGGGTTGGAAATGTTATTGCAGCTTCATTTAATTCAAAGGCGAGAGGAGTTGCAATTTTGGTTAACAAAAATTTACCAATTAAAGTACAAAACGTATTAATTGATTCGGCGGGGAGATATCTAATTATACATTGTCAAATTTTTCAGAACTATGGACCCTTATGAACATTTATGCACCAAATGAAAATGATGTAAAATTTATACAGGAGGTCTTTTTGAATTTGGCTAACGCACATTATAAAATATTAATAGGTGGAGATTTTAACTTTTGTCTAGATCCAGTTTTAGATAGATCAACAAAGGTTGTTACAAAATCAAAAGCAGTAAAATTAACTCTATCATTGATGAAAGACTTAAATTTGATTGATATATGGAGAAGAATTAATCCAAAAGAAAGAGATTATACATTTTATTCAAATAGACATAAAACATATTCAAGGATAAATTTTTTCCTATTATCAACGAATATTCAAGATAGAGTGAAAAATGTGGAATATAAAGCAGAATATGGTCAGATCATTCTCCTTTAATAATGACAATGATAATGATAGATAAAGAGGAATCAATTTATAGGTGGAGATTTAATTCAATATTATTAAAACGTCAAGATTTTTGTGATTTTATGAGAAAACAGATTCAGTTCTTTTCAGATATAAATTCACATTCAGTTGATGATAAATTTATAGTGTGGGAAGCAATGAAGGCATACTTGAGAGGTCAGATAATAAGTTATACTTCTAAAATTAAGAGGGAATATATGATAGAAATAGATCAATTGGAAAAAGAGATTACAAAATTAGAAAAAGAATCCCAAAGAAATATGACAGAAGAAAAACGAAGACAACTTATTAACAAGAAGTTACAATATAATACACTCCAAACATATCGAACAGAAAAAGCAATTATGAGAACTAAACAAAGATATTATGAACTAGGTGAAAGATCACATAAGGTTCTTGCATGGCAGTTAAAAACAGACCAGACTTCTAAAACAATAAATGCAATTCGAACAAGAGTAAATAAAATTACTTATAAACCTTTAGAAATTAATGAAGCTTTTAAGAATTTTTATTCTGAGTTGTATAAATCAGAATCACAAAATGACAATGTCAAGATAGAAAGGTTTTTATCACAAATAACTCTTCCAAAATTAAATACACAAGAACAGAAGGGATTGCCTTCAATGCCTTTTACATTGAAAGAGGTCGAAGAAGCCCTAGGATCATTTCAAAGTAATAAATCTCCAGGAGAAGATGGTTTTCCGCCTGAATTCTATAAAAAGTTTAAAGATTTATTAATTCCTCCTTTTACGGAGTTAATACACCAAGCGGAAAGAACGCATAAACTTCCAGAATCTTTTTCGACAGCTATTTTAATAGTATTGCCAAAAAAAGATAGAGATCTTTTAAAGCCAACATCATATAGACCTATTTCTTTATTAAACACTGATTATAAAATAATAGCAAAAATCTTATCTAATAGATTATCTAAATGCTTACCAAAATTAGTACATATGGATCAAACAGGATTTATTAAAAATAGACAATCGGCAGATAATGTAACTCGGTTATTTAGTATAATTCATTTAGCGCAGAAGAGGGAGGAAATGAGCGTGGCAGTTGCTTTAGATGCAGAAAAAGCATTTGATAGATTGGAATGGGATTTTTTATTTAAGGTATTGGAAAAATATGGATTAGGAGTATCTTTTATAAAATGGATTAAAACCTTAAATACTAATCCCAAAGCTAAAGTAGTGACAAATGGTCAAATTTCAACACCATTTCAGTTAACAAGGTCAACTAGGCAAGGTTGTCCATTATCGCCTGCTTTATTTGTGTTGGCAATAGAGCCATTAGCTGAATTGATTAGAATGGACCCAGATATTAAGGGTTTCAGAGTTAATCAGGAAGAATACAAGATTAACTTATTTGCTGATGATGTTTTGCTTTATCTAACAAACCCATTGCACTCGTTGCGTAAATTATCCTATAGATTAGAAGAATATGGGAAAATATCAGGTTATAAAATAAATTGGGATAAAAGTGAAATTTTACCTCTTACTAAAGGAGATTATAGTCAATGTCGATTAATAACCCAATTTAGATGGCCGGCAAATGGTATAAAATATTTAGGTATAAGAGTTGATAATGACATAAAGAACTTATACAAATTAAATTATTTACCACTATTTGAAAAAAATTCAAGAAGATCTTGATAAATGGATGGTATTACCAATAACATTAGTAGGTAGAGTAAATACCATAAAAATGAATATATTCCCTAGATTACAATACTTATTTCAATCACTACCAATACAATTACCCCAGAAGTTTTTTCAAGAGCTAAATAAATATGTGAGGAAGTTTCTTTGGAAAGGTAAGATGTCAAGAATATTGTTGGAAAAATTGACATGGAAATTTGAGCTAGGAGGGTTACAACTTCCAAATTTTAAGAATTATTATAAAGCAAATCAACTTAGATTTATTGCATCTTTTTTTGAGAAAGATAAACCGGCATGGATTAGAATAGAACTAGATAAAATAGGAGAAAACACACCAGAAGATTTTATATATAAATGGGAATCTAAATGGATACGGGAAAAGAAAGAATCTCCTATATTAAAACATTTGATTGACTTATGGAATAAGATAAATGTTGACGATGAGACAAAGAAATCCTTATTAGCAAAGAGATCTTTAATTCAAAATAGACTTATTCCTTTTACAATGGATAATCAACTTTTATATAATTGGTTTCAAAAAGGGATTAGATATATAGGAGATTGTTTTGAAGGAGGTATATTAATGTCATTTGATCAACTAAAGAATAAATATAAAGTATATAATTCCATTATTTTCTTGAACGCAACCTAACAATTTCAGAACAGATGGCAATGAGACTGAAGCCAGAAGAGTTAGAAATGTACTCACCAAATACTTTGACCCATGACTTACTGAATAAATAAGTATACTCACTTTGCCCTGTTTTCTGTCCTTGCTCATATGAAGGTGGTTTAACTATTTATGCAAGTACTTCTCTGACAATAGATGTGTAACAGCCTAATATAACATTGTATGGAAATACAAGATAACACTGATGCAGACATGTTTTATACATTTAACAAGGTGCTTTATTAGTGCAACAGAGTTGGTCAGTTTTTCAATGTTCGTCACCAGCCGGGTCATACTGTCCATGAACTCCCTGTCAATTGCCTCTATACGCTCCAGTATTTGTTCTTTTGAGTTTTAATTCCTCCTACATGAGAGCCAACAGCTGTCTGTCATTTGGCAATTTCCTTTTAAGTTTTTCTGGTCTGTAACTGCACAAAAACGCACTTTCACAGCGAGATTCAACACCAAACATGTCGCTTGTTTTCTGTAGATGTGTCCTGCACATGCCCAGTAGGAGGAGATTCACGCAAATACCCATTTTAATGTGGACAGAGGTATTTTCAAAAACGCTTGGTGTGGGTGCCTATCATTTTTACATGAAACTGGCGCTTGCAAAATTATCCGGACTAGTGTGGACATCGCCTGAATTCAACAATTACAAGTAATCTGCTTTATCAATCTGTGTAGAAGTAGCCCATTCTGATAATGGGTTAAGATCAAGGTTCAAATTTATTTACATCAAATGTACATCAAACATACAGTGAAATATTTTATTTGCATTAATAACCAAGACACTCATGGATGTGCTGGAGACTGCATGAAAGTGTTGCCACACATTCTGGCATGCCCACAATATTTGGCAGAACAACACAGAACACAGCAAGCTACAAAACAGCCATAGCAAAACGAGCCCATTCCTTCCTCCCTCCCACTCATCCACCCTTGTTCATATGCGGTCCTGCAACCCCAGAGCAGGATGTCTCCAGCAGGCTTGGGGCTCTGGCCAATGGGCTATGGCTTCCAGACTTCCTATTGACACTTAGGCTTTGGCATCGAACCCAGGACCTGCCAATCGGTGAAAACTAGGCCTTGACCTCTGGTCTCGCCACTGACAGGACCCTGAACACTAGCCTGCAAACTCTGCACTCATTGCTGATGGGATCCTGAACACTAGGCCTCAAACTCTGTTCATTAATTTATTTTATCTCTCTGCACAAATGCGGCCTAACTTGCTGAGTACTTCCTGACTTTTCCTCTGGGCTCTGCTTTCTAATAGATACAGAGTTCTGTATCTCACTTTTCTAGCACTGTCTTCTTTAAAATCTCACTCCTTTTCTCACTCACCTTCTATGTACATCTCCTTCAGATTGACCAACTACAATGAACAAGCCTTCACCAGCCTCTGTCAGCCACTGGCACCAGCACTTGCATCATTCAGCCTTTCTCAGGCCTCCCCCTTTTTCAGAATTCCAGTTGTTTTCTCCACTCCTTCCCATCCTTTCCAACTTAATGTGTCTTTGATTTTAGCTTTCCTCAGTTGCGATGAAAAGGTATTAACCTCACATGCAAATTCTGTTTCTCTTTCTTCAGATTCTACTTAAATTGCTCAATAATTTGCACTTATTTCAAATTCAGCATACGCATTTTTTTGCTGTTTGAACTCTGGAATTACCGGTATATGCTGTACACATAAGGTCGTCTCAGGGTTACAAACACCTGACATGTATGTAAAAACAGCTCCTGTAATATCATTCAGTTCCAAAGTGTGATACACATACATGTTTGTTCTTACCAACAGAACTAGATTTCTCTCTCTTTCCATTTACAGTAATTGATACAAATCAGTCCTATGTCCTTTTGATTCCAGTCATTACAATACTGTGGTGGCATGATTACCATATCAAAGGATTTGTGTGAATTCTATGACTTATTGACAGTATAGACCAAAGGACATCTGTAAAATGGAACCCAGTTTTTATCTGTCAATGGTTGCATTTGCAATCTAAAACACAACCATTCACCATTATACTCTGCTTTCTGTCTCCCAGTGTCATGGTTCAGTCCATTGACTACTCATTTCAGTTAATTTCTTTTTTCCCCTGTTCCACTGGGCTTCTCGATTAGGGCACCTGATCTTCATCCAAACCAGCAGGTGAAAAACCCCGGCTTACAGCTGCTTGGGGTTGGTACGTCACCATAACCCAGGTGGTGATGAATGTTCGGAGCCGCCAAGAATAAGGGACCGTCTTCCTAAGCTTCTGTGTGTCAGGGTGTGTGTTGTCTGTTGTTGGTTTTTCGTCGTCTTGTGTCCAGCTGAGTGCTGCCAGCCATTTTGCCACTGCTCTGAGCCGGGATGCGAGTGGTCTGTCGTTGTTTTGTTTTGTGGGCTCCGAGTCCCAGTCCAGGTCAAGGCTCCGAGTCCGTGTCCAGGTCAAGGCTCCAAGTCCATGTCCAGGTCAAGTCCCAGTCCATCTTCATGTCCAGGTCAAGTCCCAGTCCATCTTCATGTCCAGGTCAAGGCTCCAAGTCCAAGTCCAGGTCAAGTCCCAGTCCTGGCTCCAAGTCCAGGTCAAGTCCCAGTCCATCTCTGTGTCCAGGTCATGTCCAAGTCCATCTCCGTGTCAAGTCTCCATGCCTGTGTCCTGTACTTAGGGTCCGCTTCCTCAGCCGCCCATTGCAACACCCAGTCCATTTCATACATTGCCCCTTTAACCCCATGGTCTCAATTTTGCTAGCAAGCCTTATTATGCGGAAACTTACTAAATGCCTTTTGAAAATCGATGTACACAAATTTGAAGTATTTCCAGTTTTTAACATCTTCTTCATTGGAACTCTGTATTGCTTCATCAGGAACTCAATCAGGTTAATCAAAAATGATCTGGCTCTAATAAATCTATGATGCCTTTAATTTATTTATCTATGTCTTTCCTAGTGCCAATTAATTATGTTCCATGATAATGTATTTCTCTGGCACTAATGTTGAATTGAATAGCTTGCAATTGCCAAGATAATTTCTCATCCCATTTACAGTTTCTTGGCCCCCTTCACCATGTACACAGCTGAAGAACATTGGAAGACTGCGAGTAATGTTACTCCAGGAACTTAAAATGGATCTCATATGGACCTATTATTGAGACACACAGTAGAACCAGGGCCTCCGAGTCCATGCTAACACAAACCTTGGGTCGACATGGTAGTGCAGCAGGTAGAACGTCGCTTTACAGTGACCAGGGTTCAATTTGTGCTACTGTCTGTAAGGAATTTGTATGCCCTCCCTGTGACTGTGTGGGTTTCTCTGGGTGCTCTTGATTCCTCCCACATCCAAAAACGTACTGGTTAGTAGGTTAATTGGTCATTGTAAATTGTCCCGTGATTAGGTTAGTGTAAAATACAGTAAGTGGGTTGTGGGGCAGAGTGGCTCATTGAGCTGATGGGCCATTCCATGCTGTATATCTAAATAAAATAAAATAACACACAAGAAAATATGAGTTTTGTGCCACCAGGTTCTCTAGCCTGCCCCATCATAAGAACAAGATAACACCAAAGAATTCAAAGTTGCCGACCCTCTCCACCTCCGATTTCTCCAGATGAGAACTGGCTCATGGATCCCCATTTCCCTTCTCCTGAAGTCAATAATCAGCTCCTTGGTTTTGTAGACATTGAATGAGAAGTTGTTGTTGTGGCACCTCTCAGCCAGATTTTTAATCTCCCTGCTATATGCTGATTTGTCACCACCTTTGGTTTGGCCAGTGGTGTTGCTAGCAAATTTTCAAATATGGCATTGGAGCTGTGCTTAGCCTCGGCTTGATCTTCCAAACATTCATTTACCTCTACCTTAAATATTTCTAACTATTTAGCCCATACCACCCTCTGGGATTCCAAAAAACCACCACCCTCTGAGAGAAGAAGTTTCCGCACACCTCAGTTTTAAATGACGCGTCTTCTCTTCCCCCCCCCCCTTTAGATTACAACAATACTCCCATGTTCCTGACACTCCCATTCGTGAAGACACCTCACACAACTACAGGCGCTCTTTTATGTTTGAATAAGACCACCTCTCATCTTTCTGAACCCCAAGGAATACGGAACAAACTGCCAAACCTCTCTTGATAGGGCATCACCACCCCGCCAACCCTCCCCCTCATTTACACCATCTCACTTTATTCTCTCCACATGTTGAACGTTGTTGGCTCCCGTGCTTTAACTAATTTTATCCTACCCCACCTGTCGATGACCTTCTGTTCACCCTGACACTGACAGCAAACCTGTCTGTGGTGAAGTTTGATGCAAAGCACTGCACCCCCGCCATCAGTCTGTGACAACGACGTCGGCTCTTGCAGCTCTGCCCCAGGTTGACGGGACCGACCACCGTACTGCCCATTCTGCCCCACAGCAGTGAAGGTGAAGTTGTGACGTAGCGAGTTGTGGCAGCCAATGGGCTCGCACGCATTTAGCGCCAGCAATCCAAATCGCTTTCCTCTCCAGTTCCTGCCTTTGCGGTTACTTCGCCGTGTTGGCCTCAGTCTGGACTAATCCCCCAGTTGTTGCCCTGACAGGGTCTCACAGCCTGATATGGGTTTGAAGCAGAAGCTCCCAGAGACTTGGCGAGCACACATCAACATCTGTCCTCGACAGTACTGTAGCGTGAACCTGAACTCCTTCTTTGGTGGCTTAGTAAAAGGCTGATAAATGATTCTTAAACTATTAAACGCATGCAGGCTTTCCATTTTTTTCCGGGTAACTCCTTAGAAAAAGCAGGACTTGCTCGGAAAACTAACACTGGCAGACTTAGTCCATATTTGACCCTGCCCCCATTCCCACTCTCTCCTCTGACAACAGCAATAACTGTTCTGAGTCTTGCTGAATCAAGCAACCGAAATTCAGGAAACTTATATATCTTTGCGAACATGGCTAGCTAAAATGACTTCACAAGAGTGGTGGGCAAGGATGGCGAGGGATGCAAACTTTGTGTGAAAGAGATGAGTATTGTCATTTTTTTCCCCAAAGCACAGCATTCGCTCTGCCTCCGCACTCACGAATAGCTTCATATAGCAGCCTGTCTTGGTAGGTGTATCCCTGTGAATCTGAAATTCGTTATACTCCCCCCAATCCGCCCCCCTTAGCTCTTTTTCTCCTCCCCCTGGAATACCAACACTGCTGAATCTGCAACAAAACGTCTCGCCGCTCTACACACGCTATATTATCTGAGGACATTGCTGGGTGACCCACAGTTTAAAGAAAGTTGAAGAACTCATTCCGTGCACAATCTTCACAGTGGAACTTAGCCCTGCGCCATGACGTTTTATGTCTTCTTAATGCTACACGGTAAATACTAATGCATTTATACGTCCAGATAAGGTGCACCTGTTCAAGAAAGCTGAAGCAAAAATATTTTCATCCTCAGGTAAGAAGAAAGCACTTATTTTGATGCATTTTGAATTTACGCCCTCTTTTTATCTATTTACATGCACGAAGTCCTGCAGTTTGCAACCGTCGTCCAGGGGAGTAGCGGGTCGTGCAATTTCGAGAAAGATTTGTGTGGCTATGAACCAGAGCCCCTCTTTGGACCCTGGATGGTGAACTTACAAGGTATATACTGCGCGAAAGCAAATGCTGATTGTTTAATTTCCGTGCAAGTACTGTGCAAAAAAAGAGTGATGGAGGAACTCAGCAGGTCGAGCAGCATCTGGAGGTGGGGGTTGATGGGGTTGCGGGAGAATTGTCGACGTTTTGGGTGGCGACTGTGCACCAGCTCGCCACATTCCATATAATCCTATTACGGAATTTTAAAGTTCAGAAATAAATAAAGCGTGAGGTTAAGAGGGCAGATATGCGTTAGAGCCCAGAGCACGCTCGGATCATAAATTGCTACAGCAATGAAGAGTATTGAGAACTGTTGTTACCCTGAAGAGTTAAACTTTTCGAAGCTCAGTCTGCCCAATCTGGTGCTATTCTGAGATACTGTACATTTTGTAAAAAGTACATGTTAGCCACGGGTGGTTCTGGAGTGTTTGGCGTGCCAAATTCTGCGCAGTAGCACAGCACGAACATCCTGTGAAAGAGACATTGACAAAACAGCTTCAGGTACAGATTTTGCAGGTATAACTGAGCGCCTCCTGTACCCACCACACCCGTGAACTTCTGTATTTATAGACACAGGCAAGGAATCGCATTGGAGTGCGCCCGCTACCATGGTAACTGTATTTTTGGAACGTTGATGGACTCTGCAAATTCTCAACCTTATTTTCAATCCCATATGATCTCCTACCAATGTGAACCCCTCCATCCTTAAAACTCCCCGCGATCTCCAGTTCTGGCATTCAATTATCCCGATTTTCGTTACCCAGTGCTGATAGCTACGCCTTAAACTGTCAAAGCCCTAAAGCCTTTGGAACTGTTCACCTCCACCTCTCCTGCCTCTTCACTCTTCTCCTTCATCTTTCTTGAATCTTTTGAGCGTCTAGTCTGATATTCCATCGCATGGTGTAAGATTGTATTTGATAATTGTCCCCGAGACGCACCTAACGAGGTTTTGCCGCATTAAAGTACTTTTTAAGTAGAAGAATATTTCCTGCGAGGTTCTAGTCGCTGTTGCTAGGTATGCGTTATTGGAAAGCAGTTTCATGAAGACGAGAAATGTCACCACTAGTGTTGGGTCTGATGTTTGAAAATCTAAAGAACTGCAGATGTTGAAAATGTGAAACAAGAGAAGAAATATCTGGAAATACTCAGCAGGTCAGGCAGCATCCACCAGAAAGCTTAGGCTGAAGACCTTTCCCCCTTAACCAGTTCAGATGAAGGGTCTTTAAAGTGAAACAATTACTTCTGTTTCTGTTTTTTCACAGACACTGCCTGTCCTGTTGAGTGGTTCCAGCATTTTCTGTTTCTATTTTACATATCCTAGTGCATTGCCAACTTCTTGGAGTGAGACAGACATTTCAAAGATTGCTACAAATCCAGCCTTCTTTACACAGACAGTTGTATAATCCGGACACTTCCACCTTGTCTCATGTCTGTGTTTTCAACGGATGTATTGCGCCTTAACTAAAAAAAATTAAAAATAAAGTTTTTTAAAAATTTGCAGACCTCTGGAGTTAGCACAGAAAAATGCCTCAGCTGGATTTATTCATAAGATTGCCCACTCCTAAAATCATCCCCCTGCCCCTCACCCTAGGAGTCGAGTCATTTACCTGGCCATTTCAGTGGATAGTTTAGGTTCAACTACATTGCTATAGACGTGCAGTTGTACTAAGGCCAGATCAGAAATAGCTATTTAGGAATTTCTCCCCATTAAGCACATCAGCGAAGTAGATAAACTTTTATAATAGTTCAGTGGTTTATGGTTACCATTGCTAATCCTGGCATTTTAATCATTATACAAATTCTGCAGCTGTCATTGTGGGATTTGAAGTCATGGTTCTGGCTCATTTGCTCACAGTAACGTGATCATTATGTGTCATACCTCCAACCACCTCAGAAACAACTGTGAAATGTTGTTTGTCTCAGTCATGGACTGATCTAACATAGCAGGAGGCCATTTGGCCCATTGTACCTATACCATTTCTTTGTAAGAGCTTTCTATGGTTCCACCTTGTTCTTCTTACTTGCTCCTAATTTTTTTCCAGGTCCTTTTTGAAAGCTATTGAATCTGAATTTGTTGCCCTATAAGACTGGATCAGACTTGTTACTTTGGAAAAGCTATCAATACAAGAGACTGTTCTTACCCATACTAACCAAAAATGGATTTGACTAATCCCACTTGCCATTCCTTGATTCATGTTTGTAAACAGTGACTCTTTAAGGATCATCTGATTGCTTTTAAAATATTTTTTGAATGTTTAAATTATGTTTTTAATGTTCTCCTGTTCTTTGCCCCATTACTTTTAATTCATGTCAACTTAATCAACTTTCTTCAATTTCTTCTTTTATTGAAACCCCCATGACAACTTTGAACCATATTGCTAAATCTCTGCTTAGTCTTTCTTGCCCTGTGGCACAATAAGTGAAACTTCAGAACTTTGAAACAACTTGACAACAGGTTTTGTGACTTCCATGAACTATATTTGTTACATTTGACAATGTTTGCTTGTGCAAACTCTCTGAAGTGATGGATGAAAAACACATGCTGGAGCTGAAAACTCTTTGAAGCATGGATAGGCTGAAGCATTTGTCCCTGAGTACAATGACTTACATGAAAATCCAATTAGACACCAAGGAAACATCAAAGACAGAGCAAACTGATAATGTAAAAGAGTAGATTGTGACAATACTGGGTAATATTTAAAGAATGTCGGTATGTTTTACAAACTTAAGATCCCTGAAGCATTTCAAAGCTAATGAGGTATTATTTTTGAAGGCAGCCTCTATTAAAGACACAGGGGTTTGTGCAGAGCAAGATTCCACTAGCAACATTGATTCAATTGAGTAGACAATGTGCTTTGCAATGAGACATTAATACCCGCCAGGAGACCAGAGAGTACAGAATGTCTCCTGCTCTTCAGACAGAGTTTGAGCGATCTTTCATACTCACAAGAGAGGCAGATGAGTTTTCAGTGCAACAGCACAGCACTTCTTCATTGCAGTAGATGCAAGTGTGTCTCCACACACACATGAAGGACAAAGAAAGTGGTTATTGCTGAGAGACTCGACAAAGGTGGAAAGAAATTTTCAAAAATATTGAAGGGGAGATTTTCCTCTGGTCTGTGACTGGAAGAAGTCACTGATTTCTATAGATAAACTAGAGAAAAGGAAGCTAATTGTACTGTATTTTGGGTCAGCCTGCGTTGTCCAGATCCAAGGATTGTGTGAAACTTCTCTTCTAAGTCTTTCTTTACTAGTGTCCATAGTAAGTGTGGGGTCCACATTCATGTGTAACTGAAACATTCCTCAAAGATCAAACCATCTCAATTCAATGCCACATTGAAATGTTGGAACTTCAAACAGCTGGCCTATCACAGGGAGTGCCAGTGCAGAGTGGTGCCTGGCCCCTGACTTAATCATTGAACACTTTAAAGACATTATGCATGTGTGTGTTTATTATGTGTCTTTGGTGTGCCCCTACTAAATCAGATGTTTAAACTCTTGAGGATAACCCTCTTTGATGACATAGAACCTTCTCAATACTAAAGTTTGACATAAATTTATTATTAAAGTATGTAATGTCTCCATATAAGACCTTGAGATTCATTTTCTGGCAGGTATTTACAGGAAATTAAAGAACAAAAATGTACCGGTTGGTAGGCTATTTGGGCATTGTAAATTGTCCTGTGGTTAGGCTAGGATTAGATCCAGGGATCCCTGGGCAGTGCAGCTCAAAGGGCCAGAAGATGCTATTCTGTGATGTATTTCAATAAAAAAAAAATTTAAATACACTAAATTTATGAAAAACTATGCATAAACAAAGACAGACAACAATGTTCAGAAGAATGCAAATTGTGTAAGTAATAAATAAAAGAAAGTAAGTAAATAATACTGAGAACATGTGTAATAGAGTCCTTGAAAGTGAGTCTATAGGTTATGGAGACAGATCACTGTTGAGGTGAGAGAAGTTATCCACGCTGGTTCAGGAGCTTGATAGCAGAGGGCTAATAACAGTTTGTGAACCTGGCAGTGTGGTACATCCTGCCCAATAGTAGGAATGAGATAAGAACCTGGCCTGGATGATGGGGAGGCGGTGGGGGGTGCAGTTGGTCTTTGATGAAGGATGATACTTTCTCATGGTAGCACTTCTTTTAAATGTGCTCAGTGATGGTGTAGGCATTTCCTATGATTGACTGGATGTATCCACAAATTTTGTAGACTTTTCCAAACTGGGCATTGGTATTTCCATATCAGGCCATGATGTAACCAGTTAGGAAACTCTCCATTGTGCATCTATAGAAGTTTGTCAAAGTTTTAGATGACATTCCGAATCTAGGCAAACTTCTAAGGAAGTAGAGGCAGTGTCTTGCTTTCTTTGTTATGGCAGTTATGTGCTGGACCCTTGACAGTTCCTCTGATGTGGTAACACCAAAGAATTTCAAGTTACTGAACCTTTCCACCTCCGAACTGCTAATGAGGACTTAAATATGGCATTAGAGTTGTAATTAGTCACACAATCATAGGTATAGAGTAAGGGCTAAGCACACAGCCTTGTGGTGCACCTGTGCTGATGGTGATTGTGGATGAGATGTTGCCATCTGTACAGACTAAGGTCTGCAAGTGAGGAGATCAAGAGTCCAATTGAACAGATAGGTATCGAGGCCTAGGTCTTGGAGCTTAGTGATTAGTTTCAAGGGGATGAAAGTGTTGAATGCTGAGCTATAGTCAATGAAGCGCATCCTCGTGTGCACTGGGAATGTTGGCCTAGACCGCACATTGGAGTCTATAGAAAAGGGCATTTCAAAAACGAGCTAAGGTTGACTCATTTTTGGTGTGTCAGTCACTTTATGTTTACATGAGCTGAAGTCTTTCATGAATAATGACATTTATTAATTTACCTGCTGAGGCAAGCAACCTTACTTAATAATATCCTCTGCTCTGCTGGGATATTAGTCACCCACAAGTCTGCATAGTGTTGAGACAGTCTGCAAACAACAATGGGGGTGCAGAGACATCTGTATGCTTTGCAAGATCTTGTAAAAGGAATGAGATGAGATGTCCGTATGTGTGCAGAAGGTCTGACACTACACTACTGCCAATGACAAACACTATGAGATAGATTCCTCAGAAAGACCCTGCACTCCTACAACCCATTGTTGGATCAGGATGTGACAATGGAGACCTGTTGTTATTGGCCTCACTGATTTTCTCAACACAAGGAGGCAATTTAACTGCATCCTGTGAATCTCATCTTCTAGCCCTGAGATACTGGCATGGCAGTATGAGTAGGAACATCAGAGCAGAAGGAAATCTCAGGAGATCAGCAGTTCCTGAGATACTCAAACTACACAGTCTATCACCAACAATCAGTCACCTACATCACATTTCTTTCCCATCCTGATGTTTAGCCTGAGCAACAACTGGACTTCTTGACCATGCCTGCATGTTGCCACATGATTGGCTGATTAGATATTTGCATTAATAAGCAGGTGTACCTAATGAAGTGGCCTCTGAGTGAATCTAATGCATGAAGGCCTCTTGTCTGCAGTTCATTAGCTCCTGGATCTCCCAGTCACAGATCAGTGCAGGTTCCTTCTGGTAGAGAAGCCGGAAGTCTCTTTGTAGTTGCCAATTCCGTTGGACTTCTGGGCAGTCCAGGTGCAGTGAACATTATGCACTGTTGGTTTCTGTTGGTTCTGTTGGTTACCACTGGTCAGTCTGACTTTGAGAGGATGCTTTCCAGGATTCTTCACCACTGAATCTTTTGTGTTTCTGTTGGCACTGTAAACTGGAGAAGCAGGATGTTAGTTATGGCAAGGGTGTGTTCCAAGGATTTTGCCAAGCATGCCAATAGAGTTACAGCAGCTCTGGCAGTCATAGCTTTCCATAGGCTTGCATCTTTCCTAACCCGGGAACGTAGTTATTCTGGAGGATTGGATTGTCCTCTTGTAGGATGTGGGACTGTTTTTCTTTAGCTCTGAGTGGGAGTCTTAGGGTTGGCCCATGAGTTCTAATGACTGCCGCTCACTGTTCCATATTAAAGTGCGTCTTTATCTTGTTAGCAATATAGTGCACCAATCAGGAGAAAGAGTCCAAATTGTGTAAAAGAAAAAAAATCCTCTTACAAGTTGCTTTGGAGGTTCACTGAAAGTACCGATTATGCACAGGAGTAACCAAATCCCTACATCTGAGCCATAAGTGTTTAACCACATCCCTCCTTCTTTTGATGACTTCCATCTTGCTGAACGAAGCCAGGCCTCCACTTACCATATCCTTTCCCGTTGCAATCAGCATACTGCTGACGTGAATAGTGGTGTACAGATCGCCCTGACAACTCTTGTGAGCACGTGAAATATCTTTCTGTGTTGCCACATTGTGCAGTGATGCTCACTCCTTCTGCCAGGCTCTTCCTATGGCCCGCCTCCTGGCTTCTGGCCCAGCCGACCTTACTCTTGGCCCGTATCTTACTGAGTGGGATTTGTGTGCCCTCTGTGGTAGTAGGACTCTGCCAGCCACTGTTCGCTCTAAGCTGCAGTTACGGCTGCGCAGTAACTGAAATGCTCCCCCGCAACTGGAACTTTCTTTTATATCGTGTTTTATTAAAGTGCCGCAGTTTTCAGACCGTGTAAAAAATACCTGCTCAATGGTTGGTCTGCGCGGCTTAAAAGAAGATAGAGGGAACACTGATGCCATCCTGTTCAGCTCAGGTATATGTCTGTATTGGCTCACTGCCATCTGGAACATGTCTGAGAGCTGTAATGGAGAGTGGTAGCATCTGGGGGACAGTTGATGAGAATAAAGTGAGAATAATGAGAAAAAATGGGACTAATATTGGATTAGTTTAAGTGGGTGGTTGATGAAGGCCTTTAGTTTTTTATTGAATTAATTTGTAATCATCATTTATTCACATGATTTTACTGGAGGTGGCTATGAAAAGACAAATGGCTGAATTGCTACTCTATTGGGTGTATTCATTAGATCTTCCCCCCGCCCCCCAAAACCAATAGCAACAGAGGTGCAGATCAGGAGGCATTTTTTTGGAACAGTATAAAAAAAACAAGGTTGTTTTCATGAGTGACTTTAGCTTCCCTAATATTGCTTGGCACCTCCTTAATGCAAAATAACGAGATGAAAGGGGGATCTAGGAAGGATTCCCGACACAATGTGTAGAAAGGTTGGCTAGAGGAGAGGCCATACTGCGTCTGGTCCAGGCAATGAACCTGGTTAGGTGACAGGTCTCCCAGAAGCTGAACCTTTTGAAGACAGTGACTCACGATGTCCTGACCTTTAGCCTCGCTCTGGACAAGGAGAGGAACAGATGGCATGAGAAAGTATTTAATTGGGGGAGAGTGAATTATGATGCTATTAGGCAGGAACTTGGAAGCATAAACTGGGAATAGAGTATTGTGTTTGATCCTGGTCACCTCATTATAGGAAGTATGTGAAAGCTTTAGAGAGTGTGTAGAGAAGATTTAACAGGATGATGCCTGTATGGGAGAGCATGTCTTCTGAGAATAGGTTGATTGAGCTGGGGATTTTTGCTTTGTAGCAAAGGAGAATGAGAGGTGAGTTGGTAGAGGTGTATAAAGTGATAAGAGGCATAGATAGAGCAGACAGAGAGTCTTTTTCCCAAGGCAGAAATGGCTAATACTAGTGAGGCATAGTTTTAAAAATACCTGCTGCCTGGTGTGGTGGTAGAGGCATTACATTAGGGGCATTTAAGATATGCTTAGATAGGTACAGTTTGATGGAAAAATAGAGTGCTATGTGGGAGGGAAGTGTTTGATTTATCTTAGAGTAGGTTGAAAGGTCGGCACAACATTGTGAACTGAAGGGCCTGTACTGTGCTGTACAGCACATCGAGAGTTCTACATTACACTATGCACATATGGAAATCCCAAAGTTGCTGTCAGCTTCAGGGAATTGTATCAACAAATCCTTTCTCTATATAAGTAATTGTTGAAATCTGGCCCATTGTTTTTGTGTACTACTTTAATGGGTTTATTGCTTATTGTTAGAAAAATCAAAGCTCTGGAGTTTAATTGAAAAAAAGAAATGTAAGCAATTACTTTCATTTAAGCAAATAGCTAGAGGACTCAGAGAGCGCTTCTCCTAATTTGATTTGGCATGGGATAGCAGTCCTAATCCCTCCCGTGAATGGCCAGGGATTACGTGAAGGAAAATTCGGTAGATCTTTTGACTTGGTTAAAACTTTGATATTTTTGCAATGAACTGGACTCGTCATGTAACTTATTGGGAAAGTCAATTTAGAAAAGTGTAAACTGTTTCCTTTTAATGTATTAAGTCTATGCTGATCTTTTCTTTGCTAACCATTACAATCCATATTAAATTGAAGTAATTGACACAAGCATCTGTTGGGGAGAAGGTGGGGGGTAGGCAGTGGGGTTAATAGATGCGTGAAATTTGAAAAACAAAACAAAACCAGGATTCATTAACACTGGAAGCATTCGCGCATGGCCCAGTGGTTAAGGATTTGGGCTGGTGATCTGAAGGTCGTTAGTTCGAGCCTCAAACGAGGCAGTGTGTGTGCCCTTGAGCAAGGTCACTTAACCACACACTACTCCTGCACGTTTATAGC
The DNA here is from genome assembly GCF_048418815.1 of Hemitrygon akajei. Taxonomy (NCBI): domain Eukaryota; kingdom Metazoa; phylum Chordata; class Chondrichthyes; order Myliobatiformes; family Dasyatidae; genus Hemitrygon; species Hemitrygon akajei. The sequence continues at coordinate 65,469,124 of NC_133129.1, forward strand.
CCAGTGGTGGTGGTTGGTGCAGTATGGACAAGACAATCCATGCTGTTATAGTGAAATCAATCAATCAATCAATCCAGGGAAAATGCTCTGAGAAAAGTGGTGAGAAAAGGAAACTGACTCTCACGAGTGAAGAACTACGATGTACTTAAAGGGGGAGGTAGATAAAAAGCAGGAAGGAATTCTGGTCTGGTTGCATTTTTCACATTGTCCTGAACCGTTTTACATTTGTGAAGTCCAGTCACTGTTTAACCAAGGAAACCCAGCTGCTAATTTGTGCATAGCAAGCTTCCCCCAGCAATAATAACACTGGAAAAGATTTGGCCAGAGCACTGGCAAGGACTCCCCTCCGCTTCTCTTGGACCAGATCCAGTGGGATCTCTCTCAATTACATGACAGAGCAGACATGGCCTCTTGTTTTAATTTTAATTTGTGGAAGATGACTGCTGCAATAGCACAGGACTCTCTCAGTGCTAACGATTCACAAATGAACCTTGAACTAGCTATAGGAGTGTTACTGAATGATCTAAAGCTTCCACAAAATATACACGAACGGCACAAAGGAGTACAAGTCTATGGAAATAAGGAGTGGGAGGCTGAAACTTACAGAGCAGCGTAGGCCAGCTAGGCTGAATGGATATTTCCCTGTAGTATATGTACTGGTTTATGTTTCACAGATGGGACCATAATAATGAGAGAAAGTAAATGGAGAAGTAAAGGTAGGCATAACTAAGTAACATACCTAACTGCAAGGCACTCACCTCCCCCCCCCCCCCCCACCAACAATCGTCCCCTGTCGATTTATTTTTCCGAAGGCATATCAATTTTTAAAATTAAATGTTTATGTCTGGAATCGGCTTGCTTCAGTTGGTGAAGTGGGGAAGCTGAGCCAAGGCGGGGGAGGGACAGGATTACCCATAAAGCAACAGCTGCTCCTAACATTGGCACCAGCCTTCATTTCCTCTAAGACCACACCGGATCCGCAAGTTTTTTTATTTTCCGACTCTGCTGTGCAGCATCAAGCTTAAAGGAAGCAGGCTGTCCATCGTACTCCTGGCCTCTCTCCCCCCAGGAGTGTAGAGCGATAGACTGTGCACTAGCCCACCACCAGCTTCTTAGTGATGATTAGGAAATGACTGAATTTTATCATTAAATAGTAAGTCATTTTCGTGGCCATCAGCAATTAAGGTAAGAAGCAAGTGGCTGGTCAGTGTTCTTAATTGCCTCACGAAGCTGATGGTCCACACCATAGCATTGCACCCTTCAGTAAAACTCACAGTACCGAGGAGTAATATCAGCCTCAGCCGTTTGTTCTCCAGTGTCTGGAGCAGGAAAACCCACAACCTTCAGACATAGGTAGATAGATAGATACTTTATTCATCCCCATGGGGAAATTCAACTTTTTTTCCAATGTCCCATACACTTGTTGTAGCAAAACTAATAACATACAATACTTAACTCAGTAAAAAAATATGATATGCATCTAAATCACTATCTCAAACAGCATTAATAATAGCTTTTAAAAAGTTCTTAAGTCCTGGCGGAGACAGAGAGTAAGTGGCGATGGGGGTGCTCCTGCTTTGTTGTCAGGGAGAAAACGCCTGACAATTCCAAGCCAAGTCAAAACAAAGTCAATGATTAGGGGGTTAGGGTGCTGCTGAAGAAATCTTTCACAAGGAAATCTGCAGATGCTGGAAATTCAAGCAACGCACACAAAATGCTGGTGGAACGCAGCAGGCCAGGCAGCATCTATAGGAAGAAGCACTGGCGATGTTTCAGGAGTCCTGACGAAGGGTCTCGGCCCGAAATGTCGACTGTACTTCTTCCTATAGATGCTGCCTGGCCTGCTGTGTTCCACCAGCATTTTGTGTGTGTTGAAGAAATCTTTGTTGATTTTGTATATTGAGTGGATGGCATGCACTGCAGACAGGGTGCACCACTTTTGCAGAGAATGGTAGGAAGGAATTCAAGTCAAGAGGTATTCTTTGCTCTGGGTGGTGCTGATGTTCTTACTCGTGAGATACCGTAGATTCCGGACTACAGAGCGCACCTGATTAAAAGCCGCTGGCTCTAATTTTAGAAATAAAATCAATTTTTTACTTGTACAGGCCGCACCGGATTTTAGGCCACACCGGATTTTCGGCCGCAGGTGTCCCACGTTGTAATATGAGATATTTACACAGAAAGATATTACACGTGAGGATTTTTTAACTTTTAATTAAATCCATATGGTAACAAACAAATATATATTGCAAATGCTTTTTTTTGAACCGTGCCTGTAATACGGCTACTTTTAAATATACATACGTATCGGTAACACAAATTACGTTGCATATACTTTTTTACTGAACAGCACGAACAACATTCCAATATCTCCTAGCGACTGGTAAAAATATATATACTGCAGCCTACCAGGAAAAGTTATTGATCGCCTTTAACTTAAAAGCAGCGTTTTCGCTCGGGTCTGATGTGCTCGGGTCTAATGTGCTCGGGTCTGATGTGCTCGGGTCTGATGTGCTCGGGTCTGATGTGCTTTTCTTCGAGTGTTTTCCATGTTGATGAGGGTGAGTACAAATGACTGATTTACAATAATTTAATTGTGAAAGTGCGCTTGATTTATCGTACAATTTCATTGGACCTCTGTGAACTGCTCATCAATTTTATTGGTCTACTGTTACGAGGCAAAATGTTTATGAGGCGGCATGAAAAAAAACCATGTATTAGCCGCTCTGGATTAAAGGCCGCAGAGTTCAAAGCTGTTCAAAATGTGGGAAAAAAGTAGCGGCTTATAATCCGGAATCTACGGTAGATGCCTGGTGTTATGTTATCCGCCTACATCATCCAACTCATCCAACTCTGTCCCAAGCCCGGCTGTGAACGGAGTAGAATTGGACATGGGACTAGCAACTCAGTCCAATAAAAACCCAGAGTTACAGAAGTTCCAAAGACCTCATCCCTTGGAGAGGAAGAATAAGTTGTGTGGTGAAAGCCGACACCAAGAAGATGGGCTACACCTAGGGACAGCTTGAAAGTCTGGCCCAGGACAGAGGATTCTGGTGAGTTGCTGTCAGCAGCCTGTGCTCCATTGTAGGTGATGAGCTTGAGTTTGAGAAAAAGCATCATGCAGGACTACATGGATGACTTGCCCATGGAAGTGCTGGGTGCTTTATGAATGGTATATTTGCAATGTATCTGCCTTGTGCTTGTGAAGCACTCCACTGTTCACTGATTGTCAGATACAATTGATGCAACTGATTGACAGACAAAGGCCAATGTAGTTCTTGCCTTGGTTGGTGACCTGCTGTTAAGTTTTTGTGTTGTGTCATTTTATATGTACTTCCCTTTGGGCATAATCAAAACGATGGAAAATCTGTGATACATTTAAAAGGAATGTTTCATAATGGTATAACTCATATCCTTTAGACCTTACAATCTACTCTCAGATTTAATTGCATTGCATCATGGCCATTTATATATAATTTAATTTTTAATAGGCCATTTGAGGTTTGGCACTCTAATGATTTTTCTGAGATCATGTGCAGATCCTAGGGGAAAATTTGAAGTGTTTGTCTACTATAACAGGCTATAAAATGACAAGATTGATCATGATAAACACTGTGTCCATTTCTTTTTTGCTGCTTCACTATTATTGGAATTTCTTCTGTTATGTGCTGTTGTAGGGTGTAAATTTGTTGCTCCATTGGTGGGAGCTGTGATACACATTTCTCAATGTTTTATTAACATTTAAATCTAACGTTTTGGAAAAACAATTGTAACGGCTTGCCAAAATCACAGTTTAATACAATGGCTGGGTTTTATAATACTACTGTCGACTTTTTGGGCTGAGACCTCTACCAATACTGCTGAAGGGTCTTGGCCTGAGATGTCAACTGTACATTTCCCTCCATGGACGTTGAGTTCTGCCAGCATTTTGTGTGTGTTGCTCCAGATTTCCAGTATTTCCAGCACTTCCAGTCTCTTGTGCCTTTGCTTACAAAACTACCGATGGTGAAATTGTAAATGTTTGCCATTGGTATTGTGTGCAACTGACATTTCTGGGTATATGTGCCTAAACACGTATATTTTGAAATCACTGTTAGTGATTCACCCTCCTGCTTTGCTTTTGTTTTTCATAATCTTATCCACTGGAACTGAAGGGAAACAGTAAATTGACAAAAATGTTGGATATTCATACACCGTCTCCCTGTTAAAGTGCTCAGCAAATCTGTACTTTGCATGACGTCAAAGTGAGTTTTTAGTGACCCATTTAACTTAGCAAATTTTGTGATACCACTTAAAATATTTTCAGGCATAACGCTTGGTCATTCCTTATTCTGATCAATTTTTAATACAGGATTCATTTTCATCGTTTACTTTGACTTGGATGTCTGTTTCAATTTTTATTTTATGTTAGTTAAAAATGTCCAAAATTTTGGCTCAAAGAAAGCCCTTTTCTTCCTGGCTGGGAGAATTCCTTAATATGATTGGCTGTTGAGCCAGCTTGATGACATCACTGTTACTGACTGCAGTGGATCTCCTAGAACTGATGACAGAACAGTGGAAATGCTGCTCAGATTTGATAACTCTCTGGATAGATTCCGTCAGGTCAGCAGAAATCATTGTTCTTGCTGATGACTGCAAATTCCAGGTCCTTATTCTGTGATCTCTGAGCAGAAGTTGGTGATGTGGTTTCTTTCAAGTTATCCCAGGGATAAGCTGCCTTCAGATGTCCAATGGCCCTTGTAGCTAAACTCCAAACAAAATGAAAAGTAAAAGAAAACCCAAAGATAGTGGAGATCTGAAATTGAAAATAAACACAGAAAATACTGGGAGTACTCAATAGATCAGGCAGCATCTGTGGTAAGAGAAACAAAGTTAATATTTTAGAAAAGAGATTTAAAAAAAAGATTACTTGAAGTTTCAGGGAAGTTAGGGAGAAAAGTGGATAGAAGCAAGATAGAGTCATGGTCTTAGCCAGCCAGAGACACTCCCTTTGTCCTACTCATTTCTTTTTCCATGTTATCTGAAATTTAGAATGGCTGTTTTGTGTCTCCCTTCTTGATCTTTGACAATGGTCTCTAACCTGAAATGTTAGTCCTTTTTTTCCCCTGCTGACTATTTTTAGCTTCATCTCCTTTACTCCCACCTCAAAAGTCATTCATCCTTTGTGTAACTTATTCCTTCAGTGTTTGGAGTCTCACCCCAGCTATGGAAATGGCACCTACTAATTAATTAATATCTTGCTTTCCAAATGATATGGAATAGTCAGCTTTTTCTGAAACTTCAGTGAGTCATAGATATATAGATACAACATGGCACTATAATAACAAAATAGGTTTTATCTGTTCTTTTTTTTTGTAGTTTTTCATGAATCCACAAATGCTAGGTCTTAGAACTCAAGTGACTAGTTATAAAGGATGAGCTGGCTAGGACTTATCATGGAAGGAATGCTGGGCTACAGGTATGAATGAAACACAATGGCCTTAAACCTGCTGGTAATGTACCATCTCTGGAAAATAAAATTGAAGAGTTCACCCAAGATTGCGGTCCCAGAGGGACATAAGGGACTGCTGTGTACTTTGCTTCATGGAAACGTGGTCCACAATATGATTTTTTTTAAGGTAGAGGATGTGGTGTATGCTTTGTGATTAACTCATTGTGGTGCAGCACAGCTGTGGTAGTTATGTCTCAGTCAATAGACAATAGACAATAGGAGCAGAAGTAGACCATTCGGCCCTTCGAGCCTGCACCGCCATTTTGAGATCATGGCTGAGCATCTACTATCAATACGCGGTTCCTGCCTTGTCCCCATATCCCTTGATTCCCCTATCCATAAGATACCTATCTAGCTCCTTCTTGAAAGCATCCAGAGAATTGGCCTCCACTACCTTCCGAGGCAGTGCATTCCAGACCCCCACAACTCTCTGGGAGAAGAAGTTTTTCCTTAACTCTGTCCTAAATGACCTACCCCTTATTCTCAAACCATGCCCTCTGGTACTGGACTCTCCCAGCATCTGGAACATATTTCCTGCCTCTATCTTGTCCAATCCCTTAATAATCTTATATGTTTCAATCAAATCCCCTCTCAATCTCCTTAATTCCAGCGTGTACAAGCCCAGTCTCTCTAACCTCTCTGCGTAAGACAGTCCGGACATCCCAGGAATTAACCTCGTGAATCTACGCTGCACTTCCTCTACAGCCAGGATGTCCTTCCTTAACCCTGGAGACCAAAACTGTACACAATACTCCAGGTGTGGTCTCACCAGGGCTCTGTACAAATGCAAGAGGATTTCCTTGCTCTTGTACTTAATAATGTTTCAGTCCTGCTCACCTGACCTGAAACATCTTGCAGTTAAGTGTCATCCATTTTATCTGCCGAGGGAGTTTTCCACCATCATCCTGGTAGCAGTGTACGTTCCACCTCAGGCCAGCGTCAGGCAGTCACCGGAGGAACTGAGCACCACGATCAGCAGTCACGAAACATTTCACCCTGGTGCCTTCCCATTCATTGCAGGGGATTTCAACTTGAAGAAGTCTCTGAACAACTATCACCAACATATCACCTGTGGAACAGAGGAGTCAACACTGTTATACCACCAACAAGAACGCTTACCATGCCATCCCATCTCCCCGCTTTGGAAGGTCCGATCACCTGGCTGTACTTCTACTCCCAGTGTACAGGCAAAGACTAAAGACTGCAGCACTGGTAGTGAGGACCAAGAAGGTATGGTCAAGGAAGGTGGAAGAGTGCTCACAGGACTGCTTTGAGTCAGTGGACTGGACAACATTCAGGGGTTTATCTTCGAATCTGAATGAATATGCCAGGTTGTCAGCAACTTCATCAACACGTGGATGAGTGTGTGCCTTTTGAGAACACACTGGGCATACCCAAATCAAAAGCTGTGAATGAACCAGGAGATTCGTAGTCAGCTGACGGCTAGATTGGTGGCATTCAAACTGGTGATCCAGTATTATACAAGAAATCCAGGTATGACCTACAGAAGGCCATTTTAAGAGCAAGAAAACCAATCTGATTGAAGTTAGAGATGAAATCAGATGCATGCCTGGCAGGGTTTGTAAGCAGTTACTTCCTACAAGGTGAACATCATAAATGGCTGTGATGCTTCACTCCCAGATGAGCTCCACACCTTTTATGCACGCTTTGAAAGGCTGAGTAAAACTACACCTATGAGAATTCATACAGCATTTGGTGACTCTGGGATTCCTGTCTTGGAGGCCAACGCCAGAACTTCTTTCGAGAGGGTGAAACCATGCAAGGCATCGGGTCCTGATGGTGTAGCTGGGTAGGCATTGAAAACCTGTGCCAACCAACTGGTGCAATAGTATTAGGCTTGCTGACTGCGAAGTTGAAAACTCAAACAAAGGTTTCTTACGCTATCAGATATATTGTAAATAGCCATGAGTATTTGCGCTGATGGGAAATTATACTGAAACTACCCAACTTTCAAAGACTAGTGTGCTTCCCTGTTTATTCTCTACGATGTTTACCTGCCAATACCCACTATTTGAGCAGTATTGTCTCTTCTTCCTACTAAGGAGAAGATACTTCCAGCCAACAATGTAGTTTAAAACGCAGGTTTTTTATTTACAGTGATAAACATTTAAATCCACACAATACGCTTAAAACACAGTTAAAACCCACAGAGGATTTCTATCTTAAACATTTCCCAATTTACAAATTATTTCTAAAACACAAATAATTTCCATGAAACACAAAGCATTTCTGAAAAAAAAGGACTAAGGATTTCTAAACAAAGATAAAATTCTGATAAACTACCAAAGATGCAGACAAACAAGTTGTCCGTCACTGAAACCAAAGCTAGAGGAATGGATTCTAGTTCTTCCATGTTTGTTGATGTTTCTTACCCTATCCCTAATAAACCTGAAGTGCTCTCTATGTTTAAACCCTTTCCAGCCATTGAGTGACTTCACAGCATGTGATATTTCCTCAGACCCTTTCGACATAAGTGGTCTGAAACTATTTTTGGAGACGTAGATCCTAGATTATGATTAATGCTGTAAAGCTAACTTCTGCATGCATAAAACTCTCCAACTATAAACACATCAGTTATTGATATGCTAAATCATATTATATATCTGGTTCTGCAAGCTACCTTGAACTAAACAATTTAAGAGTCAGCTTGTCTGTTTAAAACAATCCAAATTAAACAACCTATTGTCTTATCTTGAGCAAAAATAGAACAGGTCCAGTGACTCTTTTGAGACAGAGAGTCTTCAAAATACAGAGCCTATCTGCAAAGCTCTTCTATAAGAGTGCTTTTGAACCTCAAACTGCTTTCTATTTACATGTTAAGAACTGAAGACTGACTTCATTTATGACCTGAATTTAAACAAAGCAATATAGATGAAAGTTTATTTACAACTGTTTGTGACCTTTCAAATTGCAGCTGCTATTATAAATGTAAGTTTAGCAAACATGAGATTGAAGTAAATATCTATCACACTGGCAGGAGTGTTCAAGGATACATTCAACTTCTCAATGCTGAGGGCAGAGGTTTCAAAATGCTGACGATCTTACCAAAACCCAAGAAGAGCAGGGTGAGCTGTCTCAATGACTATTGCCCAGTTGCACTCCCATCTCTGTAATGAAGTGCTCTGAGAGGTTGGTCATGGCCAGAATCAACTCCTGCCTCAGCAAAGACCTAGACCTGCTGCAATTTGCCTGTCACCACAATAGGTCTACAGTGGATGCAATCTCACTGGCTGTCCACTTGGCCTTGGATTCCTTGGTTAATAGCAATACTTATGTCAGGCTGTTGTTTATTGACAGCTCAGCATTCAACACCATCATACCCTCAGTACAAATCAACAAGCTTCAAAACCTGGGCCACTGTACCTCCCTCTGCAACTGTATCCTTGACATTCTCACCAGGAGATCACAATCAGTACGGATTGGAAAATCCCCTCCTTGCTGCCAGTCAACACTGGTGCACTTCAAGGATGTGTGTTTAGCTCACTGCTCTACTCTTTCTATACCCATGGCTGTGGGTCTTTACAAATCTATAAATTTACTGATGACATAACTATTGTTGGCAGAATTTCATATGGTGATAAGGAGGCATACAAGAGTGAGATAGATCAGCTGGTTGATTGGTGATGTAATAACAACCTTGCACTCAGCATCCGTAACAGCAAGAAATTGATTGTGGACATCACGAAAGTGAAGTCGAGGGAACACAACCAGTCCTCTTTGAGGGATCAGTTGTGCTAAGTGTGAGCAGTTCCTGGGTGTCAACATCTCTGAAGCTCTATCCTGGGCCCCAAAATATTGATGCAATTGCAAAGAAGGCAAACAGTGACTAGGAGTTTGGGAAGACTTGATATGACATGAAAGATCCTTGCAAATTTCTACCAGTGTACTGTGGACAGCCCTCTAACTGGCTGTATCACCACCTGGTATGGAGGGGCTACTCCACAGGATTGGAAAAAGCTGCAGGAAGTTGCAAACTCAGCCTGTTGCGAACGGGCATGAGCCTCTCCTTTCTCCAGGACACCTTCAAAAGGAGATGCTTCCAAAAGGCGACATCAATCATTAAGGACTCCCATCATCCAGGACGTGCCTTCCGTCCCTCCTTGATGGTAACAATGAGAAGGAGTCTGAAGATACACTCAATGTTTCAGCTTCTTCCCCTCCGCCATCAGATTTCTGAATGGACAATGAACACTGCCTCAGTATTTTATTCCCTCTCTGTTTGCATTACTTATTGAATTTAATGTTTTAAAATATATTTCTTATTGTAATTTATCATTCTCTTTAGTTTTATGTATAACAATGTAGGTGCTACCACAAAACATATTTCACAATATATGCCAGTAATATTAAACCTGATTCTCATTACAGGGGCATATAAAGTCAAGTCATTGTCATTTAACTATATACATCTACATAAGGTATATAATCATATAATGTATATAGAAATGAGGCAAATTTTCTTTGAACCGGAATGTAAAGCACAGTAGCACACATAACACACATAGCACAGAACAACTTATGAAGGTAAGGATAAAATCTACAGATGAATCACACATAACCAACAAACTAAAGTGCATTAGTACTAAATATTGTAAGGTATGGAATAGGTTAACCAGCAACACTTTGAATACAATGTGACAGGGAGCTCAGAACTAATGGCCTGGGGGAAAAGCTGGTTCTTATTCTAACCGTTCTTGTTTTAGTGCATTGTAGTCTCCTGCCTGATAGCGGAAGGTCTAAGATAATGCTGGGTGGATGAGTGGAATCCTGAATAATACTAAGGGTCCTGCATATGCAGCAGTCAAGGCAAATGTCCCTGATGGACCCGTACGATCCTCTCAGCTGTTCTCACATTCCTTTGTAAGGACTTCTGGTCCAATGTTCGACTGCTCCCATACCAGATGGAGATGCAACTTGGTATGCTTTTCTTGTTCTTCTCACACCAATCTACCAGCCTTTCCACTTCCTCTCTAGACGCCATCTCACCATCGTCCTTAATAAGGCCAACCACTATGATGTCATCTGCAAATTCTGTGACCAAGTCACCCATCAGCAGTGTGAACAGCAGCAGGCTGAATGCACAGCCATGGGGAGTGCCAGTGCTCAGTGTAACAGGACAAGAGACCTTGTTGCCCACACTGACTGACTGTGGTCTCGTTGTTAAGAAGTCCAGTATCCAATTGCAGAGGGAGGTGCCGAGACCCAGCGAGGACAGTTTCCCCACTAGCTTCTGGGGTATGATGGTGTTAAATGCTGAACTGCAGTCTATAAACAGCTACCTGGCATATGAAGTCCCATTGTCCAGCTGGGACAAGACAGAGTGGAAGGCAGAGGCTATTGCATTATCAATAAATTGATTTAAGTTATAAGCAAACTGGAAAGGGTCCAATATAGCTGGGAGAAAGGCTTTAATGTGCTCCATGACCAGCAGCTCAAAGCATTTCATCGTGGCTGATGTTAATGCCACCGGATAATAGTTGTTTCGGCTGGTTACTGTCGCCTTCTCTGGCAATGGAATGATGGTTGCCGAGGGGACGATGGATTGTTCCAGAGAGATGTTGAATATATCTGCCAGCACCTCCATCAGCTGGGCATAGATAGGGTGAATCCAAGTGGTCTTTTTCAGGGTTTGGAAATCAAGAGCTAGAGGGCCTAGGTTTAAGGTGAGAGTGGAGAGATTTAATTGCAACATGAGGGGCAACTTTTCTACTCAGAGCTTGGCCTGTATATGGAATAAGCTCCTATTAAGAAGTGGTTGAGGCAGGTACATTAATGAAAGCTAAAAGACACTTGGAACAGCTACATGGATATTTTCTCATTGAAACCTATCAAATGTTGAAAGGTCTTGATAGAGTGGATCTGGAGAGGATGTTTCCTGTGGTTGGGAGTCCAAGATCAAAGGACATAGGCTCTGAATAGTGGGATGTCCATTTAGAATGGAGATGAGGAGGAACTTCTTTAGCCAGAGAGTAGTGAATTTGAGGAATTTGTTACCACAGGTGCCTGTGGAGGCCAAGTTACTGGGTATATTTAAGGCAAAGGCTGATGGATTCTCAATTAGTCAGAGCATGAAGGGATACAGGAAGAAGGCAAGAAACTGGGGCTGAGAGGGAAATGGATCAGCTATGATGAAATGGTAGAGCAGATTTGATGGGCCAAATGGTCTAATTCTGCTCCTTATGGTCTTATAAAGAGGGATTAGAGGGATATGGGCCAAATACGAGCAAATAGGGCTGGCTTAATTGGGCATTGTGTCCAGTATAAATTGGTTTGGTTGAAACGCCTGTTTCCATGTCGTATGAGTCCATTAAAGGCAGTTACTCTCTGTTTCCAAGGCTCTGATGTAATCACCTTCTATCAACAATTGGTAGGTGTCCTTGGTACATTGCTGATGTCATTCTCCATCCAGCCTGCCATAAGGGCTCGTCTTTCTGGTAGGAACTTGCGGCAGGTTAGTTACAGCAGGATAACGATACAGTATACTGTAACTTGCCCTGCCTAGCTGATGCCAATTACACAGATAATTCCCGGCAAGTATTAACTGCAATAGGAATGTTGATAGGAGAGTTACCAAGGTGGTAATGGAGAGCAATTGTATCTGACATAAAGAGATATGGAACTGATTCAAAGACGCATCGTTCAGTTCACTAGGTTAAAACTGCTTTGTTAGTTTAATATTTATTTATTTATTTCGAGATGCGTTATATCGATGTGAAGTGGCAATTGCTGAGTACTTGGAAGGTGATGAATTGTTCCCTTATTTTAATTGGCAGATTTGGCTTCCCTTGATCAACAAAAAAAATGAAAAGGGATGTTGAGTGAGGTTCCAATATTTGTAGAAAGGTCGTATGTCAGGATTCTACAGTGTGCTCTTAAAGAGATGAAACAATTCTGGTAACTGTTTCCTTTGGAATGTGTGAAAGATTATTTCCTGATTTGGAATTGCCCCTGTGGCCAAATAACAATCTGCTTGTGCTCCTCTGGTTCTGCTCCCTTGATCTTAATCAGTTCACCACAGTTGGTTGTGTTGTCTGCTGCCAAGATCTAGAGTCCTAATATAGTCCTATGCATCTGGATATCTAATTGTGCCTGGTAATGTTAACGTGAATTGCCTTGGTATGTTTCACAATATGATAAGATACTACTTCAGCAATTCTTCATTGCCTGTGTTGCAATTAATTATCAATTTTCTGCCCCATTACACATCCAGAAACTAGGAAGCATATACTTAAGGTGAGAGGGGGAAAGTTTAAGGGAGTTGTATGTGGAGTTTTACACAGACAGATAGGTGTCACAATGTGCACTGGCAATATCGGAACCCAAGAACGAAGAGACAGACTCTGATATAGAGACAGCGATGAAAGTTTATTCATAGGGTGACCAGAGGACACAGCCTCAGTAACAGAGGGGTGTCCTTTTAGAAAGGAGATGAGGAGGGATTTCTTTAGCCAGAAAGTGGTGAATCTGTGGAATTCATTGCTACAGGCTGCTGTGGAGGCCAAGCCTTTACACATATTTAAGGCAGAAGTGTGGACAGGAAGCAGGAGACTGGGGTGAGAGGAATAATAGATCAGCCATGAAGAAATGGTGGAGCAGACTCGATGGGCCAAATGGCCTAATTCTGTTCCTATAACTTATGGTCTTGTGGTCTTATAATAATCTCAAAAGAACATCAGTGGCTCAGCCAAGCAACACCACAAGAAGTAACAATCTCAAAACTAGAACCCTGTGATCAGTGCTAATCAGGCATCCACTTAAAAACACAGAATCCCCAAGCCTATCAAAATAAGCTTCACAATTTAAACAGAAAGCACCAGGAGACCACATTACAAAGAATGAGATGCTTGAGAAAAACACAAGGGATTCTAAAATGATCAATGATTGTCATCAAACAACAATTAACCATTTCAGGTGCTCTAAAAACCTTGGAGCCCAACACTCTCTGGCACATGCCCAAAGAACTCATTACAGGTAGGTGTCTGAAATGCAGTGGCAGGGCAAGTACCGGAAGCAGGTATGACAGCAATATTTATAGGCATTTAAATGAACACATGAGCAGGCAAGGAATGGAGGAATGCTACACTTGCAGGCAAATGTGCCATTTTAATTAGCATCATAGTCAGCGCAGACGTTGTGGGCCAAAAGGGCCTATTCCTGTACTGTTCTATGTTCTGCACAAAAGCTTTTCAACCTTGCTATATATAAATTCAGGCTGTTGGTATGATGAGAATGAATCTTCATTTAGTTTGCATCTGTAAAAATTATTTTGATTGTTGCACCTCTTAATTTTATTACTGTAACAGTATCATTACAGTACTTTATTACTGAGCCACAAAACAGGAATGGATGTTTGCCAGTCACCAGGATCACTAAGTCCCTGCAATTTGCCCTGTATGGCCTCACTGGGACTCCAGTGAATAAAATTAATTCCAATTCATTTCCTTTCGGGAGCAACGATTCAACACACCCCACTGCCAAAACTCGTCATCCCCTGAGATACTGGATGGCAATGCTGTGCCTTTCAGCAGACATCAAAGTTTCCAAGATATTTTCCCCCCTGTTTGTTCACAGAAGATGGTTTTGCTAGCAGCTATTGCCTGTAGTGTATGCTAATGCAGTTTGCAGGAGCCTCTTCAGAGAAGATGACTTTTCTGTTCGCTTTGAGTCACACATAGTTAGGGTAAGAATGTCAAATTCCATACCTAAAGGATGCTCGTGAACCTGGGGGGGGGGGGGGGGGGGATTTTATGGCAGTCTTGTAGTGTTGTGATAATCATCACTAGTACTACGTCTCTTAACATTCCAGACGTATTCCCCAGCTGATGTAATGGGGTTAAACTCTCAGATGCAGATATTTACTGACAGAGGATACAGAGAGATCTTTGTATTCTCTTCACCACAAGCCTGAAGAATAGCCAATATTGTTCCCTTGTTTAAGAATGGCAATAGGTCAGACAAGGAAATTATAGGGCAGGGAGCCATATATCAGTGGTAGGGAAATTGGAGAAGATTCTTGGGGATAGAATTTACTAGCATCTGGAAAATTGTGGACTGTTTAGGAATAGTCAGTGTGGGGAAGTCATGTTTTATAAACTTGATTCAGTTTTTTGAGAAGGTAATGAAGATTGATGGCGGTAGGGCAGTGGATATTGTCCACATAGATTTAAGTAAAAGGTTCTTCATATGCTAATCAGAAGATATCCACAGAAACCTGGTAAATTGGATTAAAACACACAGAATGCAGGAGGAGCTCAGCAAGTCAGACAGCATTGATGGAGGGGAATAAATAATCACTGTTTCAGACTGAGAACGTTCATCAGGACTGGAAAGGAAGGGGGCAGAAGCCAGAATAAGAAGTTTGGGTGAGGGAAATGAGTACAAATTAGCAGGTGATAGGTGAGAGCAGGTAAGGGGGAAGGTGGGATGAAGTTAGAAGTTGGGAGATGATAGGTGGAAGAGGAATCTAACAGGAGAGGACAGTGGACCATGGAATAAAGGGAAGGAAGATGGGTACCAGAGGATGGTAATGGTTCAGAAAGAAGAAGGAAAGGGATAAGAAGGTATCCAAAATGGGGAATAGAAAATTAAGGGAGGGAGGAGTAATTATTAGAAGTTAGAGAAATCAATGTTCGTGCTATTAGGTTGGAGGCTGGAATATGAGGTTATACTGTTTCAACCTATATTTGGCCTCATCAGGCCACTAGCGGAAGCTATGGACAGACATGTTGGTTTTGGAATGGGAGGTCAAGTTAAAATGGTTAGCCAGTGGGAGATCCTGTGGCAGACAGAGTGAGGGTACTTGATGAAGTGGTCCCACAACCTGCACTGAGGCTTACTGGTGTATAGGAATCAGAATCAGGCACGTGTTGTGAAATTTATGAAATTAGCGGCAGCAGTGCCATGCAATACATGACAAAATAGAAAAATAAATAAATATATGGCCTGCCGTAAGTGTGTATGTATATATAAATAAAATAGTTAAATTAAAAATAGTGCAAAAACAGAAATAATAATAAAGTGAGATTGTGTTCATGGGTTCAATGTGTATTTGGAAATTGGATGGTAGAGGGGAAGAAGCTGTCCAGAATTGCTGAGTGTGTGCCTTCAGGCTTCTACACCTCCTTTCTGATGCTAACAATGAGAAGGGGGCATGTCCTGGGTTAATAATGGACGCTGCCTTTCTGAGCCGTTACTCCTTGAAGATGTCTTGGATACTATGGAGACTGCATCAGGAGCACTGGATACAATAGATGACCCTAATAGACTCACTGGTGGTGAGAATCTTTTTTCCAGTGTAGAAATGTACTAGAGAGCATAGATTTAAAGAGATAGTGGGACAATTTAAAGGAGATTTGTGAGGGAATTTTTTATTTTGCAAAGATTGATACGTGCCTGAAAGGTAGTAGAAGCAGATAGTAACATTTAAGAGGCATTTGGATGGACAGATGAACAGGTAGGTGATACAGCAATTACATATTTAGCATGTGCAGGCTAATAGGATGAATTTAAATTAACTTGTGTTTAGCACAGACGTCGTGGGCTGAAGTGCCAATTCCTGTGCTATACTGTTCTATGCATCAAACACCACCTTATCAACCTTACTATAATGTTCTTGGTGGAGAGGAAGACAGCATTAATTAGAAATCAGAAATAGACTCTCTGCCATGTTGTTGTAGACAGTAGGAATGACATCCAAATAACAACCTTGCAGATCATCCTTGAGACAATGTCTCTAAAGTCAAATTTGCCCAAGAATATAAAGAGGATGAAACACTACACGAAGATTAATCAAAAACAGCCAGGTGACCCTTTCTTCAAGCGGGAGCTGAATTCATAGAGTCCTAGTACATTAAACAGGCCCCTTAGTCCTCTGTGTCCATGACAATTGTTTTGCCTGTTCACAGTAATCTCATTTGTCTGCATTAGATCTATATCCTTCTCTATCTGGTATCTAGAGGCAATTTATTGCAAAGTGCTAGTTTGTCAATTTATTTTTGTTTGTTTATCTTTGTCATTGTCAATTCTTTCTTTTATTTCCCTTTGTTCTTTTTGTCTCACTTTCTTTCCCCGTTGTTCAAAAAGCAGTTGTGTGCAGACCACAAGTACCAATCATTCAATGTTTGTTTAATCCCTTCACTGATAGTTGATCCCAAATGATTCCAATTGAAAAAGGGTGATGGGGAGTTGCTAATTATAACCTGGTCAAATACAATTGCATTCTTCAGTCACTTCCTCGTAACCTCTAGTTGAAGATTGTGTGTATTGACACTTCATATTCTCAGTGTTAAACTCAGTGCCAACGGTCAACACCTTTCTCCTCCCATTCCCATTTATGTCTCTGAGCAATGCTTAAGTTGTGTTAACTGCCAAGAGTTCAAGAAATTTATATGGACATTACTTTGTGATTTTGGATGCATTTAGTCTGTTAGCTTCAGTACTAGAATGACAATTATAAATTTTAAACTGAATAAGGATCGATCACACTGCACACTATAGTGTAAAGTAGTCCAGCGATCCACAACTCTCCATGTAAGGAAGCCCCTTCTCATGATTGATACTCTTTATCCTGAGGCTGTACCCCTCAGCATCCATCTGGCTAATCCCTCTTTGTACCAAATGTACCAAGGCATGTAGGCAAGTATAATAAAGTGCTAAATCACTGTTCAGTCAAGATCTCTTGGAATGGTAGAGCAGGATTGAGGGGCTGACTTATTTCCTCCTCCTAAATTCTTGGTGAGGCAATAATGCAAAAGGAATATTATGAGTGTACAATGCAACTTGAAATTTTACCTTGTGAACAAGTAAAAGGACAGAATGGAACTAAAACATTAACTGAACTGATTGCTTATTTTATTGCTTCATATGGGAGTGAGTTATCGGATTAAGTAGTTGAACTAGTCTATTATCTTACACCTATTCCATCAGCCCATCACCCACACATTCCTCCCCACTGGCTTCCCTCCTCACGTCTCTCGCTTGATTCCATGTTCCACCTTCCTCTCCTATCAGATTTCTTTCATCTTCTGCCTTTTCTCACTTCCACCTGTTACCTCACAGCTTCTGGCATTATTCTCACTCCTCTCCTCCATTAACCTATCACTCCTCTTCCGTGGCTCCTCCGATCACTTGCCAGCTCTTGGCCACCCCTTCTCCTCACTTCTTTATATTGGTTAGACCCCCTCTACCTTTCAGTTCAGGTGAATAATCTCAATCCACTATGTCGGCTGTCCATTTCCCTCTATCGATGCTGCCTGATCCACTGGGTTCCTCTAGCATCTGGTGTATTGCCCCAGAATGCAACATTTACAGTCTCTGCTGTTTTGCTGTAGGTTTAATAATGTTATATCATTGTCGACATCTGCAGGGAGCCACTTCTTCAAATCACTCTCCCTCCCTTCCTCACGTGACCAGGCCTAACATTTAGAACTTGTAAAAACTGAATGACTCCTATGAAACAATTTGGAGATATTTTGCCATGGAACCAACTAGCAAAATCTTTTGTCAGTCACTGGTTTGTTGCTGGTATGCTTTGCCTCTGAACTGGGATGTTTTGTGTTCAAGATGTATTGTGGAGCTTTGGGCTGACAGTCTCCATGGTGTGGTCTTGATGGGGTTGCTGCATTGCTGGTGATGCTGTCTTAGGTGTGGCATGTTAATATTAGATCTTGTCTAATCTTTAAACTGACATAAATGATTTCGCTGACCCTCTTTCAAATAAGAGTGAGGCATTTCGGTCCAGTCCATTGGCTAAGACATAGCATCTCACCCAGCAATTAATGCATTGGTGTTTGCTGGATCCTACTGCGTGGGATTGGCTGCTACATTTACATCTGTGCTCTGCTTCAATGATAGTGAAGCACATTGGAAATGTCCTGAAAGATGACATTTAAGATTTGATTAGCTTTATTTGTCAAACGTACATCAAAACATACTCAAAAAAAGTGTATGTTTTCCCAATCTCAGTAATTGGGAAAGTGTTGGAGTCCATTATTAAGGATGAGTTTTTGGGGTAGTTGACTAATGATATAATAAGTCAAAGTCAGCATGGTTTCTGTCAAGGGAAGTCTTGCCTGACAAATCTGCTCGAGTTCTTTGAGGAAGTAACAAGCAGGGTGGACAAAGGAGAGGTAGTGGTTGTCGTTTACTTGGAATTTTAAAATGCATTTGATAATTGGCTAAAAGGCAATAAGGTGATAAGGTACAACACATGAGGCTGCTTAACAAGATAAAATCCTCTGGTGTTACAGGAAACATACTGGCATGGATAGAGGAATGGCTGACAGGTGGGAGGCAGTGAGTGGGAATAAAGGGGGCCTTTTAGCCAGTGACTAGTGGTGTTCCTCAGGGGTCAGTTTTGGAACTGCTGCTTTTCACATTGTTTACCAATGATTCAGATAATGGAGTTGATGGCTTTGCGGCAAAGTTTGTGGATGATAAAAAGATAGGTGGAAGGGTAGGTAGTGCTGAGGAAATGATACATTTGCAGCAGGACTTAGACAAATTGGAAGAATGGGCAAAAAAGTGGCAGATGGAATACAGTGTTGGGAAATGTATGATAATGCATTTTGGTAAAAGGAACAATAGTGCAGACTATTATCTAAAGGGGAAGAAAATTCAATTATCAGAGGTGCAGAAGGACTAAGGAGAACTCGTGCAAGACTCCCAGAAGGTTAATTTACAGGTTGAATTTGTGGTAAAGAAGGCGAAGTTGGCATTTATTTAAAGGGGAATAGAATATAAAAACAATGAGATAATGCTGAGCCTTTATAAAACACTGGTCAGGGCACATTTGGAGTATTGTCAACAGTTTTGAGCCCCATATCTCAGAAAGGATGTGTTATCGTTGGAGAGAGTCCAGGGGAGATTCACAAGGATGATTCAGGAATGAAGGGGTTAATGTATGAGGAGCATTTGGCAGCTTTGGGTTTGTACTCACTGGAATGCATGGGGATCTCTTTGAAAGATACTGAATGTTGGAAGCACTAGATAGGCTGGATGTGGAGAGGGTGTTTCCAGTGGTCGGGGTATCCAGAACTAGAAGGCACAGACTCAAAATTGAGGTGCAACCGTTCAGAACAGAGGTAAGGAGGAATATTTTGAGCCAGAGAGTAGCGAATCTGGAATAATCTGCCACATACTGCAGTGAAAGCCAAGTCCATGGGTATATTTAAAGCAGAAGTCAATTGTTTACTGATTGGCGAGAAGGCAGATGTTTGGGGTTGAATGCGATTCAGGATCAGCCATGATGGAATGACAGAGTAGACTTGATGGGCTGAATGGCCTAATTTTGCTCCAGTGTCTCATGGTCTTAAAGCATCTTTTTGTGTCAAATCAAATTAGTGAGGAGTGTACTGTGCAACCCTCAAGTATCGCCACTGTTCCAGCACCTACATAGAATCTGCACAACTCATTAATCCCAACTATACATCTTTGGAATGTTGAAGGAAACTGGAGAACCCAGAGGAAACCCATGTGGTCAGGGAGAGAAGACACAAACTCCTTACAGATGGCGATGGGAATCAAACCTGATCCTACAGCTGGAGTTCTAATAATGCTACACTAACCACAAGTCTCTATAAGTCTCTATTTAATATAAATACAAGTTGGCTTGATCTTGATTCTCAAACTTTCAAATCCCTTCCAACTTCAGTAGCTTTTTGTAGCAGTACGTTTTTATTCCTCTTCAACAGTGTAGACGATCAAAATCAGAAAACACGTAAACCAGGCCAAATGATCCTAAGTACTTAATAATATGTTGAAAGTTTGGCAACATTGACTGCAGTTTATTGATTACAGCTCAGCATTCAACACTATCATCCCTACAGTATTAATTATCAAGCTTCAAAACTTGGGCCACTGTACCTCCCTCTGTAACTGGATCCTCGACTTCCTTATAGGGAGACCCGACACAGTACAACTAAATAATACTGTTGTGCATTGTATCAAAGGTGGCAGTGAATCAGCATACAGGAGGGAGATTGAAAATTTGGCTGAGTGGTATCATAACAACAACCTCTTACTCAATAAGACCAAGGAACTGATAGATTTCAGGATAGGGAAACCAGAGGTCAATGAGCCAGTAATCATTGGTGGATCAGAGGTGGAGAGGGTCAGTAACTTTAAATTCTTGGGTGTCGCTATCTCAGAGATCTGTCCTGGGCGCATCATAAAAATATAATTGCAATGAAAGCACAACGCCTCTACTTCCTCAGGACATTGCAAAGATGTGGTATGTCATCAAAAACCTTGGAAAACTTCTATAGATATCTGGTGAGAAGTATGCTGATTGGCAGCATTATAGCCTGGTATGGGATACCCAACGCCTTTGAGCAGAAAATCTTACAAAAGGTAGTGGATTCTGCCCGGTACATCATGGGTCAAGCCCTCCCAACCATCTACATGAAACATTGCTGTAGAAAAGCAGCACCCATCACCAAAGATCCTCACCACCCTGGCCATGCTCTTTTCTCACTGCTGCCATTGGGTAGAAGGTACAGGAGCCTCAGGACTCACCACCAGGTTCAATAACAGTTACCATCAAGCTCTTGTACAAGACAGACAGACATTGATCCCGAGGGAAATTGGGTTTTGTTACAGTCGCACCAACCAAGAATAGTGTAGAAATATAGCAATATAAAACCATAAATAATTAAATAACAATAAGTTAATCATACCCAGTGGAAATTAATACAGGATCAGCCTATTGGCTCAGGGTGTCTGACACTCTGAGGGAGGAGTTGTAAAGTTTGATGGCCACAGGCAGGAATGACTTCCTATGATGCTCAGTGTTGCATCTCGGTGGAGTGAGTCTCTGGCTGAATGTACTCCTGTGCCTAACCAGTACATTATGGAGTGGATGGGAGACATTGTCCAAGATGGCATGCAACTTGGACAGCATCCTGTTGTCAGACACCACCGTCAGAGAGTCCAGTTCCACCCCCACAACATCACTGGCCTTACAAATGAGTTTGTTGATTCTGTAGGTGTCTGCTACCCAAGGAGATGGTTACACTCATTTAAAGACTCTTTTACTTTGTTATTTTGTACTTGTTATTTATTTATTATCTGCACTTGTACAGCTTATTTACTGTTTATAATTCCTGATGTTACAGTTTACAGATCCCATTTATAGTTACCCTTCTATAAATTTGCTAAGTATGCCCACACAGAAAGAATCTCAGGATTGTATGTGGTGACATGTATGTACTCTGAAAATAAATTTTACTTTTAACTTAATAACATCTCCTCACTGATATTGTCACAGGTACCCTTCAGGAATATGTGCTTAGCCCACTGCTCTACTCTCTCTATACTCACGACTGTGGCTAAGCACAGTTGAAATACCATTTATAAATTCACAGATCTGCTGTTGTTGGTAAGATCTCAGATGGTAATGCGGAGGCCTACGGGAGTGACATAGGATAGCTGGCTGAGTGGTGTCACAATATTGACCTCACGCTCAGTGTCAGAAAGACAAAGGAATTAACCTTGGACTTCAGGAAGGGGAAGTCAGGAGAACACACCTACACACCAGTCCTCATTGAGTGGTCAGTGATGGGAAGAGTGATGAGTTTGAAGTTCCAAGGCATCAACATCTTGGGGGATTTATCCTGGGTCCAAAACACTGATGCAATCAGTAGGTTTCCAGTGGCAATTTGTTGTTTGCAGTTTAAGGAGACTTGGTATGTCACTAAAGACTAGCAAATTAAGTTTACGCTTGAGGTCATTCAGAGTTACACATACATAATGCTGTAGGAACACAGCAGGTGTGTTTATGTGGAGAACATTCTGATTGGTTGCATCATAGATATGTATGGAGGCTTTAATGCACAGGTACGGAAGACACTGCAGATGGTTGGAGGCAGAGGCATCTGTATCATGGGCAGAACACTCCCCATCATTGTTGACATTTTTAAGAGGTGATGCCCCAAAAAATTTACATCCATCGCTAAGGACTCTCACTGTCTGGGACATGACTTCTTCTCATTGCTGTGATCAAAGTTGAGGTATAGGAACGTGAATCCCCACACTCATTGATTTAGGCACAACTTCTTCCCCACAGCTGTCAGATTTGTGAACAGTCTATGAACACTACCTCATTATTCCTTTATATTTTACACTATTTAGTTATTTGTAATTTATATTAATTTTATGCCTTTGCATTGTACTGCTGCAAAAAATAAATTTCACATTATACTGTACAAGTCAGTAATAATAAATATGATTCAGATTCTGTACAGAGCTAGATCTAAATGGAGTTATTATCCCTGTGCACCTTGTGTCTTGTTGCATTCAGATGGCAATTTGCTCTGGCTTCCAATGTTCTGTTGACAACCCCTAGGCAGTTGGCTGTGGTGTGGTTTGTAGGGGGAATTCACTGAAGCAAAGGTGTGTCAGTGGTGGGACAAGTAGATGTTGATGATCTCAGATGGAGTACCAGCATAGCTTGTTGGTAATTGTGTTATTAGTGGGAATACAGAGATCACCCTTCTGAATCCTATTGGCATTCTAATACATCCTGAATTAGCTCTGGTTTTGATTTTGTATGTCCATTTTCAGAATCAAATTTAATAGCACTGGCATATCTTGTGAAATTTGTTAACTTTGTGGCAGCAGTACAATGGAATGCATGATAATAGAGAGAAAAAGGAAGCTGTGAATTACAGTAATTGTATGTATGTGTCTATTTAATAGTTAAATAAGTAGTGCAATAAAGAAGAATTAAAAAAAATAGTGAATTAGTGTTCATGGGTTCAAACATCTGTATAATGGTGTGCATTACATCCATTGTAAGCCTGGACTGTTCTACAAATATTTAGACCATACTGCTTCACTGTCTGGGTCCGTCCTTGATATATATAATGATAACCTTATATAGTCAGTAGAATGGCTGATGTATTACCAAAATGTAAGCATTTTAAAATTGCTGTGTCTGTCCACCATCGATAAGCAGTTCAGGTTTAAATTACTGTAAATGGTCTTTGAGAAATATATAGAAACATTTGTTGGATAGGATGGGGTACAGTTTGTCAGTGTGCCAGCAAGCTAAAGAAAGATATATCGCTGATTTTCAAAGCACACCAAATAGTCCTGGAATGGATCAAGGTCATTAGAGCTTCTCTGTCAATTGGTGGAAACTCACCACTATGATTGATTTGGTATGTGGTCACAGAAAAGCTGACTTTTTTAACGCGAGGCACTAGATCAGGGGAAATCTCTGATATTTGATATTTTTTTGACATTGATATGCTTACACTGATTACAAGAGAATTGAACTGCAGAACATGAGCAAGTGAGCAGATGGTTTATTTAAAGAATTTTAAGTGTCTACTGGGCCCTTGCCATGACATTGTGGGAACTCTCATGATCTCTATGGTGCCTTCCCTCTTTTCTTGGGAAGAAGGTGTGAAGTGAAGAGAAATTCTCGTCCAACACGTGAATGTTTTTGCCCTCTGCTGCTGCTTTGATCTTTGCTAATCACTACTGTAATCCTTGTATTGCAGGCCGCTATGTCCATATTGAAGGTTCTTTCGGCAGCACTAAAAAAGTGGGTACCCTCACCAGTCCTGAGCTCCATGCTCTGGGAGAGAGCTGCGTGAGGCTTGTGTATCAGATCACAGGCACAGATCCTGGAAGGCTTAATATGTACTTTCGACCAGAAGGGAACAGCTTTGACTTTCTGCTTTGGACTGCCAGAGAGCCATCTGACAGCTGGAAGATTGCCAGCATAGGCGTGAGGAATATAGCAGAGAAATCCAAGGTAAATCTGGCATTTCTAATCACTTAACCACCTTATTATAGAATTACTCATGAATTTCACATGGATCTCAGTTCATCTGACCTGCTTTCCATTACTCATGATTTTGTTACCTCTGATATTCCAATGGACCCCAGGCATTCTCCCTGCTTTTACTCTTCTCAAACATCACCTTATCCAAAGCTCTACCTCAGTGTCCTGATTGAAATCCATGGGCTGATGGTGTTTTATAAGGAGTTTGCCTCAGAGATTAGGTAGAAGCTGCATCTAAGTGACCAACTTGGGATGGTGTGTAACTGGGATGCATGTGTTGCTCTTGCTTATGTAGGCGATGGAGCTCAAAGTTTGACAATAGCACAGATATAATGCTACAGTATTGACCCCATGATGAAGGGTGAACGTTTAAAGTTTAAACAGTTTACTTGACGATTGGGACAAAGGTTCTGTACTAAAAGAAGTAAGGTGCTGGTGTGATCAGGAGGCACTTCAATTGCAATTAGAATAAAAGTTATTTGCCAGTCTGGCAGTCTCTGGGAAGAAGAGTGGGATTAAGGGTTAAGGCAGTAACACTGAGGAAAGAGGGATAGCTTCATTTTACAGGCTCTGTCATTGTCTGTGTAATCTCCTTCAACTCTACAGACCTCTGAATCCTTCAGGATTCTCTGATTACAGCCTCTTGTGGATCCCTGAAATTGATCAATCCATCCCTGACTGCCAGTGTTGGAAGTCCTGGGACTTCCTGTCTAACTTCTTTGCCAGGCATGTTTCCCATTCCTCCACTAAACATGCCTTAAAACCCAACGTTTTAACCAAGCTACACACACAAAATGCTGGTGGAACACAGTAGGCCAAGCTACATCCTTTGCTACATCGATGACTTCAGGCGACAGGCGACACTTCACCTGTGAGTCGGCTGGTGTGGTATACTGCGTCCGGTGCTCCCGGTGTGGCCTTTTATATACTGGTGAGACCCGACGCAGACTGGGAGACAGTTTCGCTGGACACCTACGCTCGGTCCGTCAGAGAAAGCAGGATCTCCCAGTGGCCACACATTTTAATTCCACGTCCCATTCCCATTCTGATATGTCTATCCATGGCCTCCTCTACTGTCAAGATGAAGCCACACTCAGGTTGGAGGAACAACACCTTATATACCGGCTGGGTAGCCTCCAACCTGATGGCATGAACATTGACTTCTCTAACTTCTGTTAATGCCCCTCCTCCCCTTCTTACCCCATCCCTGATTTATTTATTTTCCCCCTCCCCCTTTTTGTTCTCTCTCAGCCCATCACTCTGCCTGTTCTCTGGTGCTACCCTCTGGTGCTCCCCTCCCCCTTTCTCTCTATGCCTCCCGTCCCATGATCCTTTCCCTTCTCCAGCTTTGTATCACTTTTGGCAATCACCTTTCCAGCTCTTAGCTTCATCCCACCCCCTCCGGTCTTCTCCTATCATTTCACATTTCCCCATCCCCCTCCTACTTCTTAGTATCTTTCCTTTCAGTTAGTCCTGAAGAAGGGTCTCAGCCCGAAACATCGACAGTGCTTCTCCTTATAGATGCTCCCTGGCCTGCTGTGTTCCACCAGCATTTTGTGCATGTTGTTTGAATTTCTAGCATCTGCAGATTTCCTCGTGTTTGCATTTTAACCAAGCTATTCTAATCATCTATTCAGATAAATTATTTTGCAAGTTGACACTTACAAGGCCCAAAGCAAGTAGAAGGAAGAAAGTCTCACCTTCCCCACACAATATTGAATTCTCTAACTTTACATAGCTCACTCTTTCCTTCTGTCAGTTCAGGAAGGGCCACTTCTCCCTGGCATCATATTAGCTCAGTTTACCTTGTTCTATTCATGCAGTTTAGCTTGCTGGACGTGTCCCACAATTTACCAGTAACTGCCCCATTAATCCACCTAGTCTCATCCTATCAGAGATATTCCCTCCTTCACGTTCTCCCAATTAATTATTTTTCTCCATTTTCCAGTTCTTATTAGGGATGCCAGATTCAAAATATTAACCATTTCACAGGTTAATACACCTGTAGAGTATTTACTGTTTAATATTATTCCTGCAAAGCTGTTTGGGAATTTTGGCTATGTGAAAAGTGTTGTGTATTTGCACGTACTGTTGAGATCTCAAACAGGAACAAATTTAAACACTGGTGCAACATATTACATATCAGTCTAACTGTCGGTTAGTGGGACTGATACTTTGAGAATGGGACTTCCAGAGGCTGGAAAGTGGTTGAAATTAGATGGGCAGCCAACAATAGTTGACCCACTGTGAAAGGAGCATTTTTAGGAAGAGAAAGGATGAATAAAATAACTCCAATGAATTTTGGGATTTCAGTATCACCTTTCACTTCCATTTCATGAGTTCCAGCTCACTCTCCAGCCAGCGGAGTGTGGTCACTCCAATGACATAGGAGACATAGCAGTCATTTTTTTCACTCAGCAGGCTCCCACAAACATGAACCTGGAAACAATGAGATAATTTGTCTTTAGTATGTTAGTTAGGTGATAGGTATTGGCCCTCAGACACTGGGCAGACCACGCCCCTCTACTCTTCTTCAAAATGGTGCTATGGGAGCTTTTCTCTCTACTTTTGAGTACTGTTGGTGGGGGGGGGGGCGGGGGACAGCCTACATGGGGGAAGCAGCAGTAGCCGTGCCTCTGGCACAGAGTCTGGCCCTATGACTCAGAAGGGTAGGGAAAGGAAGAGGAAGGCAGTAGAGATAGGGGACTCTGTAGACAGGGGTTCAGACAGGCGATTCTGTGGATGCAGGAAAGAAATTCGGATGGTAGTTTGCCTCCCAGGTGCCAGAGTCCGGGGTGTTTCTGATTGCGTCCAAGATATCCTGCTGTGGGAGGGAGAACAGCCAGAGGTCGTGGTACATAATTGGTACCAATGACATAGGTAGGAAAAGGGAAGAGGTCCTGAAAGAAGACTACAGGGAGTTAGGAAGGAAGTTGAAAAGCAGGACCTCAAAGGTAGTAATCTCGGGATTACTACCTGTGCCACGTGACAGTGAGAATAGGAATAGAATGAGGTGGAGGATAAATGCGTGGCTGAGGGATTGGAACAGGGGGCAGGGATTCTGATTTCTGGATCATAGGGACCTCTTTTGGGGCGGGTGTGACCTGTACAAAAAGGACGGGTTGCACTTGAATCCCAGGGGGACCGATATCCTGGTGGGCAGGTTTGATAGAGCTGTTGAGGAGGGTTTAAACTAGTTTGGCAGGGGGGTGGGAATCAGAATGTGAGTGCAGGGATCAAGGTAGAAGGACAAGGGCATGATGCTAAGAGTTCTGAGTTGATGAGGAAGGACAGGCAGGGGACAGAACATAATCGTAGCCAGTAAAAGGGGTTGAAATGTGTCTATTTCAATGCTAGGAGTATTAGGAACAAGGAGGATGAACTTAGAGCATGGATTAGTACGTGGAACTACAATGTTGTGGCCGTTACTGAAACTTGGTTGGAGGAAGGGCAGGATTGGATGATGCAGGTCCAGGGGTTCAGGTGTTTTAAAAGGAATAGGATGGGAGGTAGAAAAGGGGGGGGAGTGGCATTGCTGGTCAGGGATAGTATCACGGCTATAGAAAGGGAGGACGCTGCAGAAGGAGTGTCCACGGAGTCAGTCTGTGTGGAAGTCAGAAATAGGAAGGGATCAATCACTGTGCTGAGAGTAGTCTATAGGCCCCCAAATAGCCCTCGGGCCACCGAGCAGGCAGATTTTAGAATGGTGCAGAAATACAGGGTAGTAGTTATGGGTGATTTCAACTTCCCTCATATTGACTGGCACCTCCTGAGTGCAAGGGGCATAGATGGGGCTGAATTTGTCAGGTGTGTTCAAGAAGGATTCCTGACACAGTATGTGGACCGGCCAACGAGAGGAGAGGCTATACTGGATCTAGTTCTGGGTAATGAACCTGGTCAGGTGACAGACCTCTTGGTGGGGGAGCATTTTGGTGAGAGTGACACAACTCCATTAGTTTCAGCATAGCTATGGAAAGGGATAAAATCAGACAAAATGGTAAAGTGCTTAACTGGGGAAGGGCTAACTTTGAAGGGATGAGGCAGGAACTAGTGAGAGTAAATTGGAAACAGATTTTCAAAGGGGAAAGCACAGAAGTAATGTGGGAGAAGTTTAGGGACCACTTGAGCTGGGTTCAGGATAGGTTTGTCCCACTGAGGCAAGGAAAAAAATAGTAGGAAAAGGGAACCGTGGCTGATGAAACATGTGAGGCAACTCGTCAAGAGGAAAAAGGAAGCTTATGTTAGATACAAGAAGTAGGAAGGGCTTATGAGAAATATAGGGTAGCCAGGAAGGAGCTAAAGAAAGGACTTAGGAGAGATCAAAGGGGGCAAGAGAAGGCCTTGGCATGTAGGATTAAGGAGAACCCCAAGGTGTTCTTTGCATATATGAAGAATAGGAGGATGACGAGAACGAAGGTGGGACCGCTAAAGGATAAAGAGGGTAATATGTGCCTGGAAGCGGAGGAGGTTGGGGAGGTCCTAAATGAATATTTTGCTTCAGTATTCACAAGTGAAAAGGATCTTGATCAGGATGAGGTCAAAGTAGAGTGGGCCTGTGTGCTGGACAATGTGGAGATTAAGGAAGAAGTAGTGCTGGATCTTCTCAAAAACATTAAGATTGATAAATCCCCAGGGCCGGATATGATACACCCCAGGTTATTGTGGGAATTGCGAGAAGAGATCGCAGGAGCATTAGCTATGATCTTTGAATCCTCTTTGGCTGCAGGGGAAGTGCTGGAGGACTGCAGAATGGCAAATGTAGTTCCCTTGTTTAAGAAAGGTAATAGTGAGAAACCTGGGAACTATAGACCGGTGAGTTTTACGTCGGTGGTATGCAAGCTACTGGAAAGGATTCTTAAGGATGGGATCTACGAGCATTTAGAGAAGTACAGTCTACACATGGATAGTCAACAATGGCTTTGTGAAGGGAAGATCGTGCCTCATGAGCCTGATTGAGTTTTTTGAAGAGGTAACAAAACAAATTGATGAGGGTAGGGCAGTGGATGTGGTCTACATGGACTTTAGCAAAGCATTTGACAAGGCCCCTCATGAGAGACTCATCCAGAAAGCTGTTTGGATAAAAAAATTGGCTTAAAGGAAGAAAGCAGAGAGTAGTTGTGGAAGGAAAGTATTCTGCCTGGAGGTCGGTGACTATTGGAGTGCCACAGGGATCTGTCCTGGGACCCCTGCTATTTGTGATTTTTATAAATGACCTGGATGTAGAGGCAAAAGGATGGGTGAGTAAGTTTGCGGAGACACGAAGATTGGAGGAGCTGTGGATGGAGCTGTAGGTTGTCGAAGGTTACAAGAGGATATAGACAGGCTGCAAAGTTGGGCAGAAAAATGGCAGATAGCGTTCAATCCAGACAAGTGTGAGGTGATGCATTTTGGAAGGACAAACCAGAAGACTGAGTACAGGATTAATGGTCAATTACTTAAGAGTGTGGATGAACAAAGGGAACTTGGGGTTCAAATCCATACATCCCTCAAGGTCACTCCACAGGTTAATAGGGTAGTTAATAAGGCCTATGGGATGCTAGGCTTGATTAACAGGGGGATTGAGTTCAAGAGTAGAGAGGGCATGTTGCAAATCTACAAATCTCTGGTGAGACCACACTTAGAGTATTGTGTTCAATTCTGGTAACCTTATTATAAGAAGGATGTGGAAGCTATGGAGAGGGTGCAGAGGAGATTTACCAGGATGTTGCCTGGTTTGGAGAACAAGTCATATGAAGCAAGGTTAGCAGAGCTGGGACTTTTCTCTTTGGAGTGTAGAAGAATGATAAAGGACGACAGAGGTCTACAAGATTATAAGAGGCATAGATCGGGTGGATAGTCAGTACCTGTTTCCCAGGGCACCAATAGCAAACACCAGAGGGAATATGTACAAAATTAAGGGAGGGAAGTTTAGGGGAGACATCAGGGGTAAGTTTTTTACCCAGAGGGTTGTGAGTGCCTGGAATGACTTGCCAGGGATGGTGGTGGAGGCTAAAACATTAGGGGTATTTAAGAGCCTCTTGGACAGGCACGTGGATGAAAGAAAAATGGAGGGTTATGAGGTAGTGTGGGTTTAGTACTTTTTTTTAAGGATTATATGGGTGGGCACAACATGGAGGGCTGAAGGGCCTGTACTGTGCTGTAGTGTTCTGTGGTTCTATGGTACTTGGAGGACATTAGCCTAACCTGTTATCTGAAATATTGCACCGGCGACACTGTTACATTTTTCAGTCCCTGAACTGGGACTTATACCCACAGACCTTTTTTTTGTAATTCAAATTTTTATTATTATTTATTCTTATTTTACAAAGCAGCACAGCATATAGAACAGATAGAGTACAGCATACTTATACAGACATCCCATGACAGGAAAACATATAAAACTAAGAAACAAAAAAAAACTTCTAATTTAAGTTTAAATTAACATACAACCAAAATTGATCCCACGTGTCTTGCACTTTTCCCTCACTGTTAATTCTTCCCAACGTGTGTTCATATGATCTTAAATCTTAACCATTTCCTCAGTCCATTCCCTCATCTGGGTTTTTTCCAGTTTTGCAATATAATTCTTGCAGCTGTGATAAGACCCACCTTTAAAATAGTAAATTTATCATTGTTTACATTAGGTATCATTGTCCTATCACCCAGGAGACAAAGCCGTGGGCACAAGGGCGGTGTAGGACCCGACCAATTCCCCAACAAGTTAAGAACTTTACTCCAAAATGGACGAACCATGGAACACTCCCAAATCATGTGAAAATATGTGCCCACCTCATTTTTACATTTCCAGCATAAATGATTATCAACAATCCCCATTTTGTAGAGTCTAGTTGGTGTCCAATAATATCCGTGTACTATCTTATACTGAATAAATTTCCCTCTTGCTTCCCTAATATGTCTTTAAAGAGCAAACACGAGGAAATCTGCAGATGCTGGAGATTCAAACAACAACACACACAAAATGCTGGTGGAACACAGCAGACCAGGCAGCATCTATAGGAGAAGCACTGTCGATGTTTCGGGCCGAGACATCGACAGCGCTTCTCCTATAGATGTTGACTGGCCTGCTGTGTTCCACCAGCATTTTGTGTGTGTTGTTCTCTAATATGTCTACCCACATTTGATTAAAATATTTGACCACTCATTATTTTCAATATCGCTTCCAAGATCCTTCTGCCATACTGCTTTGAGAAGGTGATCTCTATGAGAATGAGATTTTTATGTCGTTTGTGGATTTGCAGAGGAAATATAACTTTGTAGATAAAGGGAATTTCTGGAAGTATTTACAAATAAGACGTTGCATTAGTAGCGTATTCAAGAATGGTGGCCACAAAGTAACCCTTTAACAGAATACTTTACACTACCACAGGAAGTTCATAAAGCATCAGTGTTTTATAAAATGTTCAAGCACTCTGTGGGTGAACCGTGTAACCTACAGACTTTTGATCTGAGATGCAGAAAGCTACAGCTGGGATTTTTGGTATAAGTCTACCTAAAATGAGTAACATCAACTGCCTTATTTGACCATAAGACCAAAAGATATAGGAGCAGAAATAGGCCATTTGGCCCATCGAGTCTGCTCTGCCATTCAGTCGTGGGCTGATCCAATATTTCCAGTCATCCCCACTCCCCTGCCTTCTCCCCATATCCTTCGATGCCCTGGCTAATCAAGAACCTGTAGCGGCGGGCTACGCGCAGCGCTGAAATTACGACACGGAGTCGGTAAACTGCAACCACGGAATAAGTTTATTTCACAAACACAGTCTTGCTTAAAAGCCTGTCTCCCCCCACTCGATACTTGGAGAGAAACTCCCTGAGACTATGTATCTTTGTCTCTGGCTCTGGCTAATTGTCAGCCGGTTCGAGTGTGCTAGTAATTGGGTCGCCACATAACCCCCCCCCAGAACCGGCGGTACACCCCCCAATGTCCACAGTCTGGGCCGGGCCCTGTTTGGGAGTTCGGCCTCTGCGCCGCGGTGCCGGAAACTCGACCGGTTGTGCCAAGTCCACGTGGGCCGGTTTGAGTCGGTCCACCGTGAAAACCTCCTCTCTCTCCCCAACGTCCAGCACGAACGTGGACCCGTCGTTTCTGATCACCGTAAACGGCCCCTCGTAGGGCCGTTGCAGCGGTGGCCGATGCCCGCCCCGGCGTACAAACACAAACTTACAGTTCTGCAGATCTTTGGGTACGCAGGTCGGGTGCTGCCCATGCTGCGAAGTGGGCATGGGGGCCAGGGCACCGAGTCTCTCGCGTAGTCTGCCCAGGACCGCTGCGGGTTCTTCCTCTCGCCCCCTTGGGGCTGGTATGAACTCCCCGGGAACGACCAGGGGCGCGCCGTACACCAACTCGGCCGACGAAGCGTGCAGATCGTCTTTGGGCGCCGTGCGGACGCCGAGCAGGACCCAGGGAAGCTCGTCCGCCCAGTTAGCTCCTCGCAGGCGGGCCATGAGAGCCGACTTCAGGTGGCGGTGGAAACGCTCCACCAGTCCGTTCGACTGTGGGTGGTAGGCAGTGGTGTG
The DNA here is from genome assembly GCF_048418815.1 of Hemitrygon akajei. NCBI lineage: Eukaryota > Metazoa > Chordata > Chondrichthyes > Myliobatiformes > Dasyatidae > Hemitrygon > Hemitrygon akajei. Next base: position 65,501,943 of record NC_133129.1, read on the forward strand.
GTGCAGCTGAGTCCCCAACAGGTTGGCCATCGCTGACCAGAGGCTGGAGGTGAACTGGGCGCCTCTGTTGGAGGTAATGTGGGCCGGGACACCAAAGCGGGACACCCAGGTGGCGATCAGCGCCCGGGCGCAAGATTCGGAGGTGGTGTCGGTGAGCGGGACCGCCTCTGGCCATCTTGTGAACCTGTCCACGATAGTCAGGAGGTGCCGCGCCCCGCGTGACACAGGCAGGGGGCCCACGATATCCACATGAATGTGGTCGAAACGCCGGTGGGTGGGGTGGAACTGCTGCGGCGGGGCCTTGGTGTGTCGCTGCACCTTGGCCGTCTGGCAGTGCAGGCACGTTCTGGCCCAGTCACGGACCTGCTTGCGGAGTCCGTGCCAAACGAACCTGCTGGAGACCATCCGGACGGTAGTGTGGATGGAGGGGTGGGCCAAGTTATGAATGGAGTCGAACACGCGTCGTCGCCAAGGTTCCGGGACGACGGGACGGGGCTGGCCGGTGGCGACGTCACAGAGTAGGGTCCTCTCACCTGGGCCTACGGGGAGGTCCTGGAGCTGCAAACCGGAGACTGCGGTTCTGTAACACGGGATCTCCTCATCTGCCAACTGTGCCTCAGCCAGTGCCTCAAAGTCTACCCCTTGGGAAAGGGCGTGAATGTTAGGGCGAGAGAGCGCATCCGCCACGACATTGTCCTTACCCGAGACGTGCCGGACGTCCGTCGTGTATTCAGAGATGTAGGACAGATGGCGCTGCTGGCGGGACGACCAGGGATCGGACACCTTTGTGAATGTAAAGGTAAGCGGTTTGTGGTCCGTGAACGCGGTGAAGGGCCTACCTTCTAAGAAGTACCTGAAATGCCGGATTGCCAGGTATAGCGCCAACAGCTCCCGGTCGAAAGCACTGTACTTGAGCTCGGGTGGCCACAGGTGTTTGCTGAAAAACGCCAGGGGTTGCCAGCGGCCCGCGATGAGCTGCTCCAGTACCCCACCGACTGCCGTGTTAGAGGCGTCCACCGTGAGGGCGGTAGGGACGTCCATTCTGGGGTGCACTAGCATCGTGGCATTCGCCAAGGCATCCTTCGTTTGAATGAAAGCGGCGGCGGACACCTCGTCCCAGGTAATGTCCTTGCCCGGACCGGACAGCAAGGCGAACAGGGGGCGCATGATCCGGGCAGCTGAAGGGAGGAAGCGGTGGTAGAAATTGACCATACCTACGAATGCCTGGAGGCCTTTGACCGTGGTAGGTCGGGGGAAATGACGGACCGCATCTACCTTAGCGGGCAGAGGGGTTGCCCCGTCTTTAGTAATCCTGTGGCCCAGGAAGTCAATGGTGTCGAGCCCGAACTGGCATTTGGCCAGGTTGATCGTCAGACCGTAGTCACTCAGCCGGGCAAAGAGCTGTCGGAGGTGGGACAGATGCTCCTGACGACTGCTGCTGGCTATGAGGATGTCGTCCAAATAGATGAATGCGAAGTCCAGGTCGCGTCCCACCGCGTCCATCAACCGCTGGAACGTCTGTGCGGCATTCTTCAGGCCGAACGGCATGCGGAGGAACTCGAAAAGGCCGAACGGGGTGATGAGAGCCGTTTTGGGGATGTCGTCTGGATGCATCGGGATTTGATGGTATCCGCGGATTAGGTCTACCTTGGAGAAGATCTGCGCGCCGTGCAGGTTGGCTGCGAAGTCCTGAATGTGCGGCACAGGGTAGCGGTCCGGTGTTGTAGCCTCGTTCAGCCTGCGGTAGTCGCTGCACGGTCTCCAGCCCCCTGTCGCCTTGGGCACCAGGTGCAGGGGGGAGGCCCATGGGCTGTCGGACCGCCGAATTATCCCCAATTCCTCCATCCGCGTAAACTCCTCCTTCGCCAGTCGGAGCTTGTCCGGGGGAAGCCGCCGAGCGCGGGCATGGAGGGGTGGTCCCTGGGTCAGGATGTGGTGCTGTAAACCGTGTCGGGGCATGGCTGCCGTGAACTGTGGTGCCAGAACCGATGGGAAATCTGCCAGGACCCTGGTGAAGTCGTTGCCGGACAGCGTGATGGAGCCGAGGTGAGGGGCTGGCAACTGGGCTGCACCCAGGGGGAATGTCTGAAAGGTCTCGGCGTGAACCAGTCTCTTCCTGGGCAGGTCGACCAGTAGGCTGTGAGCCCGCAAGAAATCCGCACCCAGAAGCGGTTGGGCTACGGCGGCCAGTGTGAAGTCCCACGTAAACTTGCTGGAGTCGAGCCGTAGCTGCACCGGACGGGTGCCATAAGTCCTTATGGTGCTGCCGTTCGCGGCCCGTAGGGGGGGACCCGGCGCCCTGCTGCGGGTGTCGTAACTCGTCGGAGGTAAGACGCTGATCTCGGCACCGGTGTCGACCAAAAACCGGCGTCCCGACTGTTTGTCCCAGACATACAGGAGGCTATCCCGAAGGCCAGCCGTCGTAGCCATCAGCGACGGCTGGCCCTGGCGTTTCCCGTGGAACTGGCAGGGCGGGCGACAGCGGCGGGCATCTGCGCCCCACCGCTGGTGGTAGAAACACCAGTGTTCGTTTGGCTCCACACCCCGGCCTCTGGGTTTAGCGGGCTCTGCGGCCGGGCCTGGACTGGTTTGCTGCTGGGAGCATGGCCGGGTGATCTGTGCGATGGACGCCCCACTCACCTTCTTGGCGTTCCACAGCGCGTCCGCCCGGGCTGCCACCTTCCGGGGGTCGCTGAAATCCGCGTCGGACAGCAGCAGGCGTATGTCCTCGGGCAGCTGCTCCAGGAATGCCTGCTCAAACATGAGGCAGGGTGTGTGTCTGTCGGCCAGAGACAACATCTCATTCATCAAAGCCGATGGAGGCCTGTCTCCCAAGCCAGCCAGGTGCAGTAAGCGGGCAGCTCGCTTGCGGCGGGAGAGCCCGAAAGTCCTTATGAGCAGGGCTTTGAATTCCGTGTACTTGCCGTCTGCCGGGGGAGACTGTACGAACTCTGCGACCTGGGCCGCTGTGTCCTGGTCGAGGGAGCTCACCACGTAGTAGTAACGGGTGTCCTCTGAGGTTATTTGCCGAACATGGAATTGGGCTTCTGCTTGCTGAAACCATAGGTGAGGTTGTAGCGTCCAGAAGCTTGGCAGCTTCAAGGAAACCGCGTTAACAAACGCAGCGTCTGCCATCTCCGGTCCAAAAAAACGGTTGGACCGTCGGGGTCACCAATGTAGCGGAGGGCTACGCGCAGCGCTGAAATTACGACACGGAGTCGGTAAACTGCAACCACGGAATAAGTTTATTTCACAAACACAGTCTTGCTTAAAAGCCTGTCTCCCCCCACTCGATACTTGGAGAGAAACTCCCTGAGGCTATGTATCTTTGTCTCTGGCTCTGGCTAATTGTCAGCCGGTTCGAGTGTGCTAGTAATTGGGTCGCCACAAACCTACCTATCTCTGCCTTAAATACACCAAATGACTTGGCCTCCACAGCCGCTTGTGGTAACAAATTCCACAGACTTACCACCCTCTGACTAAAGTAATTTCTCCACATCTCTATTCTAAAAGGACGTCTTTCAATCCTAAAGTCATGCCCTCTTGTCCTAGACTCCCCTACCATGGGAAATAACTTTGCCAAATCTAATCTGTTTAGGCCTTTTAACATTTGGAATGTTTCTGTGAGATCCCCCCTCATTCTCCTGAACTCCAGGGAATACAGCCCAAGAGCTGCCAAATGTTCCTCATACAGTAACCTTTTCATTCTTGGATCATTCTTGTGAATCTTCTCTGAACCCTCTCCAATGTCAGTATATCCTTTCTAAAATAAGGAGCCCAAAACTGCACACAATACTCCAAGTGTGGTCTTGTGAGTGCCTTATAGAGCCTCAACATCACATCCCTGCTCTTATATTCTATATCTCTAGAAATGAATGCCAACATTGCATTCACCTTCTTCAGCAGTGACTCAACCTGGAGGTTAACCTTTAGGGTATCTTGCACAAGGACACCCATTTTGAATTCTCTCCCCATCTAAGTAATAGTCTGCCCATTTATTTCTTCCACCAAAGTGCATGACCATACACTTTCCAACATTGTATTTCATTTACCACTTCTTTGCCATTCCACTGAACTATCTAAGACTCTCAGTAGGCTCTTTGTTTCCTCAACACTTCCCGCTCCTCCACCTATCTTTGTATCATCAGCAAATTTAGCCACAAATCCATTAATCCCATAGTTCAAATCATTGACATACATTGTAAAAAGCAACAGTCCCAACACTGACCCCTGTGGAACTCCACTGGTAACAGGCAGCCAGCCAGAATAGAATCCCTTTATTCCCACTCTCTGTTTTCTGCTGATCAGCCAATGCTCCACCCATGCTAGTAACTCCCCTGTAATTCCATGGACTCTCATCTTGCTAAGCAGCCTCATGCGTGGCAACTTGTCAAAGGCCTTCTGAAAATCCAAGTTTACCACATCTACTGCATCTCCTTTGTCTACCCTGCTTGTAATTACCTCAAAAAATTGCAGTAGGTTAGTCAGGCAGGGTTTTCCTTTCAGGAAATCATGCTGGCTTTGGTCTATCTTGTCATGTGCCTCCAGGTACTCTGTAATCTCATCCCTAACAATCGATTCCAACAACTTCCTCTGTGTGTCTCTCTCAAAACAATATCTCCAGCATTATTTTCTATTGGTCCTATATCTACTCTCAACTCTCTTTTACCCTTTGTATACTTAAAAAAACTTTTAGTATCTTCTTTGATATTAGTCACCAGCTTCCTTTCATAATTCATCTTTTCCTTCCCAATGACCTTCTTAGTTTCCTTCTAAAAGTTTTTAAAATCTTCCCAGTCCTCTATCTTCCCACTAGTTTTGGCTTCCTTGTATGTCCTCTTTTGCTGTTACTTTGGCTCTGACTTCACTTGTCAGCCATGGTTGTGTCCTCCTTCCATTCGAAAAATTCTTCTTATTTGGAATATATCTGTCTTCCACTTCCTTTGTTTTTCGCAGAAATGCCAGCCATTGTTGCTTCGCTGCTCTCCCTGCTAGTGTCCTTTTCCAGTCAACCTTAGCCAGTTCTTTTCTCATGCCATTGTAATTTCCTTTATTCAACTGAAATACCAAACATTGGAATTTAGTTTATCCTTCTCAAATTTTAAAGTGAACTCAATCATATTGCTATCACTGTTCCGTAAGGGTTCCTTAACCTTAAGCTCTCTTATCACCTCTGGATCATTGCATAACACCCAATCCAGCACAGCCGACCCCCTAGTGGACTCAACAACAAGCTGTTCTAAAAAGCCATCCCTTAGACATTCTGCAAATTCTCTCTCTCTCACTACTGATCTGGCTTTCCATATCCAATTTCATGCTAAAATCCCCAATGATTATCATGACATTGCCTTTCTAACACACCTTTTCTATCTTCTGCTGTAATTTGTAATCCACAACTTAAGTGCTGTTTGGATTCCTGTATACAACTGCCATTAAGGTCCTTTTACCCTTGCGATTTCGTAACTCAACCTATAGAGAATCAACACCTTCTAATCCTATGTCATCTCTTTCCAACAATTTAATATTATTTCTTACACAGGACCTCACCACCCCATCTGCCTACTAACCTACCTTTCCAATACACCATACATCCTTGGACATTCAACTCCCAATGGCAGCCATCCTTTAGCCAAGTTTCAGAGATGGCCAGAACATCATACTTGCCAATCTGTAGCTGAATTTCAAGAGCGTCCATTTTATTTCTTATGCTGCGTACATTCAAGTACACCACTTTCAGTCCAGCATTTGTTGCTTTCTGTTTTAACTGCACCACGCCTCTATTGCCCTGTAACTTATTCCACTGGCTGTGATTATGCCTCATCTCCTGCCTGTTCTTTCTATCACCTATCATTTGCTCGCATCTTTTAAAAAATGTTATTGCTAGTTATTGAAAATTTCCAACAAGACCTTTCCAATTCAGCAGCAACTTGGAAGCAATTCATGTGATATGGAAAAGTACATTCTGTGGCAGGTCTGCCCAGTGAGAGGCACTTTAATGAAAGATTTGAATGGTAAATTTTACACAAAATAGAACTAAACTGCTACTTCTGTATCCAGAAAAGAAAAAAAAATCACCACAAAGAATTTAAATGATATTAACTACTTCTTGTCACATGGCAAATCCAAATGGAATCCATAGTCTGAATAGGAACCACCTGGCCACTCGGTAAATTAGTCAACATAATAGAAATAGGTCATTTGTATTATTCTGGATTCCATCTATAGTTTCCTTTTTATTGCTGCTATCTTAATTACAAAATATAATTCAGCATTCAAAGGACATAATTTACGCAGTCTGTGAATTCTATGCCAGGAGCCCCATTGCATATTCTGCTGTAGTTATTTAAAATTGCTGGAGCTTCTCTGACCCTCTATTGTAGGCTATTTTGAGCTTTTCCTGCTCCAGATTCAAGACCACATGGAAACGTTGACTGCTGTACTACGTAAGGAGGATATCTAGCCAGCATGCCAGCTGTCTAGTTCAAGCATGCTCCCCATTTCCCCTTCTTTCCCTATAGCCTATAAATGTATGTACTCACCATGTTCCTATCCACTTTGAATATTCCTATTTAATCTGATTACACACCATTTTCGACAATGCTTGACAAATCACAACTCAGTACATATAAAAAAATCACCCATCTCTGCTTCTTCCATCTATGAATTGCAATTAAAAATCCTACCGTCTAAATAAAATCAAAACACTTTCTCCTTTGTTACTTTATCAAAAACCGTCATGGTTTCTGAACTTCAATTAAATTTCTTCTTCGACTTCTTCACACTATTTAACTGAAGTCCCACATGACTGGAACAATTCCAATAAAAGAGAAGCAAAACAAAACACAGGGAAAGGAAAATTGAAGTATGAACAGAGATTCTAGAAACACATGGCAGATGAGGCAATGCCATTAGAGAGAGAGAAACAGTTAGTTTCCCTTCACCAAGCTCACAGCAGAACCACTGACCCTAATGCTCCCACTTGGAATCCTCTATCTTTGAATGAAATAGTCATCCATTCCTGGCCTTTTGGCCTAAGAAACACCCAGTTACACTCATTCTACCATAATCCTGGAACTCCCTCTTTGATAGCATTGTGTGTGGACCCATCCCTCCAGGACCCCAGTGATTCAAGAAGACAGCTCACCACCACCTTCAAAGGGCACGTAGGATGGGCAATTATAACAGGCTCAGCCAGTGAAGCCCACATCCCTTGAATGATTGTGTAAATGAAAATTCCATTTTATTCTCCCCACATTCCTTTCAATATCCCCCTCCCAGATTCTAGCACTCACTTGCAATAGGGGCAATTTAAAATTAACATAACCGCCTGCACTTCTCTCCTCCAAGAGAACCACAACCTTGTCATAGGGTTTGGAGGCTTGTGTCCCTCAATGACCTGGAGAGCTATGTTGGCTAGAGTCAGGGCTTTCTGCTTTGGCTCTTGGTAGGGTCACCCATACCAAACAGGTCAAAGGACAGAGGCCAGATTAAGAGTGGTCTGGTCTGCCAGGTTTAGGGGTTCACCTCAGGGCTAACAACCCTGACCGGTAAAACAAAATTGTTATGGAAACAGCAATGAAGAATCCTTCTACATCCAAGTACAATGGTATTCCCGAGTCTCCAGCTGGGACTTGCATGACTGACAATAGTGAAAACTGAGAGGAAGCTTCTGACATGATGAAGAAAGCTCAGAAAGCTCTATCAGAGATAGAGGACCTTCATTGCTGCCCTAAACACCAGCAGTGCAACAGGGAGAAAGTAAGACTGCACTTCACTGAGATGTAGAAGGAAACCAGAACACCCAGAGGAAACCCACTGAGTCATGGGGAGAATGTGCAAACTCCACACAGATATTAACCTTCAATCATTAAGCTCTTCAACCAGAGTGGATAACTTCACTCACTTCAGCTCAGAATTGATTCCACAACCTACAGGCGCACTTTCAAGAACTCCAAAGCTCATGTTCTCAGTATTGTTTGACTATCTATTTCCACAGACTGTATTCTTTTGCATGTTGGTTGTTTGTCAGTCTTTGTGTGTAATTTTTCACTGATTATATTGTATGTCTTTGTTCTATTGTGAATGCCTGCAAGAAAATGAATCTCAAGGAAGTATATGGTGACATACATGTACTTTGATAATAAATTTATTTTGAACTTTGAACATAAATGCACCTGACATCAGGATTGAACCTGCATCACTGTGGCATCTCTACTAGCTATACCCCAGGGCTGCCTAGTCTGCCTCCATCTCACTCACAGGCAATGCAGTCCAGATCACACCAGGTCACTGTGCAGAATCCATTTTTCTCGTGTTCTTTTATCAATTACCTTAATTGTATCAGTCCTGCTGCCACTGGAAGCCACTTCTATTAAACCTTCAGTTTCTCTACCTTTGAATGATACCTCCAGCTTCTACTGTGAGTCTCTCCACAGAATGAATCATATGAACATATAGCACAGATGCAGGTCCTTTGGCCCAAAGGGTTATTGACTACCTATTAATGCAAATCTAACACTGTACTCACTGTTTGCTCAGCCCATATTCCTATCATCTTCCCCCAGATTCACCACTCCCTGTTGACTAAGAGCAATGTGCAGCAGCCATTTAACCCATAACCCACATGCCTTTGGGATATAGGAGAAAACTGGAACACCCAAAGGAAACCCAGATGGTCACGGAGAATGTGCACACGGATAACACCCAAGGCCAGGATCTAACTCTGGTCTCTTGCACTCTGAGGCAGTGGGTTAATTAGCTGCACCACTGTGCTGCCTATGAAAGCCTCAGCCATGGTATTTATCTAATAAGATTTCACTACCCCCATCATCTTCCTGCCCTAAGGCCCAGCCTTACAATATTAATAAGGTCAGTGGCCTTAATTAACTCCAGCAGGAACAGAATAGAGGTTAATATTTCCATCTCTCCCTTTTAATTTTGTGTACTACTTTTACAGATCATTTTCGAGGGTATTGTCAACCCAGACCCAAAGGCCAGTATTGCAGTTTTTGAGATCAATGTCACTCCTGGCTATTGTATTGGTGAGTATCCGGTTATTATGTACAGGTACTGCAATATTGTTAACTGGAATATGTGGAGCCATTTTTGAATGTAGTCATCCAATACCTTATGTCCACGAATTGCACACACCCCACTGCAGCAGTACCTCCCCTGGGTTCTCCACTGTTAGATTATTGGTCTGACTGAGAGCACTGGATAAGCCAAAGATAGTCTTCTGTCTGCTGCACAGGCCCCATTCCCCAGATTCTGATCTCTGTCTCTCTCCAGTTTGTACCTTAGTGTCATTAATAAGACTGCTATTTGCACCTCTTGAAATCTTACAGTCATGGCAAGATAAAGCAATGGAAACAGGCTCATAAACACAAGAAAGTGCACAGATGCTGGAAATTGAAAGCAACACACACAAAATCCTGCAGGGACTCAGCAGGTCAGGCAGCATCTATGGAAACGAATAAATAGTTGACATTTCAGATTGAGACCCTTCAGGACTGAGAAGGAAGGAGGAAGATACTAAATAAAAAGGTGGGGGGAGGTCAAGGAGGACAACTGTAAGGTGATAGTTGAAGCCACCTGTCTATCTCTTCCCACCTGGGTCCCCTCCTCCTTCCTTTCCTCCTGTGGTCCACTCTCTTCTATCAGATTTCTTCTTCTCCAGCCCTTGACCTTTCCCACCCTCCTGGGTTCCCTATCACCTAGCCTAGACTCCTTCCCTTGCCCCAACCTTTTTATTCTGGGATCTTTTCCCTTCTGTTTCAGTCCCTAAGAAGGGTCTCAGCCCGAATTGTCAACTGTTTATTAATTTCCATAGATGCAGCCTGACCTGCTGAGTTCCTCCAGCACTTTGTGTGTGTTGCTTTGGAAGCTGGCTCTTTGTTTCACTGTATTGGCCATTGAGCTCCCATTCACAGTATCTGATATTAATTGTGATTTCTATTCTCCCTACATTTCCATCAGCTCTCGGATTCTACTGCTCACCTACACATGGGGGAATTTACAGTGGCCAATTAACCTACTGACCCACACATCTTTGGAATGTGGGAGGAAGCTAAGATATCCCTAAGGAATCTATGCACTCAGAGGGCATGTGGAATCAACACAAACATAGCGCTCAAGGTCAGAATGGAACCTGCATTGCTGGAGATATGAAGCTATGTATCTGTTAGCCATGCCACTGTGCTGCCTAAACCCCACCCACCCCATGACATTGTCCAGCTGTGCCCCTGCCTCCACTCTCCAGAAATTCCCAATTATAGTGTTTACTTTAGGACTATTTCAGAGCATTCCTCAACAGCCTCTCTTTTCTGGCCCCCTTGATCTGAGTTCACTCCCCTTGCTGCTCATGCCATGTCTCATGTTATCTATAGATTGCTCATCAGTTCTGGGCTGAGTAGTGGATAAGTAAGCCCTCTATATTAAAATTCATCCTTCAAGGTCTTCTCCCTATCGAAGTAATTCGCTCTAACATCTTGTGTACTTCCCAAATTCTGGGCATTCCCGAATTTATCGTTCTAGTCATAGAACTCTTCAGGATCTTTGCATTCCTTCAAATCCAGCTTCCACAGCATCCCTGTTTTCCATCTCTCCTGCCATTAGCTGCCTGGGCCACAAAAGCCACTGAGAAGGAAGGAGGAAGATACTAGAATAAAAAGGGGGGGGGGAGGTGAAGGATACATTGTTCCTAAACAATGATTTGTTTAAATTTGCTCAAAACATCAACTGTTTATTCCCCTCCATGGATGCTGCCTGACTTGATGGAGTTCCTCCGGCATTTTGTATGTGGTGTTCAAAATTTCCAGCATCTGCAGGATCTCTTGTGTTTATCCCATCCTGAAGCTTCTCATTCTTGCTTTTATTGTCCTCCTTAAAACAGGATTTCAAAGAGCTTTTGGTCACCTCACCTAATGTTGTCCAGTTTACTGTGCTATCATATTTTGTCCAATAACAACTCCTGTGTTGTACCATGGAAGGATTTACTGTAGTTAGAATTCCAGCAGTTATTGTGGATTGGATTATTCTAAGCATTGAACTTTATAGAGTATCCAATCTCTTTTTCACCTTTGTAGAGTGCACCTTTGAAGAAAATCATCTCTGTGGCTATAACAACAGATGGAACCCAAATCTGAACTGGCTCGTTGGTGGAGGATCGGTCCGAGATTCACCATTGCATCTGCCCACTGATCACACGTTGGACAATGAGCAAGGTATGTTTCCCTTGACCCAGAAATCCTAGATGAGTTCAGAAAGAAATATCCATTTTAATAGCGAAGCATGCTGATGAAATACAAATGTAGAATGGAACTTGTAACACTGAAGGACACTATTTGGCCCATAGTGCTCTTCAAATGGTCTCACTCCCTAGACAGTGGAGAATTTGAGGACTACAGTGCAGTCCAAGAACTAGTCCAGGACTTTCAGGAGTGAAGTTAGAAAATGTTTCTGCTTGTCCTGGAGGTAGAATTGCTTGCTATAAACTGGGACACCAGCTTTATATCTACTGGAGAGGGCATTATAGTCATGTCAGGACTCTCATGGAAGGTTGGGGAATTCAAGTTCAAGTCACCTTTTATTGTCATTTCGACCATAACTACCGGCACAGTATACAGTAAAACTAGGCAATGTTTTCCAGGACCATGGTAGTACATGAAACAGTACAAAAACTACACTGAACTACGTAAAACAACACAAAAAACTACACAAGACTACAGACCTACCCAGGACTGCATAAAGTGCACAGAACAGTGCAGGCATTACAATAAATAATAAACAATTTGGCTTGGGAGGCCAGGAACATGTCCCTCAGTAAAACATCTCACTCCCAATCTTTGGAAACAGCACACGTACCTAGGCCACTTGGATAAAGAACATTTGTATTTACATGCTGGCATTTTCCAAATCTATAATCATGGAGGATGGGAGATCTGCAGAGTGAAATTCATACCCGCTCTGAGATTAAGGTCACCTTGATTCATAACATCACGGCTTTGGATCCTTTCGGTCAGGAGATTGCTACTGTTTCTCCAAATTTGTTTCTCACTACTACATCAGAAAGGTCATCTGAGCACTGTACAGGAAGAGTAATGGTGTCATGCACTGATATCAGTCAGGAGGAAGTGGCAGTTTGGAATGGCGATGAGATTTGCCAGCATTGTTGGCTCCCCAAGAGCATTGAAACCCACTGACTGTCCATTAGGGATCCCTGAATAACCTGGGGCTTCACGAGAACAGAAAAGGGATTCCACCCGTTTGATGTGCTGATGGTTGTGAATGAGGAGAATTTTACAGTGGAGAGTGCAGTGTTTCTGGGAAGCACATAAGATGCCTTCATCCTAATGGACTCTGCATCACTGGCAGGCAGCTCCTCAGGAAGGGGCCTTCCCTCTCATGTCTGCATTCAGTTGCTGTGGTTGGAAGGCTACCTCTACCTCCCAGGGTCCTGCAACCTAATGCAGCCATATTGAGTATGTGCAAGTTCCTGGACAGGATTGGAAAATGCTCAGGGTCTCTTGAATGTGAAATTTCCTTCCCTGAATCAGTCCAATCTTCCCTGTGGTACGTACCAACCAGATGCAGAGCTGCCTTTTTTAAATCTGTTCCACGTTGCACAATCTGGCAAATCTCAAACTGGAAGAGAGGGAACAGGCGGTCTGAGGCAGAGCTTGAAGAACACCAGGAACAAGAGGACCAGCAAAAGAAGAGTATTCAGGGGATATTTCTGCTCAACACCCACAACTTCATCTCCTAGCATGAGATGAAGAGGCATTGATCGAGAGACATTTCTATAAAGGAGCTTGTGAAAGCATAACACCTCCCCCCAATGCAGCCTAGTAACTATCTCCAACTCATAATTATTGCAATCAATTTAACACAGCTGTAATCAGGCAGGGGGCAGGTCATGGGTAAGCATTCCCCACCCCACATACCTGATCTAATAATAATAATGCATAAATAAAGTAATCATTGCTCTACTTAAATGGCTAGTTACAACAAAACTGTCTTTTGTACTAGTAAAGAACTGAGACATCCATTCAGCCTGCATATAGTGAGGATTGCTAATCTGCTGGTGTGATATCAGCAAGCGAATTGTCATGTTATAACTTTTGGAGATTTTGATATTTGCTTTCCTGGTGCTCCCTTGTGTGGGGATTCTGACAGATGGAGGAGATGTCTGTAGACTCCTTTGGCCAGTCTCTCCTTCTGGGGGTTCTGACAGGCATTCTGTCCCCCTGCCCATGCACCCAATCTTCTTCCTACCATTATCTCATTGGCCAGGACTTCCAGTCTATTTAAGTTAACTTGGGGAGACCATTTCTCCTCCTCCTCCTTCAAAGATGGGTATTTTGGTTGTTGCTGCCATGGGAACTGCCGCTCTCAGAGCGGATGCCCTTCTCCCATGGCGGTGAAGTGAAGTATTGAGACCCTGCTGGACAGAGCGAGCTCCTGCCGGGATTTGGGCAGGTCACACTCCGAGGCTTCTTTCAGAATCGGGTTTATTGTCACTGACACTAGTTGTGAAATTCGTTGTTTTGTGGCAACAGTACCGTGCAGGCAGGACAAATTACTTCAAGTTATAAACATAAGAGATTCTGCAGAGTCTGGAAATCTTGAGTAGCACACAAAATGCTGGAGGAACTCAGCAAGTCCGCAACTGTAATTTAGAGAAGTAAATAAATAATGCAAAAGAGGAATAGTGAGCGAGGTTGTGTTCAAGAGTTCGTGCACTGTTCAGAGGTCTGATGGCAGAGGGGAAGAAGCTGTTCCTAAAACACTGAGTTTGTGTCTGCAGGCTCCTGTACCTTCTCCCTGATTGTAATAATGAGAAGAGGGTACGTCCCGGGTGGTGAGCATCCTTAATGATGGATGCTGCCGCCTTAAGGCATTACCTTTCAAGGATGGTGGGGAGATTAGTGCCTGTGATGGAGCTCACTGAGTCTACAACCCTCTGAAGCCACCTTGAATCCTGTGCATTAATGCATCCATACTAGAGAGTGACGCAACCAGTCCGAATTCTCTCCATGGTACATCTGTATAAATTTGCCAGAGTCCTTGGTGGCATACCAAATCTCCTCTAATTCCTATTGAAGTATAGCCACTGGCATACCTTCATTGCGATGGCATCAATTTTGTGGGCTCAGGGTAGATCCTATGAGATGTCGATGTCCTGGAACTTGAAGCTCCTCGCCCCTCCCACTGCTGACCCTTCAACGAAGATTGATGTATGTTCTTCAGCCTTCCCCTTTCTGGAGTCCTCAGTCAATTCTCTGGCCTTGCTAACACTGAGTTCAAAGTTGTTTCGACACCACTCGACCCGCTGATCTATTTTGTATACCTCCTCGTCACCATCTGAGATTCTGCCGATACAGTGGTGTCATCAGTGAATTTATAGATGGTGTTTGGGTTGTGCCTGGCCACACAGTTATGAGTGTAGAGAGAGTAGAGTAGCGGGCCAAGCATGCACCCTTGAGGTGCACCTATGTCGATTGTCAGCAATGAGCTGACAATATCACCAATGTTATCAAAACAGGCTTGTTTTTAGTTAATTTTTGATGTCTCGCAGGAGAATTTGATTTGACGTTAACGCTGTGTGAATTGTTGTTTTAATGCTGCAAAAAATTCCTAAACACAAGTGTTCAAGTCTGGTATGAAGATGAAGCTTGACTGAGATTACGTCCAAAGCAAATTGGAATGTCTAGCAAAGTGTCTGCTGGCTCAACATTGCTTAAACATGTAAATCACCTCAGTTCTCCATGAACACATGCTGGACAAAGTAATAATAACTTTCTATCTTTGTTTAAAGGTGAACACTTTGAATTCTGTTATTGAGTGCAGCAAATGGCAGCAGACCAACTCAGTGGGAGATGAAAGGAATGAAACATTAAAGGACACACATCATTCATACAACAGCAGAGATATCAAAGTTCAAAGTAAATTCATTATCGAAGTACATATGGTATATGTCACCATATACAAACCTGAGATTCATATTCTTGCGGACATACTTAGTAAATCCAATAACCATAATGGAATTGATGAGTCCCCACTCAACAGGGCGGACGACCAGAGTGCAAAGGACAACAACGCATATAGAAAATAAGTAAATAAATCAGCGGTATCAAGAATATGCGACGGAGAGTCATTGAAAGTGAGTCCATACGATGTGGGAACAGTTCAGGAATGGGGCAAGTGAAATTCTTCTGTCCGGTTCAAGAGCCTAATAGTTGAGGGGTAATAACTGTTCCTTAATCTGGAAGTGTGAATGCTGAAGCTCCTGTTCCTTCCTCAAGGCAGCAGTGAGAAGCAAGCATGGCCTGGATGGTGGGGGTCCTTGATGATGGGTGCTGCTTTCCTGCAACAGCAGTCCACGTAGATGTGCTCAATGGTTGAGAGGGCTTTACCTGTGATGGATGGGCCATATCTACTACATATTGTAGCATTTTCTGTTCAAGGGCTTTGGTGTTTCTGTACCAGGCTGTGATGCAGTCAGTCAATATACTCTGCACCACACATGTCAAAGTTTTAGATAGATAGATAGATACTTTATTCATCCCCATGGGGAAATTCAACTTTTTTCCAATGTCCCATACACTTGTAGCAAAACTAATTACATACAATACTTAACTCAGTAAAAAATATGATATGCATCTAAATCACTATCTCAAAAAGCATTAATAATAGCTTTTAAAAAGTTCTTAAGTCCTGGCGGTAGAATTGTAAAGCCTAATGGCATTGGGGAGTATTGACCTCTTCATCCTGTCTGAGGAGCATTGCATCGACAGTAACCTGTCGCTGAAACTGCTTCTCTGTCTCTGGATGGTGCTATGTAGAGGATGTTCAGAGTTATCCATAATTGACTGTAGCCTACTCAGCGCCCTTCGCTCAGCTACCGATGTTAAACTCTCCAGTACTTTGCCCACGACAGAGCCCGCCTTCCTTACCAGCTTATTAAGACGTGAGGCGTCCCTCTTCTTAATGCTTCCTCCCCAACACACCACCACAAAGAAGAGGGCGCTCTCCACAACTGACCTATAGAACATCTTCAGCATCTCACTACAGACATTGAATGACGCCAGCCTTCTTAGGAAGTACAGTTGACTCTGTGCCTTCCTGCACAAGGCATCTGTGTTGGCAGTCCAGTCTAGCTTCTCGTCTAACTGTACTCCCAGATACTTGTAGGTATCTCCCAGATGTAGTGCCGAATCTTTGCAAACATCTAATGAAGTAGGGGCACTGCCATGAAGGAAATGTAACTGTGTAACTGAGAACTAAGATAAATTCTTTCTTATGACATGCCTAGTCATAACAAAACCACCACGTATATCCTAATTTATGATGGTTACGAGGCTTTATATAAGTTTAAAACCATGACATTTTATGGGGAGAGAAACCAGGGTTTTATTGTTCTTTGGGACAGAGTTATAACATGGGAATGGCTCCTTTGATCCAACTTGTCAATGCCCACCAAGATGCCTAAAGCTAGAGCCATTTGTTTGTATTTGACTGTCTGAAATCTTTCCTATCCATATACCTGTCCAAATCTATTTTAAATGTTGCTATTGTAACTGACCCAATCGCTTTCTCAATCAGCTTATTCCAAGTAACTTCCACCATCTGCATGAAGTTGTCTCTCAGATCCCTTTTAAATCTTTCCTATTCACCGTAAGCTTAAGCCCTTTAGTCTTTGATTCCCTTTCTGAGGGGATAAAGACTGTGCAAATTCACTCTTAAGGCCCAGTGGCATTTCAGAAGCATGTTCAGTGTCTTAAAGTAGTAGATCGGGAGGAAACATTTCCTCTGGCTTAACTAGGTTTAACTAGGCAAAACGGATTTAGGAAAATGTCCTGTCAGCGGATGAGATGAGAATTTTATTGCACGTTGAGTTGCTACAAACAGGACTGTTCTGCTTGAAAGGACCATGGAAGCTGGCCAAGTATACAAAAGGGGAAGCTTACAGAGTACAAGGAAAGAACATGGAAATGGGACTACTTGTGAGTTCATTGAAATAGTAACATACCATTGCAGGCACGTTTGCTCTTTTTTTGTAATATTTTACCCTATGATCAATGGTGCTAATATATCTTAGAGGATCACTATATCCTTTGATATAGTCATGCTGTTTAAAGCTTTAGAGAGGCAAAGAAAGCAGGCAAATATTGGATAATACTATTTTTGTTTTGATTTATGGCAAGATATTAATAGCGAGATGCAAATTTGCACAGGTTCTAAACTTATCTGTCATAACCTAAGAGGAAATAGGAGTAAGTGTAAACCATCTGGCCCCTTGTGTCTGTTCCTTTCAAAAAGATCATGCACCAGTTTCCTGCACTAACCACACATCCATAGATCCCTCAATGTCTAAAAATCAAATACTTATTGACCTAGCTTTCAAAGCTGAAAGTGAAGAGTTCCAAGATCTACTACTATCTGAGTGAAGAAATGTCTTCTCATCACTTTCCTGATTGTGATCCCAGCTTCCAAATATCCTAGGAAAGACAAACAGTAACTCTATTTACCCCATCAAACCTGTAAGAATTTTAGTATATTTCAGTGAGATTGTCTGATCTTCTGAACGCTCCAGAAAGAAAGAATCGCTCCAGTCAGCTTAATCCCCCACATAACAAACACTGAAGCGAGTCAAGGAACAAATGGTAGATTTGCATACACAGGGAAAACACTGACACATGCTTGTGAAAGCTTGGATAGTGGTCAGTATAGAAATAATACTGCATCCCAAGACTGTTCGCAGAAGTAGTGAATGTCTTAATTAGTCCAGTCAAGGCAACTCTCGAGTGACTGATCTACCACATCCTGCTTTGTTTCAAATGGAATGCGCATTTCTGGTGCCTGCAAGATAAGAACTATTTCATGACTATTATTGAATTACAGTAAAACTCATGACATATGACTTTGTTCTGCAAATTGTCAGAGAGAGCGCTGTGGTTTATTACTGCCTCCCCCACCACCCCCAATACAGCTGCCAGGGATTCAAGGGTGTGTTTATGCTGTTATAGTGTAAACTCAGCCTTTTAACAGCCAATATAGTGTGAGTCTCACAAGGGAGCCTTGTTCCATCTGATTTAATTGTCTGTCCTGGCTTTCACAACTTAACATACATGTGGACACTAGCCAGATGCTTATCATCAGGCCAGTGCTTATGCCGGTTTCTGTGGTGTGAAGTGACTGAGAGTACGAGACTCCACCCTGGATAGGACGCCAGTCTACTGCAAGGTTAACCCCCAGCATTTTGCCGGTACCCATTTTCAGCTGGGTGGACTGGAGCAGTGTGTGGTTAAGAGCCTTGCTCAAGGACACAACGCTCTGCCTCAGCTGGGGTTCGAACTCACAACCTTCAGATCACTAGTCCAACGCCTTAACCACTTGGTCACGTGCCACACAAGCCAGAGTGGAGCTGATGGATTATTACTCCACATCCACATTTGTATAAGTGACTCGGATTGATTTTGCACACCTCACTTGTATTTTATAAACCTCCACTGGCATAATCTTTTTAATGAAAGGGTGTAGGTGTAGCTTCAGCCATGGCCTAGATGTTTTTTTAAAAAAAAAGTCTGTTGTTTGCTGTGAGCCCCATCTACTCACCACCACTCCTCCCAATCCCCACTTGCCTTCCTCTTCAGTCTCCAGCTCAATAGATGCTCCTGTGAGACACTTTGTAGCTGTAACACAAACGTCTTAATGCATCATTCATACTGACTGAACTTGTAATTGCGTCAGTTGCAAGGTGTATTCCTAATGTTCATGATATAGTTCGTAATTAATATTGGGATTAATTTAGAATTTCATCATTCTGCATATTATGGTTGTAGAAATTCAGGAGCAGCTGATACTCTGTGCTCTCTACGCATCACATATTCCACATAACCCAGCACTAGAGTGTCGTCATCATCATGAGCCTTCCCAGCATACCCTCTTTTCATCTCATTACTGCATCAATAACTCATAGTTTTCATCCACAATTGCAATCCAATCTGGAGAGTGTAATAACGAGGCAGAGCTCCCATCTGCATCACACTATTAAAGTCTGGAGGAAGTTGTCTCATCTGGTATAGCTTTCTACAAGGCGATACGAGGATGAATTTTCATTCTGCTCACAGAGTTGCATTGAATCTACAGAATAGGACGTTGCAATTTAGTTTACAGGTCCACACTGGTGTTTATGCATCACTCATACTAGATCGTTCCCACCCAAACACCAACTTCATCATCACACCCTTTCTATAGCACCTGCCCAGGTATACAACTTAATACAAATGAATCACCAAATGGAAACCACTTGAGTTACATCATCAATCAATAATCTAAAAATGAACCTCATATTTCTCTGTAAGTAGGCTTGAAAGAATATTGTTTTCTTTAAATATTCCTCTAAAATAAAAAAAAATCTGAAAGGATGGTAGAGGTCGTTGAGATGACAACAGAATCTGACACAATAGATATAGAGGTGTTTCTTTTTGTCAAAATTTGGGTCTACCTAGAAGTCTAGTAGGGAAATCCAGGAAATTTTCGTTATCCAGACCAAGGGTTCCTAACCTTTTTTATGCTATGAACCCCTACCATTAACTGAAGGGCCATGGACCTATGTCAGGAATCCCTGATCTAGAGTGTGGTGGCAAAATCAAACTCATTCCTTTTGAGAATGGCTGAGGGGTGATATGGATCAGAAGAAACTGGATAAAGTTTGGCTGCACAGGTGGAAGGTCAACTGAGGAAGATCTGTACCAGCAAGGCGGCTGGACCGGATGGAGTTTCCCCACGATTACTGAGGGCCTGTGTGACTGAGCTGGGAGAACCACTACAGCGCATCTTCAACATGAGCCTGGAGCAGAGAAGAGTACCCAGACAGTGGAAAACATCCTGTATTGTCCCGGTACCGAAGAAACCACAACCAAAGGAGTTGAATGACTTCAGACCTGTTGCCTTGACGTCGCACGTGATGAAGACCATGGAGCGGCTGATAATACAGAATCTGAGGCCACAAACCAGGCACGCCCAGGATCCTCTTCAGTTTGCGTATAAGGAGAAGGTGGGAGTGGAGGATGCTATCACGTATTTGCTGCACAAATCACTCTCTCACCTAGAGGGGGTCAGTTGTGCTGTGAGCATTACATTCCTTGACTTCTCTAGTGCCTTTAACACCATCCAGCCCAAGATCTTAAGGCACAAACTAACGGAGATGGGAGTAGACTCTCACCTGGTGGATTGGATAGTGGACTACTTGACAGATAGACCTCAGTATGTGCGGTTGGGAGACTGTAGGTCTGACACGGTGGTCAGCAGCACAGGGGCGCCGCAGGGAACCGTACTCTCTCCGGTCCTGTTCACCCTGTACACATCAGACTTCCAATATAACTCGGAGTCCTGCCATGTGCAGAAGTTCGCTGATGACACGGCCATAGTGGGGTGTGTCAGGAATGGACAGGAGGAGGAGTATAGGAAACTGATACAGGACTTTGTGATATGGTGCAACTCAAACTACCTGCGTCTCAATATCACCAAGACCAAGGAGATGGTGGTGGACTTTAGGAGATCTAGGCCTCATATGGAGCCAGTGATCATTAATGGAGAATGTGTGGAGCAGGTTAAGACCTACAAGTATCTGGGAGTACAGTTAGACGAGAAGCTAGACTGGACTGCCAACACAGATGCCTTGTGCAGGAAGGCACAGAGTCGACTGTACTTCCTAAGAAGGTTGGCGTCATTCAATGTCTGTAGTGAGATGCTGAAGATGTTCTATAGGTCAGTTGTGGAGAGCGCCCTCTTCTTTGTGGTGGCGTGTTGGGGAGGAAGCATTAAGAAGAGGGACGCCTCACGTCTTAATAAGCTGGTAAGGAAGGCGGGCTCTGTCGTGGGCAAAGTACTGGAGAGTTTAACATCGGTAGCTGAGCGAAGGGCGCTGAGTAGGCTACGGTCAATTATGGAAAACTCTGAACATCCTCTACATAGCACCATCCAGAGACAGAGAAGCAGTTTCAGCGACAGGTTACTATCGATGCAATGCTCCTCAGACAGGATGAAGAGGTCAATACTCCCCAATGCCATTAGGCTTTACAATTCTACCACCAGGACTTAAGAACTTTTTAAAAGCTATTATTAATGCTTTTTGAGACAGTGATTTAGATGCATATCATATTTTTTACTGAGTTAAGTATTGTATGTAATTAGTTTTGCTACAACAAGTGTATGGGACATTGGAAAAAAGTTGAATTTCCCCATGGGGATGAATAAAGTATCTATCTATCTATCTATCTCTAAAGGTACAAAGGAGACGGGAGTCAGACAGCATTGAATCGGGTCTCTCAGCATACTGAATAAGCAAGCACTCTTGATGACACTAGTTGCTTTTTATTTTTTCAACACCCCCCCCCCCCTTGGATTTTACCACTCACCTATAGATGGGGGCTACTTGCAGTGACTAATTAGCCTACCAACCTGTAGATCTTTGGTTTGTGGAAGGAACTTGGAGGAAACTGACATGGTTACAGGAAGACCTGCAGGCTCCACACAGCCAGTATCAGAGGGTAGGACTGAGCACACGTCACTGATGCTGTAAGGCCGCGATTGTCCTAGTGCTGGAATGCATGGATATGCTGATGGTCAGGGCAAGATGAAGAGGGGTGGGAGAAGGTCCCTGTGGGGTTGAAAGCTGGTCAGTTGGGCTGAATAAATATCTCAGTGGATTTATTGGCAACTAATATATTTATTTCCTCAACTTTTGATCTCCTACAGAAGTGAAAACATCTCAAAGCCAGTCATATTGAACCTCTCCCTACTTTTAATGGCATCAAGCTTCTCTTGAGTAAAGAATTGTCACAACTGATCACGGATGCTGAACGTATGCAAAATTATTAGCCATTATCTGTACTCAATTCTGCACATCCATCTGGGAGGCAAGTGGAAACATTGGCCAATATTCTGTTACATGTTGAGCACTGGTGACCTGATGCAAATCTCCACCCATTCACTAATACTGTGAAGAGTCAAAGTGGATGATATCATTAATTCACCCAGTTCTAAAACTGAGAACATGTAAGAGCAGTTTACATTCCCGTCGTTCCTTTACAAAGAAATGATTCCTGTTAACCTTACCATTAAAGGACAGTGGGATTTCTGTTTATGTGAAAGCATGATTCTTTACCTTGGCCCAGGCCATTCAGCCCAGCTGGTGTCTGCTGATATTTATGCATTCTCTTCTCCTTCTTCATCCCACTCCATCACATAACCTTCCATTCCTTTCTCCTGCATTTATTTATCCAGCTTTTCTTTGAAAGCATCTCTGCTATTCGTCTCCCGGTTAGGAGTGAGTTACATATTCTGATCATTCTTTTTTTTTTTTTAACTTTTTTTATTGTTTTCAAATTCTGATCATTCTTTAGTAAAGATATTCATCCTGAATGCCCTATCAGATTTATTAGTGACTATCCCCACAATTGGAAAACTTTTCTCAGTCAAATCTTCTCACAGTTGTAACATCTCAGACATTACTGTATCTTTATAGAGGGTGAACTTGATTCCTAGGCACTTAATTATTTTATTTACCTTAATATATCTTCAGAAGTATTTGTGACAAATCTTGAAAAAGATAATAGAAAACTGGAAATACTTCAATAAACTTCCAAGTGATAAATGCATCCTTGTTTGCTAATGATAAATGAGCAATGTATTTGCAATTGCCAGCTTTAATTCCTGAATTTTGGTTCACCTAAGTTAATGAAGCTGATGTTGAGAAGTGAATTATAATGCCTGGCTGTTACTCTATTACACATTTAGTGCCTGTGTCATAGAATCAGAGAGAAGTACAGCACAGAAACAGGCCCATCTATTGCACTCTGAAACCATTTAAACTCCTCAGTGCCCTGCTGTTCACTGTTTAAGACCTTCCCTACTCCCATCAACCTGCACCTGGACCATAGCCCTCCATACTCCTACTAAGTAACTATCCAGATTTCTCTTAAATGTAGAAATGGAGCTCACATATACCACGTGTGCGAGCAGCTCATTCCACACTCTCACGACCCTCTGAGTGAAGATGTTTCCCTTCATTTTCCCCTTAAACTTCTTATCTTTCACTCTTAAATTATGATCTTCGGTTGTAGTCCCATCCAACCACAGTAGAAAAAGATTGCTTGCATTTACCCTATCTATACCACTCGTAATTTTGTATACCTCTATCAAATCTAAATTGTCTACATTCTAAAGAATACAGTCCTAACCAATTCAATCTTTCCTTATAACTTGGGTCTTCCAGATCTGGCAACGTCCATATAAATTTTCTCTGCACTCTTTCAACCTTATTTGCATCTTTCCTGTAGGTAGGGGACCAAAACTGCACACAATACTCCAAATTAGATCTCACCGATATCTTATACAACATCAGCAAAACATCCCACCACCTCTACTCAGTACAGTGATTTATGAAGGTCAATGTACTATAAGTTTTCTTTACAACCCTATTTACCTATGATGTCACTTTCAAATTATGTACCTGTATTCCCAGATCCCTTTGTTCTACCACACTTCTCAGTGCCCGGCCGTTCACTGTGTAAGACCTACCCTGGTTGGTCCTATTGAAGGGCAAAACCATGCATTCTTCTGTATTAAATTCTATCTGCCAGAATTTTTTCCAGCTAATGCAGATCCCTCTGCAAGCCATGATAACAATAGACCCAGCACCGATCCCTGTGGAACTCCACTAGTCACAGGCTTTCAGTCAGAGAGGCAACCCTCCACTACCACTCTCTGGCTTCTCCCACAAAGCTAATGTCTAATCCAATTTACTACCTCATCCTGAATGTCGAGCCACTGTACCTTCCTGACCAGCCTCCCAAGTAGGACCCTTACTAAAGTCAATTTAGACAACAACCACTGCCTTGCCTTCATCCTCTTTCCCTGGTAACTTCCTTGAAAAACCCTATAAGATTGGCTAGACATGACCTATCACACATGAAGCCATGCAGACTATCCTTAATCAGTCAGTGTCCATCCAAATACTCATATGCCTGGTCCCTTAGAATACCTTCCAATGTTTCCCACAACTGATGTTAGTCTATAATTTCCTTGTTTATATTTAGAGCCTTTTTAAAACAGTGGAACTACATTGGCTATTCTCCAATCCTCTGGTAACTCCCTTGAGTAAAGGAGGTTTTTAGTTTCAAAACTGGCATTGATTGATTTTTGTTAATCGATTGACATTAATGGATACTGGACCAAGCCAAAAGCTGCCTTAAAGGATGGCAGAAACAGATTCAATAATAACTTTAGAAAGGGAATAACATAGCATAAACAATGAAGATACAATGGAGAGAAGATACCTTAAATATACGTCAGAAACACGAGAATGCAGATGCTTGGAATCCAAAGCACCACACACAAAATGCAGAGAAACTCATCAGGTCAGGTAACATCTAAGGAAGTGAATAAACAATCAAATTTCAGGCCAGGACTGGAAAGGAAAGGGGAGGATGCCAGAATAAAAAGATTGGGGGAAGGGGAAGTAGGCTAGCACAAAGGTGATAGGTGAAGAAAGGTGGGTGGGAAAGGTAGAGGGCTGGAGAAGAAGGAATCTGATAGGAGAGGAGAGTGGACCTAGGAAAAATGGAAGGAGGAGAGGGTCTAGGGGGAGGTGATAGGAAGGTGAGACAAGGTAAAAGGCCAGAATGGGGAATAGAAGAAGAGGAGAGGGGGAGGGTAGTTTTTTTTTTACCAGAAGGAGAAATCGATATTCATGCCATCAGGTAGGGAATTTAATTCTGATTCCTATATCCATTCTGACATGTTGGTCAATGACCTCCTCTAATGTAAAGACAAAGCCACCCTCAGGGTGGGGGAGCAACACCTTATATTCTGTCAGCCTCCAACCTGAATTAGTGCAACCTGCTAAGCCTGGTCATGAGCCTTAAGTGGACATAGTTAAAGTCTTAAAGAACCACTGTTCACCTAAACCTTTGATTATCGCTGAGAGTTTAGATTTCATAAAAGGAACCAAGAGCAAGGCGAGCCTATTTCACAGTTGTGGCAGTGCTGAAGCAATTGTCTGAACGCTATGATTTTGGGCAGTCGTTCAACGTCAGTTATGCGATAAGCTTGCTTGTGGTCTGTGTAGTGAGGCAACTCAGAAAAGTTCATAACATTTCTACTGATATTACTGTTGGGGCAAAACTAGGTATTCAGAAAAAGATTGCTAATATAAGGATATAGATTGCTGAAGCTATGGCAAAAAAAGGGACATATTTAACATGTCTGTCAGCCAAAAACACTGTAATAAAGAAAAATGAGTTTGGAAAAAACAAAAAGGAACAGGTGATGGCGCATACTGAAGATGAACTGAGTGACTCTCATTCTGTGGTTGAATAGCTTTGCATGTTTCATCTATTTCCAAACACAAAGATGGCTATTATGTGATCCTGTGGTTGGATGGGACGCAGGTGGACATGGGTGCTGCAGTATGACTGGTATCAGCAGACAATTTACAAGTAGGTTGTAGCATCTCACCCCAGATGGGGTAGGGTTGACTTTAAAGACTTACACTGGTGAGGTTGTTCCAGTGAGGGGAGTGGTGCATGTTAAAGTGGAGATTAACAAACAGAAGATGAATCTTCCACTGCACATTGCTAAAGATGGTTATCCAGTGTTTCAGGGCCACTTATGGTTGGAGCAGCTTGAACTGAACTGGCAGAAAATGCACTTGATTTGCGGGAGCTCTGGTCTGTAAGAGGTATTGAAGAAAAGCATTGAAGTATTCAACAGAGAACTGGGCAGTATGGAAGGAATCACTGTTAAGCTTGGCTGTTATGCCCAAAACAACACCCAAATGCCTGAAGGCAAGGCCCGTTCTATACACCCTCAAACCAACGGTAGAGGCGGAATTGAAAAGACTGATCCAGAGTAAGGTATTGGAACTAGTGTGTGTAAGCAAATGGGCAAGTCCAGTGCTTTCTGCCCTAAAAATGGATGGGTCTTTAAGGCTTACTGGAGACTTCAAGGTGACCATTAACCTGGTTCTTACAGCTGAACAATACCCTCTTCCCCTCATTGGTGATCTTTTTGCAGGATTGGCTAGAGGACATGCATTTAGCAAGATTGACTTGTTATACCTGCAGATACATATGGAGCCAGAGTCACTGGAACTGTGGACCATAGTGACTCACAAAGGAATATTCAGGTACCAAAGGCTTTCATTTGGCATCACCTCGGCTCCTGCACTCTTTCAGCGAGTAATGAACCAGATCCTGAGTGGGTTGACAGGGGTGCAATGCTATTTGAATGACCTACTCACCACTGGGAAAACTGAGTGTGAGCATTTACAAAACTTGGATGTTACACTACACAGACCCAAGGAATATGGGCCAAGGGGCCTGAAGGACAAGTGTGAGTTCTTACAAGCTTTGATTGAATATTTAGGCCATGTGATCAACAACTAAGGCTTTCACTAGGCACCATCAGAGGTGAGTGTAATTGTGGAGGCTCCATCATCACAGAGTGTAAGTCAATTGAGATCTTTCTTAGGACGACTAACATTCTAAGCAAAGTTTGTTCCTAACCTAGGTAGCAATTTGAAACCACTTCATGAGCTTTTAAATAAATCAGCACACTGGCAGTGGACAGATCACTGGGAAGAGGCTTTTTAATAAAGGTCAGAACAGCTTTGTCACGGTCTGAAGCACTGACCCACTTCAACCTATCATTGACCATGCAGTTGGCCTGCGACACATCACCCTATGGCATGGAGGCAGTTATCTCACACATCATTCCATCGGGTGAAGAGCATCCAATCCATTTCAACTCAAGGATATTAAGCAAGTCAGAAAGCCACTGTGTCCAAGTTGACAGTGAAAGACTCACAATTGTCTATGGAGTTAAGAAATTCCATCAATCCCTCACTGGTTGATGATTTACACTATTGGCTGATCCTTGCCCCTTGATGTCAGTTTTTGGTCCACATGTGGGTGTCCCTTCCCTGGATGCTAGTTGAATGCCATGTTGGGCTCTGTTACTATCTGCACATTAGTATGATATAAAGTACAGGAGATCCCAGCACCATGCAAGTGTTGATGGACTATCCAGACTTTCCTTAGCTATTACAGCTCCAGGATTCTTTACTGATCTTTTACTTCAAGGAAGCTCTGATAACTGTGGCACAAATCCAGAAGGGTGTATGTACTGACCCTGTTCTATGTAAAGGTAGTGGGCATGGTAAGTCAGCTGGATAGGAGAGCCAACCATAGAATTGAAACCAAGTCCAATGGAAGGAGTTCAGTCGTGGCAGGATGTTGATGATGTGGTGACCGCATTGTCATTCCTCCACCTTTAAGGAAGCAAGTGCTTGACGAGCTACATTTAGACACTGTGGCATAGTGCACATGAAAGAAAACACATGCAGCTATGTCTGGTGGCCAGGACTGGATGTAACCATTGACGAGAATGCCAAAACACATCTGAATTGTCAAAAGTGAGAAATGTTCCTCATCTTGCTCCTCTGTAGCCATGGAAATGGCCTGAAGAACCATGGCAGAAGAGTCACATCGATTTTGCAGGACGTGTAGAGGGCTAGATGCTCTTGGCCGAGGTGGACACACAGCAAATGGTCCGAAGCTTCCATCTTGAAGAATACTACATTTGAAAAATGGACTGAGGAGCTATGTTCCATCTTTAGACATTTTGGAACAGCTTGTAAGTACTCAACAGCTCGCAAGTCCTGTCTGAAAAGTCCAAGGCATTCATGGAAGCAGCACATCAAGTCAGCACCATATCATCCTGCCACTTATGGCCTTGCTGTATGATTTTTACAAGCAATGAACTTCAGTGGGAAGTGAATCCCTCAACCAGTTCTCAGCATTTTCTTGCTGACATTCCATAACACACCTTACGCCACCACCAAAATTTCTCCAGGCACTACGTTGATGAAAGGAAAGCTTCACACCTGGCTTGACCTGCTTAAACTCCCAAATACCAAACAGATTGTGGTAAATGAACAGAAAACCCAAGCAGAGAGACATGCCAAAACGCAGTACAGAAGTTTCACAGCGAGAGAGAGTAGTTGCTTGGAGCTACATCTCTGGAACAAAGTGGATACCTGCGACGGAGGTGGCACAAGTTGCTGTACACAGTTAAAACTAGAGACCACAACATCTGGAGAAGGCATATCGATCATATCCTGTTGCCCACTTCTGAGGCTAGTGAAAGCCAACACAAAATGACAAATCCAGATCCATTTGTAGAAATGGAGCAGGATTCTGAGAAAATGACTGCAGAACCTCATGTAAGATCAATGACACAGCCAGTGCTCCTCCATCACCTGTGCTTTGAGGTGCCCCTCCTGACAATACAGTACCAAAGCCAAGATCTATACATACACCACCAGAAGATAAAATCTCTTTGGTGTTATCCCCAGGTCATTGGGACCTTCACAGGAATGGGCAACCTCCAGACAGATTGAATCTATAGTTTAGTGACTAAACCTTAGCACGTGGGGCAGAATAATCTCCAGGGTTCTGTCTGGGAATAGAGACGGTCTACCCTCTTTCTCTTGTTTAGAAAAAAATATTTTTTTGTTGTGAGTTGAATTTGATGATTATTGAATGCTAATGATTCAGCTGCTGGTCTGTGTATGGGAAGGGGGAGAAACCTTTAAAATAAGGTGGAGGGGATATGTTATGTATTCATGTATAGTTCGACCCTAATGGGTTGCTATCAAGTTTACTTGTGTGTTGTGTAGTGATCGTAATGTGAGAGTATATTCAGTGTAGATGACTTACCAGCAAAATAAACAGCCACGTGTTTGTTCCTCACCTCTCTGTCTTTCATGTGTGTTACTCATGGCCACCCAGCTTCCCAGTACCATAAACATAACAAACGTTTAGATTTGAATTAAACTACTGTGCAGCACATATACTTCTGCAGACTGCTGTATGACTTATTAATATTTTGTAATCCTCTTTCCAATTGCATTGTTCATGCAGGTCACTACATGTACGTTGACTCGATTTATGCCACACATTTGCACGAAGTAGCTCAGCTGATGTCACCACTGACAATTTCTGCCCTATCTGGATGCCTGTCCTTCTTTTACCAACTTCATCGGAAACATACTACCTTCTTTGTGGTTTACACCAAGGACAGAATCGGTCATTATGAAGAGGTGTGGCGGGCAAATCATTCGACGCACAACTGGAATTTGGTCAAGGTGAATATTAAAGCTTCGCATCCATTTCAGGTGAGTCTTTTTATTACAGTGTTCCGCGTTTGACATAGTAAAGCATGCTAAGGTTCTCATTGGAACATTAACAAAGGAAATTTGAAGAAGCCACATGAAGATATATTGGGATCTTCTGGTCAGGATAGTGAGTAAGTTTTAAGGAATGATGAGGTGGAGAGGAAGAGAAATTCAGGCAAAGAAGTCTGGAGTTTATAGTCCTGCCAGCTGAGGCAGGGATATCAATGGCAGAGCAATGTGGTTTACTGTAACTGGGGTAAAATGTTTTAGTTATATCATCTGTCCTATATTAAAAGAAAGTGGGTTAAGCAAGTTGGATTACTTTGCATTGACTTAAGAACTGAATTTGAATGTGGTAAATTTATTGCCAGCTCAGTCTACCTGTGAAGTCCTCCTCACAAATGTCTGATACTGGTGTATAATTTTACTGCCATCTCAGTCTGTAACCTGGTATTGTTGTCCTTGTAGAATCATAGGTAGAGACAATGCACCTGATTCCTCCATCACATTCCTTGGATGTACTGTCCACTGGCAGGACAAACCCATCAGCGATTTTCAGCAGTGACTCTGCACCCCATGGAGTAGTGAAGTTTCCTGATGATCATCTCCTGTCCTCCCTGTGCTGATGAATCAGTACCCTTCCATGATGAAAAAATGGGAGTAGCAAAGACACAGCTTGTCTCTGGATGGGAGGATTCATTGCCCATCACAAAGACAGGCTTGGTAGCACCACCATAGGTCACGCTGGCAGATTCTTGAAGGACGTAATGTCCAAACTGAATTTGCATTTGATAATGAACAAAATAACACAAAGGACAAAGCTGCTTGACCTCATTCTTGTCAATCTATCTGTGGCAAGTGTGACTCTGCAGAACAGAATTGCCCATCTCACTTTACTTGAGGTGCCAAATTCCCATCTTCATACTGCTGACACCTTCCATTGTGT
The DNA here is from genome assembly GCF_048418815.1 of Hemitrygon akajei. Lineage (NCBI taxonomy): Eukaryota > Metazoa > Chordata > Chondrichthyes > Myliobatiformes > Dasyatidae > Hemitrygon > Hemitrygon akajei. The sequence goes on from NC_133129.1 coordinate 65,532,134, forward strand.
TGTGTTGGCAATAGTGGAAATGTGCATCCTCACAAGCTCTAACTTCATGTCCTAGCATGTCCTTCAGTCTGTCATAATTATCATGACAGGGGGAAATCCCTTGTTTAATAAGCAATGCAGAGAGCATGCTGGGAGCAGTGCCATACATATCAAAAAATGCGGCAGACTAGTGAAACTGCAACACTGCAAAAATAGCTTGAAGTAGTTAGCGTTTAGTAATCCTATACCAAGAGAGCAAAACAAAGCTAAATATTCCTGCTGCATCTAGTTATGAATGGCGGTAGACAATTAAACAACTAATTCAAGAATATTCCTGTTCTCAGTGATGGAACCTAACATGTGAAGGAAAAGATTAAGGCTAAAGCACATGAAACTGTGTTCATCTAGAATTCCTAAGTGAATGATCCATTTTGGAATGCTGATGAAATGGAACCCATAGATTTTACAGCACAGAAATAGCCCTTTTGGCCCAATTCATCATGGCCAACCTGTTGCCTCCCTGTACTAGTCGGTAAGCATAAAGGAGAAAACACTTCAGTGGTTGGAGAAATGTCTCATAGAAAGGAAGATGGTTGGGTTTCTTGAATGCTGATTATTACTGTGGGAATTCTTCAGGGCAGTGGTCTGAGCCCAACCATCTTGACTGCTTCATCAATGACCAGTAGTGGGGATGCTTGTGCATGGAACATTCAATTGCATTCACGTCTCAGAAATGAAGCAGCCCAAGCCTGAATGTGGGGAAAAACTGTACAACGTTCACAGATAGGTTAAGTGGCCTATGACCACCAACGACTAAAGGTTGCAGCTGATACCATCAAAAAAATCCCTTGAGTACATGCAGCAAGTTCACATCTACTCGAAGGAGAAGGGCTTTGGGTGCATAGATACATTACCACCTGCAACATTCTCTCAATGTTGCACTCCATTGAGACTTGGAACTAAATCATTGTTCTTTCATGGTCACTGAGTCTAAATTCTGGAATTCCCTATGCACGGCATTGTGGAAATATCTTTATCAGAGGGGTTACAATAATTCAAGAAGGTGGTTGACCATCACCTGCTTTACATAGGCACTGAGTTCTGGCCTAGTCAAAAAGGCTCTGAGTGGTGAATACAGTAGAGTCCTGAATTAGAGAAGAACAGAGATCTTCAAGGGTTGTAGAAAAATCTTAATAATAAGATTAATCAACAAGTCAGTTCTAATCTCATTTATATTTCTTGTACCATATAAACATTTCAAAGATTTTACAGGTTAGATGGTATATTTTTAAGGAAATATTTACCTGCTGCAAGTTAGAATATATACAACAGGCATCACAGAGTTGTTTATCTAAGTGGGCTGCAGTCTCTGGCAGCTGACTTCAACTTGAATCCACATTTTGTTTGGTGACTTGGGATTTATCCAAAACCTTTCTTTGATTTGGACTGTTTTGTCATGAATATACTGTAGACAGTCAGGGCATCATCTGCCGTAAAATGATTTAGAGTTTTGGTAATGCTAAAGGTCGAATTTTAGTATTTAGTCTGTTAGGTATTTCATATACTCCTGAGAATATTCAACCCTTGCATTTGAAAGGAGGAAGGTGCCTGTGGAAACTCAAAGGACATTTTTGTAAGCAAGGCATGAAGAATTGTCATTTGGTTCATTATACCTATCTTTGCTAAAAATGGCAGTGGGTTAAGCCCACTTCCTAACTCTTAGCTCACAACCTTGTGTTCATCAAGCAGTTACCTAGGTTTTTGCCTTCATTACACTTCCAGGCAGTGAATTCTGTATCCCCACCAATTGAAATAACTTACTTCTCGTCTCCCTCTGCCAATTCCTGTAGTTGTTGGTTCACTGCTAAAGGGGATTGGAGTTCTACATTTACCCCTTCACTATCTCTCATAATGTTAAGAAACTTAATTAAACCTCCTCTCAGTCTCCTTCGTTTCAGTGAAATAAGACATCCTTTCTTATAGCTAGACCTGCCAGCATCCTCGTAAATCTCCTTCACATCCTCTCAATGCTGTTACATTCTTCCTGTAACGTGGTGATTGGAACTGTACACAGTATTCCAAGTGCTGAATTAACATATTGTTCCATGCCCACCTGCCAAAATCATAGATCACTTCTTTGAGTGAATACAGTACAAAGCTTGTGAAATGGCTTCTACTGGAACCCACCATGTCTACAAAGGTTAGTTAAAACTACCTATCGCATCACTGGCAGCAGCCTAGCCGGCTTCAAGGATGTAGGTACAGAAATATGCCAGAAAATAGCCAGCAATATCATGAAGGATCCCACCCACCCTGCTTATGGACTGTTTGTCCCACTCCCATCAGGGAAGAGGCTGCACACAAATGCTAGACTTAAAAACAGTTACTTCCCCCGAGTTATCAGGCGACTACCACCTCCATCCATTAACCCCCACCACCACTGCATCCACATCAGCCATTCCTCTCCCTGCCCCCCAATCACCTTTCATCTCCCCATGCACTGCACTTCTTACCTACACTCCACACCACATACCTACACTGACACAGTTGGTGCACCTGGTGAAGGGTTTCGGCCCGAAACGTCGTCACTACCTCCTCCCATAGATGCTGTCTGGGCTGCTGAGTTCTGCCAGCACTTGGTGTTTCAGTTGTTATCCTACTTGTGTTTTCATGTGCCCTGGTGCTACCAAGAGGAGATCAGACGTTCCATCCCCCTTTACACACATGTACTGAAGAATGACAATAAATGACCTGGAGTCTTGAATCTTGAAACTGTGCTGGCTGAATTAAAGTCAGACTCTCATTGCAGTTGCAGGACTCGGGTGTTGTGGTCTGACCACATTTTGTGGTGCTGACTCCCAGTCAGCCAGCGTGTCGATGGAGTTAGTTTAAGGAGCCACAATGGACATGTCCATGTTGTGACACTGTTGTCTTTTTTAATGACTGATTTTGCCATTAGTATCTGGTGAAAAATGCAATTAATTCAATCAAATAACTTGGAAAGCTGTTAAATAAAAATTACATTTTGTTCAGCTCTCCTTGTCATCTTCCCTTCCTTTTGTGTCTCCCTCTATCAGCTTTTCCCTCTGTTCCTCTCTCCATGCTGAGCATCCATATATCTGCTTTTCTGCAAGTGCTCTCCCCCCATCATCGGTATGAATGAGATCCAAGCTTTCACCATTTGTAGGGTAAAGGCTGCCTTAAATCTGCAATGGATTCACTAGAATCCATCTTACATTGTTGGCCCCAAGTTATGGTCTTCCCTCTCACATGGAAACATATTCACAACAGATTTCAAAATACGAAACCCTGAGCCACTTTTTTTTCTAGAGGAACGGACTGTAGTCTGTTCAACTGTATATGCTGTCAGATTTGGCAACATTGTTTAAATAATCTAATACTAAACTCCAGTAAGTACAAGCCCAGAGCAATCAAACACTCCTCATATGTAACCCTTTCATTCCTGGGATTATTCTTGTAATCCTCCTCTGGACCCTCTTCAATGCCAGTACATCCTTTTTAAGACATGGGGCCCAAAACTGCTCACACTATTCCAAATGCGGACTGACCAATGCCCTATACAGTCTCAGTATTCCCACCCAGGGAGAATATGCAAGGGCAGAAATGAACTCGGGTCTCTGACAGTGTGACACAGTGCTCTACTAGCAGGACCACTGTTGTCACCCGCTTTATATAATGGAAATGCACATTTAACTCATCTGGCCACTGTTGTCACCCACTTTATATAATGGAAATGCACATTTAACTCATGGGGCCTAAACAATAATCAATCTGCTGTTATGCGATGCACCATCATAGCATTTTATGCTTCTATTTCAGACTTTAGTCCTTGTGATTTATTGGAGATGTGCGTGCTTTCAAGTGTATTTTAATATCTAAAATAGCACTTAAGACACAACATTCTCTGATTCCAAATGCTGATCTATCAAAGCCTGATTACTTTTTCCCCTCTCTGGAATGCGTTGAGATGTCTGCAGAGCTAGTGCCTGAGAGAACCCATCTGGTGTCCCAGTCATCTTCTCTTTGCAGTAATATATATTTACATTTCAGGTTTCTCGAAATGAAAAAATAATATTGCCATGGGAAATTAGTGGATTGTGAAATAAGAGTTTCCAGAGCGAAGGGGCAGAACTTGGACCAACTGCGTGAGATGATTAAAATGGAACAGTCCTGAAGAGAATTCTTTCCAGAAATGATTATTCCTTCAAAAGGCTTTCCCATTCAAATGAGTGTTCAGGGTGTTGGAAATGGCCCTTTGGGTACATGGAAGAATGTGAAGGCAGAGACTTCTATTTAGATTTAATTTGAGATTACTTGCGATTGGAAGGTTTTTTAGAATTTGTCAATTCAGACACTTTAAATAAACTGACGTGGACACATTTATTTATTTTGGTAACCATTAATGTATTACAGGTGTAAAGTTCTGAACTTATAAGGAATAGTTTTGCAAGGAAATGTGTTACTTTTAGCATAGAAACATCTCAAGCATAGAAACTCCCTGAAGAAGCTGCAATTTCCACCAACTCTGTTTTCTCATAACCTCATAAACAATTTACCCACTCATAAAAGTCAATTCTTCTTTCAGAGCATTCGATGTCTTAACAATCCCTTATGTAAGAATGTGCTCAACACTGAAAACTTGTTGCAAAGAATAACCTTTCCTGGCTTTAAACCTTCATAGAGTTTAGAACATCTACCTCACTTTAGGGGATATATTTTCATTCAAAGCAATACGTGGTGTAGAAACCACTACCAGAAAGGATGATGGAGGCAGAGGCCCTCAGATATTTAAGTATCTGATCTGCCTCCCAAAGTCTTATACCCGACAGGAACTAGGAAATGGTTGCAATGCTGTAATATTCTTTGATTCCATGATCTCCTGTAATCTTTTCCGGAAGATTTTGAAATGAGCCCAGTTTCTTGAATATTGCAATCAACAGGGAAATTTCCTCCTTTCTGAATCTTTTTCCTGCACTTTCTCACTGTGTCCTGACATACCCCCGTCAATGGAGCTTGATACAATAAGTGACTGGGATTCATTTTAAACACATAATTAGAACAAAACTCAAAAAACTAGAGCAAAACAGTTCTAGCGACTGCAGTGTTCTCTCTTTCAAAGCCCCAGCATTGTGGTTTCTTCCCTCTAAGCTCCATTCTCACTCATCTCCCCTCCATTTATATCTCCTTCAGAAAGATTAGCTGTGATTAACAAGCCTTCATCACCCCCACTCCCTCAGTCAGTACCAACACAATCTGTATATTTATGGTCTCATTCTATCACAGACTCACCCTCGTCACCACTCCATCTTCTCTGCATCTGAAGACAGTTTCATTCCTGGTTCTGGTGAGAGGTCATTATCCTGCATTGTTAACTCATTTCCCCTCTGTACACTGACCTGCTGAGAATTTCCAACATTTTCTCATTTCTTAACTGAGCTCTTGCCGTTATTTGGCCCTTAGCTCCGCGGGCTGTAATGTCATCGCTGACTGACAAGATTGTGTTTAAATTCTCATTCATGAGAGTTGGGTACTGCAGGTTTGGCTAATTTTCCCAATCCAGTAGACTTTTCTCCTGACCCTATTAGCCCGCATCACCCTATCTCTTTCCCCTACTAATAAATAAGTAATAGATATCGAAAACATGAGTTGTAAAGTCCTTGAGAGTGAGTCCATAGGTTATGGAATCAATTCAGTGTTGGGGTGAGTGATGTTATTCCCTCTGGTTCAAGAAACTGATGGTTGAGGTGCAATAACTGTTCCTGAACCTGGTGGTGCGGGTCTTAAATCTCCTGTACATCCTTCCAGATGGCAGCAGCAAGAAGAGAGCATGCATGCCCTGGATAGTGGGGGTCCTTGAGGATGGATGCTTGCTTTTCTATAACGATGTTCCATATATATGTGACCAGTGGTGGGTGGGAGGGCTTTACCTGTGATAGACTGAGCTATATCACAACTTTTTGTATGTTTTTTCCTTTTATGGGCATTGGTGTTTCCATACCAGGCTGTGTTGCAACCAGACAATATACATTCCACTGTGCATCCGTGAAGTTTGTCAAAGTTTTCGATGGCATGCTGAATTTGCTCAAACTTCTAAGAAAGTAGAGGCACTGCCATGCTGCCTTTGTTAGGGCCGTCATATGCTGGACAGATACTCTTAAATGATACCACAGAGGAATTTAAAGTTACTGGCCCTCTCTACCTCTGTTTCCCTGCTCAGGACTGGCTCATGGTCTTCCAGTTTCCTCCTCCTGTAGTTAATAATCAGATGTTTGTTTTTTCTGACATTGAGTGAAGTTATTATCGTGGTACCATTCAGCCAGATTTTCAATCTCCCTCCTGTATGCTGATTCATCACTACCTTTGATTTGGCCAACAACAGTGGCGTTGTCAACAAACTTACTATAAATATGGCATTTGAGCTATACTTGTCCTCACAGTCCTAAGTAATAAACCAAGTGGAGCGGGGCGGGGAGGAAGTGGGGTGTGCTGAGCACAATGCCTCGTGTGCACCTGTGCTGATGGTGATTGTGAAGATGTTGTTGCCAATCTGAATTGACTAGAGTTCACAAGTGAGGAAATCAAGGATCCAATTGCATAAGGGGGTATTGAGGCCTTGGTCTTGGAGCTTATTGATTAGTTTTGAGGGGAAGATAGTGTTCATTGCAGAGTTGTAGTTAATGAAGAGCATCCTGATAAATGAAACATTGCTGTCCAAGTCTTCCAGGGTTTAGTGAAGAGCCTATGGCAATTTGTGATGGTAGGCAAATTGGAGCAGATCCAAGTCACTTCTTAGGCAGGAATTAATGTGATCCATCACCAACATCTCAAAAGATTTCATCACAGTGGATGTAAGACAGTGAGGCAGGTTACCACATTCTTCTTGGGCACCATTATAATTGAAGCTTGTTTGAAGTAGGCAGGCACCTCAAGCTGCTAAAGATATCAGGAGCCAGTCCAGCCTGTTGAGTAGTACTTGGTCAGGTACTTTGTCTGGGTCAGTTACTCCGTAGGTTCACCCCCCGAAGGATGGTCTCACTGCCCTCAGAGTCTGAAATCACAGAGTCATTGGGTTCAGTGAAGCTGCCTCATGTCTTGGTGGTCAAACTGAGTATAAAAGGCATCTGGGAGCAAAACCTAGTTGTCACATGTGTCACTTGGTTTCAATTTGTAAGAGGTGATAACATTCAAGTCCTACCATATCTGTTGAAGATTCTTCTCTGGTCAAAGTTTGGTCCAGAATTGCCACTTCTCATGTGAGGTGGCTTTCCGTACATTGTAACTGAACCTCCTGCATTTTACTTGGCTGCCAGATCTGAACACTACTAATCTGGTCCTCAGCTGGTTGTAGATCTCTTGGTTCATCCAGGGCTTTTGGTTGGGGAAGGATTTGAATGAGTTTGTGGGGGGTGGGGACACACATCTATGACAGTTCTCTAAAGTCCATGATAACTGTGGCAATTTTGTTCAGATTCTCTGATGAATCCTTGAACATGGCCCTCTGCCTCCTGCGATCACTTCTTATCTCTGGGGCTTTGCTTTTCAGCCTCTGCCTGTGTACAGGTAGGAGAAAGACAGCCAGATGATCAAACTTCTCAAAATGCAGTCTAGGGAACAAATGGTGGGCATTTCTAATTGTAGTATTACAGTGGTCAAGTGTGTTGGGGCCCCGGAGCTGCAGGTGATATTTTTATTATTATCAGGCAGAGATTTCTTCAAACAAGCCTAGTGGAATTCCCAGCTGATGTTTTGAAAGGCATTGGGGTAGGCTGTTTCTGGTTTGCTAATTGCTGTACTCAATACCTCAAGTGCTTGCTTAACATCAGCCTTTGTCGGTGTGTAAGCTACAGTCAGGGTCATGGAAGAGAACTCTCTTGGTAAGTGGAATGCACAGAATTTAATCATTAGGTGTTCCAAACTGGGAGAACAAGAGTGCGACAAATTCGCTACATCTGAGCACCATGAAGAGTTAATCATGAATCACAAAACCCCCAATTTTTGCCTTCACTAAATTTACTGCAGGTCAATCCATGCATTAGATGAAGAATCCACTCAGGCTTGATCACAGTCTTGAGTGAACCATCTCAGTAAAACAGAGAACACTGCAATCTCTCATTTCCCTATGAAGTAGCAATCCTGTTCTTAGGGCCTTTATCTTGTTCTCCAGTAACTGTAGATTCACTATCAAGATACGGGGTAGAAGGAACTTTACACTCTGCCATTTTAGTCTGGCCTGGAGTCCTCCCTTCCAGCCATGGTGATGTAAAAATGTACACTTGAAGGTGCCTTACCTGCATTACTAAGAGTTGAGTCCACTGAGCCATCATCAGAAGATCATAACATTTTAGCTGTTTTTCAGTCACGAGGAGAAGTTACTGTAGAATGTTCCCTCTAGTCTTTAAATAGTCTTTCATTAGAGTCTTTCCTGATTGAATTAACGTTGTTTGTGGTACAGTAGCCTGTTTGCTCGTGTTTCAGCAGACATAGAGTCAGAAATAAATATGCTTAGACCAGTTAATTTTTGTCCCCTGCTCTTCAATTACTTACCCAATTTCCCTTTGAAAGCTCCAGTTGGAGTTGCTTCCAATGGGTCACTGCATTCTCAATCACAACAAGGTGCACCAGCACAGTGGGGCAGCTCCAGTAAACTGGCTCAATCCTGACATCCACTGCGCATTCTTCCTGTGATCGTGTGGGTTTCTTCAGGGTGTTCCAGTTCCCTCCCGTCTCCCAAAAATGTGCAGTTGATAGGATGACTGGTCCATTTTGCTGGGGTAAGTTGATGGAAGTATGGGGATGGGTTAGGCTATGGGTAGTGTAAAAGTAGGTGGTTGATAGTGTGTACTTGGTGGGCTGAGCAGCAACAGTATCAGAGAAGGTGGACACAGGCTTCTATCAGTCTATAACATTTCCACTCACTGCATTAAAAAATTGTTTCTTTAGCTTTGGCTCTTTCGTCGATCACCCGAAATATATGCCCTTTTTTCTGTGCCTTTTATCATTTATTTAGTCTATCAAAGCCTTTTATGATTTTTGAGGACCTTCATCCAATCTCTGCTTAAAGGAAGTCCTTGGCATCATAACGCTCTGCACATTTTCCCCAATTTGTTAATACTTCTCAGGAGAAAAATTCAAATGTGGTGACTGCGTTAAGAGGATATTAAGAGGAGTAGATTATTGGGAGTGATTTGTTGGATGGAATGCTTCCTGTCATTTTCTAGAGTTTCTTTTAATTTTATTTGATCTCGTTCCCTTTATTATTTAGTGCTTATTTTCTCTGTGTTTCTTTGATTATTCCCTTTTCTGCTATTCAATTTAATTTAGCCTTTTTGTATTGTCAGTTTCCTCAGTGACAATTTAGTCTCACGATTAGATCTGGGACTGTTGCACTTAACCAGCACTTTGAATGAGTGAAATATTGCAGAGCTCTTCATCGGAGCATTCTCAACGCTCTAGGCACTAAGTCACATGAGGACCTGTTAGGACTGGCAGTTAAATGTTTGAACAAATGAATGAGTTTAAGGAACATCGCAGAGGAGAGAGAATCAGAGAATTTCCCAGGACAAATTCCAGAGCTAATCTTGGTTGGTGAGGGGACAGCCACTAGTGATGGACCGATTAGAATGGGGAATGTGTGAGAGTTTACAAGTAAAGGAATGTAATGATTTCAGAGGGATGCTGGGCTGATGAAGTTGATGAGAAGAGTAAAGGCTGATTTATACTTGTACATATGGGCTACGCCGTAACCCTGATTTTCACTTCTGTGCAGCTCTACGCCATAGCGAGCATGGGTTGGTGTGCGCCAAAACGCTAATTGGCGGTGGGGTTTCTATGCCACTGTATTGAGTTTCTTTGTGAGAGACATGGGCAAGGAAATGCATTTCAAACATTTTCGCATGTCGGTAGGTAGATTTGATGATTTGGTTCATCTATTTCGCATCGGTGTACAGACATGGCGGAGGAGAAGCAACCGGAAATGCGTAGGAGGAAATGCGATGCTACCAAGCGGACCAATCAGTTGTTGTGGTCTGCATCGCCGCGACAGTGAGTTACTTTTCTGGGGAGGTGCACATCACCCTACAGCGTAGGGTATGGCGTAGGTACGGCTTAAGGTACGCGGTACCTACGGCATAGATGCGACACACAAGTATAAATCAGCCTTAAGAGTGAGGCAATGGAAATGTTCACCTTGAAGGACTAGAATTATACTAAGGACATCCTGGGTACTGTTCAGAAACCTGTACTTTGCCCATTTTGATTATTCTTAATCTGTGTGTACCTTCAGGAAAACCTATAATCATGCCTTGCATCTCAATTTTTCTGCCATTTATCTATTTCATACTCATTGGATATAGACACAAGCCCTTCAGCACATTATGCCCATGATGATAGCCAAATACCTCTCTATACTAATCCTTCCCCATGTAAATTATAAGAATGCTGTGATTTGTGTAGCATTTATTCCTTCTCCAGGCCATCAACACATAATCTCAGCTGTCATTTTGACTCCTTTCTATTTGATTTATTAACATTTGGAAGAGATGATAATACTTTTGTTTAAATTTTGCCTCCTGTCTTCAAAAGTAATTTAAAACACATGAAGTCTTCTGGAACAACCCAAGGATGTGGAAGGCATTTAAAAAATCTTTCTTTCTTCCACCTTTATTATTGACTTCCCGATATTATACTTTAATTCCAACCAAACAAGTTATGTTTTAAGCTATTTCCACAGTTCAAATCTAGAGTGAAATCTTTGATAAATATTTTCATTCTTTCTGCTCTTTTTCTCCTTGATTTTTCATGATTATTGTAAATCAAATATGCTAGTCTCTCAAAAAAGACAACAAAACACTCAGTAGATCGGGCAGCATCTGCAGGAGAAACATTGGCCATTTTGTATCCAGGATCCTTCATCAAAATATATTCATGCTCTATACCATAGGGAGAGTTTTATTTTGGCAACCAACAATGAGTGAAATTGAGAATATTAGTTGCTGGTTGTCCTCATTGGATTTCATACTTTTTCAGTATTCAACTGCTTCCTTTTTTGCAAGAAGGTCAAAACAGCTAAGGACTGCTGTATGAGGAGAGACTAGATCAACTAGGATTGATTTCTCAAGCATTTAAAACAAGATGGTAATAATATTTGGGCAGGGCTCTGTAGACGGGATGGGGTCGAGGGCACTTCCCCATGTGAGGTCTGCAATGAAGGGTCAGTTTTGGGTTACAAAACAGGGATTAACAATGGAGAAAGAAGAAACTACACAGAAGGATGTGAATCTCTGGAATTACCACCAGAGGGCACCATGAGGGTCCAGTCTATGAACATAGGTGAGAAAAATGTGATGCATTGGAAATGATTTTCCAGAACTTTCTCCATTTCAGCAAAGTTCCTTTGAATTAAAAGATAGCAAATGTAATCCCTTTTCTCAGGAAAGTTGAACAAGGTAAGGCAGTTAACAAAATAAAATCATTAAAACTGCCAATGCTAGAAATCTGAAATAAACCCTCAACAAATCAGGCAGCATCTGTGGAGAGAAAAACTGAATTAACAGTTCAGGACAGATAGCCTTTGTTGAAACAGTGAAAGAGAGAAAATATTAAACACGAGGAAATCTGCAGATGGTGGAAATTCAAACAACACACACAAAATGCTGGTGGAACACAGCAGACCAGGCAGCATCAATAAGGAGAAGCACTGTCGACGTTTCAGGCCGAGACCCTTCGTCAGGACTAACTGAAAGGAGGGATACTAAGAGATTTGAAAGTAGTGGGGGGAGGGGGAAATGCGAAATGATAGGAGAAGACCGGAGGGGGTGGGATGAAGCTAAGACCTGGAAAGGTGATTGGCGAAAGTGATACAGAACTGGAGAAGGGAAAGGATCATGGGATGGGAGGCCTCAGGAGAAAGAAAGGGGGAGGGGAGAGCACCAGAGGGAGATAGAGAACAGACAGGGTGATGGGCAGAGAGAGAGAAAAAAAACAAACAACTAAATATGTCAGGGATGGGGTAAGAAGGGGAGGAGGGGCATTAACGGAAATTAGAGAAGTCAATGTTCATGCCATCAGGTTGGAGGCTACCCAGCCGGTATATAAGGTGTTGTTCTTCCAACCTGAGTGTGGATTCATCTTGACAGTAGAGGAGGCCATGGATAGACATATCAGAATGGGAATGGGACATGGAATTAAAATGTGTGGCCACTGGGAGATCCTGCTTTCTCTGACAGACGGAGCATAGGTGTTCAGCGAAACGGTCTCCCAGTTTGCATCGGGTCTCACCAATATATAAAAGGCCACACCAGAAGCATCAGACGCAGTATACCACACCAGTCGACTCACAGGTGAAGTGTCGCCTCACCTGGAAGGACTGTCTGGGGCCCTGAATGGTGGTGAGGGAGGAAGTGTAAGGGCAGGTGTAGCACTTGTTCTGCTTACAAGGATAAGTGCCAGGAGGGAGATCGGTGGGAAGGGATGGGGGGGACAAGTGGACAAGGAAGTCGTGTAGGGAGCGATCCCAGCGGAAAGCAGAAAGAGGGGGGGAGGGTAAGATGTGCTTGGTAATGGGATCCTATTGGAGGTGGCGGAAGTTACGGAGAATTATACGTTGGACCTGGAGGCTGGTGGGGTCATAGGTGAGGACAAGGGGAACCCTATCCCGAGTGGGGTGGCAGGCGGATGGGGTGAGGGCAGATGTGCGGGAAATGGGAGAGATGCATTTGAGAACAGAGTTGATGGTGGAAGAAGGGAAGCCCCTTTGTTTAAAAAAGGAAGACATCTCCTTCGTCCTGGAATGAAAAGCCTCATCCTGAGAGCAGATGCGGCGGAGACGGAGGAATTGTGAGAAGGGGATGGCATTTTTGCAAGAGACAGGGTGGGAAGAGGAATAGTCCAGGTAGCTGTGAGAAGCTGTAGGCTTATAGTAGATATCAGTAGATAAGCTGTCTCCAGAGATGGAGACAGAAGATCAAGAAAGAGGAGGGAGGTGTCGGAAATGGACCAGGTAAATTTGAGGGCAGGATGAAAATTGGAGGCAAAGTTAATGAAGTCAATGAGCTCAGCATACGTGCAGGAGACAGCGCCAATGCAGTCGTTGATGTAGCGAAGGAAAAGAGGGGGACAGATACCCGTATAGACTTGGAACATGGACTGTTCCACAAAGCCAACAAAAAGGCAGGCATAATTGGGACCCATGCGGGTACCCATGGCTACACCCTTGGTTTGGAGGAAGTGGGTGGAGCCAAAGGAGAAATTATTGAGAGTAAGAACTAATTCCACTAGACGGAGGAGAGTGGTGGTAGAGGGGAATTGGTTAGGTATGGAATCCAAAACATTGACTTCTCTAACTTCCGTTAATGCCCCTCCTCCCCTTCTTACCCCATCCCTGACATATTGTTTGTTTTTTTTCTCTTTCTCTGTCCATCACCCTGCCTGTTCTCCATCTCCCTCTGGTGCTCCCCCCTCCCCCTTTCTTTCTCCCGAGGCCTCCCATCCCATGATCCTTTCCCTTCTCCAAGAGAGAAAATATATTGGTTTTCAGTAGTAGAGAAGGTGGGTAAGGAATGGGCACAAGAAAAAGAATATCTCTGAGACTAAATTACTTAATCTGGCAGCTAGAAGTACATTTTGTTGTTTCTGTTGCTAATAGCAGGGCTGTCTCTGCTAATGGAGACAGGCTAGTTGATTGGAAGGTAAGGACAAGGGAATACTATTTTTATTCTGTTGAGGAGAGGGGGTGAGAGTAGAGATTTGGAAATGAGACTCAGCTGTGGTGTTGGAAAATCTGTCCATAGTTAAAGGGAAAAGAAGAAGACAATTCAAAGGCATCTGTGTGGAGTATTTTGTCATCAGAGTAGATAGACGAACTAGAAGAATGGATGAGATGTAATCAGGGCTCTGTCCACAATGATAAGGGGAAACCATGGTTCAGGAGGAAAGAAGGTACGGTACTTTAAAAACAAACGCCTGTGCAGGAAGTCTCATTATCAGAGCAAATATGACAGAAGAGCTGAAAAGTAATTAGCCCAGTGTCAATTGACAGGATTCTATTAGAGTAATTAATAAAGTGATTGAGGTAGGATATAACAAGCTCGTCATTGTGAGAAATCACATAAGGAACTTACGTTCCACAGTTCTAGAATGTAGTTAGTAGTGTAAATAAGTGATGTAATGGGTTTGGATTTTCAGAAACCATTAGAAAAGGGGCCTCACATATATTTTCCTAAATGAAGTTAGGATCCATGGAATTGGGAATGATGCAATGGCATTGATTAAGAATTGGTTAATGATGGAGAACAGTGTGGAAAGAAATAGCTTGTATGCAGCTTAGCAGACTGATGGAGTGTTTCAAGGGTCATTGATTGGCATTCAGCTTTTTACAATTCATATGGAACAGGGATTGCATATCCAGCCGCTGGGAACATGTTCTGTTAGGAGGGTGCAAAGAGTTTGTTTGGGAATTCTAATGGGCTTTATGATTTGGCAAGAATGAGGCATGTGTATGAAAGTGTCCACTTTGTCATGAAGAATGAAAGCTCGGGAAAACGTAAACTATTAGCAAATATCATTATCTAGACCAGGGTTTCCCAACCTCTTTTATGCCATGGACCCCTACCACTAACTGAGCGTTCCAAGGACCACAGGTTGGGAACCCCTGATCTAGACAAAATCAGGACTTTATTGATCAATGATCTTGGCCTGAAATGTTGAATCTGTTCATTTCCAAAGCTGCTGCCTGACCTGCTGAGTGCCTGCAGCATTTTGTGTATGTTGCTCCGGATTTCCAGCATTTGTATAATCTCTTAATGTTTATCATTGTCCAGATATCTCTACGAGGGATCTGTGCTCACATTCCACAGAAAATCCATGATGCTGGTGCAGTCAGTAAAACAAATAGCACATGCTTTGTGGTGAGGGGTTTGGCCATTAATTGAAAATATGTGAAAAACCCTGCTGATATACTTTGAGTTGGGCTGTTTGCTTGAAGAAGGATGGCAACATGAGGGAGAGCAGTGTACATTCAGCAGAGGTTTTTCTGGGATGAACAAATAACATAATAAAGTTGGATACAGCATTATGAGCCTATATTCTCTTAAGCCAAGAAATCAAAGTGATCTTATTGAAGTGTATAAATGTTCTTGGCACGCAGCTGTGAGAGAGTTTTCCTTGGCTAATAATCTAGAAGTAAAAGATATTTCTTCCCATCTCATTCAGCATAGAGATGAGGAGAAATTTCTTACAATAAAATGTTGTGAATATTCTGTGCAATTTCCTTCTCTAGAGGGATGAGTATGCTTGGGTAATAGTTTCAAGAATTCGACCGACAGGTTATGGTTACTAAGGAAATTAAGAGATGAAGGGTTTGAATTGGAGAGTGGAGACATGAGGGAATTTAGATGCGGTAATCTGATTCAAAATGCAAAGTGCAGAGGAACTTCGCAGGTCAGGCAGCATTTGGGGAGCCAGCAGGATGGTTGTTCTTTCAGGTTGAGACCCTGTATCAGTCTTGATATAAAAATTGGCTATAATCTTTCTGAACGATGGATCAGGCTTGAAAGACCAAATGGCCTGCTCCTGCTCCTTTTTCTAGTACACTTATATCATTTTGTTCAAGGTTGCATAATAGAACATATTTTTCTTTTTCAGATGGTGTTTGAAGTCGCCTTCAGCAGCATGACTGACGGCTATGTTGCACTGGATGATGTTTCGTTCTCTCCACATTTCTGCAACAATGAAACAGGTAAGATATCCTTCTTCTTAATGGTAGGTTGCAAATGAGATGGTAGTTTGCATATCCCACAGAGACGTTTTGCATGGACAGCTACCTTCAACAATGGAAAGAACTTGCAAACAGCATCAACAGTTCACGTTGCTCAACATTGACTAGAGGAACTTTTAGAACAACAATAGACTATCAATATTGTGTCCAATAAATGGGTAGCTGTACCTTGATTAGCAGAGTCTTCTTTCCTTCTTTAATTAATGATTTTCCCCCAGTGTAATCCTGAGACACAAAGAATTCTAAAAGTCTAGAACTTGGTTCCTGGTCACCAAATTGAAGATAGCAACATGTGGAGTGGAAGTGGTGGATGTAATGGAGTGGATTGATTGGGAAGTTGGTGAAACCAGCCTGAATCCATTCCAGTTCTATAACCACACCCTGTCACTGCTGATGTCAGTTATTGGACCTGTGATATAACTAAATATTCTGGAAGTAACCCAGCTGCTCAGCCAGCATTCATGGAGAGGGGAGCAGAGTTAATATTTTGTACTAAAATGTAAGAAATAGTAGGCCATTTGTCCCCATTAACATTGGAACACTTTAACCCCTTACCCTTTGATCTCTAAGAAGCTGCTAATTAGTCCTAAAAGTACACAGTGACTAACCTTCCACACCACACTTGGAAGATTCAAGATTCACTTCTCTCTGAGTGAAGAAATTTATTCTCATTTCTTCCCTGAATTGAATTAAATTGGCTTTATTCAATTCAACTCTATGTTAAGATGATGAACACTGCGTATTGATCTTTTCCCTCTACCACAGGAAGGATATAATTGCAAAAGTGACAAAGGTTCACCAACGTGATTCTTGGGGGCAAAGTTTGTTATATGAGAGGAAATCAACCAGCCTTCAACAATACTGTCTACAGTTTAGAATTATTATAGATTATCTTATTTGTTACTGGATGTGACAGGGTAAAGGCTAAGATGATGTTTCCCTGACAGGGCCTGAAGACCGATGGTTTGAGATGTGTCTATTTTAACGCAAGGAACATTGTTAACAAAGCGGTTGAGCTTAGACCGTGGATCAGTACTTGGAGCTATAATGTGGTGGCCATTACAGAGACTTGGATGGCTCAGGGACAAGAATGGTTACTTCATGTGCTGGCTTTTAGATGTTTCAGAAAGGACAGGGAGGGAGGCAAAAGAGGTGGGGGTGTGGCACTGTCAATCAGAGATAGTATCACGGCTGCAGAAAAGGTGGACGTCATGGAGGGATTGTCTATGGAGTCTCTGTGGGTGGAGGTTAGGTACAGGAAGGGGTCAATAAGTCTACTGGGTGTTTTTTATAGACCGCCCAATAGTAACAGGGATATCGAGGAGCAGTTAGGGAAACAGATCCTGGGAAGGTTTAATAATAACAGAGCTCTCATGGTGGGAGATTTTAATTTCCAAAATATCGATTGGCACCTCCCTGGAACAAGGGGTTTAGATGGGGTGAAGTTTGTTGGGTGTGTTCAGGAAGGTTTCTTGACGCAATATGTAGATAAGCCTACAAGAGGAGAGACTGTACTTGTTCTGGTATTCGGAAATGAACCTGGTCAGGTATCAGATCTCTCAGTGGGAGACCATTTTAGAGATAGTGATCATAATTCTATCTCCTTTACAATAGCGTTGGAGAGGGATAGGAACAGACAGGTTAGAAAAGTGGTTAATTGGAGTAAGGGGAATTATGAGGCTTTCGGGCATGAACTTGGAAGCTTAAATTGGGAACACATATTCTCAGGGAAAGGTACGGAAGAAATGTGGCAAATGTTCAGGGGATATTTGTGTGGAGTTCTGCATAGGTACGTTCCAATGAGACAGGGAAGTTATGGTAGGGTACAGGAACCGTGGTGTACAAAATGTGCAGTAAATCTAGTCAAGTAGAAAAGAAAAGCTTATGAAAGGTTCAGAGAGCTAGATAATGTTAGAGATCTAGAAGATTATAAGGCTAACAGGAAGGAGCTTAAGAAGGAAATTAGGAGAGCCAGAAGGAGCCACGAGAAGGCCTTGGCGAGCAGGATTAAGGAAAACCCCAAGGCATTCTACAAGTATGTGAAGAGAAAGAGGATAAGATGTGAAAAAATTGGACCTATCAAGTGTGACAGAGGAAAAGTGTGTATGGAACCGGAGGAAATAGCAGAGGTACGTAATGAATACTTCAGTATTCACTATGGAAAAGGATTTTGGTGATTGTAGTGATGACTTGCAGCAGATTGAAAAGCTTGAGCATGTAGATATTAAGAAAGAGGATGTGCTGGAGCTTTTGGAAAGCATTAAGTTGGATAAGTTTCCGGGACTGGATGAGATGTACCCCAGGCTACTGTGGGAGGCGAGGGAGGAGATTGCTGAGCCTCTGGCGATGACCTTTGCATCATCAATGGAGACAGGAGAGGTTCTGGAGGATTGGAAGGTTGCAGATGTTGTTCCCTTATTCAAGAAAGGGAGTAGAGATAGCCCAGGAAATTATAGACCAGTGAATCTTACTTTAGTGGTTGGTAAGTTGATGGAGAAGATCCTGAGAGGCAGGATTTAAGAAAAATTGGAGAGGTATAATATGATTAGGAATAGTCAGCATGGCTTTGTCAAAGGCAGGTTGTGCCTTACGAGACTGATTTAATTTTTTGAGGATGTGACTAAACACGTTGATGAAGGAAGAGCAGTAGTGTATATGGATTTCAGCAAGGCATTTAATAAGGTACCCCATGCAAGACTTATTGAGAAAGTAAGGAGGCATGGGATCCAAGGGGACATTGCTTTGTTGATCCAGAAATGGCTTGCCCACAGAAGGCAAAGAGTGGTTGCAGACAGGTCATAATCTGCATGGAGGTCAGTGACCAGTGGTGTACCTCAGGGATCTGTTCTGGGACCCTTTCTCTTCGTGATTTTTGTAAGTGACCTGGATGAGGAAGTGGAGGGTTGGGTTAGCAAGTTTGCTGATGACACAAAGGTTGGAGGTGTTGTGGATAGTGTGGAGGGCAGTCAGAGGTTACAGCGGGACATTGATAGGATGCAAAACTGGGTTGAGAAGTAGCAGATGGAGTTCAACCCAGATAAGTGTGATGGCAGAATATAGTATTAATGGTAAGACTCTTGGCAGTGTGGAGGATCAGAGGGATCTTGGGGTCCGAGTCCATAGAACGTTCAAAGCAGCTGTGCAGTTTGACTCTGTGGTTAAGAAGGTGTACGGTGTATTGGCCTTCATCAATCATGGAATTGAATTTAGGAGCCAAGAGGTAATGTTGCAGCTATATAGGACCCTGATCAGACTCCACTTGGAGTACTGTGCTCAGTTCCGGTTGCCTCACTACAGGAAGGATGTGGAAGCCATAGAAAGGGTGCAGAGGAGATTTACAAGGATGTTGCCTGGATGGGGGAGCATTCCTTATGAGAACAGGTTGAGTGAACTCAGCCTTTTCTCCTTGGGGTGACAGAGGATGAGAGGAGACCTGATAGAGGTGTATAAGATGATGAGGGGCATTGATTGCGTGGATAGTCAGAGGCTTTTTCCCAGGGCTGAAATGGCTGCCACAAGATTGCACAGGTTTAAGGTGCTTGGGAGTAGATACAGAGGAGATGTCAGGGTTAAGTTTTTTTACGCAGAGTGTGGTGAGTGCGTGGAATGGGCTGCCGGCAATGGTAGTGGAGGCAGATATGATAGGGTCTTTTAAGAGACTTTTAGACAGGTACATGGAACTTAGTCAAATAGAGGACTATAGGTAAGCCTAGTAATTTCTAAGGTAAGGACATGTTCAGCATAACTTCGTGGGCCGAAGGGCCTGTATTGTGCTGTAGGTTTTCTATATTTCTATGTTTCTAAAGAGGTTCTTGCATATGCATACCCTTTTTTCTCCTTATTTTGTTGGCTATATCCATATCTGAGTAGGCCTGTACTCTTCGGAATCCACTTCACTGGACAAGCTTTTCATCCCATACTGAATATTTCCTTCTTTGGATAATCACAAGTTCTTTTTGACCGTGGCATGAAAGCTGACACACTTTATTATCAATTTGTGCTTATTCCCACAAATTACCTCACCAGAAATGGAATTATTATTATGTACAAAAGGCACAAGATGTTCTTACTATTTTTTATCTGCTATTGTTTTCCATTCAATAAACTCAACCAAACTGATAACATTTGCCACAATGAGAACCCACTTAGATTAATTCAGCAAAGATATGCCCATTCACCCCAGTTGTGCTAGATGACTTGGCGACAAATGAAGAAAGAATTTTCTTGTTAATCTGTCCTTTTTTTATAAACAACTTGCTAGGCATTGTTTTACCATCAAATTTGATCCATTCTGTCCTTCTACTGCACAGAGTACATGATGTAAAGTCTTTCTCTTGTTGTTGATCCATAGTTTATCTGTTCACTCATGCTTCAGCACTTCATTAGTTTTGAAAACCTCAAGTTATTCTGCAATTACAGGAGAATGTTTGCTAGAAGCAAAAGAGATGTTCAAAAGTCAGTTCACCAACATCTCTTCAAGAGTAATTAAGTATCGACAAGTCCAGCATTTATTGCCTATTCTTAATTATTCTTGAGAACATGATGGTGAACTATCTTCTTGAACATCTAAAATCTTTGGGTAACCATATGATATAGGAACAGTATTAGGCCACTTGGCCCATTGAGTTTGCGCTGTTTGATCATGGTTGATCCATTTCCCTCTCAACCCCATTCACTTGCCTTCTCCCCATAACTTTCATGCCCTGACTTAACAAGAATCTGTCATCCTCCACCTTTAATACATCCAATGACCTGGCTTCTTCAGCTGCCTGTGGCAATGAATTTGACAAATTGATCACTCTCTGGCTAAAGAAATTCCTCCCCACCTGAATTTTAAATGGATGTCCCTCTATTCTAAGATTGTGCCCTCTGGTCCTAGATTTCCCTGCTACAGGAAACATCCTCTCCACACTCACTCCATCTGGTCCTTTCAACATTCAATAGGTTTCAATGAGATCCCTCCTCATTCTTCCAAATTCCAGTGAGTGCAGGCTCAAAGCGATCAAACACTTCTCATATGATAAGCTTTTCAATTCCTGAACAATTTTTGTGAACCTCCTTTGATTTCTCTCCAATGTCAGCACATCCTTTCTTTGATGAGGCCCAAAACTGCTCATGATACTCCAAGTGAGGCCTCACCAGTGCTTTATAAAGCTTTGGTGTTACATCCGTGCTTATACATTCTCGATCTCTCGATACGAACACTAACATTGCACTTGCTTTCCTCACCTGCCAGTTAACCTTTAGGGAATCCTGCATGAGGAATCCTAGGTCTCTTTGCATCTTGGATTTTTTTTATTTTCTCCCTGTTTAGAAAATACTGTACACTTTTATTCCTTTTACTGAAGTGTATAACTATAAATTTCCTGACACTGTTATCCATCTGCCATTTCTTCGTCCATTCTCATCATCTGTCTAAGTCTTTCTGCAGCCATCCTGCTTCCTCAACACTATCTGACCCTCCACCTAGCCTCAAACTCGGTGACAAAGCCATCAATTCTGTCATCCAAATCATTGACGTACAAAGTAAGAAGAAGCCATCCCACCACTGACTCCTGTGGAACACCATTAGTCACCAGCAGCCAGTTAGAAAAGGCTCCATTTATTCCCATTCTTTGCCTCCTGCCAACCAGCCAATATCCTAACTGTAATATCATGATCTCTTATTTTGCTGAGCAGCCTCATGTGCAGCACCTTTTCCAAGGCCTCCAGAACGTCGAAGTATGACATCCACTGATTGCCCTTTGTCTATCCTGCTTGTTCTTTCCTCAAAGAATTCCAACAGGTTGGTCAGGAATGATTTTCCCTTCAGGAAAACATACTGACTTTGGCCTATATTACCATGTGCCTCTCAGTATCCTGGAATCTCATCCTTGACAATTGACTCCAACATCTTCCCAACCACTGAGGTCAGGCTAACAACCAGCCTATAATTTCTTCTGCCTCTCTCCCTTCTTGAAGAGTGGAGTGATATTTGTAAATTTCCAGTCCTCTAGAACCATTCCAGAATCTAGTGATTCTTGAAAGACCATTACTAATGCCTCCATAATCTCTTCAGCTACCTCTTTCAAAACCGTGTGGTGTAGTCCATCTGGTCCGGGTGACTTGTGTACCTTCAGACCTTTTAGATTCCAAAGCACCTTCTCCCTAGTAATAGCAACTGCTCTTACTTCAGTCCGCTGACACAGTCGAACTTCTGGCACACTGCTAGTGCCTTCTGCAGTGAAGACTGATGCAAAATACTTATTCAGTTTGTCTACCATTTCCTTGTCTCCCATTACTCCCTCCTCAGTGTCATTTTCTAGTGGTTGGATACCTACTCTTTATATAAACATCTGAAACAAAACTTGGTATCCTATTTAATGTTTTTGGCTAGCTTACCGTCGTATTTTATCTTTTTGCTCCTTGTGGCTTTTTTAGTTGCCTTCTGGTTTTTAAAAGCTTCCTAATTGTCTAACTTCCCACTAATTTTTGCTCTATTATATGTCCTCTCATTTGCTTTTATGTTGTCTTTGACTTGCTTTGTCAGCTGCAGTATTGTCATCCTGCCTTTAGAATATTTCATTGGGATGTACCCACCCTGCGCCTTCCAAACTGCTTCCCAAAACTCCAGCCATTCCTTCTCTGCTGTCACTGCTGCCAGTGTGTCCTTTCAATCAACTTTAGCCAGCTCTTCTCTCATGCCTCTGTAATTCCCTTCATTCCATTGTTACGTAACCTCGTAACCAGGTAACTTACCAGCAAAGATAGCGGGATCAGCTGAGTCGGATGCTACTATTTTCAAATGTTTTATTCAAAAAGGGGCACAAACGTATGGTTAAAACAAAACATTCAGATCATATACATCGTCAAAACTCAATCTAAAACACCGGTGTAATAATAATCAATCAGAAATAAGCTCTATAGTTGTCTAGGGGATAATACTGAGTCCAATTGAAATATAAAGAGTCACTCAGAAGTTTGCAGGCTTTTCCCTTTTGGGAACCGCTGGGGTTTCATGTTGTGGAGAGAGAGATGGTTGAGAAAGGATAAACACTTGCCCGTTGTCTTTACAGAGCAAATCCTTGGAATCAGGGGAGCAGTCTTCCGATGTCTTCCGATGGTTCCAGCCACAGATTCAAAAGTTGGAATCTAACGCACGTGGCTTCCTTCAAAATGGCTTCCCGCTCCCACGGGAATCGGTATCGTGCTTCCTTGGTGTCTCCTTGGTGCGTCTGAGGGTTGTCCCCCCCCCCTCAGACCCTCCTTTATACTTCTTCACGGGATCGCAGGTGTCCAATCAGGTTGCAGGTGATGCGATCTCTCGCTCAACCAGCCCACTTTGCCCGAGGGCTTTTCACGTGGTCTCCATGAGACAATAGTCAATGTCGCCTTTATTCTGCTTCTCGGGAGAACATGGTCTTCCGCACGTCTCCCTCTCTCTCTTTCCCATTTCCTGTGTCTATTCAGCACGTCTCTCTCTCTCTTGGGTCAGTTGACCCCCCCTTGACTAGGGCTCTTGCGATTCTCACAAAGGAGGGGGCCGAGGTCATAACACCATTGTAATACTGATACATTTGACTTTAGGTCTGTCTCTCACATTGCAGTGTGAATTCCATCATATTGTAAATCACTGATCCCTAATGGTTCCTTTACCTTAAGCTTTCTAGCAAAATCAGGTTCATAACAGAATGTCCATTCCAGAATAACTTATCCCCTAGTGGGTTCAACCACAAATTGCTCTAAAAAGTCATCTCGTGGGCATTCTGCAAATACTCTCTCTTGGGATCCAAAATCAGCACCAACCTGATTTTCCCAGCCTACCTATTTATTGAAATCCCCCATGACTATCATAACATTGTCCTTTTGACATCCATTTTCTATATTCCACTGTAATTTGTATTCCAAGACCTGGCTGTTGTTCAGAGGCCTGCATATAACTCCAATGAGAGTCTTTTTTTTAACTCTTGCAGATCCATACCTCTAACCACAATGATTCTTAAGTCGTCAAGTCACTTTTATTGTCATTTTGACCATAACTGGCCTTTTCCCAGACGGCAGGAGGGAGAAGAGTTTGTATGAGGGGTGCATGGGGTCCTTCATAATGCTGTTTGCTTTGCGGATGCAGCGTGTAGTGTAAATGTCCGTAATGGTAGGAAGAGAGACCCCGATGATCTTCTCAGCTGATTCTACCTCTTACGATCCTATGTCACCTCTTTCTAAGGATTTGATTTCTTTTTTAACCAGCAGAGTCATGCCACCCCCTCTGACTACCACCTCTCCTTCTACTGCAATGTGTATCCTTGGATGTTAAGCTTCCAACTATAATCTTCTTTTAACCACGACTCAGTGTTGCCTATAATGTTATACCTGCCAATCTCAAACTTCGCTACAAGATCACTGAACTTACACTGCATGCATTCAACTTTCACACCTTCAGTCCTTCATTTTGTCACCCTTTTCAAATTTGTCCCCCTTTTACACTGCAACTCATCCCACTGACTTCAATTGTACCCTATCATCTGCCTATTCTTCCTCACGGTCTCTCTACACACTGCCTCTGCTTATATACCACTTGCCCCATCCTCAGTCCTATCACTCCGGTTCCCAACCCCCTGCCGAATTTGTTTAAACACTGCCCAGCAAATCTGTCCAGAAGGATATTGGCTATATCAGGTGTAACACGTCCCTCTTGCAAAAGGTCATACCTTGCCCAGAAAAGGTACCCAATGATCCAGAAATCTGAAACCCTGCTCCCTGCACCAGATCATCAGCCATGCATTCATCTGCCAAATCATCCTGTTCTTACCCTCAGTGGTGCATGGCACAGGCAGCAATCCAGAGGTTACTACCTGAAGGTCCTAATTTTCAGCTTTCTACCTAGCTCTCTAAATTCTTCTTCTGGACTTCCTCCCTGACCTTCGCCATTGGTGCCAATATGTACCAAGACTTCTGGCTCCCCCTTTAGAATGCTGTGGGCCCAATCCAAGATTTCCTTGATGATGACACCTAGGAGGCAACGGAGTCTCATGTCTACTCCTCTAATTATGGAATTCCCTATCACTACCGCAGTCCTCTTCTCCCTCCTTTCCTTCTGAGCCATGTGGCTGGACTCAGTGCCAGAGACACATTCACTGTGGCTTCCCTCTGGTAGGTCATCCACCCCCAGCAGTATCCAAAGTGCTATACATATTACTGAGGGGAACAGCCACAGGGGTACTTGGCACTGGCTGCCCAGTTCTTTTCCCTCTCCTGACAGTCACACCAGGTAGCTGCCTCCTGCAACTTAGAGATGACTACCTCCCTGAGGCTCCTATCTATCACGTCATCAGTTTCCCATATGAGCCAAAGGTCATTGAGCTGGATCTCCAGTTCCTTAGCATGGTCTTCGAGGAGCTACAGCTTGGTACATCTGGTGCAGATGTGGTTATCTGAGAGGCTGCAGGTCTCCCAGAATTCCTACATCCCATAAAGAACACAACACAGCCCCTGGAGCCATTTCTGCTGTCCCTTGCTAATGAATCTCTATTTGATTGGGCCACCAGAAAATGCCAGAAGCACATGAACACTCCATATTAAGATCTCAACCATGGACCTGTGAGTTGCCTCTCTCTGGGTTCCGGTTCAACTGGGCTGCCAGAAATGTATCTTGCAGCAATTCTCCTGCATCAGCAATTGCAGGATCTAGAACCAGTGACAAGAATGTTTCTGAAGTAGGGTGAAGTGCACCTTGATGGAGCAGCATTTCTGTGTACCTGTTGTCTTCAGCTAAGCCTGTACATATGAACATTCCCATTTTAACCCTTTTCTGAGAAGAGAAGTAGAGGATAATATTGTTCCTGAAGCTCCACAAACTCCAGGCAACTGGGCGACTACTCTAATGCTGAAGCTGAATAAAATCTTAATCCACAAGCGGTGCAAATGTTTGTCTCAAACATTTTTCTTATGATTGTAAGATCCTGTTAGACATTGGTAAGACAAAATACTGCAAGTCCCGTTCACTGGTGAGGCTGTCAACGGGGAGATGTGTGACCTCGGTTGTTGCGTGTACTGGACCCTCGTGCCCCAACACCACCTGTTATAGCCACCCAGCGGAGGAGGTGCTAGAAACGGTGTGGGAGAGATCAGAGGAGCGACGGCCGCACTTGCTTTTGTGCTGGGTTCGGGACCGGCCCCTGCAGGCCGGCTCTCTCATCGGTACTACTCTCCAGCGTTGGTTCCCTGGAAGACAAGTGTGAGACAAGCTGGATGCCTTCGTCTGCGGCTGACCCAGTGTGAGATGAGGAACTGCTGCGCGTTTGTTCTTGCAGAAGTGTAGCTCCAGAAAAAACAGCTCATGCACCATCAATCATCAGGCCACGTCACTCAGGGACATGCTAATTATTTTGCAACTTTATGTCGTATCATAACGATTTGTGCGGTGTGACTGTATGTACTGTGTCTTGCACCTTGGCTCCAGAGAACTGGTGTTTTGTTCAGCTGTTGACGTGCATATGGCTGAATGACAATTAAACATGAATTTGAACTTGAATTCAGATTATTCTTCCAGATTGTTTCTAGCTAAAACTGTTCTTGGGCAGTTATAAGTTTGGCACAATTACCTTGGTGGAGATGCAGACAGCAGAATACTATTGGGTTGGTACATGTTTTGGTTGTGTAATTTGGAATTACTCTTTTACGTGAATGTAGTAGACTGAATGGTCAGTTTCTGAGCTCTGCATTCTGGGAGATACTGACTGGTACTTTCTTCTTCTGTTGAATCAAGCTCTGTTCTTTGATCCCGCTGTGGCAAATTGCAACTTTGATCAAGATCTCTGCAATTATACCCAAAACCACCTGGATGGCAAAAAATGGACCAGACAGATTCGAAAACCAAATCCATTCCGATTTGGCGATCACACGAGTGGAATGGGTAAGATACGTTACATTTGTGTGGTGTATTTTGCTTGCTGTTCAGGGAAGGGGGTATTATTATTAAGTGAAATCAGCAGTAAATATGACACATGAGGTTCAAATGAAATGTAATGATAAACTAAGCTTGATTACTGATTGATAACATCTGTTAAAGAAAAATTAAATATTATATGTGTGGATTGTAATTCCCTTACATAAACGTCTTAAAACTGATGTGTGGGATCATGCTCGATGTGACTCATTGCTCTCACTAGTACTGAGGCAGAGCGGTAACCTGGCTTCTTCTCCACTGTAACCACCCCACCCAATAAGACAGCTTCCTTTTCTTTAAATGTCACTTTCAATGGCATTTGATGTAGGTTTAAGTAACTAAAAACATTAAAATGATTGCATAATAATAAAAAAAATACAATACATTTAACAAATGTAAATCAATTACAAACTTATACAAATTGCCCAAACTTAACTTTTTATCGAAAGTTAGTGATTCCCATTTAAATGAATAAGGCCATTGTCTGTATATCCGAGAGAAATCACCTCTGCACTCATTTGTCGTGTGTAGACATGGCCGTTGAAAGCATGGTAAACTTCATTGGGTGGCCAGGTAGTAATTCCCTAAGGAATAATTGCCACATCAGAACTTCATTCAACCCCACAGAATTTTTAAAATAATAAGGAAAAGCTCTTTAAGTTTTGAAAATTTTTATTCATAATATTTCAGCTGTCATCTTATGTGTATGCTTCAGTGTTTATTTCACATTCTATGCAACATTCGCAGTGGTGGCGAAAGGTCATGCTTTCTAACTTGATGGCTAGCTCTGCAACGGAATGCTTCCAGGTGTTCATTCAGATTGTTGATTTCCCACTGTGGACACCAGTGACCCCTAGGAAATTATATCTGATGGCCATCAGTATTAAGAAAGTAAATCCCACACCACAGAATTCGATTAAAATTGCATCCATTCTTTTTTGTTAAATACCTTCATGTTTATTCAATATTCATGGCATCAATGAAAAGTCTGGAAATTGCAGTGAGCTGTTTTATTGTGTGTCAGCATAAAGTTAATCTCCCAACAGCTGTGTTCTTCAACAACCCTGGCTGAATCAGACAGCTGGACAGGATCCAGACTAGGAACTATAAATATTAGCAAATCCAATAGGGGATTCAATAACCTCTTCACAAGAAATTGTGGAAAACTGTAGCACTTATTCCCATGCAAAGTGATTGAGGCAAACAGTAGAGATATGTTTACAATAATAGGTTAAAGATATTTCAACCCACAACCCCCCCCCCCCCCACCTTTGGAGTCACAATTTTCCTCTGGGTGCATTCCTTCCCTCAAATAGATATGCAAAAGTGGGCATACTGTCATCAGAGAAGTATGTGAGGCCTTAATTGGTACATAGCTTTAAATTAACTGCAACTTAAGTTCTCGAATCTCATGGCCTGATAACCTAATGTGAAAACTGTGTCAGTTTTGGTCATTCAACTTATGACATAAAAAATTTTGAAATCAGTTCTGAGGTTGTCTTTACACCTATTTGTAAAAGGTGAAAGGAAAAGCAGGTAGAGGCCAGAGGGAAATCTGCAGCTTTGGTGTCTTGATACTCAAGGATACAGCTATTGTTGGTGGAAGGTATAAATTTCAAAATCTGGGGGCGGGCACATGTCCTGAATCTGAGGAGTGCAAAGATTAGGGGACTGGAGAAACTGTAGAATTGAATTTAGATTTAGATAAAATACAGTTGAAAGTTTCAAAATTTACATGCTTAGTGACCTGGAGTTGTGGAGTGTTGGGAGAAGGGGCAGTTGAAAAGAACCTGGTGTAATTTGGGGTCAGGTGAACTCAAGCCTATGTCCAATCTGGGAAAGTCTCTGCACAATTAAGTTGTAGAGTGCTTCTATTGGTCTTACTGGAACTCTTAAGGTTATGCGTGGTCTTGACTGGTTTTCCTAAAAACACAAGTGGAAAACCGTTAGCTAAGGAGAAATAAATTTGCAGCAGCATTTGATGGAGCAGACTCTCGGTATTTTATATGAATTATTCTCTAAGTCTCTTGAGTATCTGTAGGGGTTGTGTTTCTTTGGATTTATTGTGCTGGTTCACCAGCAGATGCTCTCTCACTTTTCATAGGTGGCTTTCTTATTTCCAATACAAGATCTGGATATCATCAGGAGTACGTGGCCCACCTAATAGGCCCACTTTTACTAGCCAACCTCCAGTACTGCTTGCAATTTTTCTATGCGCTGAATCATTTTATATCGGAAGATGCCCTTGCTGTCTATATTTATGATGAAATGGACCAAGTCCAGGAAAAGATTTGGACAATTCCCAAATCACCAACAGGAATTTGGATTCAAGCAGAAGTCAATTTCCAAAGACTGGAGCCCACTAAGGTAAAATAACACTCCGTTCTCCATGTCCACCAGTCCCATTCACCGCCCGACCAACACCTGGCAGTATATGGATCTTAAAATTCTTTACTTTTCTTTCAAAGTATACTTGGTGTTGCCTCTCTTCAGCTACGTAACCTGCTCCTCCTCCACGGAACAAAACAAGATCTCTGTACTTACTCAATTCTGCTCTTTACAATGCCTCAGAATTTAGTGAATCAACCATTAGCTCGTCGGTTGTCAGCTGCAAAGGTAGTAAGATCTGTTAATTCCCTCCGTAAGTCTCTCCGTCCTTCAATCTCTTCACTATTTTGGAGCAAATACTCAGCCTTCTAAAATTCCAAGACTTAATGGCGCACTTTTGCAACACAAAAGCACGTAGATAGAATTCCTTTGTAGTGCACTGTAATGCATATAACATTGAAGCAACTCTGGATCCGTTGCATTTGAGCTGGCCTTCCCTTAAAAAGCATTTCACATTCTTAGATATTTATTTTGAACACGCACACAAAATGCTAGAGGAACTCAGCAGGTCAGGCAGCATCTGTGGAGGGAAATGAATAGTCAACATTTTCGGCCAACTGTCATTAAAACTGGAAGGAAGGGGCGAATCCAGAATAAAAAGGGGGGGGGGGAGCACAAGCTGGCAGATGGTCGGCGAGTCCTGGTGAGGAAGAATGTAAGTGTATGGGGGAAGGGTAAATGCAATTACGAAGAAAGCATGACAGCGTCTCCACTTCCTTAGGAGTTTGTGAGCATCCGCAGCCTGGTATGGAAACACCAGTGCCCTTCTATGGAAAATCCTACAAAAAGTAGTGGATATGGCCCAGTCCATCACAGGTAAAGCCCTCCCCACCACAGGACCACATCTCCATGGAGCATTGTCACAGCAAAGCAGCATCCATCATCAGGGACCCCCACCATCTAGGCCATGCTCTCTTCTCACTGCTGCAATCAGGAAGGTGATACAGCAGCCTCAGGACTCACACCACCAGCTTCAGGAACAGTTACTATCCCTCAGCCATCAGGCTCCTGAACAAAAGGAGATAACTTCACTCGCCCCATCACTGACCTGTTCCCACAACCTATGCATTCACTTTCAAGGACTGTATCTCACGTTCTCAATATTTATTGCTTATTTTTTATCTATTATTTCTTTTTTTCTTTCTTTTTGTATTTGCAGTTTATTGTCTTTTGTACACTGGTTGTGCAGTCTGTTTTTGTCTTTCATTGATTCTATTATGGTTTTTGGAGTTATTGAGTATGCCTGGAAGAAAATGAACCTTTGTATATAGTGGCATATATTGATAAAAATATTACTTTAAGGGGTAATAAAAGGGAATGATGTGAGAAGCTAGGAGATGATGTATGGAAAAGGTAAAAGAGTTGGAGAAGAAGAAATATAGAGGACAGTAGACTAGGAAGAAGGAAAAAGGAAGAAGATGAGGAATCAGATGTAGGTGATATGCAGGTCTTGAGAGCAAGGGAGGTGGAGAGAAGGGGCAAGAGGGCCACTAGAATAAGGAAGAATGGGGGGGAGGGTACAACACAGGCAAGTGATTACCAGAAGTTCCAGAAATCGATGCTCATGTCGTCAAGTTGGAGACTATCAAGATAGAACATGAGATGTTGTTCCTCCAGCCTGTATCTGGTCTCATTGTGGCAGCAAAGGAGGTTGTGGACAGATATGTTGGAGGCAGTAGAAAAGGCCGTGGATATTTTGAACCAAAAATTTAATTATTTTCAACAGTTCTTATGTTTCTAATCTTTTAATGCTATCAGATTTTCTCTTATTTAGGCATATCGAGGTTACTTCCAGCAACCCAAAGCCAAAGATAACAATTCAACTTATGCCAGAAGTTGAATTGAACACAAGAGCTTTTCTGATGCTGGATATCCAGAGTAACAGACACACACACAATGCTGGAGGAACTCAACAAGTCAGGGGCTGAAGAAGGAGTTTGATAAGAGAGTGGACCATGGGAGAAAGGGGAGTTATTTTTCTGACCTCCCCTTCCCCCTTCCATTCCCATCCTGATTCTCCTCTTACCTATTCTCTTCTCCTCACCTTTCACCTCCCCCTGGTGCCCTTCTTTCTTGCCTTTCTCCCATGGTCCTTGCTCGTTACCTATCATATTCTTTCATCTTAAGCCCTTTACGTTTTCCAGCTACCTCCTCCTAGCTTCTCTCTTCATCCCACCTCCCCTTCTCATGTATCTTTTCCCTAACCTGACTTCACCTGTCAACTTCCAGCTTGCGCTCCTTCCCCTCCCCCAACCTTATTCTGGTTTCTTCCCCATTCTTTTCTAGACGTGATGAAGGGTCTCGGCCTGAAATATCGCTTGTTTATTCATTTCCACAGATGCTGCCTGACCTGCTGAGTTCCCTCAGCATTTTGTGTGTGTTACTGTAGTTTATAATATGACACTGATAGGATGAAGAGCTGAGCAGATGCACTACCTGCGTTGAATGATTGACAGCTGTAAAAGAAAAAAAAAACTTTTTTATATTAATTCATGTTTTTCTTGGACTCAAACACTCACATTACCTACTAATTATATTTACTGTATATATATTAACCGCATTCAGAGTCTGAAGTAGGGCACAATTTCATTAACTTTAACATTTTTCTTTTCTGCTTTTATTGACTTTTGGAATTTTAAAAATTCACCCCTTAGGACTAATGACACAATCGTTATTAACTGAAATAATAATTTTGCAGAATTTTTTTTGTGGGATGTTGATGTGCTGCCATGGCTGGCAATCACACTGAATCAGAACTATCTTCAGGCCACTGCTGACTGTATGTTAAAGGTATTCCCGCGATGCTGTTACGTAGGGAGTTCCAGAGTATGAGGAAGGAGTGGCAGTGTATTTCCAGATCAGGGCGATGGTGGTTTTTGGAGGTAAGCTGAAGGTGGTGATGTTTCTGTGCACCTACCGCACACATCCTCTCGCTGGTGGATGACAAACAAATGGGAGTTCCTTTTTCTTTAATAAGACTATAAGATTTTGAAAGGTACAAAAGGTACCCTTTCTCTTCAACTCTAGATGTATAGAAGATTAAAGGGTAAGTTATATTCAGGTTTTGAGGTGGTAACAGGCCAGATAGAGAGAAGCTACTTCTTCCAAGTTGGAGAGACAAAAACAAAGGGGCAACAAAATTGTTTGAATTTCTTTACACAAAAATAATTGATACTGTTTCCTCCGAAAAAAACTGTGGAGACTGGGGATAAATTGAAAATCTAAAGACTGAGAATATTAGTTTTTTGTTCATAAAAGGTGCAAAATGGAGTTCAGATACAAATGAGGCAGGTGTATTTGAATGCCAGGTAAGGTAATGATGGGCTGAATGGCCTTTTCCTGATTGAATTCTATTTATTGTCATTTAAAAGGTAATCCACCCTAATTTTTAAAGATTAATGTAAAATTCTTTCATTTATGTCCAGCTGTGCTGATAGCCAAGTTCTGTTGTGTTACTTGCTATTTACTAACCTGAATTCCAACTGTTTTTATACAGACAAGAAGTGTAATGTGGATTGCTTAGTGGAAGAGGATTTTGTCATTTAAATTTTGTCATAAAAATGCTTGTGACAGAGCTGAATTTTGTTGAAGTAATGGTTGTCCTTTCTTTTCTAGATAGTATTTGTCAGCGTTTGTAAGAGTTTCTGGAACTGTGGGAAGGTTGCACTAGATGACATCGTTGTAAGCCAAGGAGATTGTCAGATTCCTGGAGGTATTGATTGCACCAAAATACTAATCAAAATACTTATCTGTCTTTATAGTGATGTAGATCTAGACAGGAGATTCCATTAATAGATAGAATAACCATTTTGGCAAAGGTGCTGTGATCAGAAATTAATAGTAATTTTTAAGCTCAATTTGCATATCTGAGGTACCCTTTGAATCTAGTTGAAGAAACTTGAGCAGTGGTCACTAGGCTTTTTGGGAGTGAAGATAGCACAAGCAGAAATCTGGAATTCTCTAAAAATAGCAGTAGATTGTGAGTCAGTTGTTAACTTAAAATTTGAGATAATCGGACTCCTGATAGTTAATGATATTAAGGGCCATGCATGGAGGTGGGTTCATGGAGATGGGTTTTGAATAACACATTTCCTCACTCAGTGGTGAGGCTGTCTATGGTAACTAGGAGACCTTCTGTGGTTCCATCGGTTCTGTATTCCCAGGTGCTGACAGTCAATTTCTCATGAGCCCTAGATTTTTCTTCTTCCTCTTACACATCGAATGATATAGCAAAGCATGGTTTTCACAATTGCAGTTCACAAACAACATTGTTTATCTATTCACTATTTATGAGCATCACTGGAAAGGCCTTCTTTATTACCCTTAAGGAGGTGATAGGAAACCCACAATACTTCTTCCCAAGTTAACCCAGCCATTCCACTCATATTACACACTGTAGGGTGGAGGCTTCCCATCTGACTTTGAATCTGGACCTGAAAAGTTCAATTTCTGACCCAGGCAGAGGGCTTAACTCTGACTCCTCCCTAGTGCTGCCATAGATATACCACATTCACATTGAATGCAAAAACAGGCTCAAAGTCTCCTGCTGCAGACTCTTTTGCTCCTACAGTTCTATATGAGGAAGTATTTGTTGACTGCAACATTAAAATAAGATAGGAAATGTTTACAGCTTAAGGGGGCTCCTTCTGTCTCTGCAGGGTCCTGGCTGGCTGTTCCAGGGAAGTGCAATTTTGACACGGATAACTGCGGATTTATTCAGGACCACAATGATAGAGGCAATTGGTACAGAAGAACAGGTGCTACCCCAACATCCTTCACAGGTCCAAAAGGAGATCACACCACAGGGGTAGGTGAGTTGTATGTCAACAAACATTCTCAAATTAATCATAGCGCTAATTTTTACCTTTTCTTGGTATGACGAGAGGCTGTGTTGGCTGAGTTTGTTTTCTTTGAAGCAGAGGAGGCTGAGTTTGGATTCGATAGATCTATTCAAAGTTTGGATTCGATAGATCTATTCAAAGTTATAAGGTTGGTAGAAGGAAATTTATCCTGACGGTAGAAATGTCTAATTCTAGAGGGCAGATATTTAAAGTAAAAAGTAAGAAACTTCAGGAGGATCAGAGTAAGGAACTTTTCACCCAGATGGTGGCTGGAATCTGAATGGACTAATTTAGAGGGCAGTGGAGGCCAAGACTCTTGCAGCATTTAACAATATCTAGACGAGTGTTTGAAGTTGCCAGGACATAGAAGGCTGTGCATCAAGTGCTGAAGATGGGTACTTGATAATTATCATGGACATGTACTGTATGACTCTCATGTAAGAAATGGAATCAGGAGTAGGTTATTAAACCCTTTGCCTGTTCATTCAATATGAAAATTCAATAAGAATACTATTCAATAAGAAAATGACTAATCATTTACCTGACCCTCAGTTTCCTGCGTTAACTGCACATATTGATTAATATCCGATAAAATGTTTCTCTGCCTAGAAAGTAATTCAGGAACTGAGCCATCTCCTGGGTAGTGTATTTAAATGATTAACTGTCAACTGGGTGAAGAAATTTCTTTATACCTCAGTGCTAAATGAACCCATGACTAGTTCTGGAGAGCACAGCCAAGGAAAACATGATTCGCCTGCCAATCCTGTTAAAGCTCACAGGAATTCTACACTTTTCAATGAGATCATTTTCTCATTCTCCAAAACTCAAGGGAGTACAGGCCTGATCTACTTAATTTCTCCTCATATGGCTAAGTTGATGGCCCAGTAATGAACTGAGAGCTATGAAAAGTCACAGAGACCTATGGTGAGCTTTGAACTATGAGAATTCTGAGTCACAGGATTACATTTTATGAAGTGTTAGAAGATATAGCACACAATGAAACAACAGCATCTGTCACAGATATAGTGCCTATAACTTAGCAAAATGTGCTAAGATGCTTCACAGATCAATAACAGTTATATGAGCTATTGGGGTAGATGATCACAGAATAGAGTCTAGTAGCATGGTCTGGAGATATGCCAGGGGTGTGGATTTTCGCAGCAAATGCACTAAAGCAGATTTGAGTGATGTCACAAAAATGGAAGGTTGCCTTGGTGATGATGTTCAAAGTGGAAAGTAAATTTATTATCATATAAGTTACACATGTCACCATATACTACCCTGAGATTTGTTTTCTTGTGGGCATTCACAGTAAGTAAAAGGAAACACAGTAGATTCAATGAAAAACTACACACAAAAAAGACAAACAACCACTGTGCAGAAGACAACAAATTGTGCAAATACGAAAAAAGAAACAAAAAATATTAGGTAATAAATATTGGGAACGAGTTGTAGAGTCCTTGAAAATGAGTCCATATGTTGTGGAATCAGTTTAGTGTTGGGATGAGTGAAGAGCCTAATGGTTGAGGGGTTATAACTACTCCTGAATCTGATGGGGTGGGACCTAAGGCTCCTGTATTGCCTTCCTGATGGCAGCAGCGAGAAGAGAGCCTTGCCTGGGATGGTGGAGATCCTTGATGACGGATGCTGCTCTCCTGTGACAGCAATCCCTGTGGATGTGCTCAGTGATGGTGAGGGCTTTAGGCGTGATGGACTGGGCAGTATCCATTACTTTATGCAGATTTTGCTGTTCAAGGCCATTGGTGTTTCCCTATCAGGTCATGATGCAACCAGTCAGTAGACTCTCCACCGTAAATCTATATAAGTTTGTCAAGAGTTTCAGATGACATGCCAAATCTTCACAAACTTATAAGGAAGTAGAGGCACTGCCATGCCTTCTTTGTAATGGCTCCAAGGTTTATTTTATTATCAAAGTATGTATGGAGTATACAACTCAGAATCAATCAGATTTATTATCAATGGCTTGCATCGTGAAATTTATTAGCTTAGCAGAAGCAATTCAATACAATACATAATATAGAAGAAATAATAATAATAAATAAATAACTCAATTACAGTATATGTATATTGAATAGATTAAAAATCTTGCAAAAAACAGAAATAATGTGTATTAAAAACATGAGGTGGTGTTCAAGGGTTCAATGTCCATTTAGGAATCAGATGGCAGAGGGGAAGAAGCTGTTCCTGAATCACTGAGTGTGTGCCTTCAGGCTTCTGTACCTCCTACCTGATGGCAACAGTGAGAAAAGGGCATGTCCTGGGTGCTGGAGGTCCTTAATAATGGACACTGCCTTTCTGAGACACCACTTCTGGGTACTTTGTAGGCTAGTACCCAAGATGGAGCTGACTAGATTTACAACCCTCTGCAGCTTCTTCTGGTCCTGTGCAGCAGCCCCCCCCCCCCCATATCAGATAATGATGCAGCCTGTCAGAATGCTCTCCACAGTACATCTATAGAAGTTTTTGAGTGTATTTGTTGACATGCCAAATCTCTTCAAATTCCTAATGAAGTATAGCCACTATCTTGCCTTCTTTATAACTGCATTGTTAAGTTGGGACCAGGTTAGATCCTCAGAGATCTTGACACCCAGGAACTTGAAACTGCTCACTCTCTCCACTTCTGATCCCTCTATGAGGATTGGTATGTGTTCCTTCATCTTACCTTTCCTAAAGTCCACAATCAGCTCTTTTGTCTTACTGACGTTGACTGCCAAGTTGTTACTGTGACACCACTCCACTAGATAGCATATCTCGTCCTGTACGCCCTCTGATCACCATCTGAGATTCAACCAACAATGGTTCTATCATCAGCGAATTTATAGATGGTATTTGAGCTATGCGAAGCCACACAGTCATGTGTATATATTGAGTAGAGCTGTGGGCTAAACACACACGCCTGAGGTACACCAGTGTTGATCGTCAGTGAGGATGAGGTGGTATCACCAATCTGCACAGATTGTGGTCTTCTGGTTAGGAAGTCGAGGATCCAGTTGCTGAGGGAGATACAGAGGCCCAGGTTCTGTAACCTCTCAATCAGGATAGCATCTGCAGTTCACCTGTTGTGATGATAGATAAAATAGAGAGGATCCCATTTGCTCCTCAGGCAGGATTTGATATAATTTAGCACTAACCTATCAAAGCACTTCATCACAATGGATGTAAGTGCTACTGGCTGACAGTTGTTGATGCAGGTTACCATGTTCTTCTTGGAAACCAGTATTATTGAAACCAGCTTTAAGCAGGTAGGTACTCCAGGCTGCAGAAGCAGGAGGTTAAAATTTTCAGTGAATACTCCAGCCAGTTGATTGGTCAGAGTTCTCTGTGGGTTCACCCTCCAGTAGGATGTTCTCACATTGGCCTCAGAGAGTGAAATCTCAAAAATAACATCTTATCCTCACTATAATCAACATCAGTGCACTTTAAGGATGCACCCTTAGCTCTCTGCTCTGTTCTCTCTATACCCATGATTGTGTGGCTAGGCATAGTTCAAAAGCCATCAATGAATTTTCCCATGACACAACTGGCAGAAACACAGATTGTGACGAGGAGACATACAAGAATGCAAGAGATTGTCTGCTTGAGTGGATTGTCTGCAGGAGTTAAGATTGGATCAGCCATGATCTTGTTGAATGGCGGAGCAGGCTTGAGGGGCCGATTGGCCTACTCCTGCTCCTATCTCTTATGTTCTTATGTTATGAGTGGCTTTGCATCAACAACCTTGCACTCAGTGTCAGTAAGACCAAGGAATTGATTGTGGACTTCATGTAGGGAAAGTTGAGAGACCACACCCCAGTCCTCATTGAGGGATCAGCAGTGGAAAGGGTGAGCAGGTTCATGTTCCTGTGTGTCAATATTTCTGAAGATCTGTCCTGGGCCCAACATATTGATGCAATTTCAAAAAAGACACGCCATGGCTATGTTTCATTAGGAGTTTGAGGAGATTTGGTATATCACCAAAGATTCTAGCAAGTTTCTATGGATGTACCATGGAGAGCATTCTAACTCGTTGCATCACTGTCTGGTATGGAGAGGCCACTGCACAGGATCGGAAAAAGCAGCAGAAAGGTTTGCAAAGTCAGCCAGCTGTATCATGGGCATTAGCCTCCCCAGCATTGAGGACATCTTCAAAAAGTGATGCCTCAAAAAGGTGGCATCCATTACTAAGGACCCCATCAGAAAGGCCATACCCTCTTCTCATTGCTACAATCAGGGAGGAGGTACAGGTGCCTGAAGACACATTCCTAACGTTTTATGAACGGCTTATTTATTTTATTTATTTAGAGATACAGCACAGAATAAGTCCTTCCGTTCCTTTGAGCCATGCCAACAGCAACCCCCGATTTAACTGTAGCTTAATCACAGGATAATTACAATGACCAATTAAACCATTCCAGAACTAATGAGATGTCCTCCTTCTTCAAAGAAAGGGGCTTTCCTGCCTCCACCATCAATGCTGGCCTCACCCGCATCTCTTCCAGTTCGCACACATCTGCCCTCACCCCATCCTCCCACCACCCCTCCAGGGATAGGGTTCCTCTTGTCCTCACCTATCACCCTACTAACCTCCATGCCTAGCACATAATTCTCCGTAACTTCTGCCATCTCCAACGGGATCCCACCATAAGCACATCTTTCCCCCTTCCCCCCCCCCCACCCCCACTTTCTGCTTTCTGCAGGGATCACTCCCTACGCTATTCCCTTGTCATTTTGTCCCTCCCCACTGATCTCCTTCCTGGTACTTATCCTTACAAGCGGAACAAGTACCATACCTGCCCTACACCTCCTCCCTCACTACTATTCAAGGCCCCAAACAGTCCTTCCAGGTAAAGCGCTCTTCACCTGTGAGTCTGTTAAGGTCACCTACTGTATCCGGTGCTCCCAGTGTGGCCTCCTGTATATCAGTGACACCTGATGTAGATTGCTTCACCAAGCAACTATGCTCCATCTGCCAGGATCTCCATGTGGCCACCTATTTCAATTCTACTTCCCATTCTCATTGTGACATGTCAGTCTATGGCCCCCTCTGCTGCCGCAATGAGGCCACATTCAAGTTGGAGGGGCAATACCTTATATTCCGTCTCAGTAGCCTCCAACCTGATTGCATGGAACATTGATTTCTCAAACTTCCAGTAATTTCCCCCCTCCATTCCTGCTTTTACCATTCCCCAATTCCCGTTTATCTTTCTCATCTTATCTCCTTACCTGCCCATCACCTCTCTCTGGTGTTCCTCCCCTTCCCTGTCTTCTACCCTCTCCTATCAGATTCCCCCTTCTCCAGCCTATCAACTTCTCAGCTCTTTACTTCACGACTCCCCCTCACCCGGTTTCATCTATCACCTACCGCCTTGTGCTACTTCTTCCCCTCCCCCCACCTTCTTGCTCTAACTTCTCATCTTTATTTCCAGTCCTGATGAAGGGTCTCGGCCCAAAACGTCGACTGCTTATTCTTTTCCATAGATACTGCCTGGACTTAAGGTTTCCTCCAGCATTTTCTGTGTGTTGCTTGGATTTCCAGCATCTGCAGATTTTCTGAACTTTAACGTGTACTTTTTTGAACTGTGGGAGGACACTGGCACACCCGGGGAAAACCCACAAATTCCCGAGGGAGGAATTACAAACTCTTCACAGAGGACGCCGGAATTGAACTCTGAACACCAGCGCCCCAAGCTGTAAGCTTTGCGCTAACTGCTACTCTACCATGGCACGTACCATGGGAAGCTTCTTCCCCTCTGCCATCAGATTTCTGAACAGACAATGAATCAACCCATGAACATTACCCCACCACTTCTTTAATTATATATATTTCTTCTTATATTTCTGGTTTGTTTTTATGATGTGCACTGTATTCCTGCAGCAAAGCAACAAATTTCAGGACATCTGTCAGTGGTATTATGCATGGCAGTAATGTCCACTTACAAACAACATCCAGGGCCAGGGAATTGGTCAGTGCAGGCAAACCCAAGGACAATGGCTGCGATAACATTTCTGCTCTTTCATTGCTGGATGTCAGACATGGGCTGGAGAATGTACTGGTCCTGGTGTGATCAGAGGGAACAGCAATGAGGTTTTGTCAGTGTTTGTAAAGGATCTAGACTCCTTTTTATCCCATATTCTGTTGCTGAGGAGAAGAGTTCTGAAACAGAGTACTAAAGGCAACAGCACAGGTAAAGGAGGAAGAGTCAGACTAATCTGCCATCTAATCATTCGTTAATCTTGATGGTTCAGCATCCAGTTCACTCATCTGTGTGGCTTGGACCAGGGTCTGGACTGTGGGCAGGTTGTGTAGCTGGAGGTGGGACTGAGCTTCAGGCCAGTAGGAATAGTTTTACAGATAGGGCCAAGGTCAGGAATATTTCTCTATTTCCACACACTTTGAATTCATCAGGCTTGCTGAAAAACTATTATACTACACGTTTTTAAAAAAAATGGAATCTGCATTTAATAGAAGCAGCATCCAACAGTCTGGAAAGTCTGCTGGTCCAGCACCACCAAACTTCCAAGGATGCCAGCTGACTGTACTATTGCAGAGAGAAATGGAAGCAGGTGCACTCAGCTGTGATACTTATTGACTTCTCAGTTCAGCGCGACGCTCTTTTGCTTGTAATAGTTTGTTTTGAGTCAAAGACTTCTGAGGAGGAATCTGTGGAGGAATTTATTGGGTTGAGCAACACCTGTGATGCGGGAGAATTGTTAATATTTTGGGTTGACGTTTTGTTATTTACCAATTGATTTAGTTCTGCCAGCCACCCAATTTATCAGCAATGGCCATGTCAGTGTCTCTCCAGAAGCTTTTATGTTTCCATCCATTTAAATGCCAAGGCCTTTTGGCTACTCCTTATTGTGTATAATTAGCTGTACCATATGATAAGAGGACTGCTTGTCACCTTTCAATGGAAGTGGTAGAAGATCATTTGCAAAATGAAAGTTAGATAAAGTCATTTAAACATATGTGCTTTTTAGGTACTTAACCTTAAATTGTAAGATCTCCTGAGCAGTGCAAATCGAACATCTCAGCTCCAGTCAGATATTCTTGCTGGTGCCCTCTCTTTCTGCAGGAGAATATGAGATCAGCTGTTTGGCCATACATTCCCCAAGCAGTAGGCTATCACACAAAGAAACATAGAAAACCTACAGCACAATACTGGCCCTTCGGCCCACAATGCTGTGCCAAACATGTACTTACTTTAGAAATTACCTCGGGGTTACCCATAGCCCTCTGTTTTTCTAAGCTCCATGTACCTATCCAGGAGTCTCTTAAAAGACCCTATTATATCCGCCTCCACCACTGTCGCTGGCAGCCCATTCCATGCACTCACCACCCTCTGGGTAAAAAACTTACCCCTGACATGTCCTGTGTACATACTTCTAAGCACCTTGAAACTGTGTCCTCGTGTTAGCCATTTCAGCCCGGGGAACACGAGACACATCTTTCAACTTTCCAACCAAGTGAATTCTTTCAACTGAGATTGACCCTACGTCTCAACCAATGGCTGCCTGTGGTTAAGTGATTACAAATTAATAACATGTAATGGGTCCAAAATGCGGAGCTCTCATGAGGTTATAGACCTCATGAAGGTTACAGGGATAGTCCTCCATGACCTGAATCAACACGCTGACGTCATGTGCAGGCTTGCATGCATCAAGGACTCCATCAGATGAAGCCAACTCAGGGCCACTCATGGAATGGCTGTGGGCGAGATGCCAGACAACGATTGATCCAACCCTGGCTCCTGAACAGATAAACTTACGATCGCCCTTCCCGGGACACACTTCAGCATAAATCAAGCCAACCAATTAGAAGTGTGAAGAGGAAAACACCTGCCAAACAAAACAACAAAAATGGATAGTGAAGTGTAAGGCCATGTTGCTTTTACAGCTATCACTCTTTTAGAATGGGTGCAGGCCTAAGAGATCTGACCCCTTAAGTCTACCCAACCAATCAATGTGATATTGGCTGATCTACCCCAGACCCCATTTCTGTGTCAGATCCCCATATCCCTCAATCATTCAAAAATGTATCTACCTCCATTTTAAATACTTATAGTGATATCACCTGCTTGATTCTCTCAGATAAAGAATTCCAGAGATTCATGATCTTTTGTTATCCCATGATTAACTAAAAGGAAGTAGGAAAAAATTATAAATTAAAGCGGACAATGTTGGTAAATCCCAGCAGGTCTGGTAGATCTGTGAAAAGTGAAACTGTTAATGATTTTGTTCCCACAGAGTCAGCTGTCTTTCTAAGTTTTCTAGAATATTCTATTGTTTTATTTCAGATTTCTAGTGCCTGTAGCTGTCTTGATTTTCATTTACTTTGGTAGAGTTATGTTTCCCAGAACAACACACAC
The DNA here is from genome assembly GCF_048418815.1 of Hemitrygon akajei. Taxonomy (NCBI): domain Eukaryota; kingdom Metazoa; phylum Chordata; class Chondrichthyes; order Myliobatiformes; family Dasyatidae; genus Hemitrygon; species Hemitrygon akajei. Next base: position 65,574,428 of record NC_133129.1, read on the forward strand.
AAAATGCTGGAGGAACTCAGCAGGTTTGATGAAGGGTCTCAGCCCGAAATATCGACTACACTCTTTTCCACAGATGCTGCCTAGCCTCCTCCATTTTTTTGTGTGTGTTGCTTAGATTTCCAGCATCTGCAGATTTTCTCTTGTTTGTGATTTCACCAGAACAATGTTTTTATTTCAGTGCGGAATGCCTGTAATCTAATCTGTTGCAACCTCTCCTTCAGGCCACTATATGTATATCGAGGCCTCCCATATGAGGCGTGGATACAATGCACGACTCTTGTCATGGCAACTGAGAGGATTCAAAGGCAAACAGTGTCTAGTGTTCTTTTACCACATGTATGGGATTGGAACAGGATTACTAAACGTTTACTTGAAGAAAGAGAATTCTCCAGAAATCCTTATGTGGAAAAGAAGAGGAGAACAAAGCATATCTTGGATGAAGGCCTCGGTAGAGTACAAATGTGAGCAAAGCCATCAGGTTAGTTGGCAAATTTCCACCCAACTGTGACCTGTTTTAGCTAACGTATGGCCAAAACCTTTATTAAGTTTGGACTTAGCTAAACTTGTTTCTGCCTGACCAACCTTCATTCTACTTGTAAGTTTCATTTTATGTGAAACTGCGGCTTGTGCCCCAACTTGCACCATCCCACTCACCCACTGTCCACGTGTTTGCTCCTGTTTGTGCACTATCTGTTCATTCATTTTTCAAATCCCTATATGATCTTCTCCTACTCTGTAATCTCCCTCAGATCTGTAACCCTACAAATTACCTGCACTCCTCTAATCCTGGCCCCTTGATCATTCCCAAATTTAAGCACTAACTATTTTGGTGGCCACATGTACAGCGTCAGATCCTAAGTTCTCGAATTCCATCGATAAAACTTTCCCTTCTTTATCTTCCTTCTCTCTTTCTAACATAAATGTTTCTTATTTGACAAAGTTTTTATTCACCAGTCCTAATATGTCAGGTTCAGTTTGGCTTTCTGATGCTGTGAAATATCTTGAGACGTTTGCTATGTTAAGATGTCATACAAATGCAAGTTGTTATTGTCTACTTTAAACATTCACCACATGAGCCAATGGAATTAAGAGCAGGAGTGGATAACTCAGCCCATCGAGCCTACTCCACCTTTTAATAAGTTCACAACTGAACTGATTGTCATCTCAGCTCCTTTCATTGTTGCTCAGCAATAATTTATCCATCTTAGCCTTAAAAATATTCAAATGCCTTACTTCCATTAACCCTTAAGAAAGAGAATTCCAAAGACTCACAACTTTCTGCAGGGGGATAAAGTGCCTCAATTCTATTTTAAATGACTACCCCACATTTTTAAACAGAGACCCTTAGTTTGAGACTCTCCCACAATATGAATCATTCTATCAACATTAATATGATTGAAAGACCAATTAGAAAATGATATTTCAGTCATCTCTCACTTTTTAACAGCAGATACAAGCCAGCCTGTCCAATAATTTTTCATAAGACAATACTCCATTCTAGGTATTAGTCCTGCAGCCAAATACACACACATTATATATATATATATATATATATAAATATATATATATATTTACGTGTGTGTGTGTATATATATATATAATGTGTGTGTGTGCTTCCTTTAATAAGAAGCAGTACTCCAAATGTTCTGTATAAATGAAGCACAACCTCACTATTTTCTTGTTACTTTTCCTCACAATAAATGAAAACTTTCTGCTAGTTTTCCTAATTATTTGTTACATCTGTACGACAGCCATTTGTGAATTACACATTACTGGTTCATGATGACTGGCGTTTCCCTCAAGCTGTAGAACAATCCAACACAAATACATTAGCATTTCTACATCGGACCTGATCATCTGAGGAAAAGTCTCTTTACCACCTGCCAGTGAGTTGCAGCTGCAATATCTATTACTTGGCCTGCTAGACTTCTGTCTGAGTTTAGTCTCTGAGGCCCATTCATTGGTGCCTGAGGAAGGTGGAGGGCTCATGACCTCATATGTGCTGATGTTGCTCGTGTGAAAGCCACCTCCACCCTCCCCAAACCACTCACGAAGCCCACTTTTCAACTTTCTGAACAGGACTTTGAATTTCCATTTTCAAAGCCATGCAGGAGGGTTTGCGAGGATCAATGAGGACTAGAGCTTATTTAAGTCAATTAAACTCATGGAAATAAAGGGAAAACATCAAATGCACAAAATACTTAACAAATACACATACCCTAGAGTTGTAGTAAAAAGGAAATCTATGCTCCTTATGATTTTAAATGGAACAAACCTATTTTATCTTCCTTTAAGCCCTTAAGATGTTTTTAATTCTTGTGCAGTATCCCGACTTGAGCATTATGACATAAGTGCAGTACCAGTGCAGCTGAAAAGGAACTTTTGCCATTTGCACTATAAAATGAATTTAAATACTCCATGTTTTGTGATAAAAGAAACTATGCTAAATTAATTACTTCACTGCTTTCCAATCTAATAAGAGGTGACACTTCACCCATGTTTATGCCTGTGATTTCAAGCTGCCAAGCTCCCATGAAATATGGTAGGATTAAGTTAGTATTGGAGTCATACAGTCAACCTCTGCTTATGGCCATTTGGGCTGCATAAATGTGACCTTACAGAATTTATAAAATCACCACATGAAAAATTTGAAATATTAAATAAAGTTCACAGTCAAGGAATTTGTTTCGTGGAGAAAAAGTAAATAAACACAAAAATGATATTTTTCTGCTTGCATTTCTTGATGCAATACAATGCACAGAAAGAGGTAATGTTTTCCAGGACTTGACTTCACTCCACTCTTCACTCCAAGGAGCAAAGCCATAGTTCACTCAACTATTCTCAGAAGACAAGCTTTCTAATCCAGGCATCTTGGTATATCTCTTCAGCATGCTCTCCAACATTCCCTCATCCTTCCTATAATGAGGCAAACAGAACTGAACAATATGTTTCACTCTATGTGTCAATGACAAATACAGCAAAGGTAACTTCTTCATCTTAACCTGATCTTCCACATCTCTTGTCAACCATGGGTCTTTCACCCTACCAACCTCTCCCTGCCTCAATGAGACAAACCTATCCAGAAACTCATGTGAGATCTCCCTAAATAACCTCCACACTTCTTTTGTGCATTTCCCTGAGTACATTATTTCCCAATTTACCTAATTGCATCATAATTTGCCCTCCCCAAATTAAATACTTACCCATGCCATGTGCACTTAGCCGTCTCTAGGGCTGTGGTAAAGGGAGTTGTGGTCATTGTCTCTGAAATGCTTACCCACCAAAAGATCTGTCACCTGCCCAGGTTCATTGTCTAGTGACAGAGACCGGACTGCTGTGGTTTTCCTCTGCTCAGTCACCCTCTCCCCAATGACATCCAACGTGTTATATTTATTATTGAGGGGAACAGTCACTGGATACCCTGCTTTGGCTGCTTATCCTCTTTCCTTCCCCTGACAGTTACTCAACTACCTGTGTTCTGCACCTTAGATATAACTACCTTCTTATATCTCGTGTCAAACAATCCTTCAGTCTCCTAACTGATCCAGAGCTCCAGGTCCATTCCCTAATGCAGTCCACAAGAAACTACAGGTAAATGTGCTTCCTGCAGCAGGTGTGACCGTCAGGGATACTGGAGGTCTCCCTATCTTCCATATTCTTCAAGAGGAACATTCCACTGATTAGACCATATTAGACCATTATTCTCACTGCTCTAACATCAGAAACTCTTCCTCTCCTTGCTCAAGACGCTTGAGCCAATGTCTCTGGGCCTCCAATCTTTGTCTCTATCTGGTCTCTAGATCTCCAATCTGGTCTCTAGGCCCACTCCAACAATGGCCGCTCCACTTAAACCCAACTTCTTTTTATTGGCTCTTGCCAAATGTCTAATGGTCTCAGTCCTGCTGAAATATCCCGACAGGCCATATTCACTTTTTAAATCTTGGGCTCACTCACCACAGGCAACAACACAAATGTAATTTAAAGTTTTAGCCAACCTACAGTATAATGGTTGAATAATGGAGTAGAGGGATATACCACAGAAAATATTCTTTCCAGCAATATCTGCTGCTCAGTTCAAGAGTACAAGAGCTTATGATGTTCTGGCTTATATACAGTACAAAAACTATACAGTATCAAAACTATTATTTCAATTGCCACCCCCACACAGAATTCTCCAGAGGCTTAAATCAAAGGCTGACAAGGCAGCCTTGAGACCCAGTTCTCAAACAAAGTATTTTCTACGCAGATAGAATGCTATCACAATGCACTTTCTCTGGAGTTGCTTTACTTCATACATTTTTGTTCATAATGATTAAATATTACAGTTGTGAAAAGTGTAATCTTGTTTTGTATTATTTCAATAAATTAGTACAAACAAAGGCATTGTAAATTAGATCTATCCGTAACATTAATAAAGCCACTTTCCATTAATGGCTTAATGACTTGACTGAGGTTAATAACCCCACAGCAGAAACATAAATTTGCAAGCTATGACTGGGCATTGTAATCTACTTCGCTGTGCACCCATCCCCCCAAACAGTTGTGAACAATGATCTCAGCACAAAATACTAAGTGGTTTCAGAATCATGGCTAATCTGTTTGTAACTTTAACCCCATATCCCTGTCTATCTCCAGTAACCATTCAACTCCCTGCTTTGCAGTGATGAGCAAATCCCATGGAGATTTGTCAAATCCTATAACATTTCCATTGTTGTGTGCAGAATGTCTGCCTTGGAACTTGCTTTTGAACCCAAAATTTTTTAACCTATTTCTGTTGGTCAGATGCCCTTGCTAGGATAACTTTATTCCCAATTTAGGAGTACATTGGTGATCTCATTTACAGAGACACACTTACTGTGCTAAATGAGAAAAATACCCCACTGACAAATTACAGAATCACTAAGGTTAACTACACAGCAATTGGCTTGTGTTCAGGGTAGGGGAAGGCCAAATTCTACAGGTTATTCTCCTGATACGTAGCTGATAGGTGTTCTGTGTTTATTCAGGTCCTTTCTAAAGGTAATAGGGATTTCTACATTCGCCACTCCTTGGGCAATGAGTTTCAGACATTATCAGTCTTTACCTTTAAAAAGTTCCTCTTTATTTCCTCTCAAACCCTTCTGTCAATTACCTGAAATATATGTCTCCGGATCTCTGCTGAGGGAAATACCTTTCTCCTGTTCATTTTCTCTAGTCTTCTACAGTTTTATACTCTTCAATTAAACCTCTCCTTGGCCTACTGTGTTCCAAGGAAAACAATCCCAGCCCAGACAATTTCTCATTTATCAGTAGCCCTTCAGCTCTGATACCATCCTCATGAATCTCCTGCTCCCTCTAGTGCCTGCACACCTTATCTACAAACTGGTGATCAGAACTGAGCACAATAATCAAACTGCGGCCTATCTACATGCCCCGCGAGGCCCTTCTACTCTTGCACTCACTTGTCCTTGCCTGGCTGACCACCTGATCTATTTTTCACCAAAGTTAGATGTTAAATTACATTATTAGAGTGAAGCACACCTAGATTTTGTACTACACTTGTCTCTGAATCAGGTGGCTGGATTCAAATCCCATTCCAGAAGCTAAAGCTCAGGAACATAGGGTGACTCCCTCAATGCATTACTGAAGTAATAATAACTGTGGAGGAAATACAGCCCATGAATGAGATACTAAAGCAAGGCTCTGTTCACCTCCTTGGGAGGGTGTGAACTATACCACAACATAATTTATCCTTGATGCACCATCAATAACTCCGAGACGTGGGTTAAGGTAGGCTTTTACTGGCTGGAAGAAAGCACAAGCAGCAAGCGACCATCACACAACATCCTGGTGACTGAGGAAGGCTCTGTGCCTCCAATCGCCTTTATACCGGGGTCTGTGGGAGGAGCCACAGGAGCAGTCAGCGGGGGGGGGGGGGCGGGGGGGGCGTGTCCAGACAGGTATATGTAGTTCACCACAATCCTTGAATGCCTTGTTAAATGTTTATCTCCTAAGAGGCCTTGATTATCTGGTGACAATCTCATTAGGCTTCTGAGAGCTTGCTGTGTATCGTCTGGCGATCTTTAACATTACGGCTGTGACGGTTCTTCAAAACTTGAAGTGGTACAGAAAGGTACCACTTTCTGTGTTGATCTGGTACTTTGCTGTCTGGAGAGTGTTCTGTGAGGCTTCGAGCAGCCTCGATGCCAAGCAACATGGAGATGGAGTGCGAGACCATGATCAGAAAAGCAATTCTTTTATTTCTGCTTGCCATCTAACTGTGATGTGGCTAAGCAGGGGAGTGCTTATCCAATTCCACACTTAAATCCAGTATATCAACAATTTTTAATCCTATTATTGATTCTCTGAATTCCTTCATCTTTTCAGTACACGAGCAGAATATTAAACTGCAACATGTTTCATTGCTGCAAACCACACAGCTGTAAGAAACAGGCCAGACCTCTGGACTCTAATTGAAAAGAGACTAAGTAGATCCCTTTCCTCCTGTATTTTTCAATGCATTTATACAATCTGGCAAATAAATCACCTCAGCTATGAACATCAACCTGTTTTTTTTTGCTGTTTTCTGTGCTGAGGCAGCAATAAACTACGCAAGCTGTCTGAGGCACAGTTCCCCTCAAATCTTTTGAGTTAGGTATTTCATCCATGGAACAAAAAGGTCGTGCTCTTTTGTTCATTCCTCACCAGCTAGGTAAAGATAACTAGAGTGCTAAAAATGGAAATTGCTGGAAAAATTCAACGTGATCAAAGGCGATACCTTTCAGGAGGTTCACGAAACTACTTCTTTCACTTCTTTTACATCTTCTTTTCATGTGATTCTGCTACTGTTGGTGCCTGTGACCCACAGTTTGGTGGTGTGTTGATCTGGTACTTTGCTGTCTTGAGAGTGTTCTGTGAGGCCTCGAGCAGCCTCGATGCCAAGCAGCTTGGAGATGGAGTGTGAGACCATGATCGACTCCATTTATCACCGATGTAGCTGACTAAAGCACCAAGGGAGATTGAAATCATTGAGGTGAGTGCAGAAGGCGAGCAGGTCTTCAGCGCTGTCTACCTGCCTTCACTCACTGCTGCCAGAGGAAGGTATCTGTATGTGACGGTGGTTTTTTCTCTCCCTGTCACTTGTTGCTCCTGAAGAAAGGCATTCATATGGAATCTCTCCCTCGATGCTGTTGGAGGATGGTGCCGAAGTTCTGGGTCTGCAGGTTGTGGATTGGACTCTGTAGTTCGTGTTATGTGTTTCTGGTTTCTGGATACTCTTTCTTTAGTTAATTTGTGGTGATTTGATCGGGGTGGCCTGTATCAAACACTGACCTGAACTGAATATGGACTCTTTTGATTTTGTGTTTCATATTCTGTGATTTTCACTCTTTTTCTTGTTGCCGTTTGCGCGTTTTTTTTTTGCGCTTGGACAGAAGGTTTGGTATCACACACAAAATGCTGGTGGAACGCAGCAGGCTAGGCAGCACCTATAGGGAGAAGTAGAGTCAACATTTCGGGCCGAGACCCTTTGTCAGGTTTGGTATCTTTTCTTTGAACGGGTTCTGTGTTTTTCTTTGTTTTGTGGCTTTCCCAGGGTTGTATACTGCATACGTACTTCGATAATAAACGTACTTTGAATCTTTAAATTTTCGTATCTTTGAATGTCTGTGGAAAGAGAAACAGAGTTAATGCTTCTGGTTAAAGACTCTTCATCAGAACACAGGCTATCTGTAATAGGGTGTGATTCCTCTTGATGCTTCCAGCTTCTCTGCTACCTCGACTAGCTTGCTTTCTCTTTCCCATTCCTGATGAATGGTCCGTAACATGAAACATTAATTCCGTTTCTCCTTCCACAGATGCTGCATTACCGGCTGAATGCTTTCTCCACCTTATACTGTTTTTATTTCAGATTTCCAGCACTGCAGTTTTTCTTTTTGATTTTCATACTGTTTTCAAAATATAGATGGGAGCAGGCTATTCAGTACATGGTGCCTGTATTAGCTCTTTAAAAGATATCCACATTTAATTCAACTCCACCATGTCCCTACAAATATCTCCCCTTTAGGTTTTATTTCCATTTGTATTCACTAATGAGACTTTCAGTGAGTCACTGCAGATCACAAGAGTCCTGAATAATGGTTTTTAACCCGAAACGTTGGGTGTTCACTCTTTTCCATCGATGCTGCCTGACCTTCTGCGTTCCTATGGCACTTTGTGCGTGTTGCTTTGGATTTCCAGCGGCTGCAGACTTTCTTGTGTCACAGTGTCATTGTCATTTAACTAATGGGCTTAAATCTCTTTCCAAAGCTTACTGATCCTGCAACTGCTGGAGACAATTTCCTACCGTGCCCTCCCCCATTCCTTTTGGCAATGCATTCCAAATCATAATCACTAACAAATAAATATTTTGCATTTCAGATTGTGTTTGAAGCAATCCGCGGCCCCTCAATAAACAGTGACATCGCAATCGATGACATTTTATTCCAAAGTGGACCATGTCAAGGTATCTCTTTAAATTAATGCTAAATCTACACTTGAAAATGTATTTAGTCCTTGGATGAACTAGGCTTAAGTTTTCTTGCCTGAGGTTTAACCTCCTAATCATTACTGAAAGACTGTTAAATACTATTTGACTGCTGATGAAAACAACAGTATGCAAAAGGAAAACACTTAACAGGTCCATGAGGACAGATCAAGGAAAAGAGGATGACTATTTTCAAAGAGGTAATTTTGCCATAGTAAGTTTTATCTGTTATCAAGCCTGATTAACCCCCTCTGGGTATCATCAGACTGCTGGATAACTCTCTGTTGCTGTGTCTAATGCAGAGCTACAGCAGCTGAATGAGGATGTGTGATGAAAGAGTGCTGTGGAATATACATGACGTTTGATTTATTGTTCTGCAACCTTTGGTGAAAACAACTGTATTTATAATTTGCCTCCTTTCTTTCTCTGTGAGCTCTTTCAGCTCTCTGCTCTTATCAGTAACCTGCATAGCACCATCTCCAATTCCCATCCCTTCACCACAGGACCTAAACTACCATAGTCAAACCCCCACTTCCTCTCTTGTCACTCTTTCCCCTGTAAGTCTATCCTTAATCTTCACTCCCTGAGAGCTCTATGGGTCACTGATCCTAATATGAGACGCGGTGTCAAATCTTTGGTGTTCCTGTGATATGTCTCAGAATGTTTTACTGTTGTATAAAAGTAACTTCTTGCTCCTTGTACCTGCAGATTAGTTTTACTTATTTAAATTTAATTAGTCATATCCTTATACAAATCCTAAATATCAAACAAAGACTCTGTTGTGTCAAATCAGGTTTGTGGGTTCAGTGAATGGGGATAGAATACACACACTACTGGTAAGGAGGTTAACAGGGAGGCCGTGGGCTGGCCTGGGTGCCGCATATCCAGTAATTACTGCTTAACGTCCAGGGTGTGCACCCCTCCACAGCACCGTTTGGTTTTGACACAGTTGCCCCAGGATACTGCTCCTGCTCACGTTTGCTGTGCCCCTCTGAATGGCTGGATCCATGCTCATTGTACTGCATGCACCAACAACTCTTCCCCTCCCCTGTTGGCAGAGGGATTACTATGAGTCAGGACCTTGGGATCAGACAGATCTTAAGTGGGGAAAGTGGCTGGAATGGACGACTCCCTCCTGGCTTCCCCCAACAGTCCTGTTCTTTTTGGTTAAATGGGATCACTATCAGCGGCACCCTTTCTGTAGCATGTGATGGCACCCTCAGTCCAAGGCATTGGTGTGGTTTGCTTACTCATACACCATCTGTGGAAATGTCTTGTAGGATCTCATGCTGACCACTGCTGTCAACATCCACCACTTCACCATACAATAATGTAGGGAGTCACAAACTCACTCCTTCCTGGTTAGTCAATGAGTGCTGTTATGAACCCCATAACTGGGTCACTTACCAGCAAAGATAGAGAGGTCCGCTGAAGTCTGATGGTACCATTTTTAAATGTTTTTATTTATAAAGGGGCACAAAAGTAAGGTTAATACAAACATTCAGATAATATACGTCGTCAATACTCAATCTAAAGCACGGGTATAGTAATAATCAACAATGCGAAGTAGCTCTATCGTTTGTCTAGGGGTAAACTATTGTCTGATGGAAATATCAAAGTCTCTGAAGTTCATGCAGGCTTTTAGCCTTTCGGAGACCGCTGGGGCTCACGTGTTGGAGAGAGAAAATAAACTTGCCAGCCTGTTGGACTCAAATCGTTGAATCGGGAACGTGAGTTCCCCGTTGTCAGTTCGGAATCCTTTTCGGGGTTATCAGCCACTCGATTCCCTAGCTAGGGGAACCGAATCACACGTGACTCCCGAACAGCTTCCCATCCTTACGGGAGCGATGAGCGATGGTGTCTCCATCTGGTGCGTCGCTGGCTTACTGCCTCTTGCTGTCCCCTTTTATCGTGACTGGCAGATTTGTAGATGTCACTCAAGGTAGGGTGATACAATCCCCACCCCACATTGCCCGAGGGTGTCCATGTCCCTGATAGCTGGCACGTACTATAGAGTTGCAATTCACACAGGTGTCTCTAAGAACAATGGTCGAATCCGTTGCATTGTCTCTTATTTTCTGGGTCCAAGACCCGAATTAATAGCGATCTTGCGATTCTCCGGAAGGAGGGGGCTGGTCCCGCACCCTTCGGCCCCTCAGAGCTGTGGTACATTCATAACAGTGCATAGACAGTTTCTCCCTGTGACACCACCCATCATGTTTTCCCTGATCCGCACACCACAATCTCCCCGAGCTATGGTGGCCCTGTGGGTGCTGCACCCACACCAACCCCAATTCCTCCTCCACCTGCAGAAGATCCAACACTGCCGATCTGGGGCATTGGAGACCCTCCCAGGCCCATTAGCCAGGTTATTCACCAACTGTTGCAGCACATTCAGCTACCTCTGAAAGGTGCAGGTTGGTGGGGGGCAGAAGGCCAATCAGTTAATTTGCTGTTTCAACAGCCGGTTCAGACACTCGATCAACCCTTCCATCTGTGGGCAGTAGCAGATGTGGCGCATCCACAGAATGCCAGACTCCACAGCCCACCCTGTGGAATGTGAGTCATTGTCCGAGTGGGGCAAGAAGATCCACCAGTGTCTTTTACAGAGCCTCCATCGAGGTGTACAGGGAACCCTGAGAGGAATGTGAGGAATCCTGCAGAGAGCAGAAAGAGCCCTCATCAGGAGAAGACTTGGAGAATGACCCTTCTCCCTAAACAGCCTCCTGACCTCCTTCCCCTGGCATAGCAGGTAGGAGTAGGAACCCCATCTACCTGCTCCTTTGGGGTCCTGGATCTGAGCAACATTTCCTTGCAGGTCACCCCTGGGTGCTCGTCTAATTTGCATACCCAACTACGGGGACTTTCCTTCTGCTGCGTACTACGGTCAGCCTCTTACTGTTGTACCTTTACAATAGCATCTACGGTACTCCCTGTCACTGCTCCCAATCAGGGTAGTACCACTCTCTTTAAACCAGGAGGAGCTGCTTTAACTAAATACTCCACCATGGTCAAGGTTAACCTATGATTCTCCGGTGGGTTGTCGCTATCATGATAGATCCCTTTGATCGCGAAGGACTCTGTCCCTTCCTCAGCTGGGCTCCACTCTTCCCGGAGTTGCAAATCCCACTCGAAGAGTGAGGGATACCTTAACTTCATTGCCGCTATCACTCTCCCCATAGAGATTCCTCACCCGCTTGGGAAGTGGGTAACAGTCTCAGGGCATTGTTAATCACGTGGTGAGATGACAGCCATGCCCAGGACACCCATTTTCCTGTTGGATAAACTCATTTCAGCATTCCCCAGCATCCCAGATTGTCAGCAACCATGTGGGCAAATACTCCCCTGGCTTCTGCTTATCTTCCAGCTCCACCATCTTCTTAGAGGAGAACTCCCTGATGGTAGTTGTCTCAGTGAGACCCACTGAATTATCCTGTCCAGGTCTTTCTCCCCCAGCCTACTGCTGTTCCTCACCCTCTTCTATGGAGGCTGGAGATGTTGTGGGCCAGTTCCCCCTTGGCAGGTCTGGGTCCATAGGGCTACCAATCTGACCTGTACTGATGAGGCTGAATAGTGGGAAAATTGCTCACTGAGAGGGGAAATCCCATCCTCACTATCTAACCAAACGCCCCCTCCCGACATTATAGCTTGGAATTTAACGAGGTCCAGTTGCCAGTTAGCCCTGCAGGCAGACTCTGACTGCGGTGCATTGTGAGCCAACAGACCATTTCTGTGCTCTTCTATCTCTCTCGTCTGAGTCTGCGCTGATCAGGCAACGTCCCTCATGGTAGCACATCTCTGGTTTAGCACTTCCTCTTTGCTTCACACACTAACTATCTCTTTCTCCTTTTGGGAGATTATCTCGTACTTGTTGCTTTACTGTGGCTGCCGGCAGCTGAAAAGCACCTTTCTGTCTCCCTTCCTCTTGGAGAACCCGACCTCAATAAGTACAAACACAATGTGGCAGCCCCGTTTTCACCCCACTAGGGTCTTGTCTGATGGGTGTCCAGTAGTCTGCAGGCAGATTGGGTCTTGGACAGACCAATGCCCAGAAACAGAAAAGTCCACAGCAAGTGGTGGATACAACCCAGTCCATCACAGGCAGAGGCCTTCCCACCACTGAGCACAAGAAAGTAGCATCTGTCATTAAGGACCCCCACCATCTAGGCCATGTTCTCTCCTTGCTGCTGCCATTGCAAAGGAGGTCCGTAATCCTTAGATTCCACACCCTCAGCTTCAGGAACAGTTATCACATTTCAACCATCAGGTTCCTGAACCAGCATAGATAACTTCACTCACCTCAAGTCTGAATGGATTCCACAGCCTATGGACTTGCTTTCAAGGCCTCTACAACTTATGTTCTCATTATTATTTATTTACTTATGTATTTTCATATACACAGTTACTTTTTAACAAAGATTTTTGTCAGTCTTTGTTTCTGTGTAGTTTTTCATTGATCACATTACATTTCTCTAACTACTGTGAATGCCTGCAAGAAAATGAATCTCAAAACAGTATCAAGTCAAGTCAAGTCAACTTTTATTGTCATTTCGACCATAACTGCTGGTACAGTACATAGTAAAAATGAGACAACGTTTCTCAGGACCATGGTGTTACATGACACAGTACAAAAAACTAGACTGAACTACGTAATAAAAAAAACACAGAGAAAGGTCCTTCATAATGCTGTTTCCTTTGCGGATATGTGGTGTATATATATGGTGAAATGTAAGTACGTTGATATTAAATTTACTTCAAACTTTGATAAGTATCTGAAAAATACTATCTGAGAGAGTGGTGGATGCAGTCACTAATAGCATTTAAGAAGCAAATAGAAGAGCACTTGAAATCCCTAGACAGTGAGGGTATAGGCCACGTGCTGGAAAATGGAATTAGTGTAGGTGGCTGCCCGCTAATCAGTGTGGGATAAACAGCCAGTTTCCATGCTATATGTCTCAAAGACCATGCAATGATTTTCCGTACCTGTGCCATTGTTCTGCTTGAAGGAGCTTTGGCTACAGGCAGATGTCTTGCATCACTATATTGTCAGTTTTAAGACTCCTCAAAACTGTGAAATGTGGAAACCAATGCAAGAAGATTAAGTTCTATCATAGGTTACTGATGTAGTTGGGGTCTGTTGCAGTAAGTGTCTAAGTTACCTGCTCATCAAAAGCCACACTCCCGTGTGGAGCTGAGGACTATTTCATTACGGAGCATTGCAGCCTCTACCATACGCTGCTGTTCAGCTGATGTCACTGCGGTTGTAGAGTTTAAATCTAGTGTGCAGAAACAGCTCACTCTTTTCGCTCTCTGGGTCACCATGGGCTAATTGACGGTGCCGTTGAAATGGTAAACTATGGAGGTGTGAAACAATAAAGAAGGCCTGGGCTAACACTTTAAATAAGTACTTGCCACTGTCTACATGGTTTGTGTTTGTCTTGTCCCAATACTTTAGGTGCTCAGCTTAGATAAGTATTTGTTACCTTGTGTAAATTGAAGGGTTTACTGAATGCTTAGTGTCTCTCTTGTCCTGCAAATGAATGGTTAACCTACTTATAGTAGTGAGTGTCATTCACCAAGCTCACGAACCTGATCTCATACAATTGGCTCTGCAGGCAGGGCTTTACGAAAGCGGAGTTAAAGCAGGGGACCAGCTATAACTGTAGAGAATGCAGCAGAGGGTCCAAAGGAGCCACAGGCTTGACTGTTGCTGTTGTATCAGCCTTAACCCCTGACAGGTGGAAATTGGCTACTGTATATAATTTACAGTGGACAGTGAAGAAGACTAACATGACTTACAGCAGGATCTGGACCAGCTGGAAAAATAGTTGATGGAATTTATATGTGCTAGGTCAGGCATGGGCAAACTACGGCCCGCGGGCCATATGCGGCCCGTTAAGCTTTTTAATCCGGCCCGCAGAACTTGATGAAATTATATTAATAAACCTTGTTAACACCTCAGATCCATCCTGAGAATCGCCACAACAAAACTAAATCCAGACTTTGATGCGCTGGCTAAAAAGGGAGACCAACAACACTGTTCCCACTGAAATTAAAAATAAGTTTCTTCGTTGTGTTATGTAAAAAATGCATTTGAAAATATTTTTTTCAATAAGCCTTACATGTTACATGTCATTTCTGTTAAGTGATGGACATGAGTAGTACGCAGGTGCACGTACGTTCTCAAAATAAAAAATGCGCTCCAGATCAAATAACGCACTCCGCATACTGGCGCGCTGTCACTGTTCTGTCCTTCTGCTGGTCGTTGTTGAGTTTTGGCACAGGGGACAATTGAATAAGAAGGAGCAGGACAAGTAGACCTGCATCTCCTACCGTTTTTGAAATAAAGACAGTCAGGAGGAGAGTGATGATGATAATATCTTGAAGGATAACAGAATTTTCAGTGCTTTAAAATAATAACTGTTACTATTAAAAAAAGCTGTATTTTATTCATTTAATTTTCAGTGTTTTAAAAGTCATTTCAATAAATAGCTAAATACCATGGGACTTCAAAGACAGATTTTTTTTAATGCATTTGTTCATTTTCAATTTAAATTAAAGCACATGTTTTCTACATATCCCATGATATTTTATTTTCTCTTATGAGGTGTATTACCAAAACACTCCGTCCATCTGCTCCTGGTCCCTGTCAAATTTTAGAACCCTTTGTGGCCCACAAGTCAAAAAGTTTGCCCACCCCTGTGCTAGGTCTTACCCAGTGACCGGTAGGGCATTGAGGAATGTAATAGAACAGAAGGATCTGGGAATACAAATCCATCATTTGTTGTAAGTGGCATCACAGGTGGATGGGGCTGTAAAGAAAGCTTTTGGCACATTGGCCTTCATAAATCAAAGTATTGAGGATAAGAAATGGGATGTTATGTTGTAGTTGTACAAGACATTGCTGAGGCCTAATGAAATATGTAGTGTGTATTGTGTGCAGGTTTGGTCACCTACCTACAGGAAAGATGTAAATAAGGTTGAAAGAATAGAGCAAAAGTTTATAAGGATGTTGCTGGGTCTGGAGGACCTAAATTATATAGAGAGATTGAATAGCTTAGAGCTTTATTCCTTGGAACGTAGAAGGTTGAGAGGAGACTTGATAGCAATATACAAAATTATGAGGGGTATAGATAAGGTAAATGCAAGCAGGTTTTTTCCACTAAGTGGTTGAGTGGAACTACATCTAGAGGTCATGGGTTATGGGTGAAAAGTTTAAGGGGAACATGAGGGGAAACTTCTTCACCAGGTCATGAGTGTATGGAACGAGCTGCCAGTGTAAGTGGTGCAGTGAGCTCGATTTCAATGTTTAAGAGAAGCTTGGATAGATACTGTACATGGATGGTAGGCATATGAAAGGCTATGGTCTTGGTGCAGGTCAATGGGAGTCGGCAGTTTAAATACCTTGGCATCGACTAGATGAGCTGAGAGGCCCGTTTCTGTACTGTACTCTCCTATGACTTCATGACTATATCCAACAGTGAAATTGCAATATTTTTACAGCACATTTTTTACAACAATATCATGAAAGTGCCAAGGCATTATGGAACTGCAAGACTTATTTTCTGAATATTGCTGTATCTTGACAAACAAAAGCTGGTTGATGCATCTTAATTTACTTAGGTTTCCTGAGCTGGGAGGCAAGGTTGGGGTTATTTTTGGGAAGAGCAGTGAAATGTATATGAAAATGAAGTTTGTGTATATTGCTACAACTGGAATCTAGCAGATATTAGACCTGGGATACATCTCAGCGCCCATGGATACATGAAATTGTTTTTCATCTGACCAATGCTTAGTCACATCATAGTTCCTTCCAAACTGTGTTACCTCCCACAGCAGGTATCTCATCATAGGAGCACTAGGATAGGAAGCAATTCAGACAGTATCACCTATTTCACGAGATCCGGGCTGATGTGTGATGAGCTTCTTTTATCCCCTCGACTCCATCACCAAGGCCTAACAATCATTTCCAATATCAGTCCTAAGTTTTTTATTGGAGTCCCCCATGTGCTACTCCCCTGAACTACTTGACTGTTCGATTGAAGTGTGCTTTCCTGTATGCTGGAAGGTGTGCTTTCAAGTTACCCCATTCTACCCTTGCTTTGGACAATATTTAGGATCATGCAAGGTCTGGCAGGAAGAAATAAAGTCACTGAAGAGATAAATTTAACAACAGTATAGCTTGTGTTGGAAAATATCGATAAAATTACTGATTTGCAATGAGGTATTGGGACTGTTGATTTGTTTTTTGCTGGAGCCTGCGTTCCATATGTGAACTTTCTGGTGGGTTGGCAGCAGTATTCTGTAGAAGAATGAATGGAAACTCCAACCCCTCTTAGTCTGTTGTTGCTATTATGCTTGGAATTTCTCCAGTGGGAGGGTCTGTGATCAGTCACAGTAAGTTCATTAAAAATGCCTTTCTGAAAGTGCTGCTGATTTAAAATAAAATTGCATTTCCATCCTGTTTTTCTGCTCATCCCAGTGTGCTTTATGCAGTCAGCGATCTGCAGACAGCACTGCACCAGCACCACGACTCACAAATGGGGCTCAGTGGCCTGGAGTTTTGACTGGATAATTACAGGCTATTCAGCTCCACTCAGGCTTACTGTACCTGCAGTGATCCAATGCTGCCCTCTAGCCTTGCCTACTGAGGTCCCCTCGTTGGTCTACCTGATGTACGCTGTAACGTCAAACCTAATGCAATGTCCTGATCCACTGCAACTTCTCTGACCTTTAGCATCATAACCCCAGTCTCGCTTTGGTGCATAATTCTCTGAAGTGGAACATAACCTTCTGACTTAGTCAATAGAATCCCCCATTGAACATGGGGCATACTTCCAAAAAACAATTTAGGCCTGGCTAAGCTCCAGTGGTCAGTAACATGAAATATGTAGTGCGTATAGGAACCCCTGCATCCCTCATTTATACTGTTAAGCCTGCCAGAAATCCATCTTTGTGATGCGTAGTTAAGCTGTACAATGCTACACAGCTGAATCGGAGAAGTTGCATTTACATTTCACTTTTCATTCAGTAGAACATCTGCAGTTTATGAGAGAGAAAAATCAAATTAAAATTGAAGGAGAACAACACAAGGTAATGTTAGAATTAGCTTGGTGCAAGATTTAAGTTTTTAGATTGGCCACCAATAGTAAGCAGTTGACCCTGGGGATGTGAAAGACTTGGAGTATTGGCACACTCAGAATGAAGTACAGCTTTCACTGAGTGGAAAATATGTTCCAACTTTACTGACATCCTTAATTTTGTCTGTAAGTCAAAAGATGCAGAAAAATTACTCAATGGCAACCACACCCCCGTAGTCTGGTAATGAACATCGTTTAAAAACATACAGGACTTAATAAAGAACAAATACTAAATGAGGGAGAGAGGAAACTAGTTCTTCAATTTCTTGGAATGACCATATACACACTGATGACTTGGTTAGTTACCTCCTGTACCTAATAAAGTGGCTACTGAGTGTATGTTCGTAGTCTTCTGCTGCTGTAGCCCATCCTTTCAAGGTTCGATGTGTGTACACCGCTATTTTAATGCATGGTTATTTGTTAGTCAGCTTCCAGTCAACTTGAACCGGTCTATTCTCCTCTGACCTCTCTCATTAACAAGGCATTTTGGCCCACTGAACTGCCACCCACTGTATTTTGTTTTTGCTCTGTATGTAGTCATTAGCAGAATGTTCAAACTGCAGATCAGGATGGATCCTAGGTCACTGGAGCGATGGGAAAGCAGCTCTGTTAGTTGCACAAGAGTGCCACTCCCATGATGGAGCAACAAAATTTATAGATTCTTTAGGTCAGATTTTGAGGGACATTAAGTTCTTAGAGACATAGAGCACTACAGCACAGAAACGGGCTATTCAGCCTATCTAGTCATGCTGAACTATTATTCTGCCTAGTCCCATTAACCTGCACCCCTCCATAATACCCCCACCCTTGTACTTATCCAAACTTCTCTTAAATGTTGAAATCAAACTCGATTCACCACTTCTGCTGGCAGTTTGTTTGCGATGCTTTACAGTACCAGCGACTAGGGTTCAAATCCCGCCGCTGCCTGTAAGGAGTTTGTATGTTCTCCCTGTGACTACGGGTGTTTCCTCCAGGTGGTCCAGTGTCCTCCCACATTTCAAAGATGTACTGTTTGGTAGGTTAATTGGCCATCATAAATTGTCCCACGATTAGGCTAGGGTGGATGGGCTGTGTGGCTCAAAGGCCTGGAAGGGCCTGTTCTGCACTGTATCTCTATAAATAAATAATTCACTTTGGAATAAAACACCCCTCAAATGATGGAGGGATGAAACTTCATTCAAATGCCTACAATGTGCACTGTTTCTTATTATCTTGCCTACTCTTAGATCTGCTTGAAGAAAAGATTACATCGGTTGACAGTAAGGTTTACATTTGATTTTATAAATATCATCTCCTCTGGCATCATTACCTCCCTATTTCTATAGGCCCGTCCCAAGTTATAAATGCCTGACTTACGAACACCTCTCCTTACAAAAGAGCTCCTGTGATATTCTTAAATTCAAAAGTCTGATGTATGTACACACTAATTGGCCACTTTATTAGATACAACTATTCATTTATGCAACGATCAGCCAACTTTGTGGCAGTAACTCAATGCATAAAAGCACGTAGACATGGTCAAGAGGTTCAGTTGTTGTTCAGATCAAACATCAGAATGGGGAAGAAATGTTATCTAAGTGACTTTGACGGTGGCGTGATTGCTGCTGCTAGTCAGGATAATTTGAATACATCAGAAACTGCTGATCTGGGATTTTCACAAACTCTATAGAGTTTACAGAGAATGGTATGAAAAGCAAAAAAAAAACACAGTGGGTGGCAGTTCTGTGTGCAAAAATGCCTTGTTAATAAGGGAGGTCAGAGGAGAATGGCCAGACTGGTTCAAGTTGACAGGAAGCCAACAGTAACAAATAACAATGTGTTAAAACAACAGCGTACAGAAGAGCATCACATCAAACCTCCAAAAACATAGTTTCAAAGATTACTCGGCCACAGTAAATCACCTCCAGTGTGTTGGTGAGTGGTGTAGACTTGCTGGGTTAAAGTGGCCTCTTCCTGTACTGGAAAGAAATATGGTATTGATCTCTGAACCTCCCTCAGGATGAAGGAACTGTAATCTGGAAGTAAAGGACTGAGCACAAAATCATTTCTGTGGCATTTGTGCAGTTAAACATACCTTTACAATCATTTATCATCTTGTACAAAAAAGGTGCTTTAGAATGACCCTACTGCCCAGTTGCCAACTGACTCTTATAAGTAACACCAAACAACATTTACACATAATCTTTGAAGTTGAAAATTACACTAAGATGCCTCTCAGTTATGTTATCAAACATAAAATGAACACCAATCCATATACTCAAGGAGAGAGGTTTTGAGAAGCAGCATAATGAGGACAGAGGCAGGGAGGTTCAGTGAGGGAATCCCAAGGCTGAGAGCCCAGAAGGCACAGACACCACTAGTAGATGGATTATGTCTGAGGACAATTAAGAAACTAGAACCCGAGGAATGCAGAGGTATTGAAGGAGTGACAGAGCTGAGGTCAGGTGAGGTCACGGAAAGATTTAAAAACAGGGGAATGAGAATCTTATAACTGAGCCACTGCCAGTATAGGTGAGTGACCTTCATATGAAAGCTGGCAACAGAGTTGTGGTGAACTTCCATTTGCAGATGGTGCACATTGGGAAGTTGGACAAAAGCATGTTGCAAATGCAGAACACAGAAACTACAATAAACTGTGGAAATCCTGGCATAATTTGAAAACTTTAATGTATTATTGGTCAATTCTGTGGCATTCTCTCTACTTTGCCAACATTTTGAACTGTTGCAGATGCAATCTAAGTGTGTGTGTTCCATAATTATACAAATATACAAGCTATTTAAGAGTGACACCTCTAATAGGAAGTGTCTGTGAAGGAGCAGACAACTCCTCAGGTGAGGAAGGTCACTTGGCTCGCCAGTTTTGAAGCATTCTTTTCACTCATTTCACAGACCATCCCACTGCTTTACTGTCTTAACTCACTTCAGTAGAATTAGTTAATAATTTAAAAAACTTATTTATATAAACACACACAAAATGCTGGAGGAACTCAGCAGTATCCAATGGCCGAGACCCTTCTTCAGGACTAGAAAGGAAGTGGGAAATTCCTGAATAAAATGGTGGAGGGGCGGCAGAGTAGAAGAGGGATAGCTAGAAGGTGATAGGTAAAGCCAGGTGGTGGGAAAGGTAAAGGGCTGGGGAGGAAGGAATCTATAAGGAGAGAAGAGTGGACCACAGGAAAAAGAGAAGGAAGAGGGGACCCAGCAGGAGGTGAGAGGTAGGTGAGAAGAGGTAAGAGGCCAGAGAGGAAGATTGATTTTCCTGTCTTCAGGTTGGAGGCTACCCAGACAGAATATAAGGTGTTGCTCCTCCACGCTGATGGCTTCATCCTGGCACAAGAGGAGGTCACGGATTGACATGTCAGAATGGGAATGCAAATCTGAATTAAAATATTGGGCCACCCAGACGTTCTGCTTTTGGCAGATAGAGTGGAGGTGCTTGATGAAGCAGCCCCCACCCCCAGTCATGATGGGGAAGACCAAGGTAGAGGGGGCTGCTTCAGGAGCACTGTATACAATAGACAGTCCCTGTAGATTTGCAGGTGAAGTGTTGCCTCACCTGGAAGGATTGTTTGGGACACTGAGTGCAGGTGAGGGAGGAGATAAATGTGCAGGTGTAACACTTTGGCCACTTGCAAAGTTGTGCCGGGAGGGAGATTAGTGGGGAGGGATGAATGGAAAAGGGAATCATGGAGAGAGCGATCTCTGTGGAAAGCAGAGAGTTGGGGGGGGGGGGGACGGATGGAAAGAAGAAAAGATGTGTTTAGTCGTAGAATCCCTTTAGAGATGGTGGAGGTTGCAGAGAATGATGTGTTGGATCCAGGGGCTCATGGGGTGGTAGGTAAGGACAAGAGTTAAGGGGGCAGGAAGATGGGGTGAGCATGGTTGGTGTCAGGAAACCACTGCTAGGAGTGTTGGTGAAAGCAGATGCAATAGTGTCTTTTAGATAGGCACATGATCCATACCCCTTCATTCCCTACAGACCACGTTCTGGAAGAAGCAATTAGTTTAACTTGGTATCATGCTCGGCATTATAGGCAAAGGGGCCTCTTCCAGTGTTGTACCGTGCTATATAATATGCAATCCACTCAATCAGCTGAATCACATTCTTGTCCCTGGATCTTGGGATACTGGCCATTTCCACCACAGAACCCCACAATGTATTGCAGCACCTCTCATGTTAAAAGCATGTTCATAAGGTTAATGACAAGTTTGGCACCTAACATTAGGGAAATGTCAAAAAGGTAAGTTTCAATGCAAACCAGATAACGGTGGGTTAAAGTTGAATATTTTCTTCCTGAACATAAGCGTTTATGTTACCTGTGTTGCTCTTTCTCATTTAGATTCGGAGAGTCCTTTGCCATTTGACCCAGAATCTCCAAATGAACCTGACTGGTACAGCATTTATATCTGAATAGAGGTCCCCGACGCAAGCCACACTGAGAACGTTTGAGTCATAGGAGCTTGATGTGGATCTTGCAGAAGTTGTAAATATTTTTTCCTCCTCACAGGACAGAAGATTTCATTTGATTTGAATGTCTTCTTGCTCAGAAACTTTTAGCTCAGAAAGGTGTTATGTTTGTTTTGTATGAAAACGTAGTGGCCCCAGGGCTTCTTAGTTTCTAGTTAGCAATATCCAGTAATCGTAATTACTGAAGAACTGTAAATATTAAACATTTCAGACTGGTAAAAGGTGATGTTTATGAGTAATGTTTCAGTTTAATGTTTGTATTCAAAGACCATTAGAAGCATAGCTAGCTATTGCTTCTTGGCTATGTCTTACAAAATCCAAATGTCAATTGTGTTCTATATTTATCCAGAAGAAAAATAAAATATATAAACTAAACCTTAATTGCAATTTATCTGTTTCTGAACTGGAGGTTCGATCAGTTTGCTCTTTAAGTAGAGAACTACATATGTCGATCAAAACGTGACCTTGGGTAATAAAATGCAGTGTTAAAGCAGATGCCCGAAAAGCTTGATCAAAGGACTAGATTTAAAGGAGCTTTTCAGATGGAGGTGGAGATATTTACTGCATGTTTTTATGCTGTATGACTCTATAAGTGCATGAACCAGTTAAATGAGGTATGCTCCAACTGAAGTACTGTGACTGCTTGTCAGAAACAATGCCAAAATCTTAAGTGAAGTGTTATAGAGGTTTAGAGAGATACAGTACAGAAATGGGTCTTTTGGCCCAACTGATCCATGCTGATCAAGTGGCCTATTTAAGCTAGTCCCATTTGCCTGTGTATAGCCCATATCCCTCTAAACCAGGAGTTCCCAACCTTTTTTATGCCATGGACCCCTACCATTGATCGAGGGGTCTATGGACCCCAGGTTGGGAACCCCTGCTCTAAACCTTACCTATGTGTGTATTTGTCTAAGTCTGTCTTTTAGATGTTAATGTGCCAGCCTCAACAACTTCCTCTCACATCTTCTTCCATTATACTGACCACTCTTTATGTGAAAACACTGTCCCATGGTTCAATTTTAAATCTTCCCCTCCCACCCCTCTTTAACCCAATGTGTTCTAGTTTTTGATTCTTTTTCCCTGGGTAAAAAACTGTGTGCATTCGCCCTTTCTATGCCCCTAGTAGTTTTACACATCTCTGTAATACCACCCCTCAATCACTTATGCCCCAAAGAATAAAGCCGTAGCCTGCCCAACATTTCCCTCTAACTCTTGTTTAAGACTCCCAGTTTGACAAGTTCTAGGATCAGAGTTCCACGTGGGTAAGAGGAACAAGGGCAGGTGACCCCTGGGTACGCAAGTTAGTGAGACCAGAGTTAGAGACCTGGACTTTGCCAGCGTCTTCATTCATTGTCATCGGCATGTTCTGAGGTGGATGCCGAAGATCAAAGCTAAAGGTCAATAGGAAGTTGGCTCTGATGGCCGAAGTCCTGGGTCTGCGAGTCCACTGGGGTTAGAGGACTTGTCTGTATGGGTTCTTCAAAGTCTTCTTTGCATTCTATCCAGCTTAAACATTTTCATAAATTTTCTGCATTCTTTCCAGCTTACTAGAATGGCACTGAATGATAAAGAGACTGGAGAAGTTGCATAGTTCTCTAATATCAGAAAGATATTAGATAAGATATTCGATAAGAGGGGATTGGAATGAAGAGTTGAACATCACGATTGTTAACCAGTAATGACAAAGCAACCAAATGAGGAAATTTATTTTATTCCTTTGTGACAAGAAATGATCAAGGAATGAATCAAGCAGCTTCAGTGGTGTCTCTGAAATGGGGGAATTGATTAAGTGGGAATAGAATCATATATTCCATAAGATTTTCAAAAGGTATTGATAGGATAGGTGTTAAGAGAGTGAATCCCCTGGCAGTGCAGCATAGGATTTGAAGACAGTCTCCGGGAATGGGTTGGATAAAGGAAAATGAGGAAAAAATGCTTTCTCTCAAAGAATTGTGGATCTTTGGAATTCTGTACCTCATGGCATGTGGATACTGAAAGAGCAGATTCAATGTCTTTTAAGATGGAGTTATTGGGGGATGCTGAGATTTCTGTTGAAGATTGATCACTAGGGATTATATTGAATTTACCTATTTTACATAACTCACTTCTAATGAAATAAATAAGCACTTGGACGTTAAAGGAATTATAGAATATGGATATCTCATGGGACAGTGGAGACGAGGTCTTACTGATTGCTAGATTAGTCTTGGCCCACTAATCTTTCTATACTTTTAACTACCTGGTGTATAATTTAGAAAACTAAAAGGGAAGGAAGAACAAGTATTTAATTAGACAGTACTTTGAAGAGCCAGCAATGGTCGTATGGGTTGAATGGCCACTCTGTGCTGTCTCATTATGACTTCGTGAATGTTTTTGTCCCACTCACTGCCCTGAGTTGGGGAACACTGAACTCTTGATCCTGAATTAGGGAATGCCAAGCTCACTGTCCTGAATTAGGTAATGCAAGATTCATCCAGCTCTTAATTTATTATCCACAAATGGAGTGTGAGGGGGCAGAGAGCTGGAACAATCTTGTACACTGTAGTTTTCCTAGGATGATGTGAACCCCAGTCAGGAAACACAATGGAAGGATGAAAGTATTTCAGAAGTCAGAGACAGGTATTACAGCTGAAACTCTGCTGAACCAGAAAACTCGAAGTGCAGATATGAATTAATGTGGTTGAAAGCAGTAGATGCAGAAATTGTTATTTAAAACTTCTTAACCTCAGCTAAACAAGCAAGACAATGTTTGTGGATGGAACTAAAGCACCCTTTATAGCAGAGGCTCACTGTGATTGGATGGATTATCCATCAATCCACGTCAATGTGCACTAGGTGAACTGTGATAATAAACAAGGCTTTGGCAAAAGGAAGCACTTGCCTCTGACAAGTTCCGGTCATCTCCTGTAATAACACGGATAGCAAAAGTATGAATATTTGTTTGATTTGCATTGTTACAGGACAGATAGCAACACATATCGTTCGTTTTAGATCTTTATTCTAGAATGGCTATCTTTTAGAATGTCTTTCATTCACTAACCTTCACAATGAAAAGTTAAAAAAGAGATGTAGACACCAGGAATCTGAAATAAAAAAAACAAAGTAAGTGTTTCATGTCAGAGACACAAGCAATTCTACAGATGCTAGAAATCTTGAGCAACACAGGAAGTCAGTAGCATCAACAGAGGAAAATAAGCAGTTGACGTTTTGGACCAAGACCCTGTGAAGGAAGGCTGAAGCCAGAATAAAGTGGTGGTGGGGAGGGGGGAGGGGAAAGAGTACAAGTTGGCAGGTGATAGGTGAGACCAGGTGAGGTAGGAGGTGGGTGGGTGGGGGAGGGGCTGATATGAAAAGCTGGGAAGTGATAGGCTGAAGAAGAAGATACCCAGTAGGAGAGAATAGTAGACCATGGAATAAAGGGAAAGCAGTGGTGAACTAGAGGGAGGTGATGAGCAGGTCCTGAAGGTGGGGAAGAGACCCAACAGAACAGGGCAAAACAAAAAAAGGTATGGAACAGAGGGGAGTGATTACCAAAAGAGAAACTGATGTTCATGAAATTGTGGTGAGGTGGAGGTGGAGGAACTGGGAGAAGCAATAGCATTTTTACAAGTGACAGGGTGGGAAAAGGTATAGTCAAGAGTGCTGTGAGAGTCAGTGGGTTTTTAGAAGATGTCAGCAGATAATTTGTCTCCAGATATGGATTCGGTGAGATCAAGAACGAGGAGATAGTTGTCAGAAATGGACCACGTAAATTTGAGAACAGGTAGGAAGTTGGAGATAAAGTTGAAGAAACTGGTGAGCACAGATACTCTTCAACAGAACTGGAAGAGAGATAGCCAGTTAGTTGTAAATGCAGGGGGGCGTACTGAATAGAGCAAAGGGAATACCTTTGATAGGCTGAGGCTTGGATTTTCCAGTTTACAGAATTGTTTGGTATATGAAGGCATGTTAATGCTGTGAGATGCAGGTCAGAGCCATTTCTAGGACACCAGACAGAGGAAATAATGATGGAAACATCCAGGGGAAAAGGTGGTACGTGGAGAATGAGAAGAACAGTTGGATAACCTGCAGTATAATGAGCCAATTCTGATTTACTGGAAAAGCAAGTCATTTAGAATTGCTGAATTCAATATTAAGTCTTCAGAAGCCTCAGCCTCATCCCCCAATGACCTTCTTAATGAATTTCAAGCCCCATGTGAGACTTGACTCCTACTACATTTATCTCCATGCTACTTGGTTGCCAGAAATCCTGATCTACCTGGACTCTTCTCTCTGACCTTCAACTCTCTCATAACTAAAGACATTAACTGCCTTCATTTTTCCATTCTGCTTACTCAATCCTACCTATCCCATCTGAACCCATAGATAATCCCTTCAGCAGAGAACCAACCCTTCATCCAAACTGCTGATTTGGTGAGCTGATTCTATCTTTAAAAGGACAGATAGTAGCTCTCAGACACCTTTCATACATCCCTCTGGAGCATAACCCGAAACTTGGGCCATTATCCAGATACAATCACATATCTCCTTCGGAGACCACCTTCTCCAACCTCATAGCCCTCTAACCCTACTCAACCCACTTCTACCTTCTGCCCAACATCCACAAGCAGAACTCAGCCTGTTCATCCCCACTAAACATTTCTTATCACTATTAACTCTTTTCTTTCTCCTGCTCCCACTTATATCCTTGACATCTATGATGCCCTCATACTTCGAAAGTTTTCTGGTGCCAACCTGTTCATCTGGCCTCCAATCATACAAGGATGGCCCAAGAGCCCTCTGATCAGAGACCAGACCATTTCCTTTCCATCATCAAATATTTTCACCTGACTGAAACCTTCTACACATTTAATAACTTATTCAACTCCACCTACCCTACTTTCTCCAGATCAAAGATATAGCCAAGCGCACTCATACTTGTCCTTTAGTGGGATAATCAACTAGTCCTCATTTCAGTCCAACTTGGGTCATTTCACTCAGTCTTTTTTCCTGATAAATTGACAGCTATATTGCTTCCTGCTCTCATACAGAACTAATTTTTTTTTTACTATTTTTGCTAGATATAGCAGTTACTTGAAAACAAACCAAAACCACTTAGAGTCTAAGCATGGTGGGGGGAAGGGGGGGGTGATATGATATAATGTGCTATTGTACAATAACAAAGTTCCAAAGTTGAAGAACACATTCAATCCTTTATTTAGAAACCATTAAAAAATTTTGAAATAAAAACTAATGAAATTAAAACCAGTGATATAATGAAATAAAGTTTTAGCATATTAAACACACGTAAACCAAGCATTCTTAATGTATTCAAGAGGTCAACAAAAAGATATCATCCCCAACCCATTCCCTAGCTCTACCCAAATTAGACTGAACTAAAGACAAAGCATGAATACATAACTAAACTCTTTGCTTCTACCACGTGACTTGTCACCCAAACTAAATAATAAAAGCGCAGCACGAAATACAATACAGATTAAAAAGAAGATGCACGGTTCCTACACCACCCATTTCCATCCTGCTCTCACTGTCACATGGTCACTGAGTCATTGAGTACTACAGCACAGGAAAAGGCCCTTTAGCCCACGCCAGCCTGATCTTCTGCCTAGTCCCATCTACCAACAGCTGGATCTTATCCCTCCAAATCTCCCTCATCCGTGTACCTACCTAAACTTCTCTTATTAAATATTACAATTGAAGCTGCATCTACCACTTCCATCCATCTCTGAGTTTATCCTTTCTGGATTGTTCCATTTCCATCTCAGTGAATACGCTAACCACCAACATCCATCTCAAACTTAGAGTCCCACTGCTACTTCGATTGTACTTCCTCCCACTCTGTCCCTTCCATTCCCCCAAATTTTTCAATCTTCATTATATCTGCTCTGATGGCAAGACGTTCCACACTGATGTCATCTTTCCTTCTCCTCACTAAGGATTCTCCACCATCACAGCTGAGCCTTAGACAAAGCAAGGTCCTAAACACAGTGTCCAAAATCCACAGGTGAGTGCACCGGTGCTGATAAAATCTGCTTGTAAATTTTCTTGACACTAAATGGCTTATTCATCACCCAAGTCAAACAAGATTCCTCCAGATGAGATAACTTCTACATTAACAGATCAACTGGAGTGCATGTACGGTACAAAACTCTGAGAAGACTTGTGATAGTTAAACAGATTCAAACTCATCCAAGAGCAAGAATGTCTGAAAGATATCCTAAAAAGAAAATAAATCAGAAAAATGATATTTGAAAACACCAGAAAACTGCCTGGGTTCTCAACATTGCTTTGGAATGGATCCATAAAATATTTACTGTCAGGTTTTCCTCAGAAGACATTTCAAACAGAACTTGGGGTGCCTGTATTGATCAAAACAGCATCAAAATCCCTTCCCACTTCAAAGTTTCCTGTAACCAGCTCCATGCTGTGAGTCATCAGTCTGTGCAAAATAGACTGTACTGGTTGCTTGCAAAACTATCCTCTTTAACTTCAGACTGATTACTGCTTGCAATTTACATTACATTAAGTTTAATTTACTGAAAAACAATGCTTTTGATCTCTAGAAGCTCACTGCTGCTATGTTAGAAAGCTGAGCCCTCGGAAAAAAAGAAGGGCCCTCTGGCCCAAGAGAGTGAACATCCATCACAACTGCATTACCAACAATGTCAAGCTCGTTTAAGAGGAGCAATAGAATGATATGTTGAGAGGGTGAGATGAAGACTGATGGATATTTGGAGCTTAATAACCTACATGCAGATGTTCGACCAAGTGAACAGCATCTGTCCTGTAACATCAGGTCTAGACCTAGTTTCTTAACCTCTGCTGCCACCAAGCATTGGAAGTCTGAATACTTCCTTATATGAAAGCTTCTCATAACCTGGAAAGTTTAAACTCAGAATACTGGAGATATTAATGGCTCTCCATACAGCATCAAGTACTGAAGGCAAATAACCACCTGAAATGTCTCAGAGTTTTGTATCATTTCAGCATTGCACATAAGCAAACATACCCAAAAGCCAAAACACAGTCAGGAGTTTATAGAACTATATTCCTCACGCGCCTGACCTGACCCAGGTGATTACAGGAGGCATTCTCTTTCTTCCCTTCTTTTCCACTTAGACTTAGTTTGTCAGCTCAACTATTCCTGAAGGTTTCATTACATGACTTCCCTGTCCAGTTGTCCACCCCTGACTTTTGCCATTGGTTACTTGACACAATGATCTCACTTTCTCATGCCCAATCTTTGTTGGAGCATGACTGGAAACATTTTTGTCATTGAGGTAAATTTCTTTATTCTCCCCCACCCTCCCCACAACAATCACAGTGACTATGGCAAATGATTTTAGAGCAAAAATTCAAAGGTGCTTTGATAATAAATTTACTTTCAACTTTGAGGTGTTGTAAAGGATCCAGCCTGAACACTGGGTCAAAGGGCCTCTGCTGATAGCTCTGGACCATGACAGCCTTTAATTTCTGCTTTCTTTCACCTGGCCACATGGGTTTTGGCCCAGCCCCCTTCCTTACCTGCTTGTCTCCTCACGCACCCACCTGTTTCTAATTTTCACTCATTACCCTGTCCATTTAAACCCTGCCTTGACTCACATTTTCTGCTGGGTGGGCTGATCAGCAAGGGAGTTGGTGCTTGTGTGAAAGTGGTTTGGAACTTGTTGAGGGAAAGAGAGTGGGAATTGCTGGGAGGGGGTTGCCTGGGTCTGGTAATGGCAGACAAGGTGAGAGGAGGGGCTGAGGGAAAGAGAGTGGAGAAGGAGTGGGATAGGGATTTGGGATCAGAGGTAGGCAGCTGGGGAGAAATGGATTATTGTGAAGAGAGAAATAAAGGGAATAAGGAGATAGTGAGGGGATGGATGAATGAATACACAAAGGGACTAAAAGAATAAGAAATGACAATGGAGAGAGTTCTAAAAGTGAGGAAAATGAACAAGTTCAGAGAGGAGGTGTTGTCATAATTAGGTTTAATGAGAAGGCGCAAGGACACATGAAGAAAATTAACCCGTTTGTGCTAACAACAACTCTGGCAAATAAGATAGGGGAAATAGTATTTGCAAAAGTCCTTAATGATGGCAATCTATTGGTAAGATGTGCGAATGAGGAACAACTTGAGAAAGCACTCAAGCTAAAAGAGATAGGAAAATGCAAGGTGGAATATACAGGGAGGGTGGGAGCATGAAATGGTGGTTGTAAAGGAGTGATCATGGGTGTACCAATGAGTATAAACATGGAGGAGTTGAAGAGGAATATCAAAGGGAGGAAAGTAATTAATGTTCTAAGACTGAAAGCAACAAAGGAGGGAATGAAAAAGGAAAGTGAAACAGTATTGATTGAATTTGAAGAAGAAAGAGTTCCAAGGAAAGTGTTCCTGGGTTTCATGAGATACCCAGTAAGGGTATATGTGCCAAAGCCATTGAGGTGCTATAATTGTCAAAGGTTTGGACACATAGCTAAAAACTGTAAAAGGCAGAGGAGATGTGCTAGATGTGGGGATGATCATGAATATGGAAAGTGCGGAACAGGAGTGCAAACAAAATGCTGTAATTATGGAGGAGCTCATAATGTGGCGTATAGTGGGTGTGGGGTTATGAGACAGGAGAATAAAATTCAAGAAATAAGAGTGAAAAGAAAGATCACTTATGCAGAAGCTGTAAGAATGTCAAGAGAACAGAATAATGCTCCTAATGACCAGAGAGCAATAGGGATGCAAGAGATGCAGCGAAGAGTAAATGACAGGATTTATGTGGGGGGAAAAAGCTCTAGTAACATTCATTGCAGGAGTCATTAATAGTACGGCAGAGATAAAGTCAAAAAGTGACAAAATTCAGCTGGTGGTCAAAGCAGCAGTAAACCATTTAGGGTTAGTAGGATTGACATGGGAAGAAGTGAGGGAGAACCTCACTAATCAGTCAAGCCAGGAAGTGTCATGGGTTGGTTAATACTCATTATGGTGTGTTACGCACCCGTGACATGTGACAGTGGTGTACTTGTCACGTGACAGGTGTTGAAGCTATACTGGACTTGAGGTAATGGTCTTGTGATGGTGGAGTGACGTCATTTTCCTGCCAGTAGAGGTCATGTGACAGGTTTTTTTTTACAGGGTATAAAAGGAGGACCCCTCCTTGTGAGGAGGGGCAGTTCGTGGCTGGATTTGCCATGTTGACTTCATGCCGCTGCGTGATTTAATGTTATGACGCAGTTTAGTTGAAAGATGAAGTTTTATCTAATGCCTAAAGTTTAAAAGGTCATTGCCAGCAGTTTCTTTATAACACTGCTAGTTGAGAATCAGTGGAGAGTGAAGATCGGAGTTCGGGAGATAAAAGATCGAGGAGAATCGATTTCGATGGTGAAACAGGTTCGACCTTGTTTGATCCTTATTCGGAAGGAATTCGTTGACTGTTCTAGTGTTAATCCCTGTGAAATATCAGAAAGGATTGGGAACAGTGTTGTAAAGGAAAGGTCAGTGCCTTTAAGCCGTTTCATTTCGTAAATTCTTCGTGGGAAAAGTTCGATTTGGGAACCGAAACAACACGACGTGAAAAAGAATTTAAATCGTCTTAAAAAGTCTCTCCCTTAAATGGACTGTAAGCATTTTGAACTTTTGCAATACTACTTTGAAGAACTGTTTAAGCTGCCGCACAGCAGCTGATTTCCGGTCACGTTAGTGATTTGTTTACTTTTGGGGGGTTTGTTTTCAGTGTTTAATAAACGTGTTGTTTGTTATCAAAACCCCTGCCTAACTCATATTTATTGTTGCTTGAGTCTGTAACAGGTGATTATTTTGCAATGGAATGCAAGGAGTTTTCTGGCCAATGGCCAGGAATTTAAAGACTTTATTAAGGAAATGGTTGTAAAACCGGATGTAGTGTGTATTCAGGAAACTTGGCTGAAACCAGCTTTAGACTTTGTGGTACATGGGTATACAATGATAAGGAAAGATAGAAATCTAGGGGGAGGAGGAGGTTGTGCTATGTTAATCAAGCAAGGTATACCATATAGAGTACTGGAAAAAGGAGACAATCAGGAATACATAATGGTGGAAATATGGGAGACAGGGGAGGTACAAGGAGCAATTGATGAAGTGGTAGAGTGGGGTTATGATTGGGGATGTAGATTTTCAGTGGAAAAAAACTCAAACTGTATTTTTCACTAGGAAAAGAATTGAAGTAGGGAAGAAGTTAAGGATGTATGGGATTGAATTAGAAAGGGTTGGATCATTTAAATTTCTGGGAGTTATATTTGATTCATGATTAACA
The DNA here is from genome assembly GCF_048418815.1 of Hemitrygon akajei. Classification (NCBI taxonomy): domain Eukaryota; kingdom Metazoa; phylum Chordata; class Chondrichthyes; order Myliobatiformes; family Dasyatidae; genus Hemitrygon; species Hemitrygon akajei. The sequence goes on from NC_133129.1 coordinate 65,606,804, forward strand.
TGGGCAGACCATATCAGGAAAGTTAAGGAGAAATGTAAAAACGTAATAAACGTGATGAGATGTTTCCCTGGTAGGGAATGGGGAGCAAGTTGTTCAGCATTAAAGAGAATGTATGTGGCTTTAATAAGATCTGTGTTGGATTATGGAAGTGTAGCATAGGATCAGCAGCTAGGTCTCTTATAAGGAAACTGGATGTGATTCAGGCTCAGGTTTTGAGAGTGTGCAGTGGGGCTTTTAAAACATCACCAGTATCAGCCCTGCAGGTAGAAATGGGAATAATGCCTTTGGAATTAAGAAGGATGCAATTGATGGCAAACTACTGGGGTAATTTGCAGGGACACAATGATTCTCACCCTGCTAAAGGAGTGTTGCAGGAGTCTTGGGAAAATGGGAGGTTTCAGAGGGAAAGCTTTAGTCGGGTAGGGAATGATATTGCTAGATCATGTGGAGTGTTTGATCTAAGGATAAGTCCTTCAGTCGTTTATCCGGTTATAGCTCCATGGAAGCTGGTATGGCCTGATGTAGACTGGCATTTGTTAGAGGTAAAAAGGAAAGGAAAATATAAAACTGATTTGGTAAGTGCATTTAACTGCTATGTGATGGAAAAGTATAGTGATTATACTCGGGTCTATACAGATGGTGCTAAGGAACCTGAGACAGGAGTGACAGGGTTTGGGGTGGCTATACCAACAAAAGCAATTGCAATCAGCAGAAGAACATCTGATAAGTTAGCGGTGTATACAGTGGAGATGATGGCAGTGTTGGTTGTGTTGGGTGGAGAAAACTAAACTAGTCAAAGCGTTGATTTGCTCAGATTCATCTTCAGTTCTAGCAAGTTTAAGGTCTTCTCACTCAAACAGCTGGCAAGATGTACTTCATGAAGTCCTTCAGTCAGTCACAAGAGTTGCAAATCAGAGAGGTCAGGTTAAATTTCTATGGGTTCCAGCTCATGTAGGGGTGAAGGGCAATGAAAGGGTGGATGAGTTGGCAAAGAGGGCAATAAAGAAAGAAAATATATAAATACACATTAGTATCAGTAAAGCAGAGGTTAAGTGTGTAATCTGCGAAAAAATTAACCAAATGTGGCAAGAAAGATGGGACGGAGGGGAAAGGGAGGCATTTATATCAAATACAAAAAAGTGTTGCAGGTACTAGGGTAGGAAGTAGATACAGAAGAGAGGAAATTGTGTGGACTAGGTTAAGGCTGGGGCACTGTGCACTAAACCAAACATTGAAATTGATAGGGAAACACCAGACAGGATTGTGTGCAGAATATCAGGAAGAGGAGTCAGTAGAACATGTAGTTCTAAGTTGCAGGAAGTATGGGATACAGAGAGAGATGATGAGAATTAATCTAAGGGAATTGGGGGTGCAGGAATTCATATTAAAAGGGTTGCTGGGCATGGCTGAGAGAACACAGGTCAGGGTATTTTTAGCTTAAGGGGTACAGGGTTTTTTTTTAATAGGATATGATGGATAAACAGAAATAGGGAGGATAAAGTGTAGGTTAGGGTATGTGTATGTGTGCGATTGGGTGAAGGGATTTAGAATGTGAGTCCATCGCATACTCCGGAACAGAAGGAGGCGGTAATGCACCATTAAGCTGGGTGCCAACCGCCATAATACAAGACGGAGAGAGAGAGAGAGAGAGAGACATTCTCTGCCAGTTTGTCCCAGCTCTGACCTGTGTTGTTCTAGCCTGTCATTGTGACTGCTGCCAACCGATTTTTGCCTGATTCTGTGTTTTGGGATTTTGCCTGTTCTTGGACCTGATTTTTGCCTGTGCGCTCTGGATCATCTGCCCTCGCTGGACTGCCTTTCCTGGGTAAGACCTCTGCCTGCCATTTTGGATTCGTGCCTGCCTCCTGTTTTGAAAGACTGTTGCATTTGTGCTCCCTAATAAATCCTGGTAAAGGAACATTTATTGGTCTGCACTTGAGTCCCACTGTAACCTGACAGGTGTTCAAGGAAAATTATAAAAGATAAACATTTTTGTTTAAAGAGACTCTCAGCAATGTTTTGGAAATTAATTTTCATTATGTGGACAGTCAAAGCAGTCCCAGCACCCCAAGTTCAACTCCATCCAGAACAATGAAGCCTAATTGATTGGCATCTCAACCACCACTGCACCATTGCAGTAGAGAATGCCATTTATAAAATTCATTTCAGTTATCAGCCAAGGTTTCTTCAACAGCACTGCCTGGAATCAAGGAGACAAGAGTCTGCAAATGCTGGAATCTGGACCAACAATAAGCTGGAAGAACTCAACAAATTGAGCAGCGCATCTGTATGGGGGATGGGTGGGGTAGGAATTATTGACATCAACAATTCATTCTCTCTGACAGATGCTGCTCAATGTGCCTAGTTCCTCCAGCAGGTTGTTGTTCCACTTGGGACCGAGATCTCTACAAGAAAGAAAGAAAAGAGTGCAGTGGGTATAGCAAAGTCATGGAAGTGTTAATGATACTGAAAATCAGCCCTACCTCTAGCCAAGCTATTTCAATATACTTTCAATATACTTACAACATAGCACCTATCAAAAAATGTGGGAAATTGTCCAGGCCTGGGCAATTTCAAAATGAAAAGCAGGGGAAACTTGTATTGGCTAATTAACACCCAGCCATCAGCAAAGTGCTAACAAACAGCACTTACTCACGCACAAGCTGTATGGTTCCACTCAGTTCCAGGGTTCATCACCGATGTGATCTAAACATAGAATGTCGAACAGAGTCTGCCCATGGTCCAGAGCTGAGATGGGAGAGTGGGAATCATCAGTAACATTTGAACAAGACTAGCATCCTGAAACTATGGCAAAGATTACTGCCTCATCTGGAAGGACCATTTCATCCCCTGGATGATGGGAAGGAAAGAGATGAGGGGAAAGTTTACTTCATCTCCTGCTATTGCAGGGGGAGGTGTCTTAAGAAGAGGAGTAGTTATTAGTTGTAACGGAAGATGGAACCAGGGTGTTGTGGAGTGAACAGCGTGAAGATTGTGAGAAACCACAGCCTCATGGTTCATGGTTTCCAAGACTGAGAGGGGCCCTGTGGAACACTGCGTTTACAGCAGCTGTGTATTTCACAGGTGCACTTAGAGCATAGAAACATCCTTCAGCCTACTGTGTCCATCCCAGAATTCAGGCTCCTTTTACACCAATCCCACGTTATTCCTATTAACTCTCCTCTGATCACCTCACTCATCTACAACCCTGGGGCAACTACAATAGGCAATTAACAAATACAAACTGAATGTGCTCAAAACATTGAGCAGGTCAGAGTGCATCTGTGGAAAGAGAACCAAAGATCCTTTGTCTGAACTGGAAAAATGAAGACAAATTTAGTCTGAATTTCTGAACTGCATGTTTCCTTAAGTAAGGAACCAACACTCCAAATATAGTGTCTACACTGCCCTATATAAATTAGGCATAACCTCTCTACTTCCGTATTCAATAAATGGACACATGCTATTAGCTGCCCAATTTATTGATTTTACCTACATTATAGCCATTTGTAATTCATGCACAGTATACTGACATCCCTCTGCCTCTCAGAAATCTTCAACCTCCTACCATTCAAACAATATGCTTACTACTTTTATTATTTTCCTGCCAAAAGTCAATTTCACATGTCCCAATGGCAAGCTCCATTTGCTGGATCTCTGCTCACTCACTACTCATTTATACAGCTAATTCCCAGCTTGCATCAGGGTTCTGTCTCGTGAACTGTCTGTAGCCAGGATAATTTGCAAGATGGAAATATGGCCATAATCCAAGTTTGCTGCCAGCAAAAGATACCTGCAACCCCACAGCAGCTGGTAAATCCATCTTGCTGGTTTCATATGCGCACGCTGTATATATCAGGGTGTTCCTAACCTGGGGTCTTCTTCCTTACCTATCTTTGCATCATTAGTGAGTAGTCATGACCACTCAGCAGGTTTCAAAAAAGTATTCAGAGAACCACAGATTTTCAGAGCACTTTTTTAACATATTAGTTCAGTATAAAGACTGTGTAATAAGAAATGACCTTATCAGTTCGAAAACCATGAGGGTGGTAAATGTCAGAATAATGCTTAAATACACCAACTTTTTTTAAAAAACGAGGTCCATTCTAGCATGAGATTCACTAATGGCTCTGTGTTTATAAATGGAAAGTCATTTTATTTTCAAGTCCTTTGAGCCCAGAACCATTCATCATCTGCTAGGGTTCCTGACCCCAAGTATGGGGACTGATTCCTCTCCTTGCGAACCCCGCCCTGCTTCAATACAGCATGCAAACTCTCTCTGCTGCGAGCAAGAACATTACATCTGCAACAGTCTGAAAGATTTCCACTTTCCCTGCCAAGCCTAATTTGCATGTTGTTAGTGCTTGTGACTAATCCCAACTGCTTCAATAGATCCGAGGTGCACAACGTGTGTTATGATGGCCCTGACCAAAGAGTACTGAAAAGACAGAACACACAACAAATCATTTATACATGATCAAACTAACACATTGAAACTCAACTTAACCCTTTCTTCAAAATATTGTATTTAATCAACAATTAAAACTGCTGGAAACACTCAGCAAGCCAGGAAACACCTGCAGAGGGTGCGACAAGAGTTAATATTGAAATGAAAGGCTTTGGAAGCACTGAATACAGGGATTGTAGAAAATTAGTTGTGCAGAATCATTATCTGAAATTGTTGAAATTGCTGTTGAGGGTTTAAGCCTAAAAACTGAGCAGTCAACACTGTGATGCTGTTCTTTGAAGTTACTTTGTACAACGCCAAGGATTTGGACGTCAGCATGGGATTAAGTATTCAAGAGACAGGCAATCTCAAACTTGGGTTTACACTTGCAGACTAATTGAAATGTGCAGTAAAGAACGAGCCCAATCTGTGCTTTGTCCCCCTTGTCTCCAAGCATCAACTCTCTATTTACATATTATACTAAATCTCACTGAATACTTATGGGAACTGAGCCAGGGAACAGATTAATAAATAGTAATACAAATTCAAATATACACTAATCTGTGCTCATGATACAGTTCCCTTAAGTAATCAGCAAATTCTATCACTTTAAAACAGCTACTTCTAACAAGGGTGCTGGCACTGTGACGGCTCCAGCCACAGAATGACACTCCCCCCAAAGGATTACAAGATTTGCTCAAAGGATCATCGGAGCCTCTCTTCCGCGCACCCCCCCCCCCCCCCTTTAAAGATATTTGTCAGGAGTGCTCCAGATGCAGGGCCCTTAGCAGTGTCAGTGATCCCACCCGTCTGGCTAACAATCGCTTTGACCCATACCATCAAGTAGGATGTACCATAGCATTAGGATAAGAACTGTTAAGACGGGTAACAGCTCTTCCCCCAGGCCGTTAAGACTAATGGACACCACGCAGGTCTCATCACCAGTATCAGTATACTGTTTACTTTTAAACTGGTATTGTACATGCACCTTCTTACTTGTTAACTTGTTTGTGGTAATAATATTTTCTGTGTTATGTGTGTGAGTTACTGTACATGTACTGTGTTGTGCACCATGGTCCGAAGGAATGCTGTCTCATTTGGCGGTTTACATGTGTACGGGTGAATGACAATAAACGTGAACAAGTGATCCTGGCCTATCACCACTGTGTTTCTCTTCACAGCATCATTCCTTTTATTTTTCAATCTCTTCTGCCTTTTACCCACCAAGGTTCTCCTCTTTACGTTCTTGCCTTCCTTCTGCCTTTCTATCCCCTGCACATTAAAAAAAAATCATCTCTACCTTGTAAGCTCTGCCAGTAGCTCATTAACTCCATGTCTTTCTACAGAAATCTCCTAATGTGTGTTCATTACAGACCTGCAACATCCAAAGCAATTTTTTTTTACTCTTAGTACTCCATAAAATTAAAATGTATAGTGACTTGTTTATTATTTTTAGATTAAACGTCTTTACCTTCCGCTTGCTCAGTTCAGCAATGAATCTGTGAACACTGAAATTTTAATCAGCATTTAATGTTGCTTTGTCTTATACAAGATATGCATTGAACATACTGCTCCATTAGATTAAAGGTTTCTCAGGCAGCTGTTAGGTATCTAATAGATCGCATAACTAATGGAAATAATTTCCCCTCTTCCCATCACTCAAATATCTTTAGTGTTCCTCTGCATCTGGAGTCACAAGAGACTGCAGATGTTGGAATTTGGAGCAAGAAATAATCTCCTGGAAAAACTCAGCAGATCATCTATGCGAGGAAAGGAGTTTTTAGTGTTTCAGGACACCCTGTATTTGCTTCTGTCTTCACTTATAAATCCCATTAGTTAAGGCAATAATGTCAGTCTCATTTACTGAGATCAGTGTGCACTTTCAGCAGATTATGGCCCAAACACGTTTCAAACTAAGGGGGAAAAAAAAATCAAACTAATGACCCACCTTCCAGAAACATACCACCTCAAAGCAAGATTCCGTCCTGACCACAAGGTCAAGGGGCATACAAGCTAGGATCATCTCTGAAGGGTTTCCCATCTTGACATTAGAAATACAAACAACAAGACTCTGCATGAAACTTGTAGTGCTTGACAAGCCATTGGAACTGAGAAACAGTTCCTTACCTTTCTGTCTCCTTCATAGATTTACATGTTGTTTGTTTGTACTTGGCAAACAGATCATTAATGTCCATTCAAATCTTACCACAAAAGCTCACTGGCCAAATCTATCTGCACCAAAGAAAAGTACACATGTAAAGCTAAGAGATTAATAAACAGGGTGTATTGATTTAAGGTAACTCTCACAAAATGCAGATTAGGCAGCATCTATGGAGACAAATAAACAGTTGACATTTCAGGCTGAGATCCTTCTTCAGGACCGGAAAGGAAAGTGAAAGATGCCAGAATAAAAAGGTGGGGGGAGGGGAAGGAGGACTATATGAAAGGTGATATGTGAAGCCAGGTGGGAAGGATAGGACTGGAGAAGAAGGAATCTGACAGTAGAGGAGATATGACCATGGGAGAAAGGGAAGAGGGAGGGGCACCAGGAGGAGGTGAGAAGGGGTAAGATGTCCAAGTGAAAAATAGAAGAGGGAACAGAAAAAAATGCCAGAAGTAGGAATCAATGTTCATACCATTAGACTGTAGACTACCTAGACGGAAATGAGGTGTTGCATCCCAGCCCTGAGAATGGCCTCAATGTGGCAAAAGAGCAGGGCCATAGACTGATATGTCAGAATGGGAATGGAGATAGAAATGACGATGGTTGGCCATTGGGAAATCCCGTTTTTGTCAGATGGAGCCGAGGTGCTCATCAAAGCAGTCCACCATTTTATGTCTGGTCTCACCAATGCAGAGGAGGCCACATCAGGAGCACCAGATACAATAAATGACTCCAGCAGACCTGCAGGTGAATTGTTGCCTCACCCGGAAGGACAGCTTGAGGCCTTGAATTGAGGCAAGGGAGGAAGTGAATGGCAGGTGTAGCACTTCTGTTGTTTGCAGGGATATGTGCCAGGAGGAGGGCTAGTCAGGAAGGATGAACCAGCAGGCAATCATGGAGGGAGCAATCTCTTTGGAAAGCAGAGAGTTGGGGGGGGAAGGGAGGAAAAGTTGTTTTTGGTGGTTGGATCCCATTAAAATGGCAGAGTTATGGGGAATAAATTGTTTAATACAGAGGCTCATGGGGTGGTAGGTGAGGACAAGAGGACCTGTCACTGTTAACATTGTGGGAAGATCTGGTAAGCAAGGATATCCAGAAAATGGAGGGGTGCAAGTGAGGGCAGCATCATGAATGGAGGAGGGAAACCCTGTTCTTTGAAGAAGGAAGACATCTTTGATATCCTGGAAAGGAAAGCCTCATCCTGGGAATAGGTGCAGTCAGTGTTGGAAGAGGTACATGTAGTCTTGATAGGCATACATTTATAAAAGATGCTGGTAGACAGTTTGTCTCCAGAAATGGAGACAGAGAGATTGAGAAAGGGGAGGGAGGTGTCAGAAATGGACCAACTGAAATTAAGGGCAGGGTGGAAGTTGGAGGCAAAGTTGACAAAATCGATGAGCTCAACATGGGTGCATGAAGCAGCACCAATGCGGTCATCAATGTAGTGGAGGAAGAGTTAGGGAGTGTTACCAGGGAAGGCTTGGAACATGGACTGTTCTACATAGCCAATGAAAAGGCAGGCAAAGCTGAGGCCCATGGCTACCCCTTGAGCTTGAAGAAAGTGGGAGGGGCTGAAGGAGAAATTGTTGAGTGTGAGGACCAGTTCTGCCAAATGAAGGAAGCTGGTGGTGGAGGGAAACTGGTTGGGTCTTTTGTTAAGAAAGAAGTGGAGAGCTCTGTGGCCATCTTGATGGAGGATAGTAGTTTATAGAGACTGGGTATCCATGGTGAAAATGAGGCAGTCAATGTCAGGGAATAGAAAGTTGTTGAGGAGATTGAGAACGTGCAGTGTTGTGGACGTAAGTGGGAAGGACTTGAACCAAGAGGGATAGAATGTAGTGAAGCTGTGCAGACACTAGTTCAGTGGGGCAGGAGCAGGTAGAGACAATGGGCTTACCCGCACAGTCAGGTTTGTGAATCTTGCGTAGGAGGCATAAATGAGCAATGGTAAGGGGTAAATTTAAAGTAATTGGTAAAAGAAATAGAAAGGAATTAAGAAGAATGTTTTCCACACAGCCAGTGCTGGGGACTTGGAACTCACTCCATGAAAAGGTGGCAGAAGTACAAAGCCCAAACATATTGAGATACATCTGGATGACCTTTGTGAAATGAAGACCAAGAAGTACTGCAAGAATTGGCTCATATTGTTCTTTTTTTGGCTGACACTTACAACATGGGCCTCCTGTTGTCCCGCTAACTTCTCTAACTCTATCTTTGTTTTGTAACAGGTCAAGCTGCAAGCAATTACTTTGATTATGGAAATAAAACATGTGAAGGAACAGCTGTACAGTGAGACTCAGTCATCATTTCAATGTGGATTACCTTCATTTACAACCAGTTTTGATGAAAGATCATCAGCCCAAAACACTACCTCAGTTTTTTTTCCCCTGAAAGTACTTCCTGCTTAATATTTATATTCATTTGTTTTCAGATTTTCAGCTGCATTTTGCACTTGTAGTATACACTCAGGCTACGTCCACACTAGAACGGATAATTTTGAAAACATCGGTTTCGCGTAAAAATGATAGGTATCCACACTAGGTGTTTTTAAAAATATCTCTGTCCACATTGAAATGGATATTTCAGCAAATCTCCTCCTTCTGCGCATGCACAGGACACATCTACTGAAAACAAGCGACATGTTTGGTTTTGAATCTTGCTGTGAAAGACGGTGCGTGTTTGTCCAGTTACAGACTAGAAAAACTTAAACGATGGTCAGCTGTTGGCTCTCGTGCAGGAGGACTTAAAACTTTAAAAAAAATACTGGAGCGTATGGAGGCAACCAACAGGGAGTTCAGGGACAGTATGATCCAGCTGACGACGAACATTGAAAAACTGACCAACTCTGTTGCATTAATAAAGTCCCTTGTTAAATGTATAAAACATGTCTGCATCAGTGTTATCTTGTATTTCCATACAATGTTATATTAGGCTGTTACACATCTATTGTCAGAGAAGTACTTGCATAAATAGGTAAACCACCTTCATATGAGCAAGGACAGAAAACAGGGCAAAGTGAGTATACTTATTTATTCAGTAAGTCATGGGTCAAAGTATTTGGTGAGTACATTTCTAACTCTTCTGGCTTCAGTCTCATTGCCGTCTGTTCTGAAATTGTTAGGTTGCATTCAAGAAAACAATGGAATGGTGTGCTGCCCTCTGACAGCGTTTTCAGATTTCTCCGGTTACCCCGTCCACACTGATCTGCCCAAGTGGCGTTTTCAAAATTACACACCCTGGAGAGCGTTTCTGAAAAGCTCCAGTTTCGGGGGATGAAAACACCATTTTAGTGTGGATGGAGGGTAAAAATGAAGAGAAAAAGCTTCAGTTACGGATTCATCCAGTGTAGTGTGGATGTAGCCTCAGTGATCACTTCATTAGGTACCTCCTGTACCTAATAAAGCTGCCACTGAGTGTATTTAATACAGGTGAGCCCGCCCCCCCACCCCAATCAGGTCAATTGTTACTTTTCAGTAGAGATTTAAAGCAAAGGAATTGAATACAGTGAGCACTCACATTGATGATACCATTAAAAGGGCTTTGAACCCCACTCTTTCATAGCCAGGGCTTTTCTCTTTGAAGCAGAAGAGGATACGAGGCAACTTTTTTTTATTCATTGAGATACAGTGCAGAGCCCTGCCACTCAGCAACCCTCAATTTAACCCTAGCCTAGTCATGCAGCAATTCACAATGAACAATTAACCTACCAACCAGTACATCTTTGGACTGTGGGAGGAAACCTGAGCACCTCGAGGAAACCCACGCGGCCATGGAGAGAACATATACTCCTTACCGACAGTAGCGGGAAATGAACCCAGGCCACTGGCACTGTAAAGTATTATGCTATGCTAACCACTATGCCTCTGTGACCGTGACCCGGTATATAAGATTTCAAGGGGGATAGAGAGAATAGACAGCTCACACCATTTTCCCAAGGCAGCAATGACTAATCTCAGAGGAATCCTTTAAAGTGCGAGTAGGAAAGCTTAGGGGAAATGTCATGAGTAGACTTTTTTAAATTCAGAGGGTGGCAACTCCTATTTCTAATGTAGTTATGTGCTGTGTAAACCAACAATCTGGAGAGGGTTAGATTTGAAGAATGCAGTGGGATAGAAATGCACTTAGGTCTCTTTTACTACAAGGAAGCGCTGTGATCAGTGGCCTAGTATTCTCCTTGCTGGCCATGGAGTCAGTTGAACCAAATATTGAGAGGCAGAGGATGCCATCAGTCATTCAGCACATAAAATCTAGTTCACAAAATCAGCATTGTTCTAGGCTGCATTTTAAACTCAATCTACAATCCACATTTAGATCTGAAGACTGCTGTTGAAATTAATATTTGCTATATACCATAACTCCAGAATACACCCTAACAGGTATCAACCAGTCCTGGGATAAAGATCTCCTGCCTGAGTGAAGAGAGTATGGACAGTTAATGATATGGCTTAATTATCATCATAAACTTCAAGTCATTGCAATTCATCAAGAAAAGAGACATTGTTAGATTAGTGAACAGGAATGTTTTTATTATACCAATAATCAGTTATCAAACAAAAAGCAGAATCCAAGAATCATCCAATCAAGAAGGTAGAATCAAGACAGATGAAGCTTGTTCCATAACTTACAATACTTTCTAACTTTGGTCGAAGAATTCTGATCATCTCTCTTGAGGTGCCATTTCTTAGACAATTCTTCTTAATTCACAATGTCAATGAAAGAGATCTACAACAGAATATGAAATCTAGTTCGGTTCTGCTGGATTGAAGATACTTTCCTCTCCCAAAGAACATGAGTTTCCAAACCAATAGGAGAGGCAACAAGAACAGCCCCATAAAACAAATAAAATGGTCAGAAATGAGGCAACATCAGTGGAAAGGGAAGCAGGCAATGTTTCAGGATGATGGCCTTTCATCAGAAATGGGAATAGTTGAAGACAAGTCAGGTCTTAAGATGCACAGAAAGTAGACGGTAGGGCGAGGATTGAAGGTTGAATGAGAAACACAAGGCTGTGAAGGCAGGAAAATTAATGATAAAAAGGATGACAGTGTGAGATGAAGGGCAGTGGTGATGGCATAAAGCTGAGTAACATCAGAATAGTTATCTCAAATTTTCAAATCAGCAAATAGTGAATGTTGGAAATTTGAAATAAAAATGTTAGAAAAGTTGATACTTTGAAATGGTTATGGTCAACATTGTTCGGAAGTTTGTAGTGTCTTCCTCAAGCTGTTGCTGAGTTTTGTTGGAACAGTGTTGGATTTCAACATCAGAGTGATTAGAACAGAAGTGCTCAACAAGTAAGGAAGTCAGCAGCACTCAGTTTAGCAACTTTACAGACGGTGTTCCTACAAGTGTGGCAAGTATTATTGTATTACCATCACAATTGCCTCGAGTGTAGGAATAAGAAGATACTTTAAAGTAGAAATTACAAGGGAAGACTTGCATTCCCAACTTTTTCCAAGTCATTTCAAAAGAATATGGTCAATAAAGTGCAGCGATGCAGTATAGGAAACATGGCAGCCAAATTGTGCACAGCAAGTTTGCACTCTTGACAAATAACTGGATAACTTGTTTAACAATTGTTGACTGAAGGAAGATGATTCTCAGGGATGGTCTCAGGGATGGTCTCCCTGCTCTTCCTCACATCCAGCAGCCAGGTGGAGTTTTAACTCAATGTTCACACTAGATTTCCGCCAGATCAATATTTTAGCTCTACTCACCAGCCCTCTCTCTAAAGCACTTGTTTTGCTCCATCATATGTTTATCCGATTCCCTCTCAAAGACCACAAAAGAACCTAATTTCACCGTATCTGTATGTATTACATCCTAGATTCCAGGCAAGAACTGTAGAAAAATACCCTCATGTCACTTTTAATTCACTTCTCCTTTGTATAAGGTCTCTGACCTGCTGACCTCAGCCCTTCCACACAGGGAGCATTCCTACTAGCAACCCTGTCATAGCACTTATTATTTTTTATACTCATGCCAAATCTCCTTTCATCCTTCTCTTCTGCAAATAAAAAGATTCCTGGCTTTCAAACCTTATAACTATAAACTCTCGTATCAGGAAATATTCTCATAAGCAACATGCATTCTTACAATTTTGAGCTTTTGTTAGCTTTGTCATCCTTTATATCTCTTTCCCCAAATAGGGAGCTGTCAATTCATTTATATTTTTGTCTGCTACTCATGTACATGTACCTTAACCATATCTTCCTTAAAGGCAGCCCATTTTCTGAGCAGAAACACAGGAAATTCTGCAGATGCTAGAAAATGAGGAATGTACATAAAATGCTGGAGGAACTCAGCAGGTCAGCTGCAGCTATGGGGGGGGGGGGGGGGGGGCGGATAGTAGCTCCTCCAGCGTTGTGTGTGTGTGTTGCTCCCCTTTTTCGTAACAGATTTACTGACCAATTTTTGATTCCAGTTCACCTGGATGAGATCCACTCTCATTCCTTGAAACTGGAATTCCTACAACAAAGTATTTTTACTTTGGTTGCTCCTGCTCCTTTTCTATATTTTTAAAATGTTATTTTATTTAGATACAGTGTGGACTAGGCCTTTCGAGCGTCACCACCCAGCCACCCCGACAACCACAATTTAGCCCTAATCTAATCATGGGACCATTTACAATGAGTTATTAGCCTACTCACTACATCCTTGGACTGTGGGAAGAAACCCACGCATTTCCTTTCTTTCTTTCTTTTTAAATCTTTTTATTAATTTTTAAGAAAAAACACAAGTAAAATATAAGTACAAAACATTTGAGAGTACACAATTAATAGATTAATTAACAATCAGATATGTACCATATTAATCAATATATAAAGTCTCCCAAACTCATAGTATTAATGTAAAGGATTTAAAAAGAAAAAAAAAGAAGAAAAAGAAACCCCCCCCCCCCCAAAAAAAGACATAAGAATTAAAAAAAAACAACTAAAAGAAAAAAAAACTAACATGGGCAATTGTATAATGGTAAGTACATACAGTAGTGCCAATGACTCCGAACCTCCATCTATACAATTCAGGATAGTAACAATAAGGTTCAGGATCAGACCATTTAATTCATATGAAAATGTTGAATAAATGGTCTCCAAGTTTCCTCAAATTTAACTGAAGAGTTAAAAACCACACTTCTAATTTTTTCTAAACTCAAACAGGAAATAGTTTGAGAGAACCACTGAAATACAGTTGGAGGATTAATTTATTTCCAGTTCAGTAAAATAGATCTTCTAGCCATTAGTGTAACAAATGCAATCATTCGTTGGGATGAAGCGGATAGACACTTATTATCTATCATTGGTAGACCAAAAATTGCGGTAAAAGGATGTGGTTGGAGATTAATATTTAAAACTCTTGAAATGATATTGAAAATATCTTTCCAATAGTTTTGTAAACAAGGACAAGACCAAAACATATGGGTCAATGAAGCAACATCAGAATGACATCTATCACAGGTTGAATTAACATAAGAATAAAATCGAGCAAGTTTATCTTTAGACATGTGAGCTCTATGTACAACCTTAAATTGTATTAGAGCATGTTTAGCACAAATAGAGGATGAGTTTACCAATGTTAGGACTTTTTCCCATTGCTCAGCAGATATAGGGCAATGCAATTCTTCCTGCCATTCCTTCTTAATTTTTTCTGATATATCTGGCTGTACATTCATAATCATATTATAAATAATAGCTACTAAACCCTTTTGACAAGGATTGAGAGTTAAAATTCTTTCTGTAATGTCCAATGGACATTCTTTCGAAAAAGACTTTAGTTCATTATATAGAAAATTTCTAACTTGTAAATATCTAAAAAAATGAATTTTAGATAAATTATATTTATTAGATAACTGTTCAAAGGACATAATGTTATCATCCAAAAACAGATCACGAAAGCATGTTAACACGCATTTCCACAGGGAGGACATAGAGACTCCTCACAGAGCATGCTGGGATTGAACTCTGAACTCCGATGTCCCGAGCTGTAATAGTGTAAAAGTTTTGTAACTCCAAAACACACAACCTAATTGAAAGGAAAACACGGAGAGTCTATAATGGATGTCTATCTTCGTTTTTACGTTAGTGAAGTTCATATGTGTCACATGGCGACAAAGTGACGTATGCCATTTATATACTTTTATAGGTAACCCGCAATGCATTACATAAAGAGCAAAGAATGCTTAATCAAATAACATTTATAATATTACTCAAATATTACTGAAATATTAAAAACACAACAGTAAGATGGGGACCTCATTGACTCCCAGAATAAGCATCCAAGCGCTCTATTGAGGAAGTGTCTGCGGAATGTACGTAGATCCCTCTGAAAGCCTGGAAGTAATTGCCTCAATGGCCATGGTTGGGCAGTGAATTGATCCAATGGTGTCAGAATGGTGGGCAATGGTGTATTGCTATCACCAGCCCCAAACCATATATATATATATATATATATATATATATATATATATATATATATATATATATATATATATATATAACTGAACTGCATTATCATCATTGTCTGAACTTCCTGTTCAGTAACAGGGACAAAAAAAAAATTAACATAAGGCTCAGTCACTCCTGCAGTACCTGTGGAATAAGGAAGAATTAACACTTCTAAAGGCTGGTAAAGGAGAAAAAAAAATGTGTTTTAAGATGTGGAGAAGAAAAAAGGGGAAGTTTGTCATAGGGTGGTGGACAGGGGAGACAATGAGAGGCAAAAGGCAGCTATGATTCTACAGTCTCTTCATTAGGTCCTGATGAACGTGATGAAAATTGTGCCTTGGGACAGCGGCACTGTTCTACAGGGACAAGGGGAAAAGGTAGCTCCCATCTCATCCAGACTGTGTGATCCAGGACAACACAAGGAGGAGTGCCTCCGAAAGGTAATGTCCATGGAGCATATGCTGCTAGTTCACAGCAATGGACCAACTCACAGTTCTGGCTCGAGAGCAGCCTTGAGCTCACCTCTCAGTGTAGGCAACCATACTGCTCATACAGGTCCCTCCACTGGAAGTATAGATAGATTCTCCAAACTGAGCTTTGGAAACAATTCATGCAAAGTTCCTGACACAGCAGTGGGTAGGACCATCTGCAACAATTAGAGGATAAGAGTTAATGCATTAACAGAGCCCAAAAATAACCCCTTTTAGCATTCATTCTACATGCTCTGGTTCCTGGGAACACATATGCAATCCACAGCAAGATAAATGGTAATTGGTTTATTATTGCCATAGGTATCAAGATACAGTGAAAAGCTTGGTTTTCCATACAGATCATTCCATACACAAACACACTGACATAATCCAAAGTGGAAAGCATTTCCATGCAGAATGTAGCTACCAAGAAAGTAAGACAAATAAGATGCAATGACCACAACGAGGTAAATTGGGAGATCAAGAGTTCATATTTATCGGTTCAAGCGTCTTATAACAATGGGATAGAAGCTTGCGCCTGGTGGTTTGTGTTTTCAAACTTTTGGATGTTGTGTCTGATAAAAGAGTGTCTGAGAAGTGGAAAAAAACAGGAAGGATGGGGGGGGGTTCTTTGTTTGATTTCCTGAGGTAGCATGAAATGTAGACAGAGTCAATGGAAAGAAGGCTAGTTTTTTAATGATAGACTGGTCTATCAGAAAACTCTCTGCAATTTCTTGTGGTCTTGAGCACAGCAGTTGCCCTAGCAAGCTGTGATACATCTAGGTAGAATGTTTTCTACAGTACATCCATAAAACTTAGTAAGGGTCAACAGGGACATGCCAAGTTTCCTTAGCCTTCTGTGGAAGTAGGGTGCTGCTGTGCTTTCTTTACCAGTGTACGTGGTTGGACGAGGACAAGCTATTTATTAGTGATATTTATCCCTGTGAACTTGGAAGCTTTTGAAGGCAAGACAGTGGCTATATTTCATTGCAAGTTTGAGGAGATTTGGTTTGTCACCCAAAAAACTCAAAAACATCTACAGATGTACCGTGGAGAGCATTCTAACTGGCTGTATCATTGTCTGGTACAGCGGGGGGGGGGGGGGGGGGGCTACCACACAGGATTGAAAGAAGCTACAAAAAGTTGTACAATTAGTCTGCTTCATCATGGAATATCTAAGACATCTTCAAGGTGGGGTGCCTCAGAAAAGTGGCATCCATTATTAAGGATCCCTGTCACCCAGGACATGCCCTCTTCTCATTGTCACCATCAGGAACGAGATACAGAAACCTGAAGACACACACTCAACAATTCAGGAACAACTTATTCCCCTCTACCATCCAATTTCTAAATGGACATTGGACCCTTGAACACTACCTCACTTTTTTATTACTTCTGTTTTTGCCTTACTATTTTTAATTATATATACACATACACTGCAGTTCATTTTTTCTATATTTATCATGGATTACATTGTACTGCTGCTGCTAAGTTAACAAATTTCACAACATATGCTGGTGATATTAAACTTGATTCTGATCCTCTTGACCATCTCTACCTCAGCACCACTGATACCAATGTTATAAGATTAGGTGCTGTTTCACAAGCTTATAGATTAACTATATTGAAACAATACAGGAAGCTGAGGACAGAAGATAGACTGAGACAAGGCCAAGGACTAATGTGCCAGGTGACTAGTAGCTTAGGGTCACGTCTGAGGATTGAGCAGAGATTTTCTACCAAGCAGTCAGCCAACCTGCATTTGCTTTCTCCCATGTAAAGAAATGCACATTATGAGCAACAAATGTGATACAGAAATTGGAACAAACACAAATAAT
Organism: Hemitrygon akajei; assembly: GCF_048418815.1. NCBI lineage: Eukaryota > Metazoa > Chordata > Chondrichthyes > Myliobatiformes > Dasyatidae > Hemitrygon > Hemitrygon akajei. Next base: position 65,624,164 of record NC_133129.1, read on the forward strand.
TCATTACTGTATCTGAAATGCATTTAGGATCTGAGATGGCAGGAAGGTAAGAGGTCAGATGGTAGGAGTTGTATGGAGAAGAGTAATGACAAATGGGTATTGGTGGAGATGGAACAACACTCTATTGAATAATCTTTTTGGAATGCTGAGAGGAGAGGAGAGGAAAAGGTACATCTTTTGTTGGTGTTATGTATTGTGGAAATTATAGAGCTCCAGAGATTGAGTAAAATTCCACTGGACCTTTTCATCCAACAACTCCCCCTCCATGGAAAAGACTGCTACAATGTGGATGGATTTATATAGCCAACTTGCACACCTTGTTGGAGGTTCAAATTTTGGAATGCTCATTCCACTCAACTTCTCCAGGTCAATGCTTAAGCTGTAAATATGCTTCTTTCCACCTACAAATCCATTGCTTAATGATACCAGAAAATGTTTCAGACACTTAGCAGGACTGGAAACATTCATGAAAGGGGAAGGATCCATAGAATGAGAAAGCAAGCCAGAAAGTTAAATAAAACTTAACCTTTCCTCATCATGGGAGGATGAGAGTGAAAAACAGAAGCCTGGGAAATGGAATGGACACAGCTAAGGAAAAAGGAAGACCGTTTGACTGTTTGACAAACCTTATTGAATTTTGTTTGATAAACTTTATTGAATTTTTGTTTGACAAACCTTATTGAATTTTTTGAAGTAGTTACGAGGAATGTTGACGAGGGTAAGGCAGTGGATGTAGTCTATATGGACTTCAGCAAGGCCTTTGACAAAGTTCCACATGGAAGGTTAGTTAAGAAGGTTCAGTCATTAGGTATTAATGCTGGAGTAATAAAATGGATTCAACAGTGGCTAGATGGGAGATGCCAGAGAGTAGTGGTGGATAATTGTTTATCGGGATGGAGGCCAGTGACTAGCGGGGTGCCTCAGGGATCTGTTTTGGGCCCAATGTTGTTTGTAATATACATAAATGATCTGGATGATGGGGTGGTAAATTGGATTAGTAAGTATGCTGATGATACTAAGGTAGGAGGTGTTGTGGATAATGAGGTGGGTTTTCAAAGCTTGCAGGGAGATTTATGCCGGTTAGAAGAATAGGCTGAACGTTGGCAGATGGAGTTTAATGCTGAGAAGTGTGAGGTTCTACATTTTGGCAGGAATTATCCAAATAGAACATACAGGGTAAATGGTAGGGCATTGAGGAATGCAGTGGAACAGAGAGATCTAGGAATAACAGTGCATAGTTCCCTGAAGGTGGAGTCTCATGTAGATAGGGTGGTGAAGAAGGCTTTTGGAACGCTGGCCTTTATAAATCAGAGCATTGAGTACAGAAGTTGGGATGTAATGTTAAAATTGTATAAGGCATTGGTAAGGCCAAATTTGGAATATTGTGTACAGTTCTGGTCACCGAATTATAGGAAAGATATCAATAAATTAGAGAGAGTGCAGAGACGATTTACTAGGATGTTACCTGGGTTTCAGCACTTAAGTTACAGAGAAAGGTTGAACAAGTTAGGTCTCTATTCATTGGAGCGTAGAAGGTTGAGGGGGGATTTGATCGAGGTATTTAAAATGTTGAGAGGGATAGATAGAGTTGACGTGAATAGGCTGTTTCCATTGAGAGTAGGGGAGATTCAAACGAGAGGACATGATTTGAGAGTTAGGGGGCAAAAGTTTAAGGGAAACACGAGGGGGTATTTCTTTACTCAGAGAGTGATAGCTGTGTGGAATGAGCTTCCTGTAGAAGTAGTAGAGGCCAGTTCAGTTGTGTCATTTAAGGTAAAATTGGATAGGTATATGGACAGGAAAGGAGTGGAGGGTTATGGGCTGAGTGCGGGTAGGTGGGACTAGGTGAGATTAAGAGTTCGGCACGGACTAGGAGGGCCGGAATGGCCTGTTTCCGTGCTGTGATTGTTATATGGTTATATGGTTTGGAAATGCTGTGGTAGTTGGTTCTTGTCAGTTTGGATGAAACAGAGGCAGAAAGATGGGAGAAATTAAAGAGTTGGCTGTGAGGAGATGTTCTCTTGTTAGTTGAGGGAGACCATGCAGTCCAACTTACTTCACAGGAACTCTTTCCCATACTCCTTTTACATCTACGGGGATTCTGTTTCCAAGGGAGTACAGTACTCTGACACTGAACTATTATTCACTTAGACTTGCCACTCCAGTACAGTGGCAGTGCTGGTAGCTTTGAGAGAGTGCCACTTCTTTGGTAGTATTCCCTCTCTCAGTACTAATAACCAACATAGAACCACATCTCATCTGTCTCTCCAACAATATGGCACTCAGTCTGTACTGTCCTTCCATACTGCAGTATCTTTAACCCTTTGCCTCTGGCAGAGTGCAGCACTCCCTCAGTACTAGCCTTCTAAACTGCAATCCTTTAAGAATGTAACTTGCTCTCAGTTACTGCAAGTCCAACAGTAATTACACTCTGATGATGCAGCACTGACCCTAAGGCACACTGCAGAACTCTCAGTATAGATCCTCAGGTACAATACAGAATATCTTCATTATTTGTTCTCCCACAGTGCAGACCTTCCTCACAGTAAAATCTGCTGATAGTACGGCGGTCTTTCAGAAGTACTAATCAAACAGTATAACCCTCTGAAAGCACTGGGCTCCTTCAATACCATCAATCTGCCAGTCTCACTATTTCTCTGAACCGCGACTAATTTTGTGCCTTTGGTGTCTGTGTTAGATTTAGATAATGGGATAGGGTGCATCGAGAAGAGCATTAAGGAAACAAGGATATAATATTTATATATTAACCAGAGGGACTGTGGGCAGGTGGGTTTAAAAGTAGACAAATACAGGGTATCCACTTTAGGTCCCAAAGGGATGAAAGAGGCTAATTTAAAAAGGCGAAATAATCAGTGTTGTACAAATTCAAGAATATATAAGCTGTAATGACAATTACACAGAAGGGTATAAAATGACTACATCATCATATCCAGCCCTGTTATGTTCCACAGTACAGTACTTTTCACCAAGGGAGGCTCTGCGCTTGTCGGGGGTGGGGCGTTAACGAGCGCGCCCGCCCCGATCCGTGACGAAACGATGACGTTGCACCGCGATTGCGCGCGAAGGCGGGAGCCTGGCGACCGCGAAGATGGCGGCGCCGAAGCGTAAGCTGTCGAGTCAAAAAGATGCTGGACACAAGAAGGCGTCGAGCGGATGCAGGCAGCTTTCGCAGGAGGCTGACAGGACAGGCAGCCAGTTCGTTGAGGGAGCTATTGTCCGAATTAAGATGGAGAATTTCCTGTGAGTGAACGCCAGGTTACGGCCTGTGATAGCGGTCGCCCACCCCTTCACTTTTGTTTACTTGCGCCCTCCTGCCGGTGAAGCCGTGACCTTTAGGCAGCCGATAGATAGGCGCGGGGTTTGGGGGGGGTGGGGGGGGGAGACTTTAGAGGAAAACTAGTGGGAGAAAGCGTGCGGTGCACAAATACCGACTTGACATCTTTCCTTATTACTCCCTTCTAAAGGCAGAGGTTTGTCCCAAGTATCCGTAAAAGAACGATTCTGTGCAGGAGTAATTTCGGTTCAGTCTAAAGTGTTCTACAGTCATTGCAGATGCTTTTGAAGTGTAGTCCCTGATTTAGTCAAAGCAACTGCCAATTGGTATAGGGCGACCCCACAAACAGCAATGTGTTAATACCCAAAGTATTGGCTGAGAGATAAATATTGGAATGGCATCTCTAAAGTATAGGGCCATGTGAACTTTTAGTTCCAACTGAGAAGGCAGATAGGGATTTGGCTTATTGAATGTTCAGGGGTGGCGACTCGTTACATTTATTACAGACTCATAACTGCAGATGATGGAATCTGGAGCAACACACAAAAAGTTCTTTTCTCTCCATAGATGCTGCCTGATCAGCGGAGTTTCTCCAGCTGTTTATGTGTTCTTTTACTTATTATCTTGATGTACTTTTGAATAGAATGATTTGTGTGGATGGTGGACAAAATTTTAAAAAATGTTATATCTTGGTACAGTAATAAGTCAATGCCGGTTTGAAAGTAAGTGGCATTAACAGCACTGTGGTTCTTGGTAGTGTATGGGTGACAACGCCTTGTTTTCCTAAATTATACTCGCACAATAACTTATTGCTCTCCTAGGATGCTGTACCTAATTTAAAGATGCTGAAAGATTTGTATCAAGTCCAAGGTTTGCCTAACCCAGAGCTGGTGTAGATCATTGAATGCAGGGTGATCAGGCTTGGTAGAAATTAAGACACAATGTGGAACAAGTTGAGCATTTCAAAATTTGTATACATTAGATTAAAGAGAAAGTTAGTGATATTTATGAGCTTACTACTTGTCTCAGCATCTGGCAGTGGAATTGGAAACATATTATTCTGCAAGTTAAGCTAATCAAACAGCTGACGGGTCTACCTTTCCAGGATCTGTTACTAATATATGCAGGCAAATTAACTGTCATCAGGGGCCCTGGGGTATACTGAAATTAAATATCAGATTATCCTACTATAGGGTTGATTCAATTCTCAAGTTCCACTACCAGGTCGTTTATTTTGAGAAATATTTTACTCTTAATTGGAGCATCAAAACAAAAGGAAATTGCTAATTGTTCATTAGACAATTGATTTTAGCTTTCAGTTGCAGAATGGAACGATGATATAAATGATCTACCAAATAGAGACTAAAAATAAAAATTTAAAGTAAAAATGGTGTAGGAAGTGCACAGCATTTTTATTGACATCTTATTTGCCATACATAAGATTAACTTCAGGTTATAGAACGACTCCACTCAAACATTATGCAGCCTTCCTGATACTGTACCTGCTATTTCCTGCAAATGGTTTTAAGATGAGCAATTGCTTAAAGTTAATCATATTATTGAAAATTTTGCAGGTTCATGCAAAGTATATACTTGTTCCTTTTCCAACAGCATTGGTTTAAATAATGAGCTTACTGCAGTCCTGTGCAATTCTTAAAGAAAATGCATTTATATAATTTTCTTGAGGTCATACAAAGCACCCTTGACCAAATAAAAACATTTAAAATACAGGTATGTTAAGTTATATCACAGGACACATGATAACCAGTTTGCATGCAAAAAAATTGTACAAACTTAGTATGATTAGGTAATGTTTTTTAAGAGATATTTAAAAGATTAATTTTAGCCTGGTCATCTCCTGTTGTTATTCAGTGTGGTGCTTTCATTTATTTTGCATCCACTCATGAGGGTAGATGGGGCCTTAATTTAATACAGTGAGTTCCGATTAATGGGGACCAGTACATTTTGGCTCAATTAAGTGGCTGCCCCAATTAGCCACGGTTTCATGGAAATAGTTGAAAAGATATTGAAAAAAAGACAAACTACCATTTAACTGAGTAACAAAGTATGTATTTAAATGAAATGCAGAACAAATTCGAATTCTGCCAGTACCACTACTGCATTATAAAAGTATATGTTAGATTGTTTTGATGCTTTCTGAGATAAGTCCAGGCAATGCTTGTGCTCCTATAGAACTCTTGCTGCTGTTATCTTGTATTACTTAAAATCTGCCTATGGTTACATCTTCCTAGCTGACTATATTTGTTTCTGCTTTGATAACATGTTCTTCCGCCTTGCTTTTAGATTGCAATTCTCGATATCAGTTCAATTGCATTTTAAATGTTCTGCTATTGATGAGAGTGTTTTCAGCTGCTGAGACTTAAATCTGTAGAATTTCTTATTTAAACTGTGCACTTTCTTAGCTCTGCCTTTTTTGTGCTGCTTCAAGCCTCCTTTGAGCAAGCTCTTACTCCCTTTTCCTGTCATCTCCATATGTGATTTGGTGCCAAATTTTGTCTTGGTTTTCCTTAAACACTCTTGTATGTGTTCTGGGATGTTCCATTATGTTTGTGGTATTGTGTAAATGCAACCTGTTGTTCACCAATAATGGCTGTGATTAATTTCATTATGTTGATCTACCCCAAACACACACTTGCCACAAGGAAACCCTTTATTAGTGGAAAGCTTGAGAAAAGTGGGGCCAAAATTATCTGTCCCTCCCAAGCATACTGTACTAAATCATTGGCTGGGTCGCAGATTACTCTGGAATTATTTTTTGTGATGGGTATAGCCAAATTTGTGTTCCATTTTTTCCTACTTTTTTATTTTCCCTGATCGCTTTCCATTTGAGCCCTCACTATATAAGTGCAGTCAGAGAACTGGGGGAGTTCTTGTATTGAATTGTTATTTTAAAAGGAAGGAAGAAATAAACCAAGTAATTGCAAACCAGTTAACTTACTTTGGTTATGTTGAAATTAAATCTAATAGACTACATAAACCTTACAAGGGTACAGAATAATCAAAAATGGGAAGCATGGATTTGTTAAGGGAAATTGTGTCGGACGATCTTTATTAAATTCAGGAGCTAATAAAGCAAGTGTGGCTGATATAATACTTGGATTTTAGAATGATTTTGGTAACATCTCACATTGAGATGTGGTTAGTCAAAAAAGTAAAAGCCGCTGGGACTCAAAATAGACTGGCTAGTTAGATCCAGAACTGGCTTAGTGGAACTTAACAAAGGACAAGGGTTGATAGGTGTTTCTGTAGTTTGAAAGCTGTCATTAGTGATGCTCTAAAAGGTTTGTACTTGGTCCTTGCCTTTTGTAATCTGCATATTATTGATTAAAACAAACTTAGGAACATTATGAAGAAGCTTGCAAATGGCACAAAGGAAGTAAGTGAGATTGCGAGAATATTTATTTTGTCAGGTCATTTAAGCAAAAAAGATGCAAATATAATTCAATTCAAATGTATGCATTTGGATAGAGCAATAACACAAATAAGTGCACAATTTACAGGAAGAAGCAGAGGGCCATAGGGGAAGAGAGAGGGATCTTATATGTCCACAGAGGTTTAATAAGACATTTATTATTAAAGGCATAGTATGTATTGGTAGGTTTAGTATAAAAAAACTTGTTAGAACATAGCTAGAGAACTTGTCATTAATTTATTGTAAAGATGTGATTTCATTGGAGGGAATCCAGCAGAAGTTAGTAAATTATGAAGACTGTAAATTTTAATGTATGAGAGACAATTGGATAGAATCATTCAGCATGGAAACTGGTCATTCCACACAACTTGCCTGTACTGAGGTTAGGTTGAGCTTTTTAAAAAAAAAATTCTATTATGGATTTATTGAGTATGCCCACAAGAAAATGAATCTCAGGGTTATATTTGGTGACATGTATGTACTTTTATAATAAATCAACTTTGAAATTTGAAATAAAGTGGCTGAAAAGAGTTGTTACTGGGTTTGTAAAATTGAGGACAATAAACAATCGGGCAATAAACTAGCGAATGTTCTCACTGACATCTTTAACATCTCCCTGAGCAGCACCACCGTTCCAACGTGCTTCAAGGCCGCCACCATCGTCCCTGTGCCAAAGAAGTCTTCAGTGTCCTGCCTAAATGACTAGCGTCCCGTTGCACTCACATCCATCATCATGAAGTGTTTCGAGAGGCTCGTCATGAGGCATATCAAGACCCTGCTGCCCACCCCCTCACTGGACCCCCTGCAGTTTGCGTACAGTCCCAACCGCTCAACAGACGACGCCATTGCCATCAACCTCCACCTGAATAAAAAAGACACAAGTTCAAATGCTGTTCATAGACTTCAGTTCAGCATTCAACACAATCATCCCTCAGAAACTGATTGGAAAGCTGAGCCTACTGGGCCTGAACACCTCCCTCTGCAACTGGATCCTAGACTTCCTGACTGGGAGACCTCAGTCAGTCCGGATTGGGAGCAGCATCTCCAACACCATCACACTGAGCACGGGCCCCCCCCCCCCCCCCCAGGGCTGTGTACTCAGTCCACTGCTGTTCACTCTGTTGACCCATGACTGTGGTGCAACACACAGCTCGAACCACATCATCAAGTTCGCCGATGACACAACCGTGGTGGGTCTCATCAGTAAGAATGACGAGTCAGCTTACAGAGAGGAGGTGCAGCGGCTAACGGACTGGTGCAGAGCCAACAACCTGTCTCTGAATGTGAACAAAACAAAAGAGATGGCTGTTGACTTCAGGAGGGCACGGAGCGACTACTCCCCGCTGAACATCGATGGCTCCTCGGTAGAGATCGTAAAGAGCACCAAATTTCTTGGGTGTTCACCTGGCGGAGAATCTCGCCTGGTCCCTCAACACCAGCTCCATTGCAAAGAAAGCCCAGCAGCGTCTCTACTTCCTGCGAAGGCTGAGGAAAGTCCATCTCCCACTCGCCATCCTCAATCACATTCTACAGGGGTTGTATTGAGAGCATCCTGAGCAGCTGTATCACTGCCTGGTTTGGAAATGGCACCATCTCGGATCGCAAGACCCTGCAGCGGATAGTGAGGTCAGCCGAGAAGATCATCGGGGTCTCTCTTCCCATCATCATGGACATTTACACTACACGCTGCATCGCAAAGCAAACAGCATTATGAAGGACCCCACGCACCCCTCATACAAATTCTTCTCCCGCCTGCTGTCTGGGAAAAGGCACCGAAGCATTCGGGCTCTCACGACCAGACTGTGTAACAGTTTCTTCCCCCAAACTATCGGACTCCTCAATACCCAGACCCTGGACTGACACCTTACTGCCCTATTGTCCTGTTTATTGTAATGTCTGCACTGTTTTGTGCACTTTTTGCAGTCCTGGGTAGGTCTGTAGTCCAGTGTAGTTGTTTTCTGTGTTGTTTTTTTACGTAGTTCAGTCTAGTTTTTGTACTGTGTCATGTAACACCATGGTCCTGAAAAACATTCTCATTTTTACTATGTACTGTACCAGCAGTTATGGTCGAAATGACAATAAAAGTGACTTGACTTGACTTGACAAGAAGGATCCTACACTTCTCTCAGCATCATCTTCAGTTTTTGCCACATCATATGACGTGGGTGATCAAGGTCTTCCATCTGTCTTTAATCTGTGTACTGAATGAAGGGTTGTTACCTGTTCACCCTGTTCACATCAGACTTCCAATATAACTCGGAGTCCTGCCATGTGCAGAAGTTCGCTGATGACACGGCCATAGTGGGGTGTGTCAGGAATGGACAGGAGGAAGAGTATAGGAAACTGATACAGGACTTTGTGATATGGTGCAACTCAAACTACCTGCGTCTCAATATCACCAAGACCAAGGAGATGGTGGTGGACTTTAGGAGATCTAGGCCTCATATGGAGCCAGTGATCATTAATGGAGAATGTGTGGAGCAGGTTAAGAACTACAAGTATCTGGGAGTACAGTTAGACGAGAAGCTAGACTGGACTGCCAACACAGATGCCTTGTGCAGGAAGGCACAGAGTCGACTGTACTTCCTTAGAAGGTTGGCGTCATTCAATGTTTGTAGTGAGATGCTGAAGATGTTCTATAGGTCAGTTGTGGAGAGCACCCTCTTCTTTGTGGCGTGTTGGGGAGGCAGCATTAAGAAGAGGGACGCCTCACGTCTTAATAAGCTGGTAAGGAAGGCGGGCTCTGTCGTGGGCAAAGTACTGGAGAGTATAACATCGGTAGCAGAGCGAAGGGCACTGAGTAGGCTACGGTCAATTATGGAAAACCCTGAACATCCTCTACATAGCACCATCCAGAGACAGAGAAGCAGTTTCAGCGACAGGTTGCTATCGATGCAATGCTCCTCAGACAGGATGAAGAGGTCAATACTCCCCAATGCCATTCGGCTTTACAATTCAACCGCCAGGAGTAAGATATGTTAAAGTGCCGGGGTTAGGACTCAATGTATTTAAGTAAACTACTTAAGAACTTTTTAAAAGCTATTATTAATGCTTTTTGAGAGGGTGATTTTAGATGCATATCATATTTTGACTGAGTTAAGTATTGTATGTAATTAGTTTTGCTACAATAAGTGTATGGGACATTGGAAAAAAAGTTGAATTTCCCCATGGGGATGAATAAAGTATCTATCTATCTATCTACCTGTGGGTAAGATCTCCTCCCTCCATACTGCTGCTCTATCCGTGACCATGTTATTTCTTGACAAATTTTTCCACAGAAGTTGTTTGCCATTCCTGCCTTCTATGCAGTGCCTTTACAAGATGGGTGAACCCAGCCATCATCAATACCCTTCAGTGATTGTCTGCCTGGCATCAGTGGTTGCATAACCAGGAATTGTGATGTGCATCAGGTGCTTATACAACCATTCACCACCTGCTCCCATGGCATTGTGTGACCCTGATCAGGGCTAAGCCAGTGTCCAGTGGTGACCTGGAGGCTAGTGGAGGGAAGGAGTGCCTTACACCTCCTTTGGTACAGGCTTATCTCCACTCTGCCACCCAAACTTCTCTCAAAGGTGTCAATAACATTAATAAAGTGAAACAGTTAGGGCAAGCTAATTTTTTTTTCTGTAAAGTATTTGGAAGGCTGCTCAAAAGGCCAATCAAAATGGAAGACCTCATTACATTTAGTAAGTACTTTTGGTATGTAGTTAAAGTGCCATGATATACAGGAATTGGTGCTGGGTTGTGATGACTTTTTGATTGACACAAAAATGATGAGTTACATCTTCGTCATAAACTTTCTGCGATTTCACATCCATTATCACATCAGGGAAAAACAGAGTTCTTCCCCCAAGAGGTGGTTGAAAATATGGTCCATATTACTGCAGAAAAAGTTTCTGATGAATAATGTAAATGTATACGTGGAAAAAGAAGGGGTGGAAAGATTTTGATTGCAAAAGATGTAGGGTGGGAATAATGCTTCTTTGAAAAATGTTTGCATTAGCTGTTGGATTGTACGCCCTCCTGTGCTAGCAATAGTTTATTAGTGATAGAGGAGTTCTAATGTTTCAAATATAACCAGTAGGTGGCATATCTATTCTTGCCATTAGGGCCCTGATTAGATTTTTTACAACTGTTTGTGGGTTATCTTCTACAGTTCTATTTTTCTGGGAAAAAAATCTGGACAAGTGGCTTTATTAATGTCCACATTTTGCATTAACTTGCCTCTTCATGTATTCTTTGCCTTCATCTATCAGTGAAGGTAATTTATTTTTAATCTTTATTACTCATTGCAGTTTGGTATCTAAAGAAGATAATAAATTGGGGCCATCTGACCTTTTATTTAATTTTAAAGTACCCAAAATAATTTAAGCATAAATATCCATCCAATAATAGCAACAACGGTAACCTACTGTTATATAATACCTTTATTATTAAGCACACCAAGCTGTTTCACTGATTAACAAAAGTTGCTTTCACTTCAGGAAATTTGACAGCCAATTAATTTGTTAATGAGTGTTGAAGATTTTATTTTAAGAGTAGGCGTGACTTTAATATTCTAATTATTTTACAGCTCTTTTAAAAAGCTTACTTTATTCTGACCCAAGCAACACAAACAAACTGCTGGAGGAACTCAGCATCTATGGAAAAGAGTACAGTTGATGTTTCAGGCCAATACCCTTCATCAGGACTGGAAGAAAAAAAGAGAAGTCAGAGTAAGAAGGTGTGAGGAGTGGAGGAAGAAACACAAGGTGATGGGTGAAACTGGGAGGGAAGGGCAGCCCGCCCTTTTAATTCCACTTCTTATTCTAACATGTCGGTCTAAGGCCTCCTTTGCTGCCACAATGAAGCCACACTTGGGTTGGAGGAGCAACATCTTATATTCTGTCTGGGTAGCCTCCGACCTGATAGTGTGAACATCAATTTCTCGAACTTCTGGTAATGCGTCCCCCACCCCTTCACTATTCCCCATTCCCATTTCCCTCTCTCACCTTATCTCTTTACCTGCCCATCACCCTCCTCTGGTACTTTAGGAATACTGAAGTCTTCCATGGCTTTCAGACTCTCCCTTCTCCAACCCTGTATCTCTTTCACCAATCAACTACCCAGCTCTTGCTTCACCCCTTCCCCTCTGCTGATTTTACCCATCACCTTGTGTTTCTTCCTCCCCTCCCCCCACCTTCTTACTCTGGCTCCTCATCTTTTTTTCTCATCTTTTTTTTCTCCAGTTCTGCTGAAGGGTCTTGGCCTGAAACGTCAACTGTAGTCTTTTCCACAGATGCTGCTTGGTCTGTTGGTTCCTCCAGCATTTTGTGTGTGTGTGTTGCTTGGATTTCCAGAATCTACAGATTTTCTCTTCTTTATTTGGATTCTACCATTTTGCTCCTCTATAGCATGGACATTAGTGACTGCATTTCTTAACTCTTCAAATGCAAACTACATTCAAATATTGTCAGAATTTGATACAAGTCTAACTGGTTTCTTTTAATAATTGTATACTATTGAGTTTAGTCTTTCATCAGCAAGATTTCCACAAGTGATCCAACTCTTCTTGAAGTTGCCTGTACAAAGCATGAGGTGTGCATTGCACTCAAGCCATAACAAATTTTTGATAGAATAAAGTCTTGATCCGATAGCAAGTATATCCAAGACGATTGAAGACTAAAGTGTGCATGCATTTGTAACACTTCTCTCTTGCGTGGTCCTTCATGGCCAAAAATAACTTGCTGTCACTTCAGTATTGTGGGCTTTGATGTTAAAGTCATTCTTGGACCTGCAGACTCTGCCAAGATGGGGCAGGAGATACATGAACACGTATGTTGGCAATTCAGGAGGCAGTGCTCTTCCGCTTTTTTTTGTGTTGGCATTCTGTGTCCACCTAACAAGTGGATTTGAGGTTCTCCATTTTGTCTCAAATGCTCTTCCTTCATATTGAGTGTCCATTGGTTAGGGCTTCCTACGTGCTGATTGGGAAGTGCACTTGCTTAAGGGCACTTTAAGAGTATATTTCATTATTTTTTTCCTGTGTCTACCAATCCCCTCTTGTGGTAGATCTTGGAATAGATTTTTTCACATTATGGACATGTAAACAATTCTAATAGAGCTTGCATAAAAGTAATTACAGCCTCAGTTGGCTGGGGATTATGTTCTGGTTATATTATCAGTGGATGTAGAGGGTTTTGCAGAGGCAGTATTGATGGTATCTCTTCAGTGGTTTGAAATGCTTTCTTTAGCTGATCCATGTCTGGGATGCATAGGAATCATTGCTACTTAGCAGGCATGAGTGTTTTACTGGGATGCTTATTTCCTGTCATGGTTTACCAGGTAGCAGTTGATTTTCACCAACAATTTATTCCTAAAATACCTAAAGACACTGCTGACTAATGGATTTCATCATTAACAGCTGATTCCAGAAATAGAAAAAACTATCCATATTTTCCAGAGTCCCACCATGGACCTTTGTTGTTGGAGGACGTTGCAGATTGGTGAAGGACTGATGTTTTGTGCGTGCTAAGCATCAGACCCTGTCTCTTCTATACTTCAGTAACCAAGTCAGCAATGGTTTGGAGTTCAGATAAGAATGTAGAAGTAGCAGAGAAAACTAAGGCAGTGGAACTGGAAATGAAAACAACAGTAGACTGGCCACTTTGACCTGCTCCATCATTCAGTATGATTATGACTGATCTTTTACTTCGGTGTTTATAATAACCCCATGTCCCTTGATTCTCTTGATATCTATAAGTATTGATATCTGTTTTGAATATACTGAGCAGCTATTCACCATTTCTTGGTTGGATAATTTGAAAGATTCATTACCTTCTGGCTCAGGATATTTCTTCTCAACTTAGTTCTGAATGACCAATCCTTTAATATGAGTCTGTGATCCCTATTTTTAAACACTTTAGATCTGGGGTTCTCAACCTTTTTTATACCATGGGCCAATACCATTAAGCAAGACTTCCGTGGACCCCTGCTGTAGATAGAAGAAGCATCAACTCTGCTTTCACCTTGTCAAGGGTAGGATTCTGAATACTTTGGTGATGCTGCATCTCTCAAACACAAGTGCAAACTGTCTAATTTGCTTTATTTGCTTTCATAGGATCAATCTGTAGAACCTTTGCTATCCCGTCTCTGTGGCATGTAAAACCTTACTTTGATACGGGAAGGGGAAGTTTGGAGAACACACATTAGTCCTCATTAAGCAGTGGGAAGGGTAAGCGGCTTCAAGTTCCTGGACGTCAACATCCCAGAGGATCTATCCCAGGCGTAACACAGTGATGCAATCATGAAGAAGGCATGGTGGCAGATATAAGCAGATATACTTCATTGGGTGTTTGAGGAGATTTGTTATGTCACCAAAGACTTGAGCATATTTCTAGAGATGTACGGTGGAGAACATTATGACTGGATGTATCATCTGCTGGTATGATAGCTTCTGTGTGCAGGACTAAAAAAGGGTGTAAGAGGGTTGTAGGCTCAGTCAGTTCTATAATGAGCACAGCACTCCCCGCCATTGAAAAAGGCGCCTCAGGATGGCAGCATCCATGGTTAAGGGCCCTCACAATCCAGAATGCGCCTTCTTTACATTACTACTGTCAGGGGAGAGGTACAGGACCCCAAAGACCCACATTCAATTTTTTGGGAACAACTTCTTTCCCTTTGCCGTCAGATTTCTGAACAGTACACGAACACTTTATTGCTGTTCCTCTTTTACACAATTTTTTAATGCAGTATTGTAAATTTTTATGTCTTGCACTGTACTGCTGCCACAAAACAACAAATTTCACATGTGCCAGTGATAAGTCTGATTCTGATAGTAAGACTTGACCTATAGACAGCATTTTAAATGTACTTTCTGCATGACCTTATATAATTGGAGGACATACTCTCTACCATTTCTAAATTTTATTTCACCAGCATGTTGACTTTTCATTATTCATGAATAAGGACTTCTTGTATTCTCTGAACAGGTACCTTTCAATCTTGCGATTTGACAAGTACCGTGTTAATACAGTAGATACTAGTTAATTGGGCAATCGGTAATCAGGGCAGCCACGTATTTGGGATAACTCTTAAAGAATAAAAACAAATTGAGAAAATGGTGGGGTCTCCCTTTGTTTATTGGGGACACTCTGCCGCTTAATTGGAGTAGGACACTGTTGCCAAACATTTTCTAACTAGCGTCAGTTGTGTGCATGTCGTATGACCGTTTTAAATAGTCGCTGGTGTTCAAAAAGCAGTGATTTTTATCACTGATATTTGACAAGTAATTCATAGTAAAACAACTTTAGAGTTGTTTTGCTCTCTGTAGTTTCGGGCATTCAGGCTTGGAGTTGCCAGGAGTGAAAATAAAATGATTTCACTATGAAGAATTGATTTTTTTCCTTAACAGGTAATCAAAACATATTAGTGTACAGCGAAAGAATTCCTCTGTGGATAGCTATTAGGAACTAATACATAGTTTTGTAGTACTGTGGTAGTTTTGGTAGCATTCTAATTCATTCTGTATTTTATTTAAATACATAATTTGTTTCTCAGTTGAATAGTAGTTTCTTTTTTATACTTTAACAATTTTCATGAAACTTCAGCTAATGGGGGCAGCCACTTAATTGGACCAAAACATACTGGTCTTGATGTGTCCCAGTTAACTGGAATTCATGGTATGTTTGCTATTAAAGAGGATGAACTCACATTTTACACATATTGCAAAAGTAATGTCCTTCTTTGTTTACTTCAAAGTATATTTATTATCGAAGTATGTATACTACATACAACCTTGTGATTTATCTCCTTACAGGCAACCACAAAACAAAGAAACCCATAGAACCCATTTTAAAAAAAAGGAATCTTGCAAACAATAGAAGTAAGCAAGTAACATTCAGAGCTAAAGGTCATGAAAGTGAGTCCACAGCCACAAAACCAGTTACAGCTGATCCAGCAGCCCGTTAGTTTCAGGCCACTGTCTTGATTCTTTGCAGAGTTGAACAAATCTAATGAGCAGTAAGTTGAACACTGGCCAGTTCCTCACCTCCAACCCTGAAACCCTGACCTTTTCAATCTGGCCCTGTGCTTAAGTTGGCCAAACAGCGGGTTGTTACTTGCTCTTGGACCTGGGCTCCGCCACTTTGATATGCTCTCGGGCTCGAGATTGTCACCTTGATTCAGTCCATACCACCCTTTCCAATTTGGCTCAGTGTTTAAATCGGTCAAATAATGGCATTTTCCTTACTCTTGTGTCTGGCCCTGGCTGCCTTGACTCTGCCTCACTTTGGTTCTGCTGCTTCGAATCATCTCCAAGTCCACCCCAGCAGCCAAGTATTGGCTTGTTCCCCACTTTTGGGCTTGGGTGCCGCCCCTTCGATTCGGCTCATTCACACCACACAAAAACCACCCTGCACCTTTGAGATTTCAGTTGAAACTGCAAAAAGGCTAAGTCATACAAGCTCAACTCTGGAAGGGAAGTTACAGGCTTTTGATTGCAGTGACTGTTTCTGAGAAAAAGTGAGAGTAATAAAGTAGTTAATAGTTGTGTTTTCACTGTGCTTCACCAGAGCCATTTTAAATCGGAACCAGGAGATCCTCTCTGCACGCTCTTTGCAGCTCAGGTTGCTACCAAGGATAGGTCAACGTGCATCTATTAGTGAATTTAGTCTCTTTCATATTAGTGAAAAACAGTCTCTGTTGGCTGTAGTTAAATCTTAATGTTTAAATTGTTAAAAAATTAAGACCATAATTGGGGAAAAGTTATGCCTTGTATGTTTGTTAAGTTCAGAAGGAGTGTTGAATTTCCAGTGTTAATGAAGTTTAGAAGTTTGGTTTAAAGATTGAAAGCAATGTTGGATGATTAAAGATTTGTTTATATTTGTCTAATATATTTCTTAACGTTTATTATAAAGCAATGTCAGTTTTTGTGTTTAACTTTAGTCAACATTATGCCTTTCAGAACTTACGATTCCTGTGAGATCCTCCCTGGCGCCAATTTGAACATGATTGTTGGTGCCAATGGCACTGGAAAATCCAGCATAGTGTGTGCTATTTGCCTGGGTCTGGCAGGAAAAACATCCTTTATTGGGAGAGGGGACAAGGTGAGTACTAGTAATGTGATATTGATATTTAGCAGCAAGTTATTTTGGTTAATTGGATTATTTGACAATTAATTTATGTTAATTCTGAAATTGTGTATCTTCTGTAATTTTGTTATGTTGTTACTTTTAAGTGGCATGAATGAGGAATAAAAATGGCACCAAAATAGATTGAAAGCTTTTGTTAGTTTTTAGTTTTTATTAATGTGTGATAGCGTATAAAGGGAGGGTAACAAAGTGATTTTATTGCTTGCCTTTTGCTCAGTTGGGTGTTTTTTTGGGATTCTCTTGGTAGTACTTTTGATTCCTTTATTATTTCCACAGTCGTATTGAATAGATAGATGGTTACTTAAGATGCACGTTATTCTATGAATTGAGTCTGAATTGATGCTTTCTGGACAATAGAGATTTGGTTTAGATTAGACAATAGCTGGAGAATTAATTGATATGCCACCAATAGCTGGTCAGCAATAACATAATAGGGGAAAATGCTTACAGTGTGTTGAAGATGCAACAATGTCATTAAAAATGTCAAACAAAATAAGATAATTCAATGTTGCTTACTTGATAATATAAATTGAAATTATTTCATAATCTCCTGGCATTGAAGATTTACATTTATTTACCAAGTGTCTTGTAGTTCATTGGTTATATGACAGAGGTATATTTTAAACCTATTTAAAAGTAGCAGATTATGTATCTATATGTCTAGGAACTTGTAGTGTGAAAGTTCATATAAGGTGTGTCTAGGTAAGGTTCAGGTTTTGAGAACAGCTGGTGCTAGCTCATTCAATAACTGCAAAACCCAACTTTGTATGTTCTGACTACTGAGAGATGATCACTTGGCTCGATCTGTCATTTAAGTAATTTAACTAAACACATTCAGTTTTACATAAAGTTAAGCAGCATCATTTTTGAAGATTAATTTGAATGTGCGTGTAATTTTTAAGCAGTGCATTTTGCGGAGTTTCTTTCTTTTGATAATCCTATATAAGTGTAATTAAGAAATCACATTTGCTTTAATTCTAATCTCCATTGCTTCATACAAAGATATTACAGTCAGCCCTCCGTATCTGCGAATTCCGCATGCACGAATTCAACCAACCGCAAATCGCATAAACCCGGAAGTGCTCTTCCAGCACTTGTTGTTCAAGCATGTACAGACTTTTTTTTCTTTGTCATTATTCCCTAAACAATGCAGTATAACAACCAGTTTACATAGCATTTACATTGTATTAGGTATTATAAGTAATTAGAGATGATTTAAAGTATACGGGAGGATGTGCATGGGTTATCGTGGATCGGGATTGAAAAAAATCGGAAGTTCTCTTACTAAGTAAGTCGGAACAGGTACATCCGGTATTATTTAGCATCAGTTAGTCAAACGTTTGTCTTCAAATATAGTATGTATTTTACTTTTCTGTGCATATAAAACACTTAAGAACGTATGTTTCAGCGCCGGGCTCAGGAATGAAAGTTCCTGAGTTCGATCCAGTGTCAGACCGCTCCCGAGAGCAGGTTGATGTGGAGCATCAAAAACCCAAAACCCAATAATTAAACCACTGCGTTGCTTAGTAATAATTGTAGCTTTCATCGGAGCAGAGCCCTTCTCATTTTATCCTTTAAAATTGTTCCGATCGTTGACCGACTGTAGCCTAACGCTTTTCCCGTTGGGCATTTCACCTCTTTCCGATCGCTTTATTATTTCCACTTTATTTTCAATTGTGATTATTTTTGTGAACTGAAACACTGTGGATTCAGAGCTCTGCCACTGGGTCCTAATGTCCGCCGCTCTGAGACAGGTTAAATAAGGTCTGGGATTCCACTGGGTTCTAAGGTCCACCGCATTGAGTCAGGTTGAATAAGGGACTAGAGCATCCGTGAATTTTGGTATTTGCGAGGGGTCCTGGAACCAATCCCTCATGGATAAGGAGGGCTGACTGTATATGTATGTTGTTATATTGTTAAGGCCCAGTATTCACCATCATACTTTATTTTTGACATTCATCTTAGGGGCTGTGCCAATTTTAAGTTTCAATGCTTGCATCAAAGTTCTTCCAGGTAACTGGTACACATATTTTTAAAAATCATTTGAAGTATATAGGAATGAAAATTCCAAATTTAGCAGAAAGCATTGCCACACCTATGCAGAATATCTGTGCGAGGTGCAAATTTTCAGTGTTTTCACAGTAAGCATGTAGAAAAAGTCAAAACTCCTCATTCACACAGATTCATAAATTTATACATAGATTTCCTGTATCATTTTGAACTTCCACTCGTGCTACCCAAGACCCTACTTTGACCAAAAGGGCTATGGAAAATAATTTCAAAGTGCCAGTATATTGTGCTGAATGATCTAGTTCTGTGCAGTGCAATTGTGAAATATCGGTGTGGAAACCAAGGTTATAAATTGTAAGAGCGGGAGCAGGAATGGGCCTTTGTCTTGTCAAGCCACTTCCAGTAAGATCATGGTTGATCTAATCTTGGCCACTGCACCACTTTCTGGCTCATCTCTTGTCCCTTGTTATTTAAATGTCTGTCAGTCTTGATCTTTGAAAATATTCAATGACTCTTTCACTCTCTAGATTGAGAATTCCAAAGATACATGATTTTGAGAAAATTAATTTCTTTTATTTATTATGCAATCTTTTCTAATGCCAAGAAGTGAAACAAAAAACTCCTTGCTTATCTTGAGCTATCTCATGTGTTTCTCCTGCTGTCGGTTTGGCAGAATGGTGTACAAAGCTGAGTCATTGAGTTGAAACCCTGTTCTCTGTAATGAGCATGACCATCACTGCATCTATCCACCTACTGGTTGACCCCTAGTAAGATGAACACAGTATAGGCACATAGATGGAGGAGTCTGTATAGAGTAGATTTTGAGCTTCATGTACTCCAATGTACTAATACTGTTTCATCAAGGTAATGCACACAAGATGCTGGAGGAACATAGCAGGTCAGGCAGCATCTATGGAAAACAGTAAGCAGTCGACGTTTCAGGCCCAGACATTTTTTCAGGACAGTACTTTCTTGTGTTTATCATCAAGGTCATGTAAATAATTCTGTAGTTAAGCAATTCGGGTTTTCTGACACTGATAAATTTGTTTTTAACCTCATTGATAAATGGGAGATGTGCTCGGGTTCATTGGAGTGGTTAAGAAGCAAAGCCAGCAAACATAAATCTCATGGTATTATGAATATATAGGATATATACATAGGCCAGATGGCTCAACCAATGCATGCCAGTATTTATGCATCAGTCAGGCTTTCTCCTGCTGCACTTCAGCATTTCATAAACAATATGATGATAGACTGATAATTAAATTCATTTCATTCTATTTGGTCAAGATATTGGGTTTCAAGTGAATAATTGAAACAAAAAGATAATTTTTATTGCTATCAATTTTTTTGAGGCTGGAAGTGGCAATGGATTATTAAAATGATTTGGTCCTTGCATATTTGGTATTTAATCCACTGCCTCTCCTTTCGAAGGGCCAACTTTCACTATATATGTTCGAGTTTATTTTCTCACATAATTTTTAATAGCTACACTAAAATTGTCTATTTAAACAGGTTGGTCTTTATGTGAAACGAGGATGTAGCAGAGGATATATCGAACTTGAGCTGTAAGTATAATTTAATGAAATGCCTGTGTAAATTTGCTCTGTAATATCCAGTGATGACACTGTTAGCTTAGTAGTGCATGCCCTAATACCTTGTGTGCAATCTTGCAGCTAACCAGCCCTCCATCCCAAATCCTCACCAGAGCTACTGCTGTGCCATTGCTGTAATTGTAGCCCATGTACATCCAACAAACTCCTCAGAGAGTAATATATTGTCACCACAAGCAAAAGAAAATTTTAAAGGCACATTCATGTTTCCAGAAAGGGACCTCAAACTCAGCATTGATTTGTCTTAATGTTAGCTATTTCTACTTATAAGTCAAAAGCAATAATGATCAGTTAGTTCCTTGCAGATTTTAAAAACTTTCAGATGTGTATCCAAAAGGAATATACTTAGTTGCAGTCTTGAAAGTTGTCAAGTTATTTGAGATTTTTTTCTAGTAAAGAATGCAAATTAAAAACAAAGGAAAATATTTTTTGTTTGAATAGAGCCTTCTTGGTTTTGCAGGACTCTCTTGAGGCTGTATTTAGTATCATCAGCATTCCTGTCCAGAATGAAAAGGATTGGATAATTTTACTGTCAAAAGACTGCTGTATAATAATCTTACATTCTCTGTATTTTCTGACAATATAGTTGTAAGTTTTAGATTTTAAGTAATTGCTGTTTATAGTTACAGGCGGTCACAAAACCTTATAATTAGTCGAGAAATTTCTGTTGTAAATAACCAGTCAGTTTGGCAAATAAATGGAGAACATGCAACCCAGAAAATGGTTGAAGAACAGACTGCGGCTTTGAACATTCAAGTGGGCAATCTCTGCCAGTTTTTACCCCAGGTATGTGTTGGCATTAGGGTACATGGAAATAAAATAAAGCATAACACAAAAGAGCCATGGACATTGAGAATATTCAAAAATCTGGATTTAAGAAATTATAGATGCCAAAAGAATCATGGGTGATATGAATCAGTTATGAGTATGGGCAAAGAACCTAATCAACTGTGATTGTTTTGCATGGTGGTACACAAAAGTAGAAAATAGGAACAGACCACTAGGTCCCTCAATCTTCCATATGATAATGCCTAATCTATGCTGGCCTCAACTCCTCTTCCATTCCCGTTACCAAAAACCTTTGATTTGTCAGTCTTCTAAATAATTATCAACTTCCACTTTAAATAATCTTGTGGCCTTTACCACCCTTGTAGAGGGGCAGTGGATTCCAAGGAATCCACTACTCTCAGAAGAAATTTCTGCACTCCTGTTTTAAATGACCGGCTCCTTATTTTATAGCTATGTCTTTTTGTTTGTGACTTTCTTATAAGTGAAAATATCTCAACAATTACCTTATCAAACCCTCATTAGGGTCTAGTATATTTTAATAAGGTCACCCCCTCATTCTTCTAAATTCCAAGGAATATGAATCTTATAATCTCTCTGGATACTCTAACCCTCTAATTATAGGAATTAGCTTGGTGAATCATCTTTGGGCTGCTTTCAATGCGACACTATATGAAGCAGGATCAATTGCCCACACTGCCTATTATTGCTTCTGTTTCTAATGTTCTTTGTTTACAATTTGGTAAATATTGTTATTTTGCCAATGTTTATAATGGTTGATTTTCTTTTTCAAAAATATCCCTATATTTTGTTAATCACTGTTTATACATCAATAAGTAATCTGAATTAATATAAGCATTACTTAAGGATTGGCATCATTTAAGGATTTAGAAATCTCTTGTGTACTGATGCAAAACTTTCGTGTCAAATTTGGTCTAAATAGTAAAAGAAAACTGATTATCTCCCAATAGTTAACACGTGTTTCTGGTATGGAGAACTGGTATCATGATCTAATTTATGCTAATTCTGAACAAGCCTGGTTGCTTGGATTCTCATGGAATATCTTTTCTGGTAGTGCGACCTTCATGTGGTCTTTTGTGTCTTCAAGACAGATATTCAGAAGTTTAAGAAGCCTCATTGCAACTGTGGTATCAGAATCAGGTTTATTATCATTGACTTATGTCAAAAAACTTGTTTTACAGTAGCAGTATAATGCAAAGATGTAAAAAATAGTACAAATTAAAGCATAACATTGAAGAACAGGGCCACACTGAGACCTTGCAGTACCAATTTGTTTAAAATTGTGTCAACATCCTTTCTGAGTGCCTGTCCTTACACCTCTTCATCCTCACCCACCCACCCAATGAGCAGCTTGATGCTTCTGGTCTTTACAAAAGGTACATTCACCTTCCTTTTTAATTTTATAGGAGAAAGTTGGAGAGTTTGCAAAAATGTCAAAAATCGAGCTTTTGGAAGCCACAGAAAAATCAGTTGGGCCACCTGAGATGTACAAATTTCACAGTGATTTAAAAAATTATCGAGAAAAGGAGAAAGAACTTGAGGTAAAGATAGATGTAAATTACTGTGAGCATTACCTGCTTCCTTAGCAGCTTCAAAAATGGTTTATTTACTGCATTTATAGAACACGTGTAAAGAAAAGTCTGCTGCTTTGGAGAAAATGAAACAGAGAAATGAGCGAAGTGAGCAAGATGTGCAGAGGTATTATGAACGACAAAGACATTTGGATAAAATAAAGATCCTAGAAAGAAAGAGACCTTGGGTGGTAAGTTATGACATTATCTTGCTGTATTTTACTTCAATGTATGGGACTGGTCAGAATATTCCTTTGGAAACAATGTTGATGTTTTGGATTCCTAATTTAAATTTACATGAAAATGATTCATATCATTGACATTAATTGCTTGGGAATTATGACATAGGATAAGTTCAAATTCTGAACTATTTTTAATTATGTGAAGGATCTGGAGAGGAATTTCTTTAGCTTAAGATGGACTAAGTTTTTCCTCTCTTTGGATTGAATGATTTTGGGTAGATTGGGAGGTTGTGGTTATGTGATGAACCTGGTGACCCAAATGTTTTTTGTTTGCTTTCAATGTTTCGATCCTGTGCACCTGACCAAAATGATCTTCCTAAATGTTCCATGTTTAAGTGGAAAATGGCTGTTGATGTGTAGTGAGTCATATTCAAAGTACATTTGATATAAACCATTGTCTCAAAAGTACTATTTCTTTTTCTTTCTCACCGCCAACTGATATAGTTGTTTCTGCATGGTCTCAAATCTTCATGTTAATGTTCAGTGAATTACTTTCAGTTGAAGGTTTATATCCTGAAGAAGATTGAATTGCCAAAGTGATTCGCAGGCATCATGTTCACAAAACTGCAGGTGAAATGCTGAAAACTCTGCATTGCAGATGCAGGATAGTGGAAAGATTGACTTCTCATCACCATCATCATTTGCAGATGCTGGAAATCCATAGTAGTTCTGATGAAGCGTTAACTCTACTTCTTCTACCGATGTGCTTCTGATGTTTTTAATTATGGGTGCTGAGTTGTTGT
Source organism: Hemitrygon akajei (assembly GCF_048418815.1). Taxonomy (NCBI): domain Eukaryota; kingdom Metazoa; phylum Chordata; class Chondrichthyes; order Myliobatiformes; family Dasyatidae; genus Hemitrygon; species Hemitrygon akajei. The sequence goes on from NC_133129.1 coordinate 65,648,011, forward strand.
GAATAGCTGCCCTGAACAGAAACAATGCACTGCTATTTTATATATTTAAATCTGGCTTTTAGAATTTTGCTAGGATCCTGAATTTCATTTTAGTACTCAACCTGGGCTGAACATGTGATGAACAATCACAACTGCTGCTTCAATACAGCTTGAGCCCAAGGAGATGTACTTGTATGTTTTTGCCGTGTCGTGGGAGTAGAAGTGCCTTTGTATAGTGTATAGAGAAATAACTCAAGTGCTTTCTTGAGAAGTGCACTGACCAGTGCTGTGGTCAGAGAAAGATTTTGATACAAAATGAGAGAAAATTCAATTCTAGTTGGTCTGGTGGGCAGTCCTTACAAAGTTCTTTCAGGCAAGAGGAAAATATGCAGATGCTGGAAACCCAAGCACCATACACAAAATGCTGGAAGAACTCAGCAGGCCAGAAAAAAAGTACAGTCGACGTTTTGGGCTAAAACCCTTCAGCAGGACAAAAGCTCTTTCAGGCTCCACTGTGTACATCATTGAAAGTGCTCCTTGGATGTCCACTTTCAATAAATGTGTTGATTACAAATAATTTTGTAGCTTTATATCACTACTCCTGAGTTTTAGTAGAATTATACAGTAGTGTAAAATATATCAATGTTCTTACTGCATTTTGGTTACAATATTTTGTAATGTGGTTTTCAGTTTGCTGTAGTTGTCTAATACGTGCTGCCTGAAAGAGAGGCTGAAGCAATAATTATGTTCAGAATGAAACTGAATAAATACTTGGAGGAAATATTTCTAGAAAAGTGGGACTAATTGAATAGCTTTCATGGACACGATTGGCCAAATGGCATCCTGTGTATTGTAAGATTCTAATAAAAGGCACTTGCTTTGTTTAAGATCTGACCCTATCTTTTGTAAAGGAATATGAGGCTGCACGACAGGAGCATGAAGAAGTAAAGCATCTCCGTGACCAGCTGAAACAAGAACTCAAAGCACTAAAAGAAGCTCAGACTCCAGTGACTAGAAGAATTCAGGTTGTTGAAAGGCAGTGTAAGGAGCAGGAGACAAAAGTCAAGGAAAAGGTTAGAATGAGAAGCTTGTTTGATGTTGGATAGGTTTTCTGATTTTATCTGTAGTTGCTACAAATATGAATCATTTCACAAACTTTGAAAACCTGTATATGTTGAAATAATGAATATTTTAAAGCATAAGAGATGTTATTTGTGCACTTATCTATGGAAAAATTGATAGTAACAGCTGTGCTGTTATTTTTTCGACAGTTTTTTCACAGCAATAGTTTTTCTATTTAGAAAAGGCAAACTGTTCTCTTTTATATGATTACAAAGGTTTATTTAATGAATAATATTGGTATGGTGGATGTATGACTTCTTTCATTCCCTAATCCCAAGGTTTTGCCTCTTTTCTGTTTGTTCAATATTGTGATCATTCTACAATCCAAAATTTCCTTCCCAATTTTCACCCCTTGCCACCTTATTGTCAAATAATAGCTTGTACTCAAATATATAAAATAATAGTCATTAATATAAGAAATATTATTCCATTTACTTGCAGCAAAATTTGTAATATATCTAAATGAGATTATTTTTTTCTTTCATAAAAATACCATGAGTCCTGGGGTTTTTTACATGTGCTTCAGCCCCTCACTGTGCTGTGGTGGGGAGGTCTGTACTGTGACTCATCTCTATGGAAACTTATACAGTGCTGGAGGAACTGAGCATCATGCAGCATTCATCAGGATATCTTCTTCATGCAGCCTTTGTGACAGGCTCCCATGTTTCAGGGCATTGTCCTTGCACGTTCAATTTGGATAGTTCCCTATATAGTACTAAAGTCTAGCAAGTTCTGGGCACTTTTGATAGTCTTCCACCAGGAGCTGATGTTTGGAAACAAACCATGGTGAATGAAGTTAGGAATATGGGATAAAGCTGTCACATCCTTTTGTAGACCTTTTTGACAAGTGTACATTTCAAAAGGAGATGGATGAAAGCCTCAATGATGTTACCTTTTTTTTTGGTGGTCCTAACTGATTTTGCTTGATTAGTTTACGTAGCAGCAATTACGTATAAAATCTTTGTCTATGTGACTCCTTCCTTACCACCTGTTAGAAGCTCCCATTTTATTTTTATGCCTGGAATGATGACTTAATTCACTGCACTTAAACATCAGTTTTATCTCAGCACTGAGTTGTTTCATCACAGATACTTGCATTTAAAGGACCTTAATTGTTGAAGTTAACGAACCTGATTAATGAATTGCTGTGATTATTCAGGCAGATGGATTAAATACACGTGCAGTATCATTTTTGCCTGAAGTTACCACATCTAATATTATAAGTGTGATGTAGTTCAGTACTCATGTTAATTTCATTTTTGTGTGAATTATGTCTTTAAAAACAATTAAGTGCATTTTAAATGAAAGTTGCACTTGTACAACCAGTAATGAAAAATTATAAACTGGAGTTATAAAGATTGATGCAACAGTGTTTTCTTAATTGTTTTAAACATTGGCATATGATTTTTGAACTTCTAAGAAAGATCTAGAAAAAAGTTGCCATTGCTTTTTTGCAGACACAGCCATATGGAGAAATTGGAGATATTTTTAAGAGGAAACTGAGTAAAAATGTGGGAAGAATAAAAGGTGCTGTTATTGTGAGGTGATGTTGGGGACAAGGTCGATGAGGGTCATGGACGCTGACATAGAACCTGTTCACCCTAATATCCTGTTTCTTTGTTGTAGATTTTACTTGCAAGCTTAAATGTATACTAAAGTTAAGCACAATTGTTCTTTTTAAACATATTTTATTTGCCTCGGAGAAAATGTTTTGGATAGCTTGTCTTGCATGGGAAAATAAAATTGTATTGTTAGTTCTTGATGCAAGTTTCTGAATGAATGAATGAATGAATGAATAATTACAGTCCAGTCAATTTAACCTTTGGTGGAGAAAATTCTAGAAACAATTCCCGACTACAGAACTGGCATTCACTGGTACAAATGTGGCTTGACTAGGGACAGTCATCAAGTATTTGTTAAAGACACATTGTTTCCAACTAATTTTTTAGTCTTATGATTTAATGTAGGGATAATACAGTTTTGGGAAGTGTATGATAGTGCATTTTGGTAAAAGGAACAATAGTGTGGACTATTATCTAAATGGGGAGAAGGCTCAAACATCAGAGATGCAGAGAGACTTAGGAGTCCTTGTGTATGACTCCCAGAAGGTTAATTTACAGGTTGAGTCTGTGGTAAAGAAAGCAAATACAATGTTGGCATCTCTTTCAAGGGGAATTGAACATAAAAGCAAGGAGATATTGCTGAGCCTTTATAAAACACTGGTCAGGCCACACTTGGAGTATTGTCAACAGTTTTGGACCCCATAACTCAGAAAGAATGCATTGTCATTGGAGAGAGTCCAGAGGAGGTTCACGAGGATGATTCCAGGAATAAAGAGGTTAACATATGAGGAGTATTTGGTAGCTTTAGGCTTGTACTCACTGGAATTTAGAAGAAAGTGGTGGTGGGCCGGAATCTCATTGAAACCTACCGAATGTTAAAAGAATTAGATAGGGTGGATGTGGAGAGAATGTTTCCTGTGGTGGGGGTATCCAGAACTAGAGGGCACAGTCTCAAAATTGAGGGGTGACCCTTTAGAACAGAGGTAAGGAGGATTTTTTTTTCAGCCAGAGAGTAGTAAATCTGTGGAATGCTCTGCCACAGACTGTGGTGGAGGCCAAGTCTGCGCATATATTTAAGGCGGAGGGGGATCATTTCCTGATCAATCAGGGCATCAGAGGATATGGTGAGAAGGCACGTGTGGGGTTGAGTGGGATCAGGGATCAACCATGATGAAATGGTGGAGCAGACTCAATGGGCTGAATGGCTTGATTCTGCTCCTGTCTTATGCATCAACGAAGGAAATGTGGTTAATGTTCTATTTATGGACTTCCAAAATGCATTTGTTGTGGTACTATATAGCAGAGATCATCCAAATTAAAGACTGTGGAGTAAGCAGGGTTAATTAGATAGGTTACCTTGCAACTCACAAGGGATTGAGTCTTGTCTTGTGCTGCAACGTACTTTGATTTCACTTTGTGCCTTGTACTTGCAAGAATGAAACCCTATTTAGTCTTAATTTATTTTGTAGTGTAGAACGTGATGTGTATTCAATCTAATTTGATTTTTAAAATGTGTATCATAATTAAACTGGGTGACTGAATGTGTGAAATAGTTGCAAAAATCTATTTTTGTAGAGTTCAGAAATTAAGAAAATCTCACAGGAGTGCAAACAAAAACAAGATATATTGGAACGGAAGGACAAAGAGGTCAGTACTGTTTCGCTTTTGGAAAAGTTTTAACAAGTTTTGAGCTATTTTTACTCAGTATGGAGATAGTCTTACAAAGAAATTAAGCTGTTAGAGAATTCGGGCAGATTCAAATGATCATTCTTCAGATAGTTAAATTTGAGAAGAATAAATTCTATACAGAATTTAATATTGCCATTGACAATGCAGTTCTGAAAATTGTAATTTTTTAAAGCATTTTATATTTGTATGCAATGTAGATTTATCACAGTTAGGTGAATCTGAAGTGATTAAATTATGAACACTCGAGCGGAGATTGTTCCCATTACAATCCCTGCTAAGTAACTAGAATGATGGTTGTAGCCTGACCATCATTGGATCAAGGAGAGAAAACAAGCCTAGTATCCTCATTGCCGTATTCTTCCCAGCAGCGTTTTCAAGTAGTCATCTTGTGTGTAGAGATTGCTAGAACTCAGCTGAAAGAGTAAACAGATTAGCAGACTAGTTAGAAAGATTTGGATTACACATCAAGAGAAAAAATAAAGATTGAAAGTACATGCAATATTACTGAAAAGCATGGGAAGAGGAGAGACTATACACAGACAAATCCTCAATCAAGTGAGCATGCCTACCCCCTTCAACCTCTTCCTCCATTAGCTGACTCTAGCCCTGGAAACATGAACTTGATGACAAAGGTGGCAACCACAGCAACAGGAAAGACAGTGGGCTCAATGCTGGGTCATGTGATTCAGGTCTTCATTGGTGGAAATGCCTCAGAGCCATTTATCACCTACCAGGACCCCATGATGGCAGCTCTTCTGGTTCAACCCCAACTCTAGCAGAAGAGGCCCTGCCATTTTGAGAAGAAGCAGAATTTCAGAATGTTAAATAGCTTTGGTTGTGAGCCCATTCCAGGAATTGCTTCTTCTTAAAATGGCAGAGCCTCTTCTGCTGGAGTTGCAGTTGGACCAGAAGAGCTGCCATCATGGGGTCCTGGTAGGTGATATTGGCCCTGACTGGCTCTGAGGTATTTCCACCACTGAAGACCTGAATCACCACTGACCCACTATTGAGCCCATTGTCTTTCCTGTTGCTGTGGTTGCCACCTTTTATTCTCAAGTTCATGTTTCCCGGGCTGGAGTCAGCTAATGGAGGAAGGGGTTGGAGGGGTTAAGTGTGCAACATAGAACTGGCATGCTCACTTGATTGAGGTTTTATCTGTGTATGGTCTCTCCTCTTCCCGTACTTTTCAGCTTGCCATTTAATTACTAACTTAGTTTGTTAGCTTGTTCCTGTGCTGTGTAATATTTTATGTTCTAAGTGCTGAAGCAATACAAATCTTCATTTAGCATTATCCTATATAAATTGCTAATTGAATGCTACTTCAAGCAAGTAGAATGAGATTGTGAGGGTCATGTTCTACTCTATGTAATTTTAATGACCAGGCCACAGAGTCTTCACTAATTTATGGTCACTAGAGCTGAATAAAATCTTGGTTTGGGAGGGGTTGGGGTAAAGGAAAATTCACTGGCTGAGATCCCTGGATGTGAGAGTACAGATGAGTAATTTATAAATGGCGTATGAGGGGTTTGTATCTGGGACAAAGAGACCAAGACTAAACAAGCAGTGATGAATTTACAAGAGGGCATTTCTGGGACAAAGAGAAAAAAAACTGCATCTGAGGAAATCTCATAGAAATAAAAAGATAATAAAGGTATTGAGAACATAAAGCTGGGATTATGTTAGGAATAACTTGACTTTTTTTTGATGCACTTAAGGTAGAAAGTATAATACTGCATTATATGCAGTGCTTTGTAAAAGTATTCATCTCCAAACCCTTTATTCACATAAATAGGAATAACAATAAGGGAATTTGTGAATCACATGTTCCTTTTTCCACAGTAGAGCCCCAAAACTAGAAAATTGTAAAACATGGAAAAACTAGATATTCAAAACTAAATGTCAGCAGTTCAAAAGTACTCATACCCCTTTGTTCAGTACTTAGTTGAAACGCCTCTCACAGCTATTTAGGCAAGTAATCTTTTTGGATAAGTCTCCGATAGCTTTGCACAATGTGATGGAGCAAGATTTGTCCATTCCACCTTGCAAAATTGCTCAAGCTGTGCCAGGTTAGTTGGGGAGTTGTGGTGGACAGCAATCTTGAGATCTCTGACAGGGTCACTCAAGGACATCAATTTTCTTCATTTGAAGCCACTCCATGGTCGTTCTGGCAGTTTGCTTTGAGTTGTTGTCCTGCTGAAAGACGAGCTTCCTCCTCGGTTTAAGCTTTCTTAAAGGCCAGCAGGTTTTTAAACCAGGATCTATCTGTATTTAGTAGCATTCATCTTCCCATCAGTCCTGACCAGATTTCTAGTCCCTGCTGCTGAGAAGCATCTCCATAACATATAAGTGGTATGGTAATAGTTTACAAAAACTTGATGTGTTATAAAATTGGAGGATATATTTCATATAACTAATTAAATTAGGATTTTTCTATAAGGTTGAAGAAGTTCAGCAAAATTTAAGAATGAAAAAAGATGAGGAAATTGACCGTCAAAAAAGAATAAGCAACACAAAGAAAATGATTGATGACCTGCAAAATGAACTGAATGCCACAAGGAATTATGACCATGTGCAACCTGAGATTGACCAAATTAGCAGTGCCCTCCGGAAAGTCCAAGAAGAAAAGGGAGCCATTGATACGGAGAAGGGAGAGCTGCGAAGAGAGAAGGAAAATTTAGAGAAAGACAAAAAGAGTAAGTGAATTCCCAGAAGTTTGCAAATTCCAGTAATTCAAGATGTAGTGGGTACTAAGATGAGCTGTATTTAAAATATCTAATACATTGGTAGTAAACTGACATTGTAATTATGACTTCTGTTATTAGCCATTGAATATTAAACATTTGTCAAATGGAATCAGGCAGAGTAATAAATGGCTGGTGTTTCATTTTCTAGTGACATTAAGTCAATTTTAGCAATCTTGTTGTGCGAGGCCCCTTGGGTAAGAGTGACCATAATATGGTGGAATTCTTCATTAAGATGGAGAGTGACATAGTTAATTCAGAAACAAAGGTTCTGAACTTAAAGAAGGGTAACTTTGAAGGTATGAGACATGAATTAGCTAAGATAGACTGGCAAATGATACTTAAAGGGTTGACGGTGGATATACAATGGCAAGCATTTAAAGATCGCATGGATGAACTACAACAATTGTTCATCCCAGTTTGGCAAAAGAATAAACCAGGGAAGGTAGTGCACCTGTGGCTGACAAGGGAAATTAGGGATAGTATCAAGTCCAAAGAAGAAACATATAAATTAGCAAAAAAAAGCGGCACACCTGAGGACTGGGAGAAATTCAGAGACCAGCAGTGGAGGACAAAGGGCTTAATTAGGAAAGGGAAAAAAGATTATGAGAGAAAGCTGGCAGGGAACATAAAAACTGACTGTAAAAGCTTTTATAGATATGTGAAAAGAAAAAGATTGGTCAAGACAAATGTAGGTCCTTTACAGTCAGAAACAGATGAATTGATCTTAGGGAACAAAGACATGGCAGACCAATTGAATAACTACTTTGGTTCTGTCTTCACTAAGGAAGACATAAATAATCTTCCGGAAATAGTAAGGGACCGAGGGTCTAGTGAGATGGAGGAACTGAGGGAAATGCATATTAGTAGGGAAGTGGAGTTAGGTAAATTGAAGGGATTAAAGGCAGATAAATCCCCAGGGCCAGATGGTCTGCATCCCAGAGTGCTTAAGGAAGTAGCCCAAGAAATAGTGGATGCATTAGTGATAATTTTTCAAAACTCCTTAGATTCTGGATTAGTTCCTGAGGATTGGAGGGTGGCTAATGTAACCCCACTTTTTAAAAAAAGAAGGGAGAGAGAAACCGGGGAATTATAGACCGGTGAGTCTGACATCGGTGGTGGGGAAAATGCTAGAGTCGGTTATCAAAGATGTGATAACAGCACATTTGGAAAGAGGTGAAATCATCGGACAAAGTCAGCATGGATTTGTGAAAGGAAAATGATGTCTGACGAATCTTATAGAATTTTTTGAAGATGTAATCAGTAGAGTGGATGGGGAGAGCCAGTGGATGTGGTATACTTAGATTTTCAAAAGGCTTTTGACAAGGTCCCACACAGGAGATTAGTGTGCAAACTTAAAGCACACGGTATTGGGGGTATGGTATTGATGTGGATAGAGAATTGGTTGACAGACAGGAAGCAAAGAGTGGGAGTAAACGGGACCTTTTCAGAATGGCAGGCAGTGACTAGTGGGGTACCGCAAGGCTCAGTGCTGGGACCCCAGTTGTTTACAATATATATTAATGATTTAGTTGAGGGAATTAAATGCAGCATCTCCAAGTTTGCGGATGACACGAAGCTGGGCGGCGGTGTTAGCTGTGAGGAGGATGCTAAGAGGATGCAAGGTGACTTGGATAGGTTAGGTGAGTGGGCAAATTCATGGCAGATGCAATTTAATGTGGATAAATGTGAGGTTATCCACTTTGGTTGCAAGAACAGGAAAACAGATTATTATCTGAACAGTGGCCGATTAGGAAAAGGGGAGGTGCAATGAGACCTGGGTGTCATTGTACACCAGTCATTGAAGGTGGGCATGCAGGTGCAGCAGGCGGTGAAAAAGACAAATGGTATATTGGCATTCATAGCAAAAGGATTTGAGTACAGGAGCAGGGAGGTTCTACTGCAGTTGTACAAGGCCTTGGTGAGACCGCACCTAGAATATTGTGTGCAGTTTTGGTCCCCTAATCTGAGGAAAGACATTCTTGCCATAGAGAGAGTACAGAGAAGGTTCACCAGATTGATTCCTGGGATGGCAGGACTTTCATATGAAGAAAGACTGGATCGAATAGGCTTATACTCACTGGAATTTAGAAGATTGAGGGGGGATCTTATTGAAACGTATAAAATTCTAAAGGGATGGGACAGACTAGATGCAGGAAGATTGTTCCTGATGTTGGGGAAGTCCAGAATGAGGGGTCACAGTTTAAGGATAAAGGGGAAGCCTTTTAGGACCGAGATGAGGAAAAACTTCTTCACACAGAGAGTGGTGAATCTGTGGAATTCTCTGCCACAGGAAACAGTTGAGGCCGGTTCATTGGCTATATTTAAGAGGAAGTTAGATATGGCCCTTGTGGCTAAAGGGATCAGGGGGTATGGAGAGAAAGCAGGTACAGGGTTCTGAGTTGGATGATCAGCCATGATCATACTGAATGGCAGTGCAGGCTCAAAGGGCCGAATGGCCTACTCCTGCACCTATTTTCTATGTTTCTAAGTGAAGTGCACAGTTGTTTGTCATCTGCACTTCATGGGCCAAACAGTAGGTGGCAATTATTGTAATAGGTGATGGCCCACATTCTGTGGTCAGCAGCCAAAAGCAATTGCTTGATGAAATAGCAGCTCCAGTAGACCATTTTACTCTTGAAGCTGGTTCACCATTCGGTATGATCATGGCTCTATTTCATTATGATATTCCTGTTCTCTCTACATAATCCTTCTGCCATTTGTGTATAGAAATTTCTATCTTGTCTCCTGAAACAAATTCAGGAATTGGCCTTTTGTCATCTGTGTTTATGAAGTTTACAAGTCCAACACCATATGAATGAACCAATATTTTGTTTTCCTTAAGTATCCTCTCCTATATCTTGAGACTGTCTCATTCTACCTACCCCACCCTCTCCCCCAGCCTATGATAAAATTTCTCTGGATGGTACTTTTCCCTGCGTGACGGCTGTATCAAATTTGTAGGCTACTCCCACTAATCCTTTCTAACCCCTTTGGTGCTTCTTAGCTCCACCTAGACTGATTCTACATTGCTATGCTATTTTTAACTGTTCCTGTGATTTTAAACTTTTACTAACAAAGCCGCTTCATTGCCTTTTCCTTTTTTATTAATTTCTGCTGTCAGCCTTTATCGCCGTGTTACAATTTATTTGTAATGACAGCTACATTATATCTGCTCACATCTTTTTGCAATGTTTATTCACGCATTGAGATACAGCACTTTGACATTTGTCTTTTTAACATGTTTGGACATTCAGCAATTGTTTGTATACCTGTTTGTCTAATTACCACTATTTCTTATCCACTATTTGTTAGTGCACGTCCTATCCTTATCCTAAACTCTTTCCTGCACTGCTTCCTTGTCTTTTTATATTAGTGTTCTAGATTTCCCTCTACTGGCACACCACCCATTCCTTTTTTAATTAATGAACTCCTTGTTTGTTCAATTCACTGGAAATCTGGCCCCAGCAGGGTTTGGGTGTTGTCTGTCCCAGTAGAACCATTCTTCCTTTCCCTAGTACAAATGTTAGTGCCTCACAAATCAAGACTTCTTCCATACCAGACAGAATTGCGCAGTCATCTCCCTGATTGGAATAATCCTATGCCAGTTTGCATTTGGCACACATAATAATCCTGGCATTAATATGTTTTGTGGCTCTGCTTTTGCTATCAGCAAAACTTTTCTCTTGGTCTATTTATAGAGTTGGTATGTACTTGGACAACTGGATTCTAGCCATTGTGGCTTTTTGTATCATTCGGTGGTGGTTGGTTTGTTTGTCTACTTAACAGCCTTCACACTGGTCCACAAATGTCACAAGAACATCAGATCTATTGGATGTGCAAGTTTGAGGTTCCCTTGAGGCTATCTCCTACATTCATTGTTCCTGTTCCATGTCAATTTCCAAATATTTGATCTAAATGGTGTGGCAACCTCTTGAAGGGAAAAGTCCTGGTAATTTTCACTCTGATGTCCCACAATCTGCCATTCAGATGTCAGATCCTCAACACAAAGCCAAAGTTCCCTGAGCTGCAAACATTTACAGCAATGTTTTGTCTTGGACAAAAAGTATTTGAAAGCTCCCACCTATTGTAGCAGTCACACATTTCTAGTTGTCCCTTATTTGTTTTGTTTTGATCAAACCTTGTTTATGTATTAATTTGTTTTAGCTGTTAAGATTTATTTATATGCTGTAGTTTAATTTTAAACAGCTCACAGTTGCAACTGCTGTGTTTGTGATTTCACACTAAGTTTTTCATGATACCGTTACTCATGATAGATGTCTTTCCATTCTCTCAGACTTGTCTCTTCTTTATGCTTGTTAAGCCACTTGCTGACAGTTGCCCATAATATTTGGTGGATCTTTTGGGTGATTACTTGAGTGGTCATTTTTTCCAGGTTGAATTTTCTTTGGCATTGAGGCAAGAATTGGCTGTTCAACAATTTCAACTGAAGAATATTACAGCTACCAATGCAATGTTCTAACTAGGAATAGGAACTAAACTAGATTTGGGTGATGCACAGAATTTCAGATAATCAATAATTTGGAAATATGAATTACAATAATGAATGCTATCTTCCTGTTTGTAAAATAATTCTTCAGGCTGAAGAAGTTGTTCAGCAATAATTTTTAATAGTTATGCCATTCATTTGGTCACTTTTGAATGCACCAGCCCTGACTTTACTAATGCTTTGGTAAGGAACTAGTGGACAAGTATAAAGACTCTGTTGCTAGAATTTCACTGAAAATCCTCTTGTTGAGGACTGTAGCCAAGCATTGTAAAGGAACATGGTATCTGTGTCAGCAGTTACTGTCTTGTTTACCCAAGTTATCATTAAACACTGAGAGCCTCATTGCTTTTGTTCCAAAAAAATAATGATATTGTTATCATAATTTTAAATATACCTTTAAGTCGATGTGTCGTAATGTGCTCTGCTTATGGCATCATGTACAACTATTTGAAACAGAGGTAATGGTTAATATCAAAAGACTTGAAGATATGATGAATTTTAAAGAAGCAAAACTTCGGGATCGATTTAGAGATACATACAATGCTGTCCTGTGGTTAAGAGAGAACAAGAATAAATTCCGTGGACACATCTACGAGCCAATTATGCTCGAGGTAAGGATCCTTTTGTAAGTATCTATTAAAATGATAATGCCATTATTTATGGTTAAAGAAGTAGGATGTCTTCCAGTTGTGTCTGGATTCCTATTATAAGTCTTGTTTTTCTGAAGTCTTCATTGACTTCAGTGACCAAGACATTGAACTGTATTGTTAACTAGTTACTATGAAGCAGGCCATGGCCTGTTTTGATACTGCGCCAAAACAATTATGATGTGCCCTTTTAAGAACATTTCTGTTCTGTGCTTCTTGCACAAAGTTACTATGAATAAGATTAGTGCTTATTAACTTCCAGACTTCGGAAGTTTTGAGAGGAGGGGATTTCGCTTGGGTTCACACCCAAGTTGTTCTTCGAGGGTAGTGGAATGCTCCTCTTGCAGGATTTAAGAAGGCAGGGAGACCTCCAGTGTCCCTGATATCTACAACTATGAGAAGTGCATCCAGCTGTGGCTTCTATCAATCTGCATTAAGGAGCTGGAGCTGAAACTGGATGAACTCCAGATCATTCAGGAGACTGAGGGGTTAATACATAGGACATACAGAGAGGTAGTTGCACCTAAGGTGTAGGACACAGGAAGGAGAAAGGGGTTAAGAAGCCAGTGCAGAGTACCCCTCTGTGACTAGTGACTAGTGCAGTGAGCAGTGACTAGTGGGGTACCGGAAAGGCTCAGTGCTGGGACCCCAGTTGTTTACAATATATACTAATGATTTAGACGAGGGAATTAAATGCAGCATCTCCAAGTTTGCGGATGACACGAAGCTGGGCGGTGGTGTTAGCTGTGAGGAGGATGCTAAGAGGATGAAGGATGACTTGGATAGGTTAGGTGAGTGGGCAAATTCATGGCAGATGCAATTTAATGTGGATAAATGTGCAACGAGACCTGGGTATCATTGTACACCAGTCATTGAAGGTGGGCATGCAGGTACAGCAGGCGGTGAAAAAGGCAAATGGTATGTTGGCATTCATAGCAAAAGGATTTGAGTACAGGAGCAGGGAGGTTCTACTGCAGTTGTACAAGGCCTTGGTGAGACCGCACCTAGAATTTTGTGTGCAGTTTTGGTCCCCTAATCTGTGGAAAGACATTCTTGCCATAGAGGGAGTACAGAGAAGGTTCACCAGATTGATTCCTGGGATGGCAGGACTTTCATATGAAGAAAGACTGGATCGACTAGGCTTATACTCACTGGAATTTAGAAGATTGAGGGGTGATCTTATTGAAACATATAAAATTCTAAAAGGATTGGACAGGCTAGATGCAGTAAGATTGTTCCTGATGTTGGGGAAGTCCAGAACGAGGGGTCACAGTTTAAGGATAAAGGGGAAGCCTTTTAGGACCGAGATGAGGAAAAACTTCTTCACACATTGAGGCCGGTTCATTGGCTATATTTAAGAGGAAGTTAGATATGGCCCTTGTGGCTAACGGGATCGGGGGAATGGAGAGAAAGCAGGTACAGGGTTCTGAGTTGGATGATCAGCCATGTTCATACTGAATGGCGGTGCAGGCTCGAAGGGCTGAATGGCCTACTCCTGCACCTATTTTCTATGTTCATCCTCCTCAACAAAAGGTACATCATGTTGGATCTTGTGGGGGTGGGGAGGTGTTGAATCAACAGAAGAAAGTCAGAGTGATTGGGTTTCTGGCTCTGAGTCTAGCTTTTTGACTCAGAAGGGAAAGTGGAGAGAAGAGTCACACTGTGGTGATAGGGGATTTGTTAGGGGAATGGACAGGAGGTTGTGAGAGCAAGAACGAGATTCCTGAATGGCACGTGGCATCCCGGGCGCCAGGGTCTGGGATGTCTTGGATCGAGTCCTCAGCATTCTTACCAATGACGTGGGTAGGCCGAGTGATGAGATTCTGCATAGGGAGTTAAGGAAGTTTAGTGCTAAGTTAAAGGGCGGTACCTGCAGTGTTGTGATCTCGGGGTTGCTACTTGTGCCACATTCTAGTGAGGCCAGAATAAGGAAGATTATATAATGTAATATGTGGCTATGGAGTTGGTGTAGGAGGGAATTTTTGGATCATTGGGCTCTCTTCCAGGGAAGATGACTTTGTTGCAAAGTTTGCAGATGATATGAAGATAGGTGGAGAGACAGATAGTTTTGAGGAAGTAGTGGCTACAGAAGGACTTTTGACAGTTTAGGAGAATGGGCAAAGAAGTGGCAGATGGAATACAGTATTGGGACATGTGTAGTCATGCACTTTGGTAGAAGAAATTAAAGGGTTGACTATTTTCTAAGCGGAGAGAAAATACAAAAATCTGAGGAGCAAAGGGTCTTGGGAGTCCTTGTGCAGGATGATCTAATAGGTTAATTTGCAGATTATGTCTGTGGTGAGGAGGGCAAATACAAAGTTAGCATTCATTTCAAGAGGACTAGAATATAAAAGCAAGGATGTAATGTTGAGATATTATAAAGCACTGCAGAGGCCTCATTTTGAATAATGTGTGCAGTTTTGGGCCTGTTACCTTAGAAAGGATGTACTGAAACTGGAGAGAGTTCAAAGGAAGTTCACAAAATGATTCCAAGATTGAATGGCTTGTCATATGAAGAGCTTTTGATGGCTCTGGACCTGCATTCATTAAAACTCAGAATGAGGAGGTGATCTCATTGAACCTATCGAATGGTGGAAGGCCTTGATAGAGTAGATGTGGAGAATATGTTTCCTATGGTAGGAGACTCTAAGGCCAGATGACTGAATAGAGGGGTGTCCTTTTAAAATGGATATGAGGACGAATTTCTTTAGCCAGAGAATGGTGAATCTGTGGAATTCCTGGCCACAGGCAGCTGTGGAGGCTGTCTTTATGTATATATAAGGCAGAGGTTGATAGATTCTTGATTGGTTAGTGCATGAAAAGATATAGGGAGAAGACAGGAGATTGGGGCTGAGAGGAAAATTGGATAAGCCATGATGAAATGGTGGAGCAGACTTGATGGGCCAAATGGCCTAATACTGCTCCTATATCTTATGGTCTTATTTCTTATAGTATGTACAAACCCCATTTCCAGAAAAGTTGGGATATTTTCCAAAATGCAATAAAAACAAAGATCTGTGATGTGTTAATTCACGTGAACCTTTATTTAACCGACAAAAGTACAAAGAAAAGATTTTCAATAGTTTTACTGACCAACTTAATTGTATTTTGTAAATATACACAAATTTAGAATTTGATGGCTGCAACACACTCAACAAAAGTTGGGACAGAGTTAAAATAAGATTGAAAAGTGCACAGAATATTCAAGTATCACCGGTTTGGAAGATTCCACATTAAGCAGGCTAATTGGTAGCAGGTGAGGTATCATGACTGGGTATAAAAGTAGCAGCCATCAAAGGCTCAGTCTTTGCAAGCAAGGATGGGTCGTGGCTCACTCCTTTGTGCCAAAATTCGTGAGAGAATTGTTAGTCAGTTCAAAAGGAACATTTCCCAACGCAAGATTGCAGAGAATTTAGGTCTTTCAACATCTACAGTACATAATATTGTGAAAAGATTCAGAGAATTCAGAGACATCTCAGTGCGTAAAGGGCAAGGTCGGAAACCACTGTTGAATGCGTGTGATCTTCGAGCCCTCAGGTGGCACTACCTAAGAAACCGTCATGCTACTGTGACAATTATAGCCACCTGGGCTTGGGAGTACTTCGGAAAACCATTGTCACTTAACACAGTCCGTCGCTGCATCCAGAAATGCAACTTGAAACTGTATTACGCAAGGAGGAAGCCATACATCAACTCTATGCAGAAACGCCGGCGAGTTCTCTGGGCCCGAGCTCATCTCAGATGGACCGAAAGACTGGAACCGTGTGCTGTGGTCAGATGAGTCCACATTTCAGCTAGTTTTCGGGGAAAACGGGCGTCGAGTTCTCCGTGCCAAAGATGAAAACAACCATCCTGATTGTTATCAGCGAAAGGTGCAAAAGCCAGCATCTGTGATGGTATGGGGGTGCATCAGTGCCCACAGCATGGGTGAGTTGCATGTATGTGAAGGTACCATTGACTCTGAGGCGTATATTAGGATTTTAGAGAGACATATGTTGCCATCAAGGCGACATCTCTTCCCGGGACGTCCATGCTTATTTCAGCAGGACAATGCCAGACCACATTCTGCAGGGGCTACAGCAGTGTGGCTTTGTAGACACGGAGTGCGTGTGCTTGACTGGCCTGCTGCCAGTCCAGATCTATCTCCTATTGAAAATGTATGGCGCATCATGAAGAGGAGAATCAGACAACGGAGACCACGGACTGTTGAGCAGCTGAAGTCTTATATCAAGCAAGAATGGATAAAATTTCCAATTGCAAATCTACTACAATTAGTATCCTCAGTTCCAAAACGATTAAAAAGTGTTATTAAAAGGAAAGGTGATGTAACACAATGGTAAACATGCCTCTGTCCCAATTTTCGTTGAGTCTGTTACAGCCATCAAATTCTAAATTTGTGTTTATTTACAAAATACAAGTAAGTTAGTCAGTAAAGCTATTGAAAATCTTTTCTTTGTACTTTTGTCAGTTAAATAAAGGTTCACATGAATTAACATATCACAGATTTTTGTTTTTATTGCATTTTGGAAAATATCCCAACTTTTCTGGAAATGTGGTTTGTATATAAACCTTTTTTTTGCACTTTTTTATTATAACAGTCTTTTTTTCTTGCACTTCACTGTTGCTACAAATAAAATTTCAAGGCATATGCTAATAAAGTTCATTCTGATTCTGTTCCAAGTGCTGTCTTCCTTCAATATTCCTTGAATTTTAAAAGCAGCATTTTGGGGATCTCTGATACTTAAGATTATAGGAGAGACTGATTTAAGTATCTTTTAAACCAAAATTTGGTTGCTTCACGTGATGCCTCATCTTTGCAACCTTGCGGATACCCTGCAGACTTCACACTGTGGCTTAATAAAAAAGAAAGTGCTTTCATAATTATTGTCTTTAAGCTCATAAGTGTGGAATGTTGCTGTGCATTTTGATAGCATGATTTTGAAAAAGTATTTTACCTTTCCTAATTTTTACAGCTCAATATGAAGGATTCGAGGAATGCTAAGTATATTGAAAACCATATTTCGCTGAATGATCTGAGGGCTTTTGTTTGTGTGAACATGGAAGACATGGACACATTCCTTCGTGAGGTGAGTGATGTCCACAAGTAGGACTTTTATTTTTCTTTTTAAAGAGGAAGCTTTGCATTTCAAAAGTATTAGTTTTTCATTTGAAGTGAGATTTATTTGTTCTTCCAAATTTTCTTGACTGCTCTACTGTATATCCAATCACAAACAAGAGAAAATTTGCAGATGCTGGAAATCCAAGCGACACACTCAGAATGCTGCAGGAACACAGCAGGCCGGGCAGCATCTATGGAAAAGAATAAACAGTCGATGTTTTGGGCCGAGACCCTTCATCAGGACTGGAGAAAAAAGATGAGAAGTCAGCATAAGAAGGTGGGGTGGGGAAGAAATGCAAAGTAGTAGATGATAGGTGAAATTGGGAGCAGGTAAATGGTGAAGTAAAGAGCTGGGAAGTCGATTGTTGAAAAAAATGAAGGAGAAGGGGGGAATCTGATGGGAGAGGATGGAAGGCCATGAAGAAAGGGAAAGAGAGGAGGAGCACCAGAGGTAGTTAAGGAAATAAGGTGAGAGAGGGGAATGGAGAATGGTGAAGTGGAGTGGGTGGTGGGCCATTACTGGAAGTTCCGGAAATCGATGCTCATGCCAACAGCTAGGAGGCTACCCAGACAGAATATGAGGTGTTGCTCTTCCAGCCTGGGTGTTGCCTCATTGCGGCAATGGAGAAGACCATGGACTAACGTCTGAATGGGAATGGGAAGTAGAATTAAAATAGGTGGCCACTGGGACATCCCACTTTTTCTCCTGGATGGTGCATAGGTCTTCTGATCTACATTGGGTCGGACCGATATACAGGTGGCCATAACAGGAGCACCAGATACAGCAGGTGACCCCCAACAGACTCACAGGTAAAGTGTTGCCTCACCTGGAAGGACCTGATGGCATGAACATTGATTTCTCAAACTTCTGGCAATGGCTGCCATATCTCCTTCACCATTCCCCTTTCCCATTTCCCTCTGCCACCTTATCTCCTTACCTGCCCATCACTGCCCTCTGGTGCTCCTCTGCCTTCCCTTTCTTTTATGGCCTTCTGTCTTCTCCTATCAGATTCCCACTTCTCATTTATCTTTCACCAACCAACTACCAGCTCTTTACTTCACCCCTCCTCCTCTCCTGGTTTCACCTATCAACTACTCCCTTGTACTTCTTCCCTCCCCGCTTATTCTGACTTCTCATCTTTTTTTCTTCAGTCCTGATGAAGGGTCTCGGCCTGAAAAGTTGACTGTTTACTCATTTCCATAGATGCTGCCTGGCCTGCTGCATTTCTCCAGCATTTTCTGTGTATATTGTACATCCATCTAGTTTATCTTGCTTCCTTTACTTTTATTTGAGCCTTAAGAGACATGCAGAAGCTGCCAACTCATCATTCACCCTTTTTGTGTGCTGTCACACAAGGCCAAAATTTCTCAATGAGAGGATAAAATGTGCAAGGTCATATAAATCAAAATAGTACTGCCATCTCCGTTTTTATTATTTTCTTGGTTATTGTGTTGAATCTTTACATCAAATGGCTTAAATAGAAAATAAATGATGAGAAGAATGTTTAATTGGAATTAGATGCTGATGACTATATGGTTGCAAGATATTAAACTAAGAATTTTATGGTAATCGGGGAATTAGAACCATACTGGAATTAGACCCAAGTTAGACTTACAATTAGGCAAGGAAGCATTTTTATTACATTTTAATGAGTAACTTGCATGTAAAGTTATATTTGTTTTTACATTATTATTACACCAATGATTTTATTTGACTATTTCAATTATAATAATAGTCATAATAGCTATGATCTGTTCACTGATCTCCAATGAAAGAATGGATAGCCTTAAGCAACATCTAAATTTGGAGAATGGAAAGGACCAGAGCAGAAACCCAGGTTCGTGAGTGTGGTTGCTGTCCACGCTCATGTTGGTTGAAATTGTGTGTGTGTGTGTGTGTGTCAGTTACTTGCATATGCAGCAAATTTGGAAGTGTGTGGGGGGGGGGGGGGCTTAGGAGGGAAAACTGCAGGGAGCAAAGTAAGCTGGAACATGATTCCCAATAAATTAAATTGATTGACACTAATATTACACAATCAGGTTCGTGATAAACAGAAGCTAAAAGTGAATGCGGTGTGTGCACCTCCTGTTTCAATGGCAGGAAAGCCACCTACTAGGCCCATTCAAGAACTTAAGTAAGTAGTTTACGTTTTCTTTGCTTAAACTATTTTTATTCTCCAAGATGCTAAATAGCTGAATAATTTGTGGAAGGTTTTCTTTGTGCTTTGAACCTTAAATGGCTAACTTTTTATTTGGAAATGTATGTAATTCTGACTCTGCTGTGTTTTTCTTTTTTTTTGTTTGGCTTGAACTTTTCCTATAATAATTCTGCTTTGCATAGGTTTCTTGAACTAGTCATCAAAAATGAAAAATAAACATTTGTAATCTTAAATGTAGCACTTGTAATATTTTAATACTTCTAATCAGATCTCAATTTTTATGCAAGAAGCACGTATTTCTACAGTGATTTTCATGACCTTGAAACATTACAGTGCTTTAAAACCAATGAAATACTTTGAAAATATACTCACCATTGCAATGAAAGGAATGCAGCCATTAATTTAATTTGTGTACAAGTTCTTGCCACTACCTATGTATATATGTGTAACAAAATTCATTTACGGGATTACCATTTTTTAATAGAGGAAGGACTGAGCAGAACAATGCACTGTAATTCCATAAAGTAGGTAGGTCAGCACTTAAGTGACTGTTCAAAATTGCATAAAGGATCATGGCATCTCTCTGGACTAATATTTGCTTATTCATTAGTTGTCTGGAACACCAGGGATAATTCTGCGCTCTTTTCACTGGATCATCAGGCTATATATTTGTCTTTGATTCTGTGGAGTGAGACTCTGACTTAGGCAAGAGAATCTGTTATGCACTGAACAAGAGAGATAGCATTTGCAGGGAAAATTTATTTCTCTGTTACTGTACATTTACACTGACTTACTGCGTTATGTATTATGCGAAAATTCTGGACTAAATCTACGAATCTCTACACTGCTTTACAACACTGCATACTGAACTCTACTACATACCAATACCATTGAGTATTTAACTGATTATGATTTGTGCTGTATTTATTTTCATTTTTATTACTTAGAGATAAAGTGAAGAATAGTCCCTTGTCGTTCTACCCCAGTAACCCCCAACAGTGCTGATTTAACCCTAACTTGATCACAGGATAATTAACAATGACCATGTAGCCTATCTGGAACATCTTTGGACTATGGGAGGAAACCAGAGCACCCAGGGGAAAACCCGGAAACTCCTTACAGAGGATGTCAGAATTGAACTCTGAAATGTTGACTTTGCTTAAGATCAAAAATAACTGAAGAACTTGACATTTGTAACACTAATTGTTGCAGTTTTCTTAATGTTGACTGCATCTTGATATTAATTGTTACTATAAGGGCAGCTCCCTTTAATCAAAAATAAAAACCTATTGTGTAACCTGCATGTCGATTTTCCTTGACCATTTTCTTTACCTTTTGGGATCTTTTCTTTCAGCAGTTTGCTTTATTATATCCCAATTAACAGTGGGTATTCTGTCTGTCTTTTGATAGAAGTTACGGTTTTGTATCCTATTTGCGAGAGCTGATTGATGCACCCGAACCTGTAATGAGCTATCTTTGTGAACATTACAAAGTTTATGATGTTCCTATAGGAACAGCAAAGACTAGATCGATGATTGAAAAGGTAGGTATTTTTAATTGACGACTTGTATTCAAGTTGTATCAGAAGCATAGCATGTTTAAGCAAGGAGTCCTGCAAGATTACCGATTGCCACCCTCAATAGTGCTGTACCACATTCACTCAGGTCACGCTTCTTCTGATACAATTTCAGTTCATTCCACAGCTTACCGTTATCATGTAGTAGTATCTAGCTATGTTAAAATATCATTTTTCAGATCTGGGTCCATTTTCCTTGTCACATCAAGGCCATGTTGATATTTTCCTCTCTAGGATTCTGACACTAGCACAGTCTTTTGTCCATCTGCATCTGCTTTCCCAGTATCCTTTTCTAGGTCATAAGCAATCATGGAAGTGCAAATAATCATGTCTCCATTTTAAAAACTGCCCTGTGTCCATGATAATCCAAGTAATTCACTGTCTATCTTAATCCCTAGAGATTCTTTTTCTCTAATGTATTATGTCAGAAGTTTTTTGAAAATAGGTAATGCCCGTTCATCTGCCTAAGCATCTTCACAAAATTCATCTTTGACTTTTATTCCTGTGGACATGCTTCATTTCTCCCAAGGCTCTTCTCAGAAAACATTGTTAAGTATGTTTACGAATAGCTACTTTCCAAAAATTAATGTCAAAAAAAGGTCAGTTATTTTCCACTTTTGTCTTGCTGTATTTTTCAATTAACTAAAATCTCCCACTAATACAACCCTATTATTCTTACAACTCTGAGCAATTTCTCTACACACCAACTCCTGAAGTTCCCGCTGACTAATAGCCCCATTAGAGTGACCCTAATTATTTCTAATTTCTACCCATATGGCCTCATGATAATCCCTCAAGAATACCATCACTAAGTACTGCTGTTATGTCCTCCCTTAACAAAAAACACCCCTTTTTCACTGACCTATACCTTTGTTATGTCTATATCATCTGTATATTCATCTTTTGTCCGAAGTATTTAACATGCATCACCCTAAATGTGTTAATTGATCCTCAATATATAACGCAGTTTTTTGTCAACTCTGTACTGAATTTTGCAGTGATTAATATATGCTAACAGCCCTGGGTTTTGTGTGTGTAGTTTCTCAGTCATCCAGGTTATTGTATATCAAGCGGTAGTAAATCAAGGCAACTGAATTTGCTGTGTTGTGAAGATGTTTCACCATTCATCCGAGAAGCTTCTTCAGTTCTAATCCATGGTGGGTAGTTCTTCGGTTTATAAATTCTGAGTTGTTTAAAGGTATTGTAGTCACATGACCTTCTTAACGACCCTCTTGTGATTGCTATACCTTTAAACAACTCACAGACAAACCAGAAACAAGCGTAAACAAACCGGAAAACTACCCACCATTGATTAGAACTGAAGAGGCCTATTGGATGAGTGGCAAAACGTCTTCTAGCCAACACAGCAAGTCCAGTTGCCTTGATTTGCCACTGCTTGATAAACCCTGGGTTTTGTTTCTTTCACTTTCAGAAACGTCTCACATATTCATAATTGGATTCTCTGTGATCTAATAGTGTACGAGTGACCATAATTTATCAGCAATCAGACTGAATAAATCAAAGATCAGAGGGCAGTCTTTTTAATATTAATCTTTTCTCATTATAGATGATGGTTTTCACATCTGTAAAGGAATAGATTTTAACATATGATTCCCCTCTTTCTGCACTCAATTCTTTATAGCAATCAGTAGAGCAGATTGTTCAGATATTGATGAAAGTTATGTTGATTATATTCCTTTAATACAGGAAAAAAACCTGTAAGTCTTTTGATATCTTGAGTTCGTAGTCCAAGAGACAAGATCTTACTAATTTTTTGTCGTCGTAGTCAAATCAGAACGCTGGTCTATATAACCTGTATTGTCCAGGGAGAAGGATGTACCACAGCATATTTTCTAACAATGCGAATTAGTGTGCAACATTCTAACCAACATTGATGTTTTGCAGGTGATAAAAGAAACTCATCTGCGTCAGATCTATACAGGGGAAGAGCGATACAGTGTAAAAAAATCAGTATACTCCAATAAGGTTATTTCAAGCAACACGTCATTGAAAAATGCACAGTTCCTCACTGTTCAAGTGGATGTGGAGGAACGGAGGCGATTGGATGATCAAGCAAAAGTAAGTTTTCAGACAATTATAATGGTTTTTTGTTTGAATGTGAAAGTATTAAAAATTCCATTTCTCAACTACAGAAATTACCCCAGGTCATGATCCTCTGAATGGGAGAACTTTCTTTTAATGTAATATTGATACTCCCTGAGTCAACCAAGGGTTCTGAGAACTGTCTGTAATATGAAGCGTCTGTAAGTCAGAAACATTAGTTAGTGGCTGATGTTGCAGAAGTTCCATTGGTAAGTTAATTAGCTGCAGGTTAGAAAATATTTCACTGAGTTTTAGATCTTAGAATTAAGTAATACAAATCTGAACTACAGATTCAAAACATTTTGGGCCATGGAATTTAGAATGCCGGACTAGAAAGATCTTGGAACATAGAACAGAAAACCTATGGCACAATACAGGCCCTTCAGCCCACAAAGCTGTGCTGAACATGTCCTTACCTTGGAACTACCTAGGCTTACCCATAGCCCTCTATTTTTCTAAGCTCCATGTACCTATCCAGGAGTCTCTTAAAAGACCCTATCGTTTCCACCTCCACCACCGTTGCTGGCAGCCCATTCCACGCACTCACCACTCTCTGCGTTTTTAAAAAAAAAACTTAACCCTGACATCTCTGTGCCTACTTCCAAGCACCTTAAAACTATGCCCTCTTGTGCTAGCCATTTCAGCCTCTGACTATCCACATAATCAGTGCCTCTCACTATCTTGTACACCTCTACCAGGTCACCTCTCATCCTCCGTTGCTCCAAGGAGAAAAGGCTGAGTTCACTCAACCTATTCTCATAAGGCATGCTCCCTAATCCAGGCAACGTCCTTATAAATCTCCTCTGCACCCTTTCTATGGTTTCCACGTCCTTTCTGCAGTAAGGCGACTAGAATTGAGAACAGTACTGCAAGTGGGGTCTAACCAGGGTCCTATATAGCTGCAACATTACATCTCTGCTCTTATACTCAATCCCACAGTTGATGAAGGCCAATGAACCATATGCCTTCTTATCCACAGAGTCAACCTGCGTAGTGTCTTGTCTAAACTAGGCTTTTAGTTATAATAATACTTTTATTCTGTTAGATACAGCATGGTTTTCCTCATAGTTGTTGTGGTCTGGAACTGGTTGGTTCATATAAGGAGCTGTACTATAACCATATTAGCATCACTTTTTGTGACTATTTTGTTAGCTGCCTCTTCATTTCAGTGTAAAGTGAACTGCAGGGAGAGAGCAAGGAGTAAAAGGAAGTTGCATAACATCGTATGCTGTTTGTATACTTTGTAGGAAATAACTACAAAGCTAAATGCGCTGGAATCCCGCCTTGCTGAAATTTCTGAGACACACCGACGTCTCGAGTGGAAAGATAATGAACTGAGGACAAAAAAGAAAGAACTTTTGGAGATGAAAAGCAAGAGAAGGCAACTCGAACAGAAAATCAGCACAAAGAATGACAGGTACAGAATGACCCTCTTTACTGTGCATTCAGGTACAATGTAAATCCTGAGGGTATCTTGTGTAGAAAACAGCAAACACCGCCCATTAACAGTACAACAAAATTCTGGATTTAGCTGGCTATCTGGCTGGGTATTTAAGGATTCCCATCCTTTTTTATGCCATGGGTCCCTACTATTAACCAAGGGGTCTGTGGACCCCGGGTTGGGAACCCCCAATTTAAGAGGTGATTTTTGGAGATGCACAAGAATATAAAAAACACATTGTTAGGTATATTTTCAGCGTGCATAATATTAAAGAAAAATAAATGAATTTCTCTGTTTACTGAAAAGTTAAATTTTATGTGGGGAAAATATTTCCATGAAAATTATTTTATTGAATAGAGAAGGGTTCACTCTTTATATTTGAATGGTTCTTGATATTCCAGTTTTGCATTGGGTATATTTTAAGTGTCATATTAGTTACAGGTAGTCCCCAGGTTACGAACGAGTTCCGTTCCTGAGTCCGTCTTTAAGTCGGATTTGTACGTAAGTCGGAACAGGTACATCTGGTATTATTTAGCATCAGTTAGTCAAACGTTTATCTTAGTATATAGTATATATTTTACCTTTCTATGCATATAAAACACTTAAGAAACGTATGTATTTCAATAATTAAGCCACTGCATTGCTTAGTAAAAATTGTAGCTTTCATCGGGGCAGGGCCTTTCACATGCTCCATTATTCTCACTTTATCCTTTAAAATTGTTCCGATCGTTGACCGACTGTAGCCTAACGCTTTTCCAATGACGATGAAGTTTCACGTCTTTCTGATACTTTATTTTCAATTGTTATTGTTTTCCGTCAACAGAACAGAAACACTGCGGGCGGCGGGTCCCGAGCTCCGCCAGGTCCTAAAGTCCACCATAGTGAGACAGGTTAAATGGGACAAGTGGGGGCAGTGCTGACTGGAAAAGGAGGGGGGGGGTGTCAGGGTGAATCTTGCTAAGAAAAATTTAAGCCAAATACAAAGTTAACACACTCAACACAGAGTCAATGGCAACGACTTAAAGTGGCAAATGGCATCGTGATCTGACTTAAAATGGCGGACAGCATTCTCCTTCCTTGGTTTGTTAAGTACAGTTGGCCCTCCTTATCCGCGAATTCCACATGCGCGAATTCAACCCACTGCGAATCGGGAAAACCTGGAAGTGCTCTTCCAGCACTTGTTGTTCGAGCATGTACAGACTTTTTTTTCTTGTCATTATTCTCTAAGCAGTGCAGTATAACAACTATTTTACATAGCACTTACATTGTATTAGGTATTATAAGTAATCTAGAGATGATTAAAGTATGCAGGAGGATGTGCATGGGTTATTGTGGATTGGGATCGAAAAAAATTATAAGTTCTCTTACTAAGTAAGTCGGAACAGGTACATCCAGTATTATTTAGCGTCAGTTAGTCAAACGTTTATCATAGCATATAGTATATATTTTACCTTTCTATGCATATAAAACGCTTAAGAACGTATGTTTCAGCGCCGGGCTTGGGAACGGACGTTCCGGAGTTTGATTCAGTGACAGACCACTCCCGTGTGCGCTCTCCACCGTGCCGGGTTGATATGGAGGATCAAAAACCCAAAACCCAATAATTAAACCACTGTGTTGCTTAGTAATAATTGTAGCTTTCATCGGGGCAGAGCCTTTCTCACTTTATCCTTTAAAATTATTCCAATCATTGACCGATGTAGCCTAACACGTTTCCAGTGACCGATGGCGTTTCACCTCATTCCGATCGCTTTATTATTTCCTTTATTTTCAATCGTGATTGTGATTATTTTCGTGAACAGAAACACTGCGGATTCAGAGCTCTGGGTCCTAAGGTCCAGTGCATTGAGTCAGGTTGAATAAGGGACTTGAGCATCCGCGAGGGGTCCCGGGACCAATCCCTCTCGGATAAGGAGGGCCGATTGTATGAGTTGTTTGTAAGTCGGACGTTCATAACTTGGGGACTGCCTGTACTGCATTTGCTGCTTTTGTCATTCTAGTTTGGAAGAATCATATGCACACCTTGAAGTATGTAATATTAGTAAACTATAAAACTAAAGTGAGTGCCAAGCACTGATAGAACTTGCATTATTGTTAATTATGCCAAACAAGCAGCACCTTACTCTGAGTGGTTATATTAGATTGTTGCATAACACCTGTTGCTTCTTTGTATTATTTAAATTATGTACAAACCCCATTTCCAGAAAAGTTGGGATATTTTCCAAAATGCAATAAAAACAAAAATCTGTGATATGTTAATTCACGTGAACCTTTATTTAACTGACAAAAGTACAAAGAAAAGATTTTCAATAGTTTTACTGACCAACTTAATTGTATTTTGTAAATATACACAAATTTAGAATTTGATGGCTGCAACACACTCAATAAAAGTTGGGACAGAGGCATGTTTACCATTGTGTCACATCACCTTTCCTTTTAATAACACTTTTTAATCGTTTTGGAACTGAGGATACTAATTGTAGTAGATTTGCAATTGGAAATTTTGTCCATTCTTGCTTGATATAAGACTTCAGCTGCTCAACAGTCCGTGGTCTCCGTTGTCTGATTCTCCTCTTCATGATGCGCCATACATTTTCAATAGGAGATAGATCTGGACTGGCAGCAGGCCAGTCAAGCACACGCACTCCGTGTCTACAAAGCCACACTGCTGTAGCCCCTGCAGAATGTGGTCTGGCATTGTCCTGCTGAAATAAGCATGGACGTCCCGGGAAGAGATGTCGCCTTGATGGCAACATATGTCTCTCTAAAATCCTAATATACGCCTCAGAGTCAATGGTACCTTCACATACATGCAACTCACCCATGCCGTTGGCACTGATGCATCCCCCATACCATCAGAGATACTGGCTTTTGCACCTTTCGCTGATAACAATCAGGATGGTCGTTTTCATCTTTGGCATGGAGAACTCGACGCCCGTTTTTCCGAAAACTAGCTGAAATGTGGACTCATCTGACCACAGCACAGGGTTCCACAGTCTTTCGGTCCATCTGAGATGAGCTCGGGCCCAGAGAACTCGCCGGCATTTCTGCATAGAGTTGATGTATGGCTTCCTCATTACGTAATACAGTTTCAAGTTGCATTTCTGGATGCAGTGACGGACTGTGTTAAGTGACAATGGTTTTCCAAAGTACTCCCGAGCCCAGGCGGCTATAATTGTCACAGTAGCATGACGGTTTCTTAGGCAGTGCCGCCTGAGAGCTCGAAGATCAAGCGCATTCAACAGTGGTTTCCGACCTTGCCCTTTACACACTGAGATGTCTCTGAATTCTCTGCAATCTTGCGTTGGGAAATGTTCCTTTTGAACTGACTAACAATTCTCTCACGAATTTTGGCACAAAGGGGTGAGCCACGACCCATCCTTGCTTGCAAAGACTGAGCCTTTGATGGACGCTACTTTTATACCCAGTCATGATACCTCACCTGCTACCAATTAGCCTGCTTAATGTGGAGCCTTCCAAACTGGTGTTACTTGAATATTCTGTGCACTTTTCAATCTTATTTTAACTCTGTCCCAACTTTTGTTGAGTGTGTTGCAGCCATCAAATTCTAAATGTGTGTATATTTACAAAATGCAATTAAGTTGGTCAGTAAAACTATTGAAAATCTTTTCTTTGTACTTTTGTCAGTTAAATAATGGTTCACGTGAATTAACACATCACAGATTTTTGTTTTTATTGCATTTTGGAAAATATCCCAACTTTTCTGGAAATGGGGTTTGTAATATGAGTGCAAACTAAATGAAATCAGCTTTGTTAGCCTGAGGAAAAGAGATATTCAAGATCAAGTTTAATTGTCGTTCAATCATATTTCAGCCAGGTTCTGTAAAAATTTATTTTCAATTTGATCTCTGAATAATCCAACAGTCCTGAAAACGCAAATATTGGCAGCAAGCTCCT
The DNA here is from genome assembly GCF_048418815.1 of Hemitrygon akajei. Taxonomy (NCBI): domain Eukaryota; kingdom Metazoa; phylum Chordata; class Chondrichthyes; order Myliobatiformes; family Dasyatidae; genus Hemitrygon; species Hemitrygon akajei. Next base: position 65,676,577 of record NC_133129.1, read on the forward strand.
TATCTGAGGCATTGATGGTCTTGTCACAAAGTATTTTCATGTTAGCAGACAAATGTTGCTCAGTCCTCATATTTGGCAATATTTTCTAAGTCTCAAGCAGATGGAGATGGATACCATCAATCTCGAAGAGGAAGAACGAAAAGCTAATACAAAGTTGAAAGCAATCTATACCCAAAAAGCCAAGCTGGTTTCAGAGTTAACACAGCTTATTAAGGTAAGATTCAAAGGAATTTATGGAGCAATTCATAAATATTGCTCCATGACTCTAAATCTCTGGCGAAATACCTTGAAAAGTATGTGAGGAAATTATGTTAGTGTAATAATTTTGCTTTTGTTGAGAAAAATCACAAATTTGTTTATCTGTACTCTTTAGTAAGGGAATAGTATCTGTGAAAAGTGCTATATAAATTATTACAAATACTTAAATTTTTGTATGAAATTAATTCTACAGTTTTATTTGCTGAGTTAACTCATTCAAAAATAAACAGTAAGACCACAGAGTTTTAGACTTTTCTACTATGGGGAAAAAAGCTTGACATTATCTATGCCTCTCAAGTGATGTGGTCTATTCTGTGTAAATGGATTGTTATGCTTCTGAAAGACTTGGAGCTTGTATTACTGCAGTGAAATTCGTGAAGTACAGAAACCTTGGTTTCATTTTTGTTATTGTTTTTGTTAAAGGAAAATGCAGTTGATGGAATGGAAAATTCTTTAGCATCCAAAGTTCACGTAATTTTATTATCAAAGTCATTGAGGCAGATTACCACATTCTTCTTATGCACTGGTAAAATTAAAGGATGCTTGAACCACAGACTTCTGAAGCATTAATGATGTCAGTGAGCACTCCAGATCTTCAGTACTCAACCATGTACTCTGCTTGGGCTAGATACTTTTCCATCACCCTCCTCAAGGATGCTCTCATGCTGGCCTCAGATTCTGAAATTGCTGGATCATTGGGGATGGTGGGAGTCTGTAAAGTTTCTCTATGTTTTGTTGGCCAAAAATAGCAGAGAACATACTGTGCCTGGATCAGAACCCTGCAAGTATACAATCCTGGTGATAGTGAACATTGTATAATATTGGGTAATCCGGGTGAAGAAGTCAACATTTCATCAGAGCTCAGTACTCCAGCTGTACCCACAAACTCATAAAGAAGCTGAGCATACCCCCCCCCCAGCCTTTGCACACTTATGTACACTACAAATTAACATTTATAATTACTTTTATCCTTTTTAATGTTTCCACTATATTAAGCATCTCTATCGGCTTGGAAGGTGGCTAGACCATTCACTGAAATAATCATTAATTTATTATAGTTGCATACAAAACATTATCAACCATTGAAATGACAGATAATGTATTGTAAACCTTGTGCTGAAACAGTCTCTTCCACCGTTTCCTACCTAGAATGCTGTGTAGACTTTCCATTCCACTGAAATTGGGAGCATGAATGAACAATCTGTTGTAGCTGTTCACAGATGCATTAAGTAATATAGGGTTTCCAATGGGATTGAGAGGAAGTATGCTCAGTTACACTTGTGACCTTTTGTTTTTAGACCTGCATGAGGCTGAACATGGATAAAGTTGGCTTTGTTCTTGAAAACACATTATTAAGTTATGAAAAGAATCAGCTGGAAACAGAATTTAAAGAATCTACTGTGGAGCAAAAAATGAAAGAGGTATAGTTACCGCACTTTATTCTGATGTATTCTGAGGCTGATGAATGAAGTTCTTTTCCTAGCACTGTTCTTGTCCTCCACTTTCAGGTGGGTACTACATCAATACATTATTTTTCCTAACTTTATACACAAATTTTAGTAGCCTTCATATTTATCAACATTGATTTTGAGAAATTAATACCCCATACAAAATGACATTGACTCAGTTATTATTCTTGCATGATGCAAGTGTTGCCTTCTGCATTTAAAGTTGTACTTGATATTTGCCTTTTTTTTTTGTTCAGTTACTCCATTCTCTTATGTAGAACTATAGTGTAGAAGTAGCTCATTTGGCCAAATAAGTCTATACCAGTGCTCATGATATTGTTTTAATTACGGATATAGCAACAGTACAGAGAGCTGGATGAAAAAAAGCACAAACTTTTGAATATGTGCAAGGAGCGTATGAAAGCAGCCAGGGAGATCTGTGACTTGGATCCAAATCAAAGTGACATTCCTCCAGAACTGATGACAGTAAGTAAAAATGAATTGCTGAATTGTACCATTATGCAGAGACAGAAACATGGAAAATTACAGACCTGGCATGTCATCTCTCTGCAGTGGTGATTCTTATGTGTGGTCTGCCATTGTCCATTTATTAATGGGAGTTAAATGTGTGGTTACAGATGAGCATGATGTGTAATTTACTGATGATTAGGTGCGGGAAAAAAAATAAAGAATGGATTAATCTTGGATTAAACAGAATGGAATGACTCAAAAGTAAAAACAGTAAATTCATAAGACCAGCCAAAAGACATGAAACTTCATTGTATTTGATGTTAATTTAAATTATAGAAGTGTTGCCTCACTAAAAACATGGATAAGTTTAATGAAAGTGAACAATAAGTTTAACTTGTGTACGTATGCTATTAAATCAATACAGTAGAATACATGAAGGCATTTTCCACAGTACATCATCAAAAGTGCAGAATTCCAACTGGTTGCATCACCACCTGGAATGAAGGCTCCAATACTAAGGATCGAAAGAGGCTGCAGAGGGTTGTAGTTTAGCTAGCTCCATCATCAATATCCAACACAAGCCTCACCACCATCAACATAGAAACATATAAAATAGGTGCAGGAGTAGGCCGTTTGGCCCTTCGAGCCTGCACCGCCATTCAGTATGATCATGGCTGATCATCCAACTCATTTCTCTCCATACCCCCGATCCCTTTCGCCACAAGGGCCATATCTAACTTCCTCTTAAATATAGCCAATGAACCGGCCTCAACTGTTTCCTGTGGCAGAGAATTCCACAGATTCACCACTCTCTGTGTGAAGAAGTTTTTCCTCATCTCGGTCCTAAAAGGCTTCCCCTTTATCCTTAAACTGTGACCCCTCGTTCTGGACTTCCCCAACATCGGAAAGAATCTTCCTGCATCTAGCCTGTCCAATCCCTTTAGAATTTTATACGTTTCAATAAGATCCCCCCTCAATCTTCTTAAATTCCAGTGAGTATAAGCCTAGTCGATCCAGTCTTTCTTCATATGAAAGTCCTGCCATCCCAGGAATCAATCTGGTGAACCTTCTCTGTACTCCCTCTATGGCAAGAATGTCTTTCCTCAGATTAGGGGACCAAAACTGCACACAATATTCTAGGTGCGGTCTCACCAAGGCCTTGTACAACTGCAGTAGAACTTCCCTGCTCCTGTACTCAAATCCTTTTGCTATGAATGCCAACATACCATTTGTCTTTTTCACCGCCTGCTGTACCTGCATGCCCACCTTCAATGACTGGTGTACAATGACACCCAGGTCTCGTTGCACCTCCCCTTTTCCTAATCGGCCACTGTTCAGATAATAATCTGTTTTCCTGTTCTTGCAACCAAAGTGGACAATCTCACATTTATCCACATTAAATTGCATCTGCCATGAATTTGCCCACTCACCTAACCTATCCAAGTCACCCTGCATCCTCTTAGCATCCTCCTCACAACTAACACCGCTGCCCAGCTTCGTGTCATCAACATAGAAACATAGAAAATAGGTGCCAGTGTAGGCCATTCGGCCCTTCGAGCCTGCACCGCCATTCAGTATGATCAAGAGCATCTTTAAAAGGCGGAGCCGTGATCAAGGACCTCGCCATCTGGGACATACCCTTATCTCATTACTACTATTAGGGGGAGATACAGGAGGCTGAAGATACACACTCAACATTTTAGGAACAGCTTCTTCTCCATCACCATTAGATTTATGAATGATCCATGAACATTATCTCACTATTTACTTTATTGTAACTTAGTAATTTTTATGTCTTGCACTATACTGCTGCCACAAAATAACAAATTACATGATATTGTCAGTGTTAACCTAATTCTGATTCTGAAACAAATCATTCAGCATACTGTATCATGCCAAGCATAGAGTACCCATTTATATTAATTGCATATGCCAGTTCTTAGTGTGTTTTGGTGATTCAAATATCTTCTCAATGCTTATATTTAAGTACTTAGATGAGATTTGATATTACAATATTTCTAATTAATTTTGTAAAGGATAAGTAATCTTCCATATTAATGCTGGGTGGTGATATGCTAGACATGAAGTAGCATAATTTGCAGCAGTTCAACGCATGATCACATTTGTTACTAAATATAAGAAAAGATTATGCTCTAGAAAACAAATTTGGTTGGTAAAGGCCTGTTTGAGAATGATGGTATAAGAGTACTGGATTGAGCAGAGAGGTGGGCTGTGTTATTGGTACTGTTATTCAGGTTGTACTGGGAAGTTGAAATTTCTTTTATTACTATTTATCTGGTGACGGATGAGCATGGCAAATAGTTGATCGATGGCTAAGCATGATTTGTATTTATTTTTGTTACTCCTCTGTGTATCAGGAATAAGCCTATTGAGCAACCTTATCCTACAGTAATCATTTTATTAACCAGCTGTATCATTCTACTTCTATTACTAAAAATCATTCTGGTAGTTTCATTTGTCCTTTTCTTTTTGTCTAGGCATTTCAGAGTCTTCCCAATTCCCTGGATGAAATAGATGCTTGCCTTAATGAGGAAAAGTCAAGAGCATCATGTTTTACAGGCTTGAATTTTTCAGTAAGGGTTTTTTTTTTGTTTTAACATTTACAGTTTAGATTTACATTTACAGTTTTAATAAATGAAATCGGCAATTTTGTGTTGAAAGCAATGTAAAAAATCCCACTTTAGGACTTTTTGGAATTTGAATACAGCCTATAGATTTCTGTTTTTTTAGTGAAAAAAGGCTCAGGTTGCAGTTACATATTTCAAAATATTCAAACGCTATAGCTGGAAAAGAATTGCATTTACTTTGCTCTTTTTTCCTGACTCTTAAACATTCCAAACCACTCCAGAGAACATTTTGAGTATAACTAGAATCTTACCTGTGCCACTTTTCATCAGATATGCAGGTTCAAAGTGTCTGCTTTTGTGGTTTATAACTCTGAATTACTCTGCAGCATCATCAACTTGATAAGCCAAATGGTCTCTTCCTTAAGCAACCATATTAGACTGAATCCTGCTGAGTGAATACCAATACAGGTTGAGCACCCTTTTTCCGAAAATGCAAAATCCGTAAACCTCCGAAATCCAGATTTTTTTTGAGAAGTGACATGATGCCCAATGGAAAATTCCACAAGGCACTGAAGAAACCCAGATCTCTGAGAAGCGACCTCACATATCCCAAGTAGGGCTTTGTTGCCACCAATTCATTTTCAGCCGTCATCACAGCCAGATCTTTGTGCATAATTCACAGTAATGACAATGTGTTTTATGCTTACTCTCTGCACTGTGCTAATGACGATGATATTGTTAACATGGTAGAAAAGGTGCCCATAGACGACATGGTGAAAATGTGTGGTGGACTAATTGAAGGGCTAGAGCAGCGTGCATTTATAACAGAACAAGAAAGGGCAGCAGGGTAACGTAGTGATTAGCACAACAGTTTACAACGCCAGCGACACAGCTTCAATACCTACCGCCATCTCTAAGGAATCTGTACATTCTCCCCTTGACTGTGGGTTTCCTTTGGGTCCTCCAGTTTCCTCCCACAATCCAAAGATGTGTCAGTTGGTAGGTTAATTGGCCATTGTAAGTAGTCCCTTGATTAGGCTAGGGTTAAATCAGGGGATTGCTGGACAGTGCAGCTTGAAGGACCTACTCTGCACAGTATCTCAGTTTAAAAAAAAATGAAATTATGTTGGTTTATAAAATCAAAAAATTGCTACGATAGAAACCCTTGTTAATGAGGCAGATGACACTGGGGGAAAAACATTTTAAAAAATCTGAATTTCAGCTCCACCTAAAAGCCCATGTTTGAGTCTAACATGATCAGCATCACTATTGTGTTAAAATGTTGACTTTTTTCATAGTTTTCATTGCATTTACCTGTAATTAAATTTTACCTTTTGTTTTATATGTTACATAAAACTAAAAAGGTAAAATGCTAATACTGTGTACTGTAACCTTTTAATCAAAACATGACAACATAAGTGGAGACTGAAAGCCTGCCAATGATTGTTTTTGTTCAACAACTGATTCAGATATTCTCCCAATGTTGTTGTTGTTACCTTGTACATACTATTATATACCATTACTATAATGAAAATATAATTTTTACTGTTAAGTGCATATGTGTAATGAACAAGTGTAAGACAGACTGCTTACCGATAGCACATAAATTCAGAGTTGTTTAGGATATGTGTATAAGATGTATATGTAATATAAATGGATTTTGTGTCTAGACTTGGGTCACATCCCCAAGCTATCTCATTATATAGATGAAAATATTCCAAAATCAGAAACAGTTCTGTCCCAAGCATTTCAGATAAGGGATGCTCAGCTAGTATTAAGTATTGTAAAATTAAAATATTGCAGTTAGATTGTCATTTCACCTAGAAGGAAAGTTTGTGAACTTCTCTACTTATGTTGGAATATGCTTTTGCTGAGTCACATATGGAAATTGGATATGCAGGGTCAATTTACAAGCAGCAGGCTCTCGCAAATAGCAGTCAAAGAGTTAACCACAAACGGATCATCTGGTCAGTTCCATTTATATAGTTAAAAACTGAATTGTGGATACGGAAGCATTTGTAATACAACTGATTATGCTATTGTATATAATGACATGGGGAATAAATACTTGCCAGAAAGCTTTTAGATGTGAGAAGGTTATCGAGATGTACTGAGTAGAATTAAGTTTTGATAATAACATGCATTGATTTCTGTTGAATTAATAACCTGTATGAAATTTATCTCCTTAGGTTGTGGATGAATACAAGCGGAGGAAGCAAGAAATAGAAAATTTATCTGATGAGCTAAATAAAAAAAAGAGCGAATTAGAAAATTACAAGCTAAATATCTCACAGGTATTGGATTAATACTTTCATTGACAACTATATTAATGTTGATTTGGATTTTTAAGTTTTTTTTAACAAACTTAATGTGAGTCAATGTCCTTTCTTCTCTCTGTAGGTAAAAGAAAGATGGCTAAATCCCTTAAAGCAGCTAGTTGAACAAATTAATGAGAAATTTAGTGAGTATTTCCGCTCGATGCAGTGTGCTGGTGAAGTTGACCTCCACACGGACAGTGAGGTAAGACCTTGTATGTTAGTACTGATATATCAATAATGCAGGTACTATTATTTACCTAGTGGTTCATCCCTTGAGTGAATTGCAGTTCCTTCCTTCACCCCAGATGCAGACTGTTACTGGTAAAATTTATAAAATCAACTGCACCTGCAATATCCTAAGAAGTGTCTGCCATTCTTCATTAGTCTTTTGTTCATCTCCCTTTGCTGGAGTTGAGCGATTATTCCCTGAATGTACAATTGCCTTTTTGAATATTGCATTCCTATGACTTGCTGAAATAATATGATACAGCAGTAGTCTTGATGCTGCTTTGTTTCTTCTGTTTTTTTCTCCTGTCTTCTGTTAATGTATCTACTGATGGACATTGGCCCAAATTATACATAATACCCATGCCTTGAAGTGCTCATTTGTTAGTCTTATGGTTGCAGCATTGTCCTTTTTCAGCTGAGCAGCCCTCAGCCACAGCAAGCCTGTGGTCTGTAAGCAGTGACTAGGCCTCAGGAACTTTAGGGATTGCTTCTGAATTACCTTCTCTTTCAGGTAGTCCTTTTGAGCATAGACACTTAGAAACAACTGAAACGTATATAATTTCAAAAAAAATCGGTTTAGTTAAAAATATGTGAAACTGCTGTAAATTCATTAAAAATATAAAACAAAAAACTTTCATTGGATTCTTACCCTCTGACTGCCAAGTGTACTTAACAGGTTTGCACTAGACAAACAATTATCCTACCATGTAGCTGGGGTGGGAGGGGGCAGATGTGAAATGTTGCTGTGTTTTCAGTTTAGGGTGATACGCGACTGCCTCAGTATTCAGTGGTGAAGTCCATTGACAGCCACACAGTCATCTGATCTAGTGCTTTCTGTTGAAAGTAAATTTATTAAAGTGCATATGTGTCACTATACCCTATCCTGAGATTCATTTTTCTTGTGGGAATTCACAGTAGATAACAGAAATAGAATGGAAACAATGAAGAACTACACACAAAGACATACGAACAACAGTGGAGTTTTCCCCGCTTCACTGCTGGTGCAGAAACTGAGCGATGACCCACAAGAGGGACATAAACAATCCAACCTACTATGTTCTCTACATATTGCTGAAATCTGTTGCAATTTGAATGAGAGGTGAATGACACAGCTATTTAAATTCAGTTTTATGAGTTTAACCATTGCTTTTTACTAAGTAGGGAAACTCCTTGAATAACTACATTCACACTCATCACCTATGTCAATTAGAAAGTTATTGTCTTAAAGTTAAAAAAAATGAGGTGCTGACTAAATACTATTATCTAAATGCTCAAACAAACTTGATCAGAAGTTAATTAAAAATGTGATCAGGCCAAAAAACACCTTGACCCTACTCCACCATTGTGGTTGATTTTTTTAACATGAGTTCCCTTTGCTACTAATATACTACATCCCTTCAATCCTTTTTAAACCTAAGCTTTTACTCCTGAAGTAGAGAATTCCAATCCCTCTCTCAGCCCTGATTGACTTCCACATCCTGAGGAAACAGATCTCTCACATATCCCCATAGATATTCCTCAAATCTTCTATATCACAATCAGGTCCTTCCAAACTCTACTGAATATAGGGCATTTTTAGGTCTCTCAAATACTGGCTAAATGTTTCAATCCTATATGTGCTCTTCTCCCCACAGGAGGAATATGACAAGTATGGTATCCGAATTCGAGTGAAGTTTCGCAGCAGCACTCAGTTGCATGAACTCACACAACATCACCAGAGTGGTGGAGAGCGAAGCGTTTCTACAATGCTCTATCTGATGGCACTGCAGGAATTAAACAGATGCCCCTTTCGTGTTGTAGATGAAATAAATCAGGTACTTCTATCAGTGCAAATTTTATTTCTTCCTGTCTTTGAGAGTAACTATTTCAGTGTTAAAGTAGCAGTGCAAAAACTATCATTGCATTTTACTGCACATGAGGTCATTCGTCTCAATGACTGTGCCAGTATAATTTTCTTAATTTGAAGTAAATACTGTTAGAATAACTTGGTTGCCCTTCTTCACAGAAGGAAAATAGGAACCTTTACTTCCAGCTAACAGGGATTGCAGAGGCTCAGTTTAAAGTCATGTAAAAAAGATGCATCTCCAAACTGGTCAACCATTCAATATTCACTCAATTTTTGACCATAAGACATAGGAACAGAATTAGGCCACTTGGCCTATAGAGTCTCCTCCACCATTCCATCATGGTTGATTTATTATCTCTTCCAACCCCATTCTGCTGCCTTTTCCCCATAATCTTTAATGTTTTTACTAATCAAGAATCATCAACTACTTTAAATATACCCAATGATTTGTCTTCCACAGCCATCTGTGGCAATAAATTCCACAGATTCACCACCCTCTGGCTGAAGAATTACCTCCTCTTGCCTGTTCTAAAGGGACGTCCTTGTATTCTAAGGCTATACACTCTGGTCCTAAACCCTCCCTCCCCTTACCACTATAGGAAATGTCCTCTCCACATCCACTCTATCCAGGCCTTTCACTACTCAATAGGTTTCAGTGAGATTCCCGTCATTCTTCTGAAGTCCTGTGAACACAGGCCCAGAGCTATCAAACTGTCCTTGTGTATTTGTCCTTCCATTTCTGGGATCATTCTCGTGAACCTGCTCTAGACCCTCCCCAGTGCCCAAAACTGCTCATAATACTCCTTGCATTCTGACCAATGTCTTATAAAGCCACAGCATTACATCCTTGCTTTTATATTCTGGTCCTCTCAACATGAATGCTTATATTGAAATCACCCTCCTTACCACTTGATCTGCAAGTTAACCTTTAGGAAATCCTGCACAAGAACTCCAAGTCCCTTTGCATCTCCAATTTAAGAATTTGCTCTCGGTTTAGAAAATAGTATACACTTCTACTCCTCTTACCAAAGTGCATAACCTTACACTTCGCTCCACTGTGTTCCATCTGCCACTCCTTTGCCATTTTTTAAATCTTTAAGTCCTGTAGACTTTCTGCTTCCTTAGAATTACCTGTCCCTCCACCTATCTTTGTATCATCCACAAACTTGGCCACAAAGTCATCAATTCCATCATCCAAATAATTGACATATAAGATGAAAACAGTTAGTCCCAACATCCAACCCCTGTGGAACACCACTAGTCACTAACAGCCAACCAGAAAAGACCCTATTTACTCCCACTCTTTGCCTCCTGCCAGTCGCCCAAATCCATGCTAGTATCTTTCCTGTAAAACCATGAGCTCTTGTTATGCAGCCTCAAGTGAGGCACCTTGTCAGAGGCCTTTTGAAATTCCAAGTAAACAACATCCACTGACGAGATCTCCTCAATCTCTTCAGCTCCCTCTTTCAGAACCCTGCGGTGTTGTCCATCTGGTCCAGGTGACTTACCTACTTTCAGACCTTTCAGCTTCTTAAGCAGCAACTGCTTAGTAATAGAGTCTACACTTACTTCTGTCCCCGATACTTACAAATTTCTGGCATGCTTCTCCTGTATTCCACAGTGACGATTGAATGAATGAATGAATGAAATTTTTATTTCGGTCAGTACAAACATAACAAAAAGCTTCATTTTCAAAGATGATTTCATAAAACAAAATTAAGCAATAAAAATCTTTAAAACAGACCAAAAGGGTGTAGGTTGAAGCTACAGCTTATTATGCCTACCCCTCTTACTTATACAAAAACATATTTGGCGTCAGTTATCACATCAAAACAAAAAATTTCATAATCTTTTAACACAAAATCCAATTCCAAGTATCATTTATTTACATTACTCCCATTCATTTTAAATCATGTATTTTATATTTGTTCATTAAATTATTTTTAAATAATTTTTTAAGCTTGTTAAGTGTAGTGCATGTTTCTAAATTCTCACTACAACTGTTCCATAAAACTCACCCCTCTGACTGAAATACAATGACTTTTTTACATTTATGCTTATCCTTTGTTTTTGAAATATACATGTTCCTCTCAAATCACGTTGACTCTCTCATTTTAAACAATCTTTGGATACTTTGTGGTGATTGACGCGAAATACTTATTGAGTTCATCTGCCATATCTTTGTCCCCTAATACTACCTCTCCAGTGTCATTTGCCAGTGGTCCAATATCCACTGTCACCCCGCTTTTACTCTTTATACATCTGAAATATCTTTTGGTATCTTTTTATATTATTGATTAGCTTGCCTTCATATGTCATCCTTCTTGCAAAGAAGCAGTGATACAGATTTTATCTGCTGAATGGCTTTCACAATGGACACTTAATTCTCAAAAGTAATTGTCCACCTTTGCATGAATTAAGCATCCTGACATGGGAAATTTTTGCAATACTTGTGGCAGAAGGGCTGATGTTTATTTACTTTTGATGATTGCAGGGAATGGATCCCACCAATGAAAGAAGGGTTTTTGAAATGGTTGTGCGTGCTGCTTGCAAGGAAAACACCTCTCAGTATTTCTTTATTACGCCCAAGGTACATTGGCTAAACTTAAGTTATGCAGTTGTTCTACTTAAGATTTATGTACAGTTTTGATAGTATAAAGTTATCAGTAATAGAATCTTGCACTGGGGAATATGAAATCATTGCATTAATTTAAGCTTGTATATACACTTGGTAGCCACTTTATTAGATTTATGCTGTACCTAATAAAGTGGCCACTGAATGTATTTTTGTGGTCTTCTGCTGCTGTAGCCCATCCACTTCGAGGTTTGATGTTTTGTGCATTGAGAGATGCTCCTCTGTAGTGATGTGTGGTTATTTGAGTTACTGTTGCCTTCCTGTTAGCATGAGCCAGCTTGCCCATTCTCCTCTGGCCTCTCCCATTAACAAGCTGTTTTCACCCACAAACTGCCATTCACTGGATGTTTTCCTGTTTCTCACACCATTCTCTGTAAACTCTAGACACTTGTACATGAAAATCCCAGGAGATCAGCAGTTTCTGAAATACTCAAGCTATCCCTGTCTACCACCAACAGTCATTGCACAATCAAAGTCACTTAGATCAAATTTCATCCCCATTTTGATGTTTGCTCTGAACAACAACTGAACCTCTTGATCACATCTGCATTAAGTTGCTGCTACATGTTTGGCTTATTACTTGCATTAATGCGCTAGTTTACAGATGGTCACTGAATGTATGTTCACTGAAACCAGAATGATTATTACAAAACAAAATGGTGATAGTTGAGTAAATGGCTATTTTTTAGAACTCAACAAGTGTGAGATTAAAAGGGAACAATATAATTTCAACCTTTTCTTGCAATACCTTGCCTTTGTTTGCTTATTGCACTCATGCTCTTTGGTTTCCTGCAGCTTTTGCAGAACCTCACATATGCTGACAACATGACAGTTCTGTGTGTTTACAATGGGCCACACATGCTGCCACCAGGCAAGTGGAATCTGAAGGCTTTCCTCAGGCGGCGGCGAAGAGTGCAGGTGCATAACTGAGAAACTGGACATTTCCCTTTCCACATCAATCATGTTCGCAGGCAAACAAGGTGCCTCATTTGGTAACTCAGAGCCATTTTCTATATGCATTTACTTGTAAGTTTTGTCTTTTTAAAATCTGCTTGTGTATTTGGAGACTGGGTGGTGGAGGAGATTTTGAGCAAATCTAACTGCTGCTGTTCTTCAAATGAGTGACAGCAGTCAGCCGTTATCAGATTGTTGATGCCTATTATGACTGAAGAGTGTGTGTTTTGGGAATTATTTCTTTGACTGTGGAATGCTTGTTACATAAACAGAGTAATTACAAAACAGTACTGTTGCACGCTTTAATGTATACTTTTTGCCAGACATCACTGCTACGTGCACATCTACTGGTGATCACTTGATTTGATCACTACATTTGATCCTGGTCAATCTTGACCCTAACATGACTATTGTACAGAGTTGTAAAAAATGGGAGCAAGTTTTTCTCTCAGTAAAGTTAGATTACTCCCTTAAAGATTGCTTGTTCATGTTCCTGGATATGAGCACCTGCTTGTGACTTCATTTTATGAAGCAAATTTCCAGTAAAATGTTGCTGGGTGTCCAGTATTGACTGATAAATTTATTGTGACACTTGTATCAGTGTGGATTGAAGATGTATAAGGTAATTCCCCCTTAGGAAAGCAAAAATCTACTTTCTTCAAATGCATTTTGTTTTAAAGTTGTGCCTCCCAGTTAGAGAATTAGTAGCCAAGATGCTCTTGGGTAACAGAGCAGCTCCCTGTGTACAACAGTTAAGTAAATAAAATGAATCCACATTATAGTATAGACAAAAGTGGTTCTACTGTCAAATAATGAACTCCGCTGTACACATTCCTGAGCACTAGGAAATAATCCATTGCAGATTTAACCAGTGCTGAACTGGCAGCTTGGTAAATTGTGTGCCTTGTACATTATTTTTATATATAAGACTCACCAAGTGTCCTGTCTGCTCCTGAAACCACCTGGCTGGAGGGTTGTTGTTAACTTCGCCCTTAATTCATCCATGGTGTAGTACCATGGGCAAGGCTGGCACCTTGGCCATCAATAATACTTTTTTTTTAAAAAAGGTTTTAATCTGTTTGTGACGTAATTCAAATTTGGGAAGGTGTGTTGAGAGTTAGCTATTTAAAATTTTGATGCTTGCCTTATTTTTCTAAGTAATTGAAATCACAGAATATTTAGTGTTCTATTGATGGAAATGTTTTTCTATTAATGTGGTCCACAACTTTTACCATGTAACTCACCAACCTGCACCTTTTTAATTAAAAAAACATAATTCCACTTGTTTCGGAGATGTCTGCCTATTAGTCCTTTCCTTTCTCTTCTCAATCTCCTTACTTCTTGTAACTCTTGCCTTGATCCAATAAAGGCTTTTGTGAAAGGCCAATAAAATGCCATGTTTATACTTTCAATTACTCCTGAAAGGAGTAGAACTGGGATGTGAATCTGGAATCTCTCACTTTTTTCACCTTCATTGAAACTGACACATTTAATTATTGAATTCCTTCACATTGGCTTTTGGAGATATGTTAATTGGTATTGTTTCCTCTTGTGCATTTTTGTAAAATTACTTTTGAAGACTTTTGTGTTAGAACTTTGTTTTGAGAACTCATGTTTGATATTTCTAATGTCTATTCGTGTTATTTTGTTTAAAAGACAATAGTTACCCTTTGAAATGATGTGTCTATGTACCAAGTTTAATAAATAACTTATTTTTACAGTCTGTCATTTTTGAGCTCATTTGAATCATTTCATGTATCAATATATTTAGGGCCTAGTCAACACTGGAATCACTTTGTAAAAAAGAAATCCATGTTTTAAAATTAATAACAAATAAACATTGCTCATTGTGTATTCCATGACTTAAAATCCTGCACTTGACTATTTTGCTAGTGCTTGTAGTGATTTGAAATCAAATACACTACAGTCTTCTCTGGAAGGAATCTGGCTAATAGGAATCTAGAAGCTATTTCCCTGCTAGATTGCATTAATGTGGTTTGCAGACTGGATTACAGATTATAGGCTGTGAGATTACAGGATTCTGCACCTGATTGGTGCTGATGAGGAAACAAGCTGCTGCATGAAGGTGGGGCAATACCATTGAGTAAACCTTTTGAATATGAGCAGTATAATGACAACAAATGAATATCAATAAACAAAGTATAAAATAGGCTGCACGAGGAAATCTGCAGATGCTGGAAATTCAAGCAACACACAAAATGCTGGTTGAACGCAGCAGGCCAGCCAGCATTTATAGGAAGAAGTACAGTCGACATTTCAGGCCGAAACCCTTCGTCAGGAATAACTGAAAGAAGAGGAATTAAAGAGTGGAATATTTTAAAATCTTCTTTCAGTTAGTCCTGACGAAGGGTGTCGGCCCGAAACATCAACCGTACTTCTTCACATAGATGCTGTCTGGCCTGCTGCATTCCACCAGCATTTTGTGTGTGTTGCTATAAATTAGGCTGACACAATCTTGTAAAGATTTTTGTATGAGCAGGAAGCTGACTACTGACCGCATTGCTATCAGCACAGCAACAAGGCCTGTTTCTATATTCTTTCCAAAAGGCAGATGCCAAAATTTGCTTTCAAATCATGATATAGTACAAGCTTTATGTCCATATCAGTGAAGAGATATTATTCATGGCACATTAAAGCAAATTATACATTCTCACTAATAGTATTTATAGACAATTAATTGCTGAATTAAAGAGTGGAAAATTTTAAAATCTTTTTTTGTTTATTAAAGCAGAGTTTGTATTCATCAGGAAAAAAAATTGCCAGTCTCTTTAATGAAACTAAATAACCATCTCTGAAACAGGCAGACTCTGCTTTAGTTACAGTAGTTTAACTGGCCTTTCCTGCTACTGTACAGGTAAGTCGTAGAGTATGATGATTATTGATGGGATTGTGGGAGGGATAAATTACAGTAAAATTTGGTGGGGGGGGGTTGAGATTGCTAATAGACATAGCATAACATATATAGCATATACATAGCTGAATGGCCACCTTTGTAACAAAGAAATATGAAAATGACATTGCTACTCAAATAAGGGCAGTGGAGATTTCCTATTGGCTTTGTGCTGGGAGACTGATAGATTACAATGACGGACAGATGCTCGATCACGTACTCATTGGTTTGCAGTCTACAGTTAGATAGTAGAGCCCATTTTAAGCATATTTAATGTGAACACTGTCTAGGACAGTAGTTACAAGGGATGGAACAATGCAGTCTGTTGTCAGAGTTTTTTCTGTGCTATGCTAGGTTATATATTTTATATAAATGATGGGATATCCAACTTTTTAATTCTGTGAAAGGTTTATATTTGCCAAGTGGAAATTGAACTGAGTTGTTACCTTGAGTCTAATTGAGAGTCAGGAGGCTGGCTAGTACCAGAAGAAAGTTATTTGTGCTATTTTTGGCTGTTTGATGCTTGTAAAAATCTGATTTCATGGAAGTTCTTATACAATTACAATGAAGGATTCATTTAAAAGCTTGGAGTAATTTCATATCCATGAATATTTTTAGATGAGAAATTCAGATTACTAATTCATTTGAAAAAAATCACTGAAATCAAAAATACTGCCATTGATTTTGTGGGAGAGGCACCTAAAATGAGATACTGTCTTTGGGTAAACAATGTCCTTACTCTGTGAAGCCTGAGCAGGATGAGCAGTCTGTGTTGGTGTCAAGCCTGGCAAAAAATAGATGAGCCCTTCTGCACATTGTATTTATGGAAGCCCACACACCAGGCAGTGTATGTGAACCTGGTGTTGGCCCTGTGCCTAGTTAAAGCCTGTGGTCAAAGGCGGTTTGGTCATTTAAATACAAGTTTCTCAAGTGTAGTGTGGCTAACCTGTGACTCATTTTATTTCCAAAAATGATGAACAGGAGGATAATGGAGGGAGGTAGACCATATACAGGCAGGTGGATTGTCTTCCTGGTCAGCACAGACAGAGTGGGATTAAAGGGCCTGTACCTGTGCAGTATTGTTCCATATTCAGATCATAACATTTCCTGCCTGTCAATCAGTAACCAATCTCAGCTGCGAAAATTCAATTTCCACCCATACAAATTTTTTAAGTTTCGGGTTTCCACCATAGCAAAGTTTTGAGGATGTTGTTCATCTGAAATAAAAAATGAAAATGCCAGAAGTGCCTAACAGGCCAAACAGTATCTTCCAAAGGATTAACTGATAAAGACTTAGATTGGCGATTAAGTTGTTTAAGTGTTAACTGCATTTCTTCCTTTATAGTTGCTGCTGAGAGCATTCGGCCCTTATATTTTCATTACGATTGATATTAAGTGGTGTTTCTTAGATTCATGGCTTGAAAAGTGTAATTCTAGGGCATGACCCTTGCTTTGAGAAATGCTACTAGAAGCAGTAGTTTCTTCTTCTCTATCTGGTGCTTTATATGTGGAAGAATGACAAAACACTGGGTGCAAAACACGATGAAAGGAGAGGTAACAAACATGAGGAAATCTGCAGATGCTGGAAATTCAAACAGCAACAAACACAAAATGCTGGTGGAACACAGCAGGCCAGGCAGCATCTATAGGGAGAAGCGCTGTCGACGTTTTGGGCCGAGACCCTTCGTCAGGACCCTCCACCACCTGGGCTCCATGAGCCCCTTTTTCCTTGTCTGCTTCCACATATCACCACCTGCTACTTCACCCTTCCTGCTCCACACTTGGCTCCTTCTGCCCATCATTTGGCCTTTCCTCAGTCCTCCTGTCAATCATCAGTCCTCATCTCACCCCTCCCTCTCCTTAATACTGGCTGTCTCCCCTCTCTACTTACAGCCCTGATGCACGGTGTCGACCAAAAGCATCATCATTTCTCACCCCCCCCCCCCACAGATACTGTTCAGCCCACTGAGTTCCTCCAGCAGTTTATTCTACAGATAATTTCCGATTGGACCACATTAAGACTTCAACCCTAACTCCTATCTGCTGTAGAGCTATGCCACAGACCAACTCTAATTTAATAACATTGTTTTTAATTTAAATATGTGCCTGCAAGAATATATAAGCACTTATTTAAGTCATGTTTAACTTGCACCATATTTGCAACCTTAATTATTTCCAGGTATGTAGCCACACAAAGTTGATAACAGGAGGTGCAGCAAAACAAACAATCATGCAAAATGATGTTTTAACTTTATCTAGATTATAATTCCATTCCCACCACAGCTGCTCTGGAATTTAAATTTAGTTTAAAAATATGGCATTTTAATTTAAGAGGTCATTAATAATGGTTACAAAGGGTTGTTGTTAAAATCCATCTGGTTCACATTGTCCTTCAGAGAAGGACATTTGCCATCTTTATAGGGTCTAGTTTTTATTTGATGCTAGACCCACCAAGGTATTTGACTCAGAAATGACCTCACAACTACTCAGTTCAATTAGAGCAGGAGAATGCATCCTGGTCATGTCTGTCAGCCAAAGCATGAGAAAATGAATTTCATAAATAAAAACAATCAAAATTTTATTTTAAATTAGATTAAAGATAAATGAGTAGGACAGGTGGCTTGGTGCATGTGAACTTTGTGAAAGAATTCTACAATTAGTTCCACTCTTGTTAACACAAGAGATTCCACATAGAACATAAACATTTCAGGACAATACAGACCCTTCATCCCACGATGTTGTGCCAACCTTATAACCTACTCTAAGATCAATCTAACCATTCCCTCCCACATAGCTCTTCATTTTTTTTTCCATCCATGCGCCTAAGTCTTTTGAATGCCCTGAATTATCAGCCTCTACCATGACCCCTATCAGTGCATTCCACGCACTTACCACTCAGTAAAAAAAAAGTACCTTGGATTATCCCTGCTGTACTCTCCTCCAATCACCTTAAAATTATGCCTGCTCATATCAGCCTAGGAAAAAGTTGCTGGCTGTCCACTCTATCTAAGCCTCTTATCATCTTATACAACTCTTATCAAGTTACCTCTCATATTTTCTCAATCTGAAGAGAAATACTCTAGTTAACTCGTCCTTTCCTTATTAATATTCATTTTCAATTATTTATGTATTCTGTTACCATTGAATCTACATCTAGTGCCATTTGGGAAGGGTGCTCCAGATCCTGTGGTCATAATTCAAATCTTAACTTTTTTTTGCTTGTCATATTAAATCTCTGGCCTTGGATTACTGACCCTCACACAAAGGGATGGATTTTTCTTGTTCACTCAATCTTTTTTCCTGTTTTGGAAACTTCTATTGAATAAGCCATTAACCTTCTCAACCAACTGAGCATTTAGAACTTAACAGTTCCCATCTCTGGCAATGCTATAACTGAAATTGTAGGATGATGAAATATATCAAATCTTTTATTAACTATAAATTGGTACCCATTGCTCACTTTTAAACCAATACCAAAACTTAGTTTTGACTTGCCCCCAGTGAGGTGATTGAGCTTGGCATTGATCCTACAGTCAACTAACTACTCTTTGGGGGGAAAAATACATCTTTGGTAATTAAATGCCATTACATAAATGCAAGTCTTCTTCATTTGCACAAACTGTCTGTGGAGATGAAATAGACACCAGCAGCTGACTTGCAAAACGTTACTGCAACTCAGTTCATGTTAGAGCTGTATTCGGATTTGCAGTGTGATGCATTATCTGGCAAGTGATTAAATGTTCCTACAGAACAACAACTGTTGCCTGCTTTCTAAAAAAAAGTATTTTGACTCCTACATTTTAGATTTCAATTTTCAGTAAAGCAAAATAATCATTAATAGGGCACCTTTAATAGTAATTGTCCCAGAGTACCATAAGATTTTTGATTGCTTTTCCAAAGTGAGTACCTTAAAAGGACAGAAACAGGTTTAGCCTAGGCAGCTGAAAGTACGGCTGTCAAATGTGAAGAGGTTAATTCTTAGGATAGGCAAGGGATCCCAGAAGGTTCCACGGTCAGTGCTGATTCCAGAGGTTGCTAAAGCAAAAACCATAACGTATTTGGGGGTGGTGTGGATTATAAATGGCCTTAGTGCACATCTGGACAAAAGCAGATTTTTTTTTCAGCAAGTGTACAGAACTGTGGACTTTGGAGTATGCTACCTCACATCTGGGATACTGTAGTATAGTGGACACAAATAAATGAAGTTTCAATGATAGGAGGAACCAGGGGTGGGAACAGGCAATATTAAAGCATTAATCTTAGTGATGATGTAGATTATTCATTATTTCTACATGTACTCAGAAGCACACCATGGTGTCAAACAATGCACCAAGATGATTAACCACCTGGTTCAGGCTTATGACACTTCCCAGGATGACAAAGTCATCAGTAGTTAGGGAACAGAGCTATCACAAAGAATAATGAAAGTGGGTTTGGTCTTGCCTTTACTCAGTTGATGAAATTTCTACTCATCCTATACAGGATGTCAGATAGCCTGCAAAATTTAGAGCGTATGATTCAGAAAGGTGTGCCCTTAAAATGATTTGAAAAGACTTTCAGCTGTAAAGCTGGACTGAAATAGATCTCTACTCTTTTTTGCAGTATTGGTACAGATATACCAGCACTGAAGCAGAGTGCAATTTAATTACATGGCTGTCATTCATCCTTCAGTTTTCTTAGTTCTCTCACTTTTGTCTCCTTACTCGATGGATTACTTATCCATTACTAAGAACTCCACATTTTCAAAACCTGAATTTTGTTTTGAAATTTGACTCAGTTTGGGGAAACTGAGTCAACAAGTACAAATTGCATGTTGATGACAGGAAAACAAAATAATATAAAAGCTAGCTCAGGCAATGGTACAGATTGTTCCCTATATATTCACACTCAGAGATAGGTACCATATGGTACAATGATTGACAAGGTATACTGTGGAATCTAAAACAGAGGTAGATTTTCTGGTAACTTTCCAAAAAAAGTTTTCCATTGCATTGCAGAATTTTAAAGTCATTTTGTCTCCTCTTTCCTAAATTCACAAACATTAGAGTGTATCTGGAATAGTCTAAAGGGCACAGTTAGATCAACAATGATTTCTAACGCTGCAGAAATTTAAGTTATTTTCTTCCCCTTCAACCACAATCTGCTCCCAGTTAAATAGATAAATTGCAAAGTCATTGGCCTGAGACCTACTATAGTATTCTGCCTGTGATTTGCCTATTTCCCTTTTAAGATAGTTCTCCCATGGCTGATGGGGAAAGAGAAGAATTAACAGTGGCTTTCTATAGCTCCAGAGAACATGCTGAAAGTGTCTCTCAGCATCCCAGTAAGTGTGCACAGTAAATCTTCACACCAGCTAACAGTACCATAGTAGAAGAGTACATGTGGAAGACCCATTTGAAACTTCACTCAAAAGATACTAATGTTTTGGAAATCCATTACAGAGAAATGCTGTTCCATGTCTCAAAGCAGTATTCATTTGCCAGCCAATTTTTTTAAATTTTTTTTGGCTAGCAAGCATAGATCCCAAAGAGAAATTGCTCCAGAATTCTGAACTCAGCAGCAAGATGCAGAATGCAAATGTTATAACCATTTCTTTAAAAATCAGTAGCAGAAGAGCAAGTGGGCAGACGGATGTTGGAGAGGCCTCAGCAGCTGTTTCTGTGTGGGTGGCTGTGCATCTACCTGGCTGGTTCAAGGGCTGAGGCCAGAGAGGAGACTGCAGTCCTCCGTGTCTTCTGTAGCATGCTAGACTGGAAGTTTGGGTGCCGCTTGGCATGCTTGCTCAAATGGTCACTCCTCATGAAACATTTCTCACACAAGGGACACTTGAACTTCTTCTCACCTGTGTGGGTTCTGAAGTGTCTTGTTAGCTCGTCGGAACGGGAAAACTTTTTACAGCACCCAGACCAAGTACAAGGAAAGGGTCTCTCACCTGCAAAGGTCAAAGAGAACATTTTAATGACATTGTCAACATCATGATATCTCACTTCCCATTAAGACTCCCAGTTCAAATTGCCTTTAGCTGCCCACCTTAGTTTGAGTGTCTTGCATTCACAGAGCTGGTCTACATTGCCCTAAGTTTTTGGAACTCAGTATGTACTGGTGACTGGCCCTTCAACGAAGGCTCCAGAAACTGATATTCACTCTCTACTTTTCCACCTTTAAGACACATGTTAATGCCTACATCTTGGAACTAACTTTTGACCATCTCTCCCAATGTCATGTTATGGGATATTAAATAGTAATCAAGTATTAAAAGTTACTTGACAATATTCTTGTGAAGTACCTTGGTAACTGGCAATAGTGCTATTTAAATTCAAGAGTTTTTGACTGTAGCAACATATCTACTTTTTATGCTTCATCTTTTTAGGCATTTCCTCATACTTGAAGATGAGATGTTTCCTGGTTCTGGGGGTCTAAAGTGGTTGATGAAGTCTACGTGAGATACACCATAGATGGTGCAGGACTGATGGGGCAAATGGATAATTTGTGAAGTGGTGTGTTCCTTTATCCAGGACTTCTGTGAATTCCTAATGCATGGACTTAAATCATTATGTATGCCTTAAGAAGGGAACATCTATCCACCATCTAGGCAATGCCATCATTTTGCAGCTACTATTGGGCAGGAGGTAGAGAAGCCAAAAATCTTACATCACCAGGTTCAAAATAGCTAGGTACTTCCCTTCAGCCATTCAATTGTTCAACAACCTACACAATCCTAATCACTACCTTAGGAAAGCATCACCATAACTATGCTGCACTCCAATGGACTTTGTTTTTCTTTGTTCTTTCTTGTAAATTTTTTATATAATTTGTTCGTCGTTAGTGAATAATGCATATGATGCTATGTGCCTGTTGCTGCAAGTAAGTTTTTTTTCATTATACCAGTACATATGTGTACTTGTGTGTATGACAATAAGCTTGACTTTGAAACATTGAGCTTGAGTCAAAACTTGCAACACCATTCTGACTGTTCTTTCTCCACTGTGAAAAGTCATAGGCTGAAGATTCCCAATAGTCAATAGGAACATTGCATTGTTTTCTCAAGGAGCCTTTGAGAACATTCTTGACTCTTTTCCTTTGTGTGCCCATTAATCTTGCTCTGTGCCGGCTCTCAGAGAAGTGTCTGTTTTGGGAGACTGATTTCAGGGATAAAAATCAGCAGGGAGCATCCAAGAGAACTGACTGATTGTAACAACTAGTGCTTCAATAAACTGAGGATGTTCACCCAGGTGAATTCCAATGTACAGACACTACATTGTGTTGAGATACCTGCTGAAGTTTATCCAGATATCACAAACATGTAGGTGATCAGGGATCACAACTACTCAGTAGTCTGTGAATGTTGTGCCAAATCTGTGGTCTTGACCTTCAAGGATCCTCTTCTTCAATCACTTGCCCTCACAAGCCTTTCCTGCCATTCAATATGGTCATGGTAAATCTACCAAAGGCCTCAACTCCTCTTTCAAATCCACATAACCTTCAATTCCCTTTCAAAAAAAATACATACATCTTCATTAAATTCCTTCGGTTGTCTGGCCTCCACAACCCTCTGGCATGGAGTTCCAATTAATCACTTTCTTCCATGAGAAGATGTCTGTTACACACCTCAGTTTTAAATGATTGTCTCCCTAACTTTCAACTCCATCTCCTTGTTTGAGATTCTCCCATCAATGGAAACAATTCAACATCTACCCTTGTCCCTTCAGATCTTATGCTTCAATATATGTTTCACAACCCCTTATTCTTCTGGACAACAAAGAATACAGAATTGACCAAAGGTGGTGCCTGCAGAATGTATTATGGGAGCGATCCCTCGGCAAAAGATATCTGCATTTTTCAAGAGATGGCTCCTACATCTTCCACTTGTATAGTGTTTTAAAATGTCTTCACGATACATTATCAGCCAAAGTCCGGCACCAAGCTACATAAGAGCAAGTGAACAAAAGCATTCAGTATTTACCCCTCTGTAGCACTGTTCTGGAGCTCAATTAACTGATATGTAGAACTGCATGGCATTTGTTGAAAGAATCCATCACTGATCTCAGAGCCTAGCTACATAAAGTTACAAACAAGAAGCTGGAGAAACTCAGCTTGTCAGGCAGCATCTCTAGAGAGAAATGGACAGTCAAGACCCTTCATCTGAAGTGGTTCCAGCATCTGCAGTCCCTGGTAATTCCCTGAATCTAAGGCATATATCACAAGCTCTTCAATCACTCAAGTAACTATCAAGTTGAGTGTGTGAAATTACATCCACTAGATCTGCCCATAACCATCCCACATCAGGAAATTCCCAAACCACTACACAGTTTTCCTTCAAGGTCAGCACTGAAAACCACAAATGTCAACATTTAAAGGCACTTGGTCAGATCTACGAAAGGTTTGGGATACGGACCAAATGTAGGCAAATTGCACTAGCTTAGATGTGCATCTTGACTGGCTCAGACAAGTTAGGCCAAATGTCTTGTTTCTGTACTCTCTTACCTGATGTCTCTGCTATATTTTTCCCCAATTTTGAAGGGCCTCAAACATGGATTGTTGACTGTTTCTCTTTCAACAGATGCTGCCTGACCTGCTGAGGGTTTTTAACAACTGTTTTTTGCCACACAGTTCTCCACCAATTTAGTTTGGAATAATTTCAAGGTTTGCATGCTGTACCTTTAAGTTACATAAAATAGATAAGGAGACAGTTTAATTGAATGAACAAAAGAAACAAGCGGCAGATGAAAAAAATGCTTTTGAAATACTGGCATGCCTTTTAAAGTATCCTTTCTGACCATGGGACATTTCAAACCACTTTATAGCCAATGGAGTGTTGTACTTTTGAAAGCATAGCGGTCATTTTGCATACAGCAAGTTCCTACCAACAGCAGTGAAATGATGACCAGACAATCTGTTTTAGTAAAGCTGATGGAGGGATACTGAGGTTATTTCAAAGTAGAACCATGAGACCTTCAGCTCAGATACAGAAGGGCACCTGTTTAATGCCTAATACTTTATGTCGGTCTGTATCTGTGCAGCACTCCCCCAGTACTGCACCGAGGCGCCCGTTCACATTTTTTGTGTTCAATTCTCTGTCGGAAGGGAATTCTATAAACACTAAAAACTAAATACTAAAAATAAATTTGCTGGGTTTCACTGGGAAAAGATGGGGCGGGAAAGAATAACTAGATAAAATGTTCAGGACAGTGCTGACATTTCTCAGTCCACCAATCAACTCGAACTCCTGTCTCACCATTCCCTTCCCTTTTTATGACCCTCTCACTTCCATTCTCAGTCAGGTTTAGACTTGATTACTTGACATTTTCTTTCCTCCCACAGATGCTGTTCAATACGCTGAGTTCCTCTAGCATATTGTTCCTAACCATTTCAGGAGTCTGCTTTCCTTCTTATCATCTATTTATCATAACATTGGTCTTAACTTCTGTGCGTCATGTGTACTATTCACTCTGAGCTTCACGCCAGCAATGAATTTCATAGAATCCTACAACTTGATGAAGCAACAGCTGGGACTCTCCGTCTCATCGACTATTCTAAGCCTGACTGAGAGAAATACCGTATCTATCACGGCAGTCAATCCAATGTTTTTTTTTAATTCCAACTCGGGCCATGCTCTTGTCTCCCTAAGCGTCACAATGAGTGAACACGCTTATTATATGGCTTTCTGTCTGCGGGATCTTGCTGTCTAATTACTGTCTACTCTGGAACGAAATGCAAAGGCCGAAATGTAAAGCAAGCCATAAAAGTAGACCAACCTGTGTGCGTTCTCAGGTGCGCCTTCAAGTGAGAAGACTTCCCGTAGATCTTGGCGCAACCAGCGTACGGGCACTGGTGTCGTTGGCTGGAGGGAACTTTCACTTGCCCCGTTGCGCCACGCAGCGGAATTGCGGGCGTGAAGTCCGCCTCTTGGCGCTGCGTTCGGGCGCAGGGATCGTGACTGGATCCCACCTGCGAATGCGAATTGAATTTGCTTAGGTCGGCCAGGACTGTGGCTATGTTCAGGAGGGAACCACAACCTTCCCGGTTTCCCCTCGTCTTCTCTTCGGCCAAGCCCTGCCCGGGAGACTGGTGCACCACAGGGCTGCTGGAAATAGAAACTAGGCACTCGGCGGCAAGGTATTCGATATAAGCTATTGCAGACATCGCTCGTCAGAGTTGTCAGAATCTTGCAGATCCCTCTTTTCGTTTTATTTTAAATCACGCTTTAAAGGACGAAGTCTATTTTTTTCTGGGCTGTTTTCTGTATAACCCGGCTAACACATAGTATGGAACTGTTTTTAAACGATCAGATCATAATGAAAATTATCTCAACTTCAAAGCTTCCAGTTTTGCTTTGCACCGCTTGACTTGTTGCAAACTGGCCTTGGAGGATGAAAGAGAGAATTGCAAATTCGATACAATTTGTATTCCCTTTTCCCGTACAAATCACGATTGATTTTATTTTGCCGAGTTGCAGATTTGCTTGTATTGCAGATGAATATTAGATCAACCTTAGATCAGATTCAGACCAGCGTAATAACTAACTCCCAAAACCAAATCTACGATGTGTAACAATTTCACAATGTAACCACAACCTGGATTCCTGCCTCCGCCCTACCCCCCCCCGAATGCGTCATAACGTACGTCGCTCTTGATTGGACCCAATGAGTTTCATTCACAGACGTTCTAACACTGAGAGTTAGTTGCCCACCCTATCTGTTCATATTTTGACAGAGCGACTTGACCTTTAATGCCAAGCAGATAGATTCCCACGACCAATTGTTGTGATGTCTGGGTTCAGGCTTTAAAGGGGGAATGCTCATCTTAATATTTAAGAAAATTTGTTTTTGTCTCACCTACATCCAGCAAAATATTTGTGTTAAAATCGTTACGAGTTGTTTTCAAATGTTTTGACACACTCCCTCGTTTCTCCCAGTTGGATTTCACCGCACCTCCACGTTGTGCATTGTCCAGTTCCATTTTAATATTCTTGGCCGTGTCATAAGCTAACTGGGTCCCAGTTTTTGAAATCATTCCCAACGTTTATTGTTTGATTGGAGAAACCCGTTTAGGTCATCTACCCAATCAATGCTGTTTTGAAAAATCAGAACAACTCCTAGAGAAGCAGGTCCTTCGACCCAGCTGGTCCAGGTCGACCAAGATTCCCATTGCCTACATTTATGCCTCTAAGCCTTTCCTGTCCATGTATCTGTCCAAGTACCTTTTGAATGTTACTAATGTACCTGCCTCAACCACTTCCTCTGGCAGCTTATTCCATATATTGGCCATTTTCTGGGTGAAAAGTTGCCCCAAAGTTTCCTATTACATCTCCTGGTCTCAGCTACAATCCATGCCCTTTTCTTCTTACTTCTCCAAGCCTGGAAAAGACTGCAGATTCACCCTATTGATGCCCCTATAATTTTATATACCTATATAAGATATCATCTCATTCTCATATGCTCCAATGAAATAACTCCAATCATCTCAACCTCCTTCTATAACTCAGTCCGTCATCTACACTCTTTCCGACTTAATGGTATCTTTCCTATAGCAGGGCAAACAACATTTAACACAATATTCAAAATGTGGCCTCACCAACATCTTGCATAGCTATAACGTAAGATCTCACCTTCTGTACTTAAACAAGAGAAAATCTGCAGATGCTGGAAATCTGAGCCACACACACAAAATGCTGGAGGATCTCAGCAGATCAGGCAGCATGTACGGAAAAGAGTACAGTCGACATTTCGGGCCAAAACCCTTCCTGCCTTTTGGTCATCACTTTCCTGCCCAAGAACAATATTAGATATAGGAGCAAGTACAGGCCATGAATGAGAGTTCTTACTAGAACCTAGGGTAAAGTAGGGGGCAATATCAAAGTAGGGAGGGAGGAGTCTTGTGTAGAGCATTATGCAGTTCCTCCCCCAGTACAGCATGTTTCTATTTTTGTAACTATTCCTAACCCAGGCCATTTGCAAGTTGGAAATATGGCCACATTTATACATGCTGGAAGACATCTGCAGCCCCCCAGCCCCACATCCCCCAAAAATCTGTTCATATGTAAGTTTATACATTAGCCAGACATTAGAGATGTGGGGAGTGTTGTGACTGAGTAAGTCACCAGAGAGACATGAAACTGGTGATATAAAAGTCTTTATTCAACACAGCAGATCTTCTTGACAGAATCTAGGTTTCCTCTCCTTGCACAATGTTTTACACTCTATCACAAAGACAACAATAAATTATTAACCACAGTTTCATTGGCTATATCTCCTATTTAACTTTGTAGAATTACTCATTTACAATGATAGCACATCTCAACTAGCAGAACCCCTTTGACTATTCATTACTGGTGGCTGGTCAAAGAACTTCTGAGCACAAACTCGAGACATCTAAAATATACCTCTTTTGTTACAGATAGAGGGTCCAGAAGGGAGCAGTACTAAACCCACAGTGTTCAGATTATAGTTTTCCGCTTCCCAGGAATATATCCCCATTTGGTCATTCTTCAGTTTATTTCCCTAAAACCTTGGGACTTCCTTCATTCAGACTTAGAAATGACACAGGAAGAGGGAGGCCAATCAGCCCATCATGTCAGTGCTGATTCTTCAATTAGTTCCATTCCTCTGCCTCTTCTATTCACTTCAACTTAGCCGATTCCCTTTCAGAAACTGCTATAGGATCTACTTCCACCACCCTTCTGGAAATAGGTTTAGGGTAACACTTACAGCAAAACTCCAATAATCTGCAATCCTATTGTTTAGAAATCCAGATGGTTCAACAACTCAAAATCATTGAGTGATACTACCTGTGCTGTCTATAAAGCTCTGTTTTGTGCACTACCTTTAACTTCACAGGGCCTCCCATTTCCTACACTCCCTTTAAACTCACCTGATCACTAGAACATTTATTATATTGCTACATAATATCTGAAAAAAGTGTATTAAATATAAGTTGGAGGAAGAATAGATATAACATCTAATAGTACAAACCATCTAGTGCCACTGAAGTCCCAAGGGTGCTGGATAATTGGACTTTTACTAAGAATCCCTAAGATTCTTTTGATAATTACCTTAAAATGTGTCTTCTATGCAGTTCTTTCTTCCCTATTGAAAGCCCTTCCTGATTTTGAACTCTGTCCAATTTTTCTTAATCTTCTCAGCACCATAATCAAGTTTGCAGACAACACCACAGTGGTTGGCCTGATCAGAGGGGATGATGAGACGGTCTACAGGGACGAGGTCCAGCACCTGGCTGTGTGGTGTGCCAACAACAACCTGGCCCTTAACACCCAGAAGACCAAGGAGATCATTGTGGACTTCAGGCATGCTAGGAGCCCACACTCATGTCCCCATCTACATTAACGGAGCTGTAGTGGAGCATGTATCAAGCTTCAAATTCCTTGGTTTCCACATTTCCGATTATCTCACCTGGTCCCTGAACTCCTCCATCCTGATCAAAAAGGCACAACAGCGCCTTTATTTCCTGTGGAGCATCAAGAAAGCTCATCTCTGTCCCAAGATACTGATGGACTTTTAGCACTGTACCATTAAAAGCATACTCACCAAATGCATCTCAGTGTGGTATGGCAATTGTCCCGTATCGGACAGCAAAGCACTCCAGCAAGTGGTGAAGACTGCCTAGCGGATTATCGGCACCCAATTGCCTACCATTGAGAACATCTACCATAAACGCTGCCTGGCCAGGGCGAAAAGCATTATCAAGGATGCATCTCACCTTAACTTTCCTCCCATCCGGTAGGCGCTACAGGAGCCTCCGCTCCCGCACCAGCAGGCACGGGAACAGCTTCTTCCCTGAGGCTGTGACCCTGCCGAACCTCACATCACAGTGCTAAACAGTATTGCACCCATACTGTACTGACTCAGTACTTTTATATTTGTGTGCTGTAGCACTTACTTTTTATTCACAGTTATTTTGTAAATAACACTATTCTTTTGCACTTTTGGTTAGATGCTAATTGCATTTCATTGGCTTTGTATCTGTACTTGGCACAATGACAATAAAGTTGAATCTAATCTAATCTAAAATTGTCCTAAATTTGTCCTAAATCTAAAACAGTCCTGACGAAGGGTCTCGGCCCGAAACGTCGACAGCGCTTCTCCCTATAGGTGCTGCCTGGCCTGCTGTGTTCCAGCAGCATTTTGTGTGCGTTGTTGTTTGAATTTCCAGCATCTGCAGATTTCCTCCTGTTTAATCTAAAATTTAGCACTTGACATTGCCCTTTTAAGATGCAGTCAGACTTTTTCCACTTATGCAATTAAAATACAATCCTGGAAAACAGCTGCTACAACAAGGTCACCTACTTGTTTAATAGAATACTTCCAACTCTTACAGAAGATTGTTTACTGTTCTTGGACACAGTGTTCCACACTTGGATTACTTGAGTTATGTAATGTACTATCAGCAACACTGATCTTGTGGTTAGAATGTTAGTAGGTTAAAATACCTACTGAGGCAATCAGCAGTAACCTGACCTTTCACTAACTTGAAGCATTTTATTTCATTCAAGTTCAGCAGCGATATTTAACGTGAGCGCACTTGATGAGAGAATTTGTTTGGTTATCTTGTCAAGCTGGGGTACGAGTGAGTCAGAAAGCTGATAGCCAAAAGCTGGAAGCTTTTCAGTGAGATGCTTGTCAGCATTGGAACTGCCATTTGGAGCTGGTGGCTCTGTTTGTGGGGCTGATACAGGCTTATGTACAGAGAGTCCCATCAGGGTGACTCCAAGTTTGAAGAGACCTTCCCAGAAACCTGAGGATCAGAGTCAACCCCGAGTTCCCTGGGTGTTGGTAGCTGCATGTTTCTCAGAGCTGGGGACCCAAACTCTGTGAACATGCAGTCTCTCCCCTTCTATTCCAGCAATGTAACTCCTTGTGTAATATTTCTCCAGTGTTTGTCTACTTTTCTCTTAGGCGGCCCCTCAGGATTGAAGACGGCTCATGTTCTGCTCCGGTTCTGATGTGGGATCTGCCACAAATTTCTCAGCAGCGGTTGAGGGGAGACCTGATGGCAGTTCGTAAGATTATGAGAGGTAGACACCTGTATCTTTTCTTTCTCGGTGTCAAAATACCTTATGCATTTAAGGTGAGAGGGAATAAGTTCAAAGGAAATGTGCAGAGCAGGTTTTTTAAAAAAAAAGTGGTGGATGCTTGGAATACGCTGCTAGGAGTGGCAATGGGGGCAAATATGATAGAGGCACTAAAAGGTCTCTTAGGCACATGAATATACACAGAATGGAAAGATATGAATATTGTATGGGCAGAATGGATTAGTTTAGTTAGGTGTTTACTTCTGGGTTAACTAAATCAGCCCAACATTATGGGCCAAAGGGCCATTTTCTCTGTGATACTGTTCTATGTCCAATGGATAGATTGAGAAGTGTGCATTTACACAAACTGCAGACAACTGCAGAGTGTTCAAGCAGATAGTGAGGATAAAGGTCATGCAAGAGCTGCAAGTATAGTGCATGGAGTAAAGCCAGATCTAACATATAAAGAGGCTTTGAGGAAAGAGAAACAGAATAAAGGGTGTAAAGGTAGTAAGGTAGAAGGGCTAAAGTGCGTGTACTTCAATGCAAAAAGCATCAGGAACAAAGGTGATGAACTGAGAGCTTGGATACGTACATGGAATTATGATGTAGTGGTCATTATAGAGACCTGGCTGGCAACAGGGCAGGAATGGATTCTCAATGTTCCTGGATTTCATTGCTTTAAAAGGGATAGAGAGGGGGGAAAGGGGAGGAGAGGTAGCATTACTGGTCAGGGATACTATTACAGCTACAGAAAGGGTGGGTAATGTAGCAGGATCCTCTTTTGAGTCAGTATGGGTGGTAGTCAGGAACAGGAAGAGAGCAGTTACTCTACTGGGGGTATTCTATAGGCCCCCTGGTAGCAGCAGAGATACCGAGGAGCAGATTGGGAGGCAGATTTTGGAAAGGTGCAAAAATAACAGGGTTGTTATCATGGATGACTTTAACTTCCCTAATACTGATTGGCATCTGATTAGTTCCAATGGTTTAGACCGGACAGAGTTTTGATAAGTGTGTCCAGGACGGATTCCTGTCACAGTATGTTGACAGGCTGACTACGGGAATTGCCATACTAGATCTAGTATTAGGTAACAAACCGGGTCAGGTCACAGATCTCTCAGTGGGTGAGCATCTGGGGGAGAGTGACCACCGCTCCCTGGCCTTTAACATTTTCATGAAAAGGATAGAATCAGAGAGGACAGGAAAATTTTTAATTGGGGAAGGGCAAATTATGAAGCTATAAAGGTAGAACTTGCGAGTGTGAATTGGGATGATGTTTTTGCATGGAAATGTACTATGGACATGTGGTCGATGTTTAGGGATCTCTTGCAGGATGTTAGGGATAAATTTGTCCCGGTGAGGAAGGTAAAGAATGGTAGGGTGAAGGAACCATGGGTGACAAGTGAGGTAGAGAATCTAGTCAGATGGAAGAAGGCAGCGTACGTGAGGTTTAGGAAGCAAGGATCAGATGAGTCTGTAACGCTTACGTGATCGGCTGGTGTATGTCGAGGGGAAAATTCACCCACCCGCCAAACCGTGCCTCCCGTATACGTGGATGCTGTGAAATGCACACTAATACAAACTCGCACACACAATATCAAACCGCACACCATGTACGTTTACAGAATCCAGTTTATAAATCTTACTAGAACTAAGTGAACTAGTGATATAATATATATGAAAAAAAAGAAAGGAAAGAAAAGGCGCCATCAGATAATAAGGCGAGTACCTGGCAGCATCATTGCGAGTACAATTGTAACAGTGAATCAAATGCCCGATGTGCTGACTCCACTTACTTTTCTGACCAATCTCCAGCGTCCCGAGCATATCCAACGGTGTCCAGTTAAACCTCTCGGGCTGAGGATCACCCTGTGGGTGATAGGGGGTAGTCCTGGATTTCTCAACCCCAAGCATACCCAGTAATTCATGGATAAGCCGGCTCTCGAAGTCCCATCCCTGATCACTATGGATCCGCCTGAGGAGGCCATAATGAACAAAGTACTTCTCCCATAACACCTTCGCCACTGTAGTCACTTTCTGATCCTTAGTGGGAAACGCCTGAGCATATTGAGTGTAGTGAACTGTGATGACTAAGACATTCGCGGTGTTGCTGGTGTCTGGCTCAATAGACAGGAAATCCATACACACCAGGTCCATGGGTCCCGCACTCCGCACGTGTGACAAAGGAGCCGCCTGCGCAGGCAGGGTCTTCCTCCGGATGCAACGACTGCACTTCTTAAAGTATTCTTCAACCTCCCCCCTCATCCGGGGCCAGTAAAACCGGTTCTTGAGTAATCCATAGGTCTTTTCCACCCCCAACTGCCCGGAATTTCATGCAGTGCCTGGAGCAAAGTCTTCCGATATTTCTCAGGCATGACCAGCTGCCAACGCCGGGGGTGGTCTGGGACGATGTGACCCGGTACAAGACTTGGTTCTTCAACTTTAACCGAGGCCATTCCTTCAATAACGGAGGCACTGAAGTGTGTTTCGTCTTCTCTGCCACGCCACATTCCCCTTCTCCACCGCGCTCCACATGGTGCCAATGCCCTGGTCATCTCACGGAGCAGCTGCCACTTCCCCCGGACTTAGTTCCGGCAACTGTTTAGTCTTCAGTGCAGTCAGGTCATTGTAAACCTGGGGCAGGGCGTCATCAGAAGCCCCCAGTGGGTCCACTGCTCGCTCTGGCCTCCCCTTTTCCTTGGCTTTCACGGTGATAGCAAACTGACATGTGGTTTTCACTCCAGGGGCAGGAATGCTCTCCTACTCCTCATCCGTCTCCGGTTCCCCATGCTCCTGACGTGACAAAGGATCTGCCTCGACATTCCTGCTTCCCAGCCGATACTTCAGGCTGCAATCATATACTGACAAAGCTGCCAACCACCGATGCCCTGTGGCATCCAGTTTCATCAAACTCAGGATATAAGTGAGAGGATTGTTATCCGTTCTCACCTCAAGCTCGCTCAACTTGTCCACCACCGCCCATTTCAGCGCCAGGAACTCCAACTTGTGAGTGGGATAATTTCTCTCAGATGGCGACAAACTTCGGCTGACAAACGCCACCGGTCTCGATGCGTTGCCCTGTTCCTGGTACTGGACAGCCCCTAGACCCTCTCGGCTGGCATCAGTGTGCAGCACATACGGCTTCTGGGGATCGGCAAAAGCCAACACCAGGGCCTGGGTCAGCGCCGTTTTCAGAGATTGGAACGCTTCCTCACATTTATCATCCCATCTCGATGCAAAAGGCTCCGCCGGGTTCCAGTATCCTCCTGCGTCTTGCCCTCAGTCCCCCTTCCTTTTCCTCCTCACAGGTGGATAGCCACACAATAGCTGGGTCAACGGGTGACACATTTTTGCGTATCCTTTCACGAATCGCCGGTAATACCCACAGAACTCCAAAAACAAGTGTAGGGCGCTCACCTTCTGGGGTCTTGGCCAGGTGGTCACTGCCTCTTTCTTAGCCAGATCAGTAGCCACTCCTTCTTGAGAAATTATGTTAACAAAGGAATACAATTCCCGTTACCAGTTATCATAACCCAAACAAGCTGCCAGAGAAAGCACTCTCTCCAGTTAGCATAACAAAGAAGCATTCTTACTTTTAACAAACAAAGAAGCCATTTTGATTAACATACACAGTAACATAAGAAACCCTTTACAAGTCTATTGAGGAATATAGGGTAGCAAGAAAGAAGCTTAAAAAGGGGCTGAGGAAAGCAAGAAGGGGGCATGAGAAGGACTTGGTGAGTAGGGGAAAAGGAAAACCCCAAGGCATTCTTCAATTATGTGTAGAACAAAAGGTTGACAGGGGTGAAGATAGGACCGATTAGAGATAAAGATGGGAAGATGTTCCTGGAGGCTGTGGAAGTGAGCGAGGTCCTCAATGAATACTTCTCTTCGGTATTCACCAATGAGAGGGAACTTGATGATGGTGAGGACAATATGAGTGAGGTTGATATTAAGGGAGAAGAAGTGTTGGAGTTGTTAAAATACATTAGGATGGATAAGTCCCCGGGGCCTGACGGAATATTCCCCAGGCTGCTCCATGGCGCAAGGGAAGAGATTGCTGAGCCTCTGGCTAGGATCTTTATGTCCTTGTTGTCCACAGGAATGGTACCGGAGGATGCATGTGATAGAGTCAACTGAAAGAGAATTAAGAAAGGTACTGGATGGTGCCGTAGCAGAGTTTAATGATGGCATTGATAAACTCAAACATATCAAGGGCAAAATAGTGTTAAATGAAAATGCCACACCCAAGTTATACAAAGTCCATCTGGTTCCTTATACCATTTTTGATAAAGTAGCCAGCGAGCCAGATTGCATGGTAGTAGGTACTACTCTCAACTACACAACTAGGTAGTTTATTCCATGGGTCTACAACTCACCGTGTAGAGAAATGCTTCCTGATATTAGTCTGAAATCTCCCTTTAACCAGTCTCCGCCTATGGTCCTGTATTTTTGTTGATGGATTAATTCTGAAGTAGCAGCTGGCATCCACCTTACTTAATACTCTTAATGATTTTGAACACTTCTATCATGAAGAAAGATTGAAAGAATTAAACCTTTTTACTGCAAGTAGACGTAGAATGAGACTCCTCATTAGGCTAAAAAGATTAAATCCTTTCAGTCTTTCTTCATAGCTCATACCCTACAGACCCGGAATGAGTCTATCATCCTTCTCTGAGCTCTCTCCAGTGCCTTTGCATCCCTCAGACAATGTGGAGACCAAAATTGTAAACAGTACTCAAGGTGTGACCTCACACATGCATTATATATCTTAACGAGAACGTCTTTAGACTCTAACTCCACTGATTATATTATATAACCCAACATCCTATTAGCCTTCCTAATCACTTCCATGCATTGTCTAGATGTTGATGCTGATGAGTCTATCAGGACACCCAAATGCTTCTCATACAGTGGACTTTCCAACTCAAGACCCCCCCATTGTATATTTATATCTAATATTTCTATTTCCTATATGTAATATTTTACATTTACTTACAATAAATTTCATCTGCTATTTATTTGCCCACATCCAGATTTTGTTTAGATTTAGCTGTATTGATTTTGCTGCTTGAATGTTATCAGCCTGTCCCCCTAATTTTGTGTCATCTGCAAACTTAACTGGTTTATTTGTTATGTGCTTATCCAAATTAAAAACAGCAGCAGCTCCAAAACCAATCCCTGTGGAATCCCACTTTTAACATCTTCTAGGTGTGATAAGTATTTAGGCCTGAATGGGAGGATGTGGAATTTACTACACTGTGTGATGTCTATATAGTATTTGTATTGTTAGTATAATATATTATGATTAGAGAGCAATATGTTACGTACTTCAGTTGGAGTTTATAGATAAGCAGGGAGGAATATGGTGCATTTAATATTTCAGTATTATAAATATATTGCTTAAGTATTTCTTGTTCGATTAAATAATTCATTGTGGGTTATATGTAAAAGAATATGAATGGTATGTGTCATTACGCCACTGTCATAATTTCATGCCTCACTAAAGTAAAAGAATGAAATAGCACACTTCTCCCAGCTCTACATTTTTCAATTAATTTTATGTTTTGGAGTTACAAAACATAAATGTTCCTGACCTATAGGCAGTTCAGCTTACAAACAGTTATCAGGAATGGAGAGACCCTGTCATAATCTTGAGGTTGCTGTAACCTCAAAGCAACTAACTCCTGCACTAAACAGACTTCAAAGGTTTTTGTTCCTTCTTTGTTTGCTTTAGAACATACATAACCTACACAGGAATTAAACTCTGCCATGCTTTATTGTATTAGGGTAATTACGAGTTTTTAGCTTTTTTTTCCTGAACATCTCAA
Source organism: Hemitrygon akajei (assembly GCF_048418815.1). Classification (NCBI taxonomy): domain Eukaryota; kingdom Metazoa; phylum Chordata; class Chondrichthyes; order Myliobatiformes; family Dasyatidae; genus Hemitrygon; species Hemitrygon akajei. The sequence goes on from NC_133129.1 coordinate 65,713,093, forward strand.
CTCGGAGTCTGACCTGCCTAAAGCCCCTGGGTCCAAGAGTCACTCCCGAATCTTCTTCATCTCTCTTCTGCTTCTTAACCAATAACCTGCTGTCAAATATTGTCTGTGACTTCCTTTGAAATGTCTCGGGATGGATGGGTCAAACAGCCAGAAAGTGAGAGTGCTGTTGTGACCCTTTTAAGTGGGTGGAGTATAAATTTGAGCTGGTGTGTGGGATGTGCCTGTGTGTAATAGTTCAATGACGACGTGTTGTTATTGAGGATTCAGACTGACAGGGTACAGCATGTCCTTTTACATGAACTGCAATTGAACCTTCAGCTCAAGACTCGGAACAAATTTTCAAAATACAAGTAATTTCTTTCCTAATTACAGCAAGAAAGTCCCCCAAACAACCAAAAAAAAAAATAGCTTGTCGTTTTATAATACTGGCTGAGCATTAGATCAACCGTTCAACACTGTCTCAAGGAATCTCACTTTTGTTTCAAACAGTAAACAGGTTCAATGTCTCTGTCCCAGTTTAGTACAAAGTAAAAATAACAGTTATATTTCAGTTTAAATCGGGCTCATCATTCAGAGCAGAGATGGAACATAGGATTCATTCTGAAGCAGGGAAAGATAATGTATTTCAGTTGATCCCTGTGCTGAGGGGTTTGTGGAAAATTACAAGTTATTAATTAAGTTATTAACAAGCTGGTTACAAGCAAATACATGGGAGGGAAAGATTAACCATTTCCTTTCCAGTTTTCCAGATTACAAACTGAGTGTTGGAATATTGTTTGTAAACAGACAAACATATACATACATAGAAACACACACACACACACACATACACGCCTTGGATAATTTTACAAATACACTTTTGATGTTATTTTCCAGTGCCTTTAGATATCTCCTCTCATCGTGACCCTTTCTTGCCAGTGAGCAGTGTGCTATAATGGGGACAGGTTGTAGAGGACCCTGAACCTGGATGTTCAGTACAAGATCCATTCTCTTGTATGATTCAGTAATAACCTGGAATTTAGGTCCAGACAATCAGCATACTGCAGCTCAGTTACAGAGATAAGGTGGCCTGTGTTCTGGAGTGGAAATGGTAGAGGCCGAATAAAGCTCCATTCTCAAAGCAAGTTCAAAGGTGAAATGCAACAATGCCACAGTGAAAATGGTTGGGGAAAGTTTTGGGACATTGTTACAGTCTTGTTTGACTGGGGTCTTTCACTAAGAATGGTGTGTCGCAGACACATTGCATCAAATCTTGGTTTGCATGCAATCGTGAACCAAATATAAGAGGATGGCAAATTTGTGTGCAGCTGCATATGAAGAGATTGCTCTGCACTCTAAAGGGTCAAAGGGTCTTTAGTCAGGTCGTAAAGGCTCATGCTCGTATTGCTCCCTACTGATTGCTCTTTGAGTTGTCATGGGGTGGAAATCATGTCCACTGTCCATACTCAACTGTGTTTTCCTCATTCAAAAGCCTTCAGCAAAAGGCAAGGAACACCTCCAACAGTGGGACCATGGAAAGAAGCCAGTTGTATACCCAGGATGGATGCTCCTTTGATACACAGTCTCACATTGTTCATAAGGCTTTTGATAATTTACCATATCTGGTCATAACTTTGTGTCAAACTTATAATTCTCTTTCTATGTCTTATAGTATTTGGGACCGACATGTGGATGTTGGGAGAGAGTGATCCCATGGGATTTGTTTGGGGACTGGCACAGGAATGTGTTTTAGAATGAGGCAGAGTTTGAGGACTGACACAGTGAATTCCTGTGTCTTATATCAGGCTGAGTTTGGAGCTCTGAATTTTGATTTCTGGGTAAGCATGAAGGCAGGAGAAAGGGGTTGACAGGGATCAATAAATTGGCCATGATGGAATGGCAGAGCAGAGACCCGATGGGCCAAATAGTCTAATTCTGCTCATATGTCTTATCATCCAAGTTAAATACTTATCCATTTCTAAACTTTGTCTTTTTATTTATCCTGGAGACTTCTGTAATCTCTTCTGCACTCTCCTTCCTTTTATCCACACTTTTCAAAACTGCTGAATTGTTGAACCTATTATTTAGATTAAAGACACATGTCAACCATCTCACTGACTGCAATTTTCCACTACAAAATGTCTACCCTTTCTCAGTCTCACTACATATTGCCTCTACTGGAATACCAGCTGCTCCATCCACTGCCCTTGAGTCAGTTTCCCATCCCCCTGCTAATTTAGTTTAAACCCTCCCCAATAGGTCTAGCAAACCTGGCTGCAAGAATATTGATCCCCTCGTTCAGCCGTAACCCATCCTTTTTCTACAGGTCATATCTTCCCCAGAGGAGAAGATATGATCCAGGGATATTAAACACTGTCCCCTGCACCAATTTCTCGTCACACATTTAACTGCCACATCATCCGATTCACACCCTCACTTGCATGTGACACAGGCAACAATCCAGAGATGATTACCCTTGAGGTCCTGCTTTTCAGCTTTCTACCTACATCCCCAAAATCTCTCTTCACTTTCTCATCCATTTTCCTACCTATGTCATTGGTATGCACCAATACTGTAAGTACTATGACTTCTGGCTGTTCACCATTGTCCTTTTGAATGCAGTGGAGCGATCTGAGACAACCCTGAACTTGGGACCTGACAGGCAACACACCATCAAGGCATCTCTTCCACGGCCACAGAATTTCCTGTCTATTCCCCTAACCTAATTCCCCATTTGCTACTGTATTCCTCTTCTCCCCCTTCCCTTTTGAAACACAGCCAGACTCAGTGCCGGAGACCTGGTCATAGCTTTCCTCTGGTAAGTCAATCCCTCTGACGCTATCCAAAACAATATACCTATTACTGAGGGGAATGGCCATGGGGCTGTTCTGCATTGTCTGCCTATCCCTTTCTCTCTCCTTACAATCATCCAGCTACCTACTTCCTGCATCTTAGGGGTGACTACCTCCCTTTAGCTCCTATCTACCACTTCCTCATTCTTTGCAATGAGCTGAACACCATCCAGCGGCAGCTCCAGTTCCCTAACAAGGGATATAAGGAGCTGCACTGTATTAAAAGAAAAGGTCATCTTGCAGAACGTTCATGTAGCAGGATCTTCTTACAGGCAATGCAAAACAAGCTTTTTATTGTACTTCACTAAATGTGACAGTAATAAAACAACTTGCCAATGATGTTATACACCTCTGCAAGGTCATCCCAATTTCCCCTACGCTCCAGAGGAAAGACTCAACCTTCTTCCATAACTGAATCCCTCATGATGCAGTAACACTCTCGGAAAGCTTTGTCCTCACCCCAGCACGACAACATGCTGGGGCTTTGTAGCAGCCATTCACTGTGTGTCTGTTGCCCCAGATACCAGCAGCTGCTGTCTCTGGTGCCTCTTGTCAGTTTAATCTGCCCTCACTCTGGTAAGGCATGCTGCATAGTGACGGGGAAAGGGGTTGTTGGGGGTTCGATGTTAGGATACCCGTCTTGTGTGGGGTATGACACTGCCTCGGATGAGAGCAAGAGTGTGGGAATGTATATGTTCATGAGGAATGTGAATGTGGACCGGCCTGAATGTGGGGAGGTGCTTGGGACCCCACTGTGAGTGTATAGATGGGTAGGTGGGAGGGAAGTGGTAGAGTTTATCTGGCCAGTGTGGGGAGGACTCTAGCCAGGATGAAGGTAGAGTTTGTGGGGTGAGCTGAAAGGTTTTTTGCAGGTTAACTGTTCTGTGTGTTTTACCTGTCAGGGTCTGGATTGTGTGTATGTACAGCATGTGTCTGAGTCCCCAGACAGAATTAAATTAGCAGGGAAGGGGAGACTCTATAACACTAATTTTATCACCCTAATTACAGTTTTTAGGCTAGGTTTAGACCATTTGGTGATAGGTTTGTAATTTCTCTCAGTCCATTTTCTCTCTGCCCTCATTTTCTGAAGGGCAACCAGTTCACATTAGTTTCCAGGCCCAGGATCTCCAAAGAGTGGATCCCATGCTGTGGGAAGTATCTGTTAACAGGTGTGACCTGGTCTACCCCTGTAATATTACTAGGGTGTACTACTCTTAGGCTGTTATCTGTTTCTCCTCTGTACAAGAGGTGACATTGTTTACATTGAATTCCACATATTAAATTCTGCTGCGTGCAGGTCATCCTCTGCTCTTCTGGGTCCGCTTTCCTGGGACTCTCGTTATGTATATTTTTTAAATGTTTACAGGCCTTACAGTGGTTACTACCACACAGCCTTCCAC